>NC_091796.1:98803125-99415312 GCF_041296235.1 Equus asinus | reverse complement strand
TCACAATGGACGGGCACGCCTGCAGTACATGGGGCCTCCGTGCTCCCAGGGGCTCCGGCCAGACCTGGGGGCCACCCCTGCTGCCTCCCCCTCCCCCCGTACCCTCGCCCCCTACTCCGCCCCGTCAAACCACCAGGAAGTCTTGTCTGTTCTGCATTTTTATCCAGGAGGGTACGTTCCAAGACCCCCAGTGATGCCTGAATGGCAGACAGTACCTGTATTTACTGTGTTTTTTCCTATACATACACATTTGAGGTGCAACAGTTAATCTAGCACTAATTTTTTTCCTTCTTCACAATTTCATGGATAGAAGATTCGTTCTTACCATAGATCTTAGCAACCTCAGCATACGATTTTTTTCCCTTGCTCATTAAGTGGAGAACTTTCACCTTTTCACTTAAAGGAAGCACTTTCCGGCTTCTCTTCGGCGTGTCCGAATTGCCAGCATCAGACTCTTGCACTTTGGGGCCATTATTAAGTAAAATTGGGGTGACTTGAACACAAGCACTGTGATACCATGACAGCTGATCTCATAACCAAGATGGGTACTAAGGGACCACAGGGCAGGTAGTGTACACGGCAAGGATCCATTGGACAAGGGGTTGACTCACAACCCAGGTGGGACTGTGAGGGAGGGCACGAGCTTTCATCACACTACTCAGAACAGCTGCAATTTAAAATTCATGAATTGTTTATTTTAGGAATTTTCCATTTAGTATTTTCCAACCACAGTTGACTGCAGGTAACTGAAACCATTGAAACCACAGATAAGGAGGGGACCACTGTACTGCCCCATCCATCCACTCCTACGCATCCCACAGCTCTCATCCCCACACCCCTGTGCATCCCACAGCTCTCATCCCCACACCCCTGTGCATCCCACAGCTCTCGTCCCCACACCACTGTGCATCCAACAGCTCCCTTCCCCCCACACCCCTGTGCATCCCACAGCTCTCATCCCCACACCCCTGTGCATCCCACAGCTCTCGTCCCCCCACACCCCTGTGCATCCCACAGCTCTCATCCCCACACCCCTGTGCATCCAACAGCTCTCATCCCCACACCCTTGTGCATCCAACAGCTCCCTTCCCCCCACACTCCTGTGGATCCCCACAACTCTCATCCCCACACCCCTGTGCATCCCACAGCTCTCGTCCCCACACCACTGTGCATCCCCACAGCTCTCGTCTCCCCACACTCCTCTGGATCCCGTGGCTCTCGTCCCCACACCCCTGTGCATCCCACAGCTCTCGTCCCCACACCACTGTGCATCCCCACAGCTCTCACCCACACACCCCTGTGCATCCCACAGCTCTCGTCCCCATACCACTGTGCATCCCACAGCTCTCATCCCCACACCCTTGTGCATCCCCACAGCTCTCGTCCCCCCACACCCCTGTGCATCCAACAGCTCCCTTCCCCCCACACTCCTGTGGATCCCCACAGCTCTCACCCCCACACCCCTGTGCATCCCACAGCTCTCATCCCCACACCCCTGTGCATCCCACAGCTCTCATCCCCACACCCCTGTGCATCCCACAGCTCTCATCCCCACACCCCTGTGCATCCCACAGCTCTCATCCCCACACCCCTGTGCATCCCACAGCTCTCATCCCCACACCCCTGTGCATCCCACAACTCTCATCCCCACACCCCTGTGCATCCCACAGCTCTCATCTTCACAGCCCTCTGCATCCCACAGCTCTCGTCCTCACACTCCTGTGCATCCCCACAGCTCCTCACTACCTGATGTGTCCAGATTGCTTCCTCCAGAGCCTGAGCTTTGGCGTTTTTCTCCTGAGCTACTGCGATGGTTCCCTGCCCTGCCCTGGTCCATTTCCTCTCTTGTCCTGGCTGAAATTCTGTCATCAATATGCCATTCTTTGAAAAGCCCAGTGCACTGCCCATCCAGCCACTGGCATCTTCCCCACCCCAACTCGCAGGGCCCTGACCCCATCTGCTTGTCCCCAGCACTGACCACTGCCTCCTGGACGCCGAGCACCTGGCTTTCTCCCCTGGGGTCCTGCCGCCTGCCCTCCGACGAGGGGCTTCTGTCCAGACTCATCACCCTCATCTGGAGCAGGAGAGCCTATTGTCCAGACGTGACATAAGATAATGGTTAGAAACTTGTTTGTTCAAGTTGTTCAAATATAAGGGAATGAGATTCAAAAACATTTGAGAAGTTTACAGAACACAAACAGGTCTGTGGAAACCCTCTGGCTGAGAGCAGCAAGGCGAGTGGCCGTGGTCAACTAAACTGCTTTGTTGTTGTTTAGTTGCTTTCAACATTTCTGAGCCACCATTTGCTGGGCCGGGTGCTGGGGACCCATGGGGAGGAAGGCAGAGTCCTATTCGCAAGTGACCCCAAGGTGGCAGGACACAGCCACACAGGCCAGAGCTTGCGGACTGGGAGGTTGGAGGGGCCAGCTCTGAATGTGTCCCCAACATGGAGGGAGTGGGGCTTCTGCAAAATGGAAGCCCCAAGAGCATGAGTGACTCGTCGTAGCCCAGCTTGTCGGGCCACCTCCTTTAAGTCACTTCCACCCCTAGGCTCCTCAGCTGCCCCATATTTAAAATGAGGAGATGGGAGGGGGCAGTCCAGGATGGTGGGTGTGTGGACCAAATGTCCCCACTCCCCGCCAGCAGGCCTCGGCCCAGGATGTCCAACCGGGTGCGGCTCTCTGCCTTCCAGAACCCCCTGCTCCTCCCATCCTCTCTCCCCACCCACGAGAGCTGGGACTAGGCTGGGGCCCGCCTGCAACACTCCTCTTCTCTTCGCTGCCCGCTGGGCTCCAGCTCCTCCTTTGCAAGGCCCCTCCTCAGGCCGTCCCCCTGTGTGCACCCATGAGTGCTCTGTCATAAATGATAATTCATTGGTTTGTTCCTCAGCTCATGCCAAGGACAAATGCTGGGAAAAGACCAGCTAACCTTTGGGTCTCCAACACCAAACACACAGCCCGGCACATGGTAGGCAGTAAACATTTCATGAAAGGAGGAATGGATGAATGAATGAATGAGTGAATGAGGAAGCATGACTGCCAGCTCTGGGCGGGGTTTTCTGTTGTCATCTTATCACCACCACACCTGTCTAAGGCTGGCAACTACGTTTCCCAGAATCCCGTGTTATAGGTTAAATTGTGTCCTCCCCAAAATTTGTATGTTGAAATCCTAGCCCCCAGGACCTCAGAGTGTGCCCTTATTGGGAACAGAGTCCTTGCAGATGTAATTAGTTCAGATGGGGTCATACTAGAGTAGGTGGGCCTCTAATCCGGTGTAACTGGTATCCTTACCAAAAGGAGACATTTAGGCACAGGAATGCACAGGGCAGAACGCCGTGTGAAGATGAACACAGAGATCGGGGTGACGCTTCCACAGCTGAGGGACACCAACGATTGCCAGCAAAGCCCCAGAAGCGGGGCAGGAGGCCTGGAGCAGACTCTCCCCACCAGCCTCATAAGGAGCCAGCTCTGCTGACACTTGATCTCAGACTTCCGGCCTCCGGGACTGTGAGAAAATAAATTTCTTCCATGTAGGCCGCCCGGTCTGCAGCACTGTCAGGGCAGCCGAGGGAACTGATGCACCTCCTGTTAGGTAGTGCCAGCGCGAGAAACGCCCGTGAGATGGAAAGGTGGCTGTGATTCTTGAGAGGCGGTGAGGGCTGGATGGACTGCTTCCTCAGACCTAGGGCTTCTCAGACCACCCCTTGAGCGCCCACTGGAGGGCCCCACTGGGTGTCTCGACATGGATGCCTTCCCTGGGCATCCCCTGGGCTCCGGGGACTTCGGGCTCGGTTTGGTGACTGTTTCTCCAGTCCTCCACGCCCAGCTGCCCCTACACTCTGCAATCCCCTCTCCCCCACTGCAGCCCTCATTCCCGGATCACTTGCTGAGGCTCTGTTTCCCCAGTCAAACCCAGACTGATCCGAACGGCAGAATGCCACACTATGGGTGACACTGTCCTTGTCAAAAAGACAATGAGCAGGCCACCAGGAGTGGCTGGCAGATCTCCGAGCTGTTCACTCACAGTGACAGTCATGGTGACAGGCGCACTGACAGGTGAATTTTCATTTCTCATCTTTACGGTGACCCTGGGTCGTGCTCGTCTGAGAGAGCCCTCTTTCTGGGGTGACCTCGTCACTCTCCCGGCAGAAGCAGATACTACATCCTCAAACACCCTGTCTGCTCCTTATGAAGCCACAAGGGCATGAGAAAGCTTTCCTAGGAATGCATGTGGGGACCAGCCACAGAGGCCACGTGGGCTCGAGGGTGGCGTGCCAAATGAGCGCCCATCAGATCCCAAGCACGCTCTTCCACTCACCCCAACTAGTTGTCCTGGGAGAAGCTTCCAAGGAGAACCAGGCGGGTGGGCACGTCTCCTGGTGAGGAAAGGTCAGTGCTTAAGTTTCAACAGGTACCTGGAAGGCCTGGAAACCCAGAAGTAGCCCGATGAACCCAACACAAAGCCCAAAAGGGAGCCTCAGCCTGTGAAAATGCACACACTTGCCTTTGACCTCCCTTCTGCCACCCTGATGGGCACTTCTCTCCACTTGCAGGGCACCTCCAGCACCTGGGACCCACACACTACCTCCCCCGCCCCCCGCCTCCATGCCTTTGCACCCAGTTTCCTCACCACCTTGTCTAGCCATGGGCCAACAGGCAAATATTATCATCTCCATTCTCTAGAGGGGAAACCGAGTCCCAGAGGGGTAAGCAAGGTGCCTGACATCACACAGGGAGTAGTTGGTGAAGTTGGGGACGAGCATCAACTTTCAACATTAGATCATGGTTTTCAAGCTTTAATGAGTGGGAGCACGTGTTTCAAATGCAGATTCCCGGGCCCCACCTCATGGGTGTGATGCGGCAGGTCCGGCTGAGTCTCAGGAATAGATGAGTCTGTTTCAGCCGGGCCGTGGTCCACATCTGGGAAGGGGTGTATTAAATGCTCCACTGCACGAGGAAGGTCTTTCCCACCCATCCACCTTCTCCAAGCAGCCTGCCCGTGCGGACCTCCCCTCTGCCCACTCTCGTTGTGCATTCTGGCTGAGCCCCTTTTGTTGAAAGTGGTTCAAATCCCAACTCTTCCACCTACCAGCTCTCTGAGACTGGATAAAACATTTCACCTCTCCTTGTCCTGATTTCTCATCTGTAAAATGGGGAAGACACAGGGACCCGTCTCAGAGTTGTAACGAGCATGAAGTGAGCTTATATACGGAAAATGCTTGGAACGACACCTGGCACATAATAAGCTCTTAATAAATATTAGCTGTCATTGTTATTACAATCATTCTGGGGTTATTATTACTACTGAGCTATTTCAAGCATATATGTCTTGTCTACACAATAAGATTCTGAACTCCTGAAGGGCTTGGAACTTAGCCCAGGCTAGGATATGCAGTAAGTGCTCAATAAATACTCATTGAGTGTGCAAGTTAATCGTTGAAGGCATGAGTAATCAAATCTTATAATTAATGTATGAAGGAATAGATAATAACGGTCATGGCAACAATACTGTAATTGTTAGTTATCTGTTGTTGGTAACAATAGATAATATTATTGATTACCTGTTGATCACCAGGATTTGGACTAAGCACTTTATGTGAGTAATGTCACAATTACTCATGAGATGGGCACTATTTACAATGAGAAAACTGAGGCACAAAGAAATTAAGCAATTTGTCTATGTTCTTGAGCTACTAAGTAATGAGGCTGGTATTTTACTCCAAATTTTTCTCTTTGTTTTTCTGCTTTTTCTCCCCAAATCCCCCCAGTACATAGTTGTATATATTTTTTTTAGTTGTGGGTCCTTCTAGTTGCAGCATGAGGGATGCCTCCTCAGCATGGCCTGATGAGCATTACCATGTCCGTGCCCAGGATCCAAACCGGAGAAACCCTGGGTCGCTGAAGCGGAACGCATGAACTTAACCACTTGGCTCCGGGGCCGGCCCCTACCCCAAATTTTTCTAATGCAAGAGCTCATGCTCCTCTTAATCACAATGCTGTGTGTTGGTTTTTTTCTTGCTAGACTGGAAGCTTCTCCAGGGGAGTGACTGAATTTTGTTCATCTTTGTTCCCCTAGTCTCAGGCAAAGGAGTTCACATAAAATAGGCCCTCTAAAAATTTTTTACTGGGTATGTTTGCATGGATGGATGGATGCATGGATGGAAGGATGGATGGATGGGTACTTGGATGGAGGGATGGATGGGGGCATAGATGGGTGGATGGATGGATGAGTGGATGGATGCATGGATGGATGAGTGGATGGGTGCACAGATGGATGGATGGATGGATGATGAGTGGGTGCATGGATGGGTGGATGGGGTGGATGAATGGATGGGTGGATGGATGGATGGATGGATGGATGGATGGATGAATGGGTGGATGAGTGAGTGCAAGGATGGGTGGGTGCAGGGATGGATGGGTGAGTGGGTGCAAGGGTAGATGGGTGGATGGGTTGTGTGAATGGATGGATGAGTGGATAGCTGGGTGGATGGACAAGTGGGTGGATGTCTCTTTGGGAAAACAGTGGGTAAATGAATGAGTGTTCAGATGGAAGGGTGGATGAGCAGATAGGCATGTGGGTAGGTAGGAGAATGAGTAAGTGAAAGAATAGGAAGGTGAGTGAGTAGATACATAAGAAAAAAAATACCCTCCTTGCGTTTTTCTGCAGAGTTACACTCGAAGAATCCTGAGATGGGGAAATGTTGGAAACAGATGTGCATTTGGAGATAAAAGAAGCTGAAAAATAGCTGTTGGCAGTGCTGTTCCTGGAAGGGAGATGAGGCGGGGAAGACACATCTGGGTTACAGGAAGAGGCATCCCCTCATTCAGCATCTTTAGTCTGAAAGGGCTCAGGGCTCCATAGTGAAGGCGCTAATTGGATTTCATTAAAGTGAAATAGATTTCCCAGCACTGGAAGAGGTAGTTCATTAATTTAACACATGTTTCACTGGCGAAGGGCTTGGGGACGGACAGCCAGCCCCAGCCCACCTGGGCTAAGATCAGAGGTGGGAATGCCACAATTCGGTGCAACACTCGCGTTCTGAGCATCTGCTCTATGTCAGTGCTGGAGCTGGGCGTTGGGTATGCAACGGGGAATCAGATACAATCCCTGCCTCCAGAAACTCACGGTCACCAGGGGAGGTGGGCTCGACAAGGGAGCATGCACAGCGACAGGGCACTGAACAAGGGCCAGCAACATCGAGTGCCTGACCTATGCTCTAGGGGTCCCAGGGGTTGGGTGGAAGTAAGGAGTGGAGAAGGGTGGAGCTGGCACAGCTGGTGTAATATTCATGGGTCATGGTTCCCAGGAGGAAGGTTACTTGCCCAAAGTAGAGATTGTACAAAACCAAGGAGAAGAGAAGGGGTGTGGGGCAGGTGGCTGGGGTTTATCCAATCATTCAAAAGTACGTACTGAACACCTGCTATGTGCCAGATGTGTTCTAGGTACTCGACATTCAGTGGAGAAGACTGATGTGGTGAGGGAGCCAAGGAGAGGGGTTTGGGCTGGAATTTAAAATTGGAGAGTTTTGAACACGTGAAAGGTGGCTAATGCCCAGGCCTGGATGAGGTCACCTGGGAGAGAGTAGGAGCACCAGTTCATCTTAGCTCCCTCTTCCTCCCAGAGCATCACTGAGAGGTGGCCACCCAGCCCCGGCGTGCATGCTCCAGTGACACGGAGCTCACCACTACCCAAGGCAGTCCTGCCTGTCCTTAGAAGTTCTGGTTGTTCGTAAGTTTTCTGTAGGCAGGCACAAACCTTCCTTCAGATTTTACTCCTTTATTCTGGTTCTGTCTCCTGGAGACCAGCTCAACCAGTCAACTCCCTCTTTGCCACGACCTGTTGGAACCAACAGATGAGGTTCACCACATCCTCCTTTTTGCTTCTGACAACAGGGCCCCAGGTTTATTCTGAGGGTCCCACACCTTCCCCACTGCCATCTCCCATCTCAGGAAGTGACAAAGTCTTACCTTAATTTCTGAGTTGTGGCCTTGGAAACAAGAAGAGGAGACACTTTTAAAGAGACCTTCCGTCTCGTCCCTTCATTAAGCACCCTCAGTTCCTTCAGCCGCTCTCAGTTGCCTGAGGAGCCACCTCAGCTCATTTTGTCTCAGTCTTGGAACCTCCACACTGGAGATGAGCTCAGGTGCAGCCAGTGGCTGTATCAGGGGCCACAGATGGCCAGTGCTGTCGTCCGCCTCAGCCTCTTCCTGGGTCCCCCTCATCTTACATGCCCTCTTTCTAACAACACTTGACCCACTTGAACTTCCCTCCTTGAATGGAGGAGCTTTGGCCCCTATTGCTTCCTTGCTCTCAATCTTCTCTCAGTTTAATGTAGTCTGGGCTCTGGGTTAGCGACTTTCTCCTGCCAGCCGTGATGCTGTGGGCTCCACGCCAACGGGACCAGCTTCTCTCCTGCCCCATCTCCCCTCCCAGTCTTTCCCAGCAGAGGAAAGAAATCAGGCTGTCTGAGTTACCTATGAGTTCTGCTGTGCCATAAAGGCTGACACAGCTGGTCTGGGTTGTCCACACCCTGCATATTCCCAAGAGAGGTCTGGCCCTTGACAGGCTCCTCAGAGATAACCTCTAAGCCCTTGGAAAATTCTTCCTGATCAGAGTGTCTTTGGGCTGTGCCACGTGGTCTACACACAGAATGTGATTTGTGGTGGGGGCCTTGGGCTACATGGTATCAGTTTGACCTCTGGAGGTCAACTGAGTTAGGTCAGACTGAGTTAGGTCAGCCACGTGGCAGTCAGCCATACCGACATGACTGACCTGAACACCAAGGCTCAAATGAGCATCTTTGGTTGACAACACTCCGTATATGTTATACATTGTTGCTATACAAATTAAGTACTATCAGTAAGACTCCCTGGGAAAGGGCAGATGGAAGCCCGTGCCAGTTCTCTCCTGGACTCCACCTACTGTGCACCTTAACCCTTATGGTGATTTTAATCTACATCTTCTCACTGCTATAGACCATAACCATGAGTAAAATAGCTCCCTGAGTCACGTGGGTGTACCAAATCATCAAGCCTAAGCATGGCCCTGGAGACCCTTGAACACATCTGCCACCATAGCATCCGTCCTGTTATACTACCTGTCTGTAGCCCCCTGCCTCCCCCGACCCAGACCATGGGGATCCCAGGTATCCAGATCTTCATCCTGATTTCCTGCCATCCACATGCTCCCTTGAACTTGAGCTGGATACAACAGGCAGACAAGGCTCTAGTTTACCATAGATTTCCCCTAAACTGCCTTCCAATTTTCGCTGGACAAATTATAAACCTGGGTTTCTTGGGCCAACGTTGTACATGGGGGCAGGCACACTCCAGTGTGGCAGTCCCAACAAAGACCATTGTGGATTTCTACCTGGGGTAACAGCACCGTTTACAGTTTTATGAGACCACTCCTTGTCTCAGGTTCTGGATGGAAATCCACACTGAGCTATGCTCGATGCTCAGCAAAGCCTTGGAACTGCCGTGCCAGCGTCCCCACTGAATACCACTCCTGTCTGCTCACTGCTGATGGAGCCACCTCCCTTCACCTCGCAGCTCCGATCCTTGAGAAAGTCAAAGGCACTGGGAACTCTGAGTGGCACTTCTGCTCACATTCCAGGCCATGGAGCCAGAGGTGACCATGGCCATGTCAGCATGCAGGCTGCTAGGCACCCCTAAGAGGAAGACCAGACCTCCCTTCTGCAGGATAGAAAGGGTGCAGAATCTTCCAAGAGCCGGCTTCCTTGGCAAGATGTAAAAAAAGTGGAAAACAGCCAAGTCTGACAGCAAAGAAAATCCTATTTGGTGACTTCATACCTGGGCCTGAGCCTGGCCTGGCCCAACCACAGACTGACTGGAAAGATCAGCTATCTTCATGACCCATGGCTACCATGAGGCCATCTCCTCCCCATACTGCCCCCTACGCCTTCTCCCCTGAGTCCCTAACCCCACAGCCCGAGAAGGTTTTGCCTGCCCTGGTTAATGGATCTGAGTGGCAAATTCCAATCCTCTTTTTTAATTTAATTTTTTTGTTCAGGCAGCTGGCTCAGCTTCTAGAAGCAAGACTGGAATCTAAATAATCTTTGTTTGGTGCATCTTGGTTTATAAAACATTTTTCCAGCCATTATCCCACTTGATCTTCATCATGATCTGGGAAACTTAGCAGGGCAGGAATTATGGCCCCATCCCAAGCCCTTTCTCAGAAAAGAAACAGGATCAGAGAGATCATGTGGCCGAGAGGACAGTGTCGGCTGCCACAGTGGACGCTGTCAGGTGTGTTGGCTCCAGGAGAAAGGTAGCTGGATGGGAAGACTCGTCGCAGCCCAGTAGAGAAGGGTTCTGGGCTCTGCTGCTGGGCAGCATCTGCTCATGCTGCCCTCTCTGCCAGGAACACTCTCCCTAGCTACTAGTCAGGTTCCTACTCAGCCTTCAGAACCCCACCCAAATGTCCCCTTCTTGAGAAAAATTCCGGATACTTACGGGCCAGCTGGATTATGTGACTCCCTACCTGTCACTCTGGGTTTGCCGTTTACCTTCCTCATTGGATCCTAATCTCTCTGGGGACAGGGCTCTGCCTTTCATCTCTGTAGCTCCAGGCCGGAGCATGTGGCCTGTTCCAGAGGACACACACTCTTTAATGTTTATTGGCTAAATAAATGAACAAATGAAGCAATTGACCAAATCAAGCTGCCACCCCAAGTATTTATCATCCATAAAGCAGATTTACCATTTTCTTTTTATTTCCTCATGCATTGATTGTTAATTATTCAAGGAACACATGATTATATTTTTTTCTGTGAGCAATCCAAACATTACAGTGGAATCCCAGCTCCCCTTTGTCCCAGCCCCCTCCTGTCACCTCATGCTCCCCTCTTCGTTCCAGCCCATCCCCTGGAGGGAACCCCACTGTCAGTTTGGAGTGGCTCCTTTCAGACCTCTTCGTATGCCCTAACACACATTTTTTTTATTGCAGTAACATTGGATTATAACATTATATAACTTTTAGGTGTACATCATAATCTATTTCGAACTCTGTGTAGATTACATCATGTGCACCACCCAAAGACTAATTACAATCCACCTGACACACATTTATAAGTACACACGGAAACGTAAGGCCTTGTGTTTTGTGAGCACCTGTTAACATAATTGCCATCTCATTGCATATCTTATTCTGCAAGCTGCTTTTACCACAAATGGTGTATCTTGGACTTCTCCCCTGTTGGTCTCAGAGAGCTCCCTGGGCCTTTGTAGTTGCTGATCTGCTGTTTATTTATCTAGACTCTTCTCGACAAGCATTTAGGTTTTCCCTAATTCTTCGCTCTGATCAGTGATGTCGCAGGACCATAGTCGAGTCATTTAATTTCCTCTCCCAGGTGAACCCCTTCCAGATCCTCGCTGGAGCCCCAGGTAAGCTCTGGTTTCCCTCCAGCCAATGTGCACAGCAGAGGCCTGGGCTCAGGCCACCCTGGCGGTCTGTCTGCTTGAAGATGGTCAGAATCGGAGAACCTGAGTCCAAAGTCATTTAGTCCCACCTCGTCTGAGGTTCGTTACCATTTACATGACACCCCAAGTCACTGCATCAACGGCCCTGGGAGTGAAGCACTCAGCCCCCAAGGGAGAGTCGCGTCACAGGAGGGCAAACAGACACCCCCCGTTTGGAGGCTTTGGGGACTTGGGGTCTGAGCCTCAGAATCCTCTTCTAGAGATCAGGGACAACAGCTGCCGGAGTGTTGAAGGAGACGAAAGGTCCATCGTGCCTGGCACAGTGCCAGCTCCCCCCCACCAGCCACCGGGGACCACACCAGTCTTGGAGGCCGGCCGGCCCTGTTTGAAGGCCAGCTCAGCCCCACCTGAGTCCCCTTCTGGCTAGTCCTGCTGCACCACCTGTCCTCATTTTGCCCCAACTCATGGCCGGTCACAGCTGAGGAAGGGTTTTCTCGTATGTTTGGAAAAATGGACTTCGTGCTTCCTTACATAAGACAGGATTGGAAATTCCCTCTGCCAGAGTGGCTGACGGTCAGCGTTCCAGGATCCAGAGGGATCTGTCCTTGGGGCCAGCTCCTTTCCTGCTGCTCCTCCCAGCGTATTCCAGCCTAGGCTGGAGGAAAAGAGACGGATCCGCAGAGGACCCACCAGGGTCACAGTGCAGATTCCCACCCCTCAGGCGGGGCTCCGATGCAGTGCAGGGAGCTCTGGTGTCAACTGAGGAGCCGTCCTACCTGGAGTCATCCAGCAAGGAGGACGGGAGCCAGGAGGAGGGTGAGGGCAATGGCCCATTCCTAGGGAAGTTCCCCTCCCCGCGGAGTCCACGTGTGCCGTGGGTGGTCCAAAGATGGCCTCGCCTTGGCTGACCTGAGCTTCACTTATTTACTTTGTGATGTTGGGCAAGTTCCCCAACCCCGTGGTTCCTGGTTTTCTCATCTGTGAAATGGGAACAGGGCTGTTCCCTCACTGGGTTGTCACAGCGGCATGTGACAATGCTCTTGGTGACATCTACAGTCTAAAGCACGGGACAAATTCCAGGCCTTCCTGCTGGGACTCTCTCAGGGGGCAGAACAGGTTAACAGCTTGCTCAAAAGACTCAGGCAGAAGATACAGAGAGGAGCCTTAGGGCGAACGAATGAGAGAGGAGAAGGAAAAATGAGGACAGGAAGGAAAACTAGCAGTGTGCTCCCCGAAGTGCATTTCTACTCCTCTCCCCCTTTGTTTGTGTTTGCATCCATCCTCTGCCGACAGGGCCTGGGCTGATCTCTGGCCGAGTCTGTGGAGTCCGCGGGGCTGGGCACTTCCCCTAGCCCTGCGGCAGGCTGGCCCAGCGCCCCTCCAGCTGCACCTGCCGCCCAGACTTGGAAGAACACGCAGGGCTGTGACATTGTGAGCCTCTGGCTCTCTAGTCTTCCGGTGGAGAAGTCCCCTCCACTCCGCCCCACTCTGACCCACATAGCTCAGCACCGGGCCTTCCCAGAGGCCTGGCCCCCGGGGAAAGGCCAAGGAACCCCCACCCCACCCTGGGCCTCAGGCCAAGGCCATTCTGAGGAGGAGAGGACATGAGACAGAAAGACAGACAGACAGAGAGAAAGACAGTGAGAGAGAGACCACACTGAGAGATGGAGAGAAAAAGACAGGGAGAGACAGAGAATCAGAGGGACAGAGAGACAGAGACAGAGAGAGAGACAGACAGAGAAGCAAGAAAAACAGAGACCACGCAGAGACAGAGAGAAGACAGGGAGAGAGAGAGACTGACTGAGAGAGATGGAGAACAACACGCAGATGTCCAGAGAGCTAGGAAGCCAGTGACACACAGAGGGAGAGGGGAGAAACGCTCACCCAGACCTACAGGGAGAGACACGTGAAGACAGAGAGACAGAGAGCGAGGATGCAAGAAAGCAAGAGACAGAGGCACAGACGGCAGAAAGACAGAGAGAGAACAGGAAGGACAGAAGCAAGGAGTGGAGCCAAGGCACACAGCAGATTCTAACATTATTCCACGGGATGTTAGTAGGTGTTTGGAGGAAAAACTGTTCTGTTGTCAAACAAGTCAGGTGGAAAGCACAGGGCAAAACAGGAGCAGGAAAGTTTATTTTCTGCAAGCATCCTGTGCTTTTGACATGCTAATGGAGGGGCCGTGAATCCCCAAGAGGGGCCTCTGGGGTTTCCCAACTAATGTCACCACCACCGCCACCAGGGACAAGGACAACAAAAACCTGGCACTTGGAGATATGCTGACACAGAGATTCAGAGGAAAACCTGGACACAGACAGAGGCTTAGAGATAAAGGGAGGGACAGACAGAAGGGCATGGAGAGACAGACATAAAGAAAGCTGGGACACAGAGACAGAGAAAAACTCACAGAGTGATGGAGAACTCAGTGCAGAGAGAGGCAGGGCGAGGACAACTGTGAAGGCAGGTGCGGAAAGAGGGGGACAGAAGCACAGAGACGGAGGAATAAGAAAAGAGAGACAGACCCAAAGGGAGAATTGATTGGCAGTGCCAGCCCGAATTTAAACCCAGAAAAGCCCTTGCTTGTTATGAAATGTGGAAACCAGCAGATCCAGCTCCTCCGGCGTTTGGCCCAAACACACCTCCTCTCTCAGCAGGCAGCAGAGTCTGCCAACAGCAGAGGACAAACTCCCTGGGGAAAGACACTTCACCTGCAGCAAAACAAAGTCAGTAACCCTCCGAGGAAGGCCTGAAAAAGCCATCAGCCGCAGCAGACCGAAGGCCACAGAAGCAGCACTGTGTTGACCGTTTGTCCTCTGCTTCTGGAAAACTAACCCAATGCATCAACAGTTGCCACCACAGTACGGCTTCACTTCCGGAGGGCAAGGCTGAAATTAAGCTCTGAGAGTTAACTGAACTGCATTTAAATGATTTGCCATTAATTTTATGGTTTTGCAAGAGCTTTCGAGATGAAAGATCAACTGGCCGGCTTCAGAGGCCGTCTTTCACGGACATTAATGCTGACTCAACCCAACCTGTGAATCCCTTGGATTCGTGCCTGTTCTGACAAAGAGCGGTCCTAGGGGACTTCTCCAGAAACACTCAACTCCCCGCCGCGGCAGGTCTATTTGTCTCTTTGTCCCTTGCTGCCTCATCTGTCTCAATTTGTGCTCCAGGCAAGACGTCACAGAAGGTTCGGGACCCTTCACCTGCTGCCCTGGGGTGATGGGTCATGGTGGTCCCACAGCTGCTCCCTTCTCCTCGCGAGACCTTTCCAAAGCACACATAGGAGCAGACTTCTCCTCTGCTCAAATGCCTACCATGGCTCCCATTTGCCACACAGTCCGCTTGGTCATCCTTCAGCCCTGGGGAGATGTTTAAGCAGAATTCTTCACTGCCCTGACTGTTTCTTACATACTTTGAGGCCAGTGTCTCCTGGGTTCTCAGTAAACTCTGGATCTTTCTTCTGCACTGGCTTCACATTCTGTGTTATGGGGTGAATTTTAAGCTCACCCCCAAAGTCACATGGTAATGTCCCAAATCCCAATACCTCGGAATGTGACCTTATTTGGAGACAGAGTCTTTACAGGGGTAATCAAGCTAAAATGAGGCCGTTAGGGTGGGCTCTATCCAATCTGACCCACATCCTTATGGAAAGGGGAAATTTGGACACAAACTCACGCAGAGAGAAGACAGTGTGAAGAGACACAGGGAGAAGATGGCCTTCTACAAGCCAAGGAGAGAGGCCTGGAACACATCCTTCCTCAAGGAACCAAGCCTGCCAACACCTTGGTTTTAGACTCTGGCCTCCAGAACTGAGTCAGTAAATTTCTGTTCTTAAAGCCACTCGTCTGTGGCACCGTGTTCCAGCAGCCGTGGGAAACTGACACACGCTGCTTGGCCAACTCTGGCCTCTAACTCTCAGCTGAGTGGCACCCCCCCAACCCCGCACCTTACCCCCAGACCTGCTCACACTCAACACTTTGCCCAACAGACTCTTGACACAACCACCTGCAGCCCCCTGCACGTGTCGGTGAATATGGAGATGTGAATCCTGGAAGGGTTCATTGCATTCTGCTGCCCTTCCTTCCCCTCTGTGAGGAATAAGACTCAAACTCAGGGTGATTCCCACACCGCCAGCCCCTGACTCTCCTGGGCTCCACCCGTGGAGGCAGCCCCCTACCCGATGAAGGCACCATGCATGCTACAGGAATTTGCTTAAACTCAGCGAGCTCAAAATCAACTCATTATCTCCTTCCCTTCCCCACCGTGTCCCCAGGTCCCCAGTCTGGATGAATGGTATGAGCAGGCACCCAGTTTCCAATAAGGAGAGCGTAGTCTTCCAAGTTGCCCCTCTCCTTCACTCCTGATACCCTGGAGGTCCTCAATTCCAGGCTCCTCTACCTAAGAAATTTCTCTCATGCCTGTTCTCTTCTTTCCACTACCAGGCGGCTGAGGTCTCATCATCTCAAGCTTGGCTCATTCCAAAAGCTCCTAATTGGTTGTCCTGCCTCCAGTCCTCCCTTGTCCAACCTGTATTCCTGCCTCTGTAGAGCTGATCACGTCATTGCCTTGTTCAGAAACCTCAGTGGCTAATGAAACCCATACCCCTGAACTTGACCCACAGCATCCTTCAAGCTCTTCTCTAGACTCGCCTCCCATCACTTCCCCACTCCCATACCACGCTGTTCCTCAGATGCACCAGGCCCTTTCCCACCTTCAGGCCATTGTACATAACGTTCCCTCTGCCTGGGATGCTCTTCCAGCCCCCAGTTTTGCTTCTGCCTCACTTTGTTCATACCTCTGTGCTAGCTAATAATCTTGTGTATATTGTCATTTATTTGTGTGTTTCTCTTCCATCAGCCTGGCAAGCCCTTGAGATATCAGCCCAGAGCCCAGCTCTATAAACATTTGTTGAGTGAATGCATTAATGGATGGATGGATGGATGGATGGATGGATGGACGGACAGATGGAGGCACAAGTAATTGTCAGTTGCAGGCCACACACTGAGGCGTGCCAAATGACTGCTATGGCTGGTCACCAGCCCTGCGGCTGCCGAGAGGAAGAAGGAACTACAGTTGGCCTGCAAGGTCCAGCTCCGGGGTCCAAGGCTGAGCTCAGCTCCTTTCAACTATAAACTCGCTAATAAACAAAGGCTCTTAATCTGGGCTCTATGGACCCCCAAATGCTGTATAGAGAGAATTCAGCGGTGTCTATGAACTGGGATGGGAAAAACATTATGTCGTAGGCAGCAAACCACAGTCATATTAGTAGTACTTTGAAACAGAGAAAAATCACAGATGTTCTCATAACTTATGACAGTTGTCACAGAGATCTCAAAATCTCATTTATGGCCATCACTCCTTTGACATTATGATCATTCGTAGGTACTGTTGGACATAGATTCCCTCTGCCCAGTCTTACTAACACTGCACTGAAAAAGGAGCACATGCAACACTGTATCACAAAATTGGTTTTTACAAAAGATTTTGGTGAGTTTATTCCAATCTCATTGGTTTTTTGTAACTCTCTGTGTTTTATTGGATGCACTTACAAACATTGCTCTGAAAAGGAGTCCATAGGCTTCACCACAGGTACTCAGGGGTCCAGGGACAGGGATGGTCAAGAACGCCTCCATAGTAGCCGGAGTCAAGAGTGTCTGGGAAGCCCAGGGAGAGAGCCAAAGCCTCTGGCCTAAACTCCTTTTATTTTTTCGAAAGTCTCCAATTAAAAAAGTTGGGATAGCCCGTGATAAAGCCAGGCACCCGCAGGCAGCATCTGCAGTGGAAACACCCCTCATTTACATGCTAACACACCCGGCCTCTGCGCCAGCTCTGTCGCTTGGGAGCTGTGTGTCTTTGGGCAAGGCAGAGCTCTCTGAGCCTCAATGTTCCCTTCTGTAAAACGGTCAGAGAGCAGCACTGGGGCAGGTTGGTGGGGAGTGGGGAGGAAGACAGGGCCCAGCACACTGCCCGTTCTGGGGCCAGGAGCATCCTCAGGCGCGTCGGTTCTCTGGGCCCCAAACACCCACAATGGCTAAGCTATGGCTGCGGGTGCCCAGTGCTGCTCTAAAGTGACTCTGTGGAGCAGAGCTAGGATTTCAGCCTTGGACGTGGTGACAAAGGTGACCTTGATAATCGGAGGGACAGGAGCACATCTTCACCCTGATTGGCCCACGGAATTGCCACAACTTCACTTGGCGCGTGTGGGTACCATCTCAGACCCAGGCTTTTTAGAGAGGAAAGCCCCAGAGCACTCTTCAAGTGACGGTCCTGGTCACCCTGCGTGAGAAGTGCTTCTCCTCCCGTCCCTCTCCTGCTGCGGCCGTCTTCAGCCCCAGGGCATGGACCTGCTTGTTTTGTGTCAATAGCTCTCAAACTGTGTTGTTAACCTGCCTACAAGCCAATGCACCCTTTCTTCAGTCTTACAAAGGCTCCCACAGGAACGTGAATGACCGCAGAGCTGGGGGACGTGAGGGGGAAATGTGAAGGGGAGACCCCTTCCTGCAGAGGCCCCCAGACCCCCTCGGAATAGAGTTGGAAAATCTCTCACATCAATTAGGATGGATTTGGCTGCAAGTGAGCGCCCAGACCCCCGTTCCGTTAGCTGAGCTGTCAACACGTTTGTATCTCCCTGCAGCAAGTCCGGGAAGGTGATTCCAGGGTTGGTTAATCAGCAGCCCTACAATGTTAGCGAGAACCCCGATTCTTCCCATCCCTCCCCTGGGCTGTCCTCAGCAGGGCTTTGGTCCTCAAGCTGCTGCCCTCTAGACACAGATAGAGAAGGGCAGGCACTGGATCTGAGGACAGACAGGCAAATCACTGGCTCAGATTGCTTTCCGCACTTGGCAGAAGCAGAAACTGAAGCACAGAGAGGTTAAGTAACACGCTCAAGGTCACACAGCAAAGCCAGATTAGTCTTTTGATGTCCTCTTTCTACTGGGTTATGCTGCGTCCCATCTCCTACCTGTCCTTTCTCCAGCCACAGCTCCATCGCCATACTCCTTGCTTGGGAAGGGGCAATGAAAGCAGCACAAAAATCTCGGAGATTTGGGAAACACCACCCTCTGGTGTCACATGACCTTTGGTTTTTCGCTGGATGTTTTAAAGCATCTCTCCCGTTGCTGCCTGCTTTGTGTCTGAGAATGTATTGAGCCCAAACAAGGCCCCAGAAGGAATTTAACAGTGAACTGAATGTGAGGCCATATCAACGAATTATAGTTCCTGTTATTAAATGAGAGAATAACCCTGAAGTTATGTAAGAAAACATCCACACACACCCCTCTTTTCTGAGAAGCAAGGAAAGTATTTATGAGTGAAATGACATGAAGTTGCAAGTTGCTTGAAAATACTCCCAGGAAAGATGGGAGTGGGGTGGCGATAAAGCAAGTGTGTAAGGTTCTGATGGTCGTTGAAGCTGAGCGCTGGGCGCACAGTAGGTCACTGTTCTCTCGGCTTTTGAATGCTAGGGAATTTCATCACAAAAATTAAAAACACATTTCTAAATAAATAACAAAATCGCCTCCCAGGGAAGTCGCCTGAGGTTCTGTGGAGCTAGTCAATGGAATCAGCAGCTGCTAAAAATAGCCAAGAGATTTATTCGGTTTCTCCACATGACGTCTCCGATAATTTATCATCGATGCTCACGTCCTTCCCATTTATTCCTGAGGTGCCCTGGATGGAGCTGGGTCTGGAGGGGAGAAAAAGATGATCCCCGCCCCGACTTGAATAAGCTTCCTTTCCCTTCTGATCCTGGCGTCAGAATGAAGTGCCTTTCTCTGCACCTCTCCCCACGCCCACCATCAGCCTCAGTTTCCCCATAAAAATTAAGCATGAGGTTACCTGCTTGGACTCCCTTCTGGGGTTCTTGCAAGGATCAGAGGACATGCTGGAGAGGAAGGCGCTTTTTTTTAAAAGCCTTGATTTTCTCGTTCAAAAGTGAGCGACATGCTCATTGTAGAATGTTCGGAAAGCAAAATAATAAAAATAAAGAAAATCAAACCCGCTCACCACACTGCCCCAGGGTGCGACTAACGTTATCATCTTAGCGTCTGACTTTACAGGTGTTGTTGCCATGCGTGTGTTTTTGTTGATTTACAAAAACAGCCTCAAATTATCTAAAATTTTCTTTTTTTAACTTAATACATTGGGAACCAGTTTTCCTATCGTTACAAATTCTTCCACAATGTGAAGCGCATTTTAATCGTGGCGATATGGTCCATCACGTGACTCGACCATAACTCATCTAACCAGCCCCACTGTGTTAGTTTCTTAGGGCTGCCAGACCAAAGCGCCACCCACAGGGGCGCTGGACACAGAAGACACGTATTTGTTCACGGTTCTGGAGGCCGGAAGTCTGAAATCGAGGGCTGATTCTCCCTTGGGGATTCACAGGGAGAAGCTGTCCCTCGCACGCCTGTCTCCTAGATGCTGGTGGTGGAGGGCAAGCCTCGTCATTCCTGGGCTTGTGGCGGGTGACACAGCTCCAGCCTCTGCCCCTGTGGTCACAGGGCTGTCTTCCCTGTGGGTCTCTGTCGCTTCTTTTTCTGTAAGGACACCCTTGACATTGGATTAAAGGTCTACACTGCTCCAAAAGAACCTCATCTTAACTTAGCATCTACGGTGACTTCAGTGCCAAGTAAGTTCCGATTCTGCAGTCCGAGGAGTTAGAACTTCAACATGTCTTTTTGGAGGACACAAATCAACCCACCACACTCACCTGGTGCGGCTTGGAGCCTGTTTACTTTTCTTGTTTTGTTTTGGAGTTTTTTGCTATTAATAAATAGCATCACAAATTTTTGGACATGTCTTAAAATAAATTCTCAGGAGTGGAACTTCCAGGATGGAGAGTACATCAGTCAGAGTGTGGCCAGGAAGAGAGAAATCATAGTTATTTCAAACAGAGAGGATTTAACAGAGGGAATTGATGACGCAGGTGTTGAGAAGATGAAAAGCAAAAAGATGCTGAGATGACCCAGAGATTAACAACTGCAGGGAGCAGCTACCCTGCCCAGGACTCGGGGAACCAAAGGGAAGAGGTGGTGCTACCGGAACTCGGGGGTGTGGGGGAGGGGAGACCCCCTAAGGCTCGTCCTCGGACTGAAGGCCAATGCTAGGAACTCTGCAGGGAGCACCCACAACTGGTGCTCAGACTTCTGAGAGGAGGGCCCTCCACTGACCTCTGAGGGAGCACCACGTGCCTGATGCTCAGACTGCTGGCCAGTGCTACTCCGGAGGGCATAGATGGCCCGGCTGCTGCTGGCAGGATGCAAACCTCAGCTGGAAAGCAAAAGAGAGTTCTTTCTCTCCTCCTCTCCTTCACATTTCCACCATTGCCTCCCATTGGCCAACCAGAAGCCATCAAGGTGTCTGGAAAATGTAGTTTGCAGACCTCTGGTTCTAGCATCACAGAGAAGAACTCGGGGCGGGGGGAATGGAGATGAGAAGCAATAAGTACCTGAACTGTCCTAAAGCTTTTGACACATGTTATTCCATTGTCTTCCAGAAAGGTCGTACCAACTGACGCTACTACTATAAGGACACAGAAACGTCGAGTTCCCAAAGTTCAGTAACACTGAATATTGTCATTTAAGACTTTGTTCTCAACTTGATGGGAAAAAATTATACCTTATCATCTTTTGCATTTCTTTGAGTTTCTATTTCTGTGAAGATATTTCTTATGTTTTTGGCCGTCGTGTTTATTACTTGTTTTGTGAATTCTTGAAATAAAAGGCAAAATAATTAAAGGGTTAAATTTTATGCCCTTCACTCATTTGTATTATAATATTTGTCTTTTTCTTATCAATACGTAACACTACTTTATCCGTTAAGGATATTAATCCTTGCTCTACAATCTGTGCTACAAATAACATTGTCTCATTGTGGTTTGACATTACATTTATTTATAGTGTTTTTGATGTCGGGCTTTTCAATTTATATTTGGTGAAATCTATTAATCTTTTCTTTCATGCATTCGCCTTTGGTTTCATGCTTAGAAATCTCTTCCTCAGGCCAAGATTACGTAACTATTTGTATTTTCTTTATTGTTTCTACTTTTTTGTCTTTTGCAGCGAGGAAGATTGGCCTTGAGCTAACATCTGTTGCTAACCTTCCTCTTTTTGCTTGAGGAAGATTGTCGCTGAGTTAACATCTGTGCCCATCTTCCTCTATTTTGTATGTGGGACACCTCCATGGCATGGCTCGATAAGCGGTGTGTAAGTCTGTGCCCAGGATCCAAATCTGTGGACCCCAGGCCCCAGAAGCGGAGTGCATGAACTTCACCATTATGCCACTGGGCTGGCCCCTGATTTCTACATTTTTAACATTAATTTTTTTTTCATTTCCATCTTTATACAGAATTTGTTTGGAGATATAGTACAAAGTAGAAATTTCGAATAATCAGTTTTTCCTCTATAATTTGGAATGCATCTTTATCCTTTATTAAATTCATATACACATATATTTCTATATAGATATGGATATATATATATATAGATATATCTGTGTCTATTTCTGGACTATTTCCTTTATTCCATTAGTCTCTCTGGTCATTAAATTTTATTACATTTTCACCAGGGTCTAGAATCGTGCCTGTTATGTGGTAAGTACTCAAGAAATACACATTGAATGATTGATGAACTATTTCTGTGCCAAAACCATGTTTTGGTTTTCTTTTTTAAGTCGGGTTTATTGAGGTATAAATCACCCCCCAAAAAACCTCTTTCGTGCTTTTCTTTTTTTGGTGAGGAAGACTGTCCCTGAGCTAACATCTGTGCCAAGCTTCCTCTATTTTGTATGTGGGACAGCACCATAGCATGGCTTGATGAGCAGTGTGCTGGTCCGCACCCAGGATCCGAGCCTGGGGACCCTGGGCCACCTAGTGGAGCACACAAACTTAACCACTACACCACCGGGCCAGTTGCTTTCGTGTTTCTTAAAATCAATTTTTAAATTTTAAATTGTGGTTAAAGAAAACCCTCACATAACAGAAAACTTACCATCTTGACCGTTTTTAAGTGTACAGTTCCGTAGTGTGAAGTATACTCATATTGTTACTCGATGGATCACCCAGACTTTTACACCGCGCAAAACTGGAACTATGGACCATTTAACAACCCACCACTCCCCCTCCCTCAGCCCCTGGCAACCTCTGGTCTACTTCCTGTCTCTATGAATCTGACTGCTCTAGATACTGTGCATAAATGAGACCACACAGTGTTTGTCCTCTTGTGTCTGGCTTATTCCACTCAGCATAATGTCCTCAAGGTCCATCCATGGTGTAGAAAGTGACAGGATTTCCTTCCTTTTCAAGGTTGAATAATATTCCACTGCATCCATCATGCCCTTTAGTAGTCACCTCCTACCCCACCCCCAGGTCCTAATGTGTTTTCTTCTCCACGGTTCTGCCTTTTCCAGAATGTTGTATCAACGGAATCGTGCAGTACGTGGTCTTGAGTCCAGGTGGTCTCTCTTTACATGATGCTTTTGAGGTTCGTCCATGTTCTTGTAAATTCTGGTAGCTCCTTCCTTTTTATTGCTGAGTGATATTTCATTGAATGGATGGATCACAGTTTGTTTATCCATTTCCCAGCTGAAAATAAATTTGAGTTGTTCCCAGCTTTAATTGCTGCGGCTTCATAATGCATCTTTATAGTGAAACCATCTAGGATGCTGCCAAACATACGCCAGTTGTGGCCGGAACTAGAGGAGAGCTAGGCATCCCCCGGATGTGGAGACAGGTTTCCCTCTGGGAGTGAAATCACGAGGAAGCCGCTCATCACAGATGTAGGCAGCGTCAGCGGTGTCAGGAGACTCGTGGGGCACAGCCAGGTGTTTCTAATAAAACTGGGCCAAGTCGACTCACAGGCAGTGTCATGGGGGCGTTAAGGGTGTGGGCTCCGGAACAAGGAGCCCTGGGTGTGGATCTTCCCTTCGAGCGACTGGGGCAGACTCCTGGGCTGCTGGAAGCCTCGTTTCCCATCTATAAAATGGGAACACGATGGCACATTCCTTCCGTGAAGGTGTTAGTGCAGCTGCCAGCCCAGAGTAAGTGCTTAATAATTGCTGCTTTTTATTAACTGTCATCTTGGGAAAGTGAGGTTGGATCCTGAAAGAGAGAGCTACCTGTGGACTCACTCAGCTGTGTTTTTTCTGAAGAAAGGATGCGCAAACAATGCAGGTGATGATGGTGGTTTTGCAGCGTGGCTGCAAATTCTTCACCGTCCTTCCTTTCGAGAGATGGGTCCATATCCTCTCCCCTTGCATCTGGGTGGACTTGCAATGCTTCCACCCACGGAGTCGGGCAGAAGTGGTGCTGCGTGACTTCTGAGGCAGGGTCGAGGGAGGCCAGGTGGCTTCTGCCTTCCTTGTGAGAGCTCCTGCTCGTGGAGCCCTGAGCCACCATGGTTTGTAGTCTGACTGTCCTGAGGCTTGAAGCTACAGTGGTGTGACCACATGGTGAGACCCCGAGACCACAGAGAAAGAGAGAGATCCAAACAGCCAAGATACCAGATGTGAGTGAAGAAGCTTCCAGAGGATTCCAGCCCCCAGCCATTGGAGTCATCCCCAACTTTGAGTGTTTCCAGCTGAGGCCGCAGACATCATGGAGACAGCATCCTCTCTGTGCCTTGTTCAAATGCCTGGTCCACAGAATTTGTGCATGCAACAAAATGGAGGGTATTTTATGTCACTAAATTTTAGGTTGTTTTGTTACAAGGCTATAGGTAACCAGGACAGTGGCGTAGAAGAGATCTAGAAAGAAAAAAAATGGTAGAAGCCAAAGAGGGAAGATTTATCAGTGTTCCTCTAGCAGCTGGTGGAACCACATACCCATCCACTTAGGAGCCTCATACCAGGGGTTGGGAGAAATTACCAGACTTTTCTGTGGCCTCTGTGAAACATCCCCTAAGAATGTGTAACTTTGCTTCCTCTGCTGCTGTGCCTACTGAAAACCAGTGGTTGACTAACTCAAGCATGATGGCCAGGAATATTCCGGACCCTGGAGAAGTTACATCAATTTCTGTAAACCAATAGCCCTGTTTTCTGGTTTATACATCAGTCTCTTGTGACTTTGATATGTGTGAATCGAGCCCAAAGTCCCTGGACCTCTTTAGCAGGACAGCAGAAGGATCGTGGACTGACTCTCAGCTCTGGATCTAAATCCCAGCTCTGCCACTGTCTGATCTGGGCAAGGCATTTGAACTCTGAGCCTCAGTTTCCTTGTCTGTAAAACTGAGTCGAGTCTCTTTCATAAGATTGTCACGGAGGTTAAATGAGATAGGATCTGTAAGGGGTCTAGAACAGCGTGTGACTTATAATAAACGCACTGCTGATATTTCTTAACTGTCTCCCTACCTCCAGCAGACTGGGGAGCAGATTCTGGAGACAGTGATCCCCCAGCCGTCCCTCCCCGGCTCCAGGCATTAACCCTCAGAAAGCCTGGCCATGGGAGCCCAGCGTGATCCTCTCTGCCCCTTCCACCCCTGGCTACACTGACGCCTGCACAAATGGAAGCCAGTGGCCTGGCTGCTGGCACCAGCCTGGCCTCCTCGGCGGACCCACAGATGTCTGCGACTTTGCTGCTGCCCCCACAGGCCCCGGCTTGCGGATGGAGAGCCAGCAGAGGCTGCGTCCCGGGATGACGGAGCGCAGTCCCTGAAGGTAAACAGCCCTGGCCCATTAATTTGCAGGATGGGAGAGAACACAGGGGCCTGGGAAATTACAGCCCCATCAGGCTGCCATCATCTCCTGCAGCTCACGGAAGTGATCAACAGGCCTTCGGCTCTCATTTTAAAGATTAAATCGGAGGAAAAATGACTCCATCAGATTTCAGCCCAAGCCACGGGCGACCCTGAATGCCAGACTGCATGACGGATCGAGTGCCTGAAACACGGAAAGAAAGCATGAATCTCCATCTATCACCAGAGGAAGCCAGCCAGGTCCAAGGAGGCTTGTGGCCCCTTCATCTCCCAGCCTCAGAACAGACCTCTGTGCTCTCCTGGGGGTCCAGGCCCGGGCTCTGGAACATCGGTTTCAGGTCAAATCCATTTTGCTCAGCACACATTAGGACCCAATGAAAATTAGCTGAACGAATGAATGAACAAATCCTCGTTCTGTCTTTCCAGCTGTGAAACTTTGGACGAGGCAAATGGCCTGTCTTGACCTCAGTTTCCTCATCTGTGAAATGGGACCAGGAATATCCACCTCCCCAAGGTTGTCGTGAAGATGAAATGACGTGGTACAAGGAAAGCACAGTAGCTGGCATGTGGGGACGAGGTGCCCAGGCCAGCGAGAGGTCAGGTGGGAGAGCCAGGCCGTGAGCCGGAGCCTGAGGGTAGGACGAGGACCAGAAGCGCAGGCAGGGCGAGGCTGGCTGTGGTGCATGGTGCTCCGGTGTTTGGGGCAAAGATGGCTCAGCTCTGGCTCACCCTTGTCTCTCTCTGCTCAGCTCCCTGTCAGTGTCCTGTCTGCCTCAGAGGAGCCACGCAGAAGGCTGTGATGCGTGCTTAGGGAGCCCCTCGCTCTCAGTGGCATGTGAATGGTGCTCACAAAGGGTTCAGAGAAAGGGGATCACTTTGTCGGGAATGGTTCTGAAGGCGTCACGTGGGGAGGGGCATTTGTACCCGTCTGTGACAGGCAGGCAGGTCACAGCTGGGGGCCTGGAACCTGGGCTGTTTGTGGGCACAGTGCTGGAGGCTCCAAACAGCCAAGCTGAAGACTTCACACTTAAGCATCAAGGCAACAGGGAGCTATGGAAGGTTCTGGAGCAGGAGAATGAGTACTCAAAGAAAAAATCCTTAGCATTGTTAAACAATTAGTGTTTTAACTCCTCCACAAAAGGGAGTCAGCAGTTCGACATGAGTGCTTAGAGCAGAAAGGGGAAAGAAAGAAAACAGTGGGATATGGTGGCCAGAGTCACGGGTTCTGGGGTCAAGTCCCAGATGCCCTCTTCCAGGGCACCAGCCCCCAGACACATCTCTTCACTGCTCCACGGCTCGACCTCCACATCTCTTCGCTGGGACCGCTGTGCCAGGGCCTTGGCTCAGGCCCCATTGGGCCTCAGGAGCAAGCAAGTCTGAGTTGGACTTTATTACTTTTTGGGTTAAAATAGAGAAGGAGTGGGCAAGCTGATGACACAAGCTATTTTGAAAGGGAGAGCAAAGGGGGCTTGGCAGGACCTTGAAGTTTAGGCTGCCGGACATGGGCGTCACTGGGGTGCCTTTGGGGAGAGTTCTGTGAGTGATGTCTCCTACACATAACCAGCCCTGGGTTGGAGGTTTCTCACGGCCCCCAGGATTCTTCTGCTGTCCCTCCAACGTCTCCAAAGCCTTGGGGACCTACGGGCTGCAAGAGGGTGGGGACAGGTGTTTTCTCACAGTCAGGGCCAGGCAGATGGCTGAAGATTTGGGCTTCCTCTGGGCAGGGGACGTCCAGTTACAGGTCCCATCAGAGCGAGGGGTTCCTGGAGACGCCCCCACCCATGGCCAGCATGGCATCAGGATCGCAAAGTCATCCTTTTCCCCGTAGCTGACGAGCAGACAGAGGGATGGAGTGAGGACGCAACCCGGCCTGGGGACGGGGATCTGGGGACATCACGGAGCGTGTTGCAATGAAACCCTCGGTCCAGAAGGCACGCTCTGCAGCCTGGCAGCCACTGGCCTTGGCAGTTGTCCAGTGTCCCCGGAGTGCATGGCACTGACTGCCTTTCTGCCTACAGACAGGGCCTTTGCAGAACAGGCAGAGGGCTACAAGCCCAGGGCCCACCTGTCAGCCCTCAACGGGCAGCAGGCACTCAGTCAGCAGGTCCGGGCAAGGACCTAAACACAGTCAGGAACAAAATCTAACTCCTCACTCATGGCTTCTCACTTGGACGCCCTGAGACGGCCCTGTAGCTGCTGTTTCTTCCCCCTCCGGACTCACTCCCCACTCTGTTTAACTCTGAGCATGCTGCCTGATTTGTCTTTCCAGACGGCAGCTCTGGTTAAGCTATTCCCCATCCCAAAAAGTCTCTGTGGCTAAGAAGTACCTGTACTCTCCTCACCCTTGCATTCAAGGCCAACTTGGAATGCTGCCTCCTCCAGGAAGCCTCTCCCGATTTATTTTTCTGAACCATTTGTGACTGCTCCCTTCGCAACCCCCGTCTGTCTTCACTTATACCAGAACCCGTCCCAAGGCCTGGGGCGTGACACACAGAGCCAAGGAACAGAAGACACGAGGAAGAGAAAAGGCAGTCCCTCCCCAGGGAGAGCTGATGACTTCCCGCGGAGCCCACATCCACACTGCCACCTGTCAAATGAAGAACTTCGTCACATGGAGTCACCCACCAAGCCCGAGAGGGCAGGGAGGCCAAGTGCCGGGCAGCTGATGCGTGTGTGTGTGTGTGTAAGGGAAGCCCAGGGGCTGCGGATGTCTCAGGTTAACAGATTCAGATAAAATTATAGAGCGTTAGGACTAACAGAGACCTTAGATGGTCCAATTCAACGCTTCATACACAAGGAGGAGCCTCGGAAAGGGGGTGGGGAGGATCTCCAGTTAGAGGTCATGGGGTCATTATTTAATTCATCCGATCATTTGGTCATTTGTTCTGTCAGTCATTCAACAACCTCACTAAGCCCCTGTTAGATGCCAGCTTGTGCCAGACTTTGGGCACCCAGAGCTGAAGAAGAAATGACCCTGGCCCCCACAAGGCTGAGAGTGCACGGGGAGTGCCAAGTGCCAAGCTAGAGGTCAGCCTGAGGTGAGTGGAAGCAGAGGAGGGAGGGGAGGCCCTGCTGGGGGTGTTGACGTGGATGGACAACAAGTGATCCTGGAGGGCTTCCCAGAGGAAGTGATGTCTGGTCTGCGTGTGAGGAATGTGTAGCAGTTTTCTTGAGGGTCGATGCAGAGTGAGCAATGGAACCACTGCAGGTAGACTCCTCGTCCAGTGCTCTTTCCTGCTCTGCACTGCAGGATTTTAACTTCTCCGCCTGGCTGGGCCTAGCCTCCACAGAGCCACAAGCCCGAGGCCGTGCAGGGACTGCGATGATCATGTGATTGGGAAGGTCCGGTGAGACTAGGAGAAAGGCACTCCTGGGAGTCAGAGAGGCCAACGGCAGGTATGGAGTGGACCTTGCGTTCACTGATCGCCCGCACACTGCAGTGCTCAACTCTCAGAGTGGGAAAGACTTTAGGGTTTACTGCGTCATTTTACAGATGGGGAAACTGAGGCCCACGCAGAGAGCGCCCCTTGCTCAAGGCTACACAGCAAGTCCGTGGCAGAGCTGGAACTTAACCAGCTTCTCAACTCCCAGGCACGTGCGCCCCTGGGGGTGCTCAAAGAAAACAGTTTATTCCCTACGGAAGCCAGGGCGGTGCTAACGAGTTATTAAAAAGTCTGTATAAAACACACAGAAACAAACAAAAAAGAAGGAGATCCTGGTGAGAAATATAACTGAGAAGAAATACAGAGGTTACGAACTGAGCCGAGACCGTTTGTGAAGGAATGTTCCTGAGTGGGGCTGCCTGAGGTTCAGCTGACGCCCCGTCCTCCAGGGGCCTCCTCTGCCTGCCCTCTGCTGCACTGGGTGCGTCCGCTGAGCAAGCCTGGTACTGTGTCCGTGCAGCCTCATCTCCACCCCAACTTAGCAGACCTCCTCTCCACACGACTATCAGCTCCTTGAAGGCAGGAGTGCTGTCTCTTTTATTGCTGTGTTCCGATTTCTCAGCATATAGTAGAGGCTCAGGAAACATTTGTTAAGCTA
The DNA here is from genome assembly GCF_041296235.1 of Equus asinus. NCBI lineage: Eukaryota > Metazoa > Chordata > Mammalia > Perissodactyla > Equidae > Equus > Equus asinus. Next base: position 99,386,136 of record NC_091796.1, on the reverse strand, counting down.
ATGATGCATGCATACAAGAGTGATGCTTCTTCCTGAGGACTAAGGCAAAGGAAAAGAAAGCATGGCCCTTTTCCGTGAAGTGAATCTCCATCCACCCATAGTCCCTCCATCCTCCCATCCCTCCTTCTACCCATCCAACCATCTGTCTGTTCATCATCCCTCCATCCTCCCATCCCTCCTTCTATCCATCATCCTTCCATCTATCGGTCATCTCTACATTTCTCCTTCCATCCATCATCCTCCTATCCATCCACCTATCTATCTATTCATCATGCCTATATCCTTCCATCTCTCCTTCCATCCCTCCATCCATCCAGCTATCTATCCATTCATCCATCCCTCTATCCTTCCATCTCTCCTTCCATCCCTCCATCCATCCACCTATCTATCCATTCATCCATCCCTCTATCCTTCCATCTCTCCTTCCATCATCCCTCCATCCACCTATCTATCTATTCATCATGCCTGTATCCTTCCATCTCTCCTTCCATCCCTCCATCCATCCAGCTATCTATCCATTCATCCATCCCTCTATCCTTCCATCTCTCCTTCCATCCCTCCATCCATCCACCTATCTATCCATTCATCCATCCCTCTATCCTTCCATCTCTCCTTCCATCCCTCCATCCATCCACCTATCTATCCATTCATCCATCCCTCTATCCTTCCATCTCTCCTTCCATCCCTCCATCCATCCACCTATCTATCTATTCATCATGCCTGTATCCTTCCATCTCTCCTTCCATCATCCCTCCATCCATCTACCATTTCTCCGTCTCTCCATTCATCTATCATTTCCTCCCTCCTCTCCATCGTCCCTCTTCCTTTCCTCCCTCCCTCGCTGCGTCCATCATCCATCTATCTTTGCATCCAGTAGCATTTCTTGAGCACCACCATGAGCAGGCCCCTGAGTGAAATAAAGGAGAATGGAGCCTGGTCTCTGAAGTGAAAAGCTCTCTGTTGGCAGAGACCTTCCCAGAAAACCATCATCAACGTTTTGGAGAAGACAGCAGAGTAATTTAGAGATGTGATTTAATCAATATTTCCTGGGCCCTGAAATCCATCTCTGTTAAGTGACCAACAAAAGGCTGAGGCCGGGGAAGCACCACTGGCAAGCTGGAGGGGAGAAAACTCAGTGGGACATCTGCTGGGACACAAACCCACCTGCCGGGTGGAGCTGCTGAAACCACCGGGAACCTTTCTGCTCTTCGTAAGCACTGCATGGGGGCGCCTGACAATGAATGCGGTGTCCCCACGCCTGAAGCTCTGCTGCAAGCAGTGACAAGTCTCAGATAATGGCATGACAAATCCTCCTTGCGGGAAGCCTGGGTTCCGGCTTAACTCTAGCCGACCTGCCACGTGGGCCGTCCCCGCGGAAGACCCTCCCGCCCCCGGAGAACCTAGACCAAGGGCAGCAGTAATCACTAGCTGCATATTCTTTGCGGCAGAACTTGCCCTCACTTCTTCTCTCCTTTGGGCCCTCTGAAGATGCTGAGTGGAAACTATTATTCTCCCCCTTTCCCGGATAAGAAAACAGAAGCTCGGGAGGGTGAATGACTTGGCAGGAGGACAAACTCAGTTCCATGGATGGTCCCCTAACCAGGCCTTTCTTTGTGACTGAGTCTCAGGACAGAATTAAAATCCTAAACGGCCTCTTCCAGTTTACACCCAGAGGGAAAACAGCCCATTGCTGGCTTGGGAGTTACGAACACTATTAGGGCTTAGAACGAACCCCCAGCATGGCCTGCCGGTGCCCACGCCGACACCCCAGAGGCTAATAGAGTCCTTCTTAGTCAGAGTTCTGGATCATCCATTTCAAAGCAAAAAAGCATTCGCGAGGGCTGCCAGCTGTCATTTCTGTAATGAAATTCCCTTTCAAAGCCCGGGGCCATGCTAATAACAAAACACAGCAGACCCGGGAGAAGTGGGCTCAGGCAAGGCTTGCGAGAGAAATGCCAGGAAGCCTCGCCCGGGGGCGGGGCCCTGCAGTCGTGACTGAGATGCCTACACTTGGGCACACCTGCAACACACGTGTGCTCACACCCACCCCAGGAGGCTCTGGGGACCAGGGACCTTGAGGCACAGTGTTTATCCCGGGACAGAGATTCGGGGGCACTTGAAAACTATAGATTCTTTGAGGGACTGTCATGTGGGAAAGAAATGGGAATTAATTTGAACAATAGTTGCTGCTCATTGAGCACCTACTGTGTGCCAAGCCCCACACTAGGGGCTTTTCATCTTCTCGTTCAGTCCTCACCACAACCTCAGGAGCAAGTCCTACTTATTCCCGTTTTACAGACAGCAAAGTGGAGGCTCAGATGTGCGACCCCCTTGCCCGAGTGAGAGTGCTGGTAAGGAAGGGAGCCGGGATCTGAAGGCAGATCCGGCCTAACCTCCGTACCACTCCATCTCCCTGCAGTTAAAAAATAATAAGAAAATAAAACAAAAGGCCAGCGGCTCCTCAGGGCAGAACCGAGTCTGATAGAGAGAAGTCACAGAGAGGAAGCCTCTGTTTCAATCCAAGAAAGAACTAAAAGCCAGGGCTGACCCAAGTGGAACAAGTAGTGAGACTCCTGTCCCAGGAGGTATGCAAGAAGTAGCAGAGACTGCTCACTGGGGATGACTCGAGGGTCAGTTGGCTCCTGCGTCTGAAGTCAAAAGAATTGTTTTCATTCCTTACAAAGCACATGCCCCGCCCACCCCACCCCCCAAAGTTGACAAGCCCGCCCTGTGATGGCAGCCCTTCGAGCTCCCAGGGGAGGCCTCGCCCACATCCCGGCTCCGCAGCACACAGGGAGCAGCCACATGACAGCCTCGCCCCCGCGGGCACCCCGACCCATGGGTCGAGAGGTCCCAGGGAGTTCCCACGCAGGCCCCCCACGGTGGCTGAGTCAGGAGTTGCTCCGCTGTCACAGTCACCACAGCACGTCCTTGGCAGGCACTGGGGGCAACCGCCACCCTGCCCACGGCCTCTGAGTGTCACGGTGCCACCCTCACGCACTCTGCTCCAGGCACGTCTCTGCCTCCGCCACTCCGGAGCACCTTGAGTGTCTGCTGTGTTCCAGGGTAGCGATCGAGATGCTGCCTTGGAGCCCAATAGGACATTTCTAGTCTGGCTTCCCCATGAGCACCCAATGCCTCACTTTCCCCACCAGCAAGACAGTAATCACAGTCGTCACCCGGCTGGAGGGGGGACCTGAGGAGCTGATAGACACAGAGTACAGAGGGTGCCTGCACACACTGGGCAGCACCTACCACAGTCCCACTCAGTGCCCAACAGCCCATGAGATGGCAAAGGGATCTCACCTTAATAAATGAGGAAGTGAGGTTCAGAGAGGCAACGCTACTCACTCAGGATCACACAGCTGGCAAGCAGCAGAGCCTGGGACCAGAACCCATGAAGTTCTGAACCAAATCCAGGCACCTCCTCATTCCTCTTCTGCTCTTGGGGTCCAGCCTTTAAAAGCCCCAAGCCTGACTGTGCCTTATACCTCCAGCAGCCCAGCCCCACACCAAGCTGCGGGGTCACACCTGGGGAGCGTCACTGTGATGTTTCCTCCTGGCTCTCCCCACCTTTCACCCCCAGCACGGTGTTTACCATCCAGCTGGAGGCAGGACTCTCAGAGACAAGGCAGCGTGCAAGGTTTGGGACCAATGAGACCCACAGAGGGCAGACGCCAGGGCAGGGGCACCAGAGGGAGGGTCCTGTGGGCCGAGGCCACCAGGGAGAGCAGAGGCCTTTCGGAGAGAGGAAAGGGCAGGGGAAGGCCACATGCAGAGAGGTGGGGAGGGCCCGGCAGAAAAGAACCAGAACCCTGAGACCTGGACCAGGGTTGTCTGAGCGAGCTGCGGGCCCCCAGGGGCAGGAAGGAGGGAGCCAGGCTCGCAGAGCAGCAGCGATGCCCAGCGGAGGCTGGAAGCTGGAGCAGGCTCACCTCTCCATTATGGTGCTTGAGCAGTTATGCCCAGCCCCAGGCGCCCCATCTGTAAGAAGGAAGTGTCACCTGACCTTGCACAATCACGGAGTCAGACAGCGTACAGGAAGCTGAGGGCAGCGTGCTCGTGTCCAGCGCACAGTCGGTACTCCCTGAACGGTCATTCTTAGTAAGGTCCTGTGGCCTCTAGGCTCTTCAAACCCTCCGTCCAGAGAGCCTCCTCGAGGGGCACAAGCGTCCCAGCCTGAGTGGGACAGTTCTCTGCAGGTTCACAGCCCACCCCAGGGCCTTGCCCCCCAGAAAGGACGCCACCCCCTCAAGCCACTGCAGAGAAGCCCAGTGGTGGAACATGGATTGGTGACCTGGCCTAAAGCTCTGTCGTTGCCGGGCCCCCCGGGTGCTCCAGCACCAGCAGCTGACCTGCACCAGGAGCATTGTGAAAGACGAGGGCTATGTGTCCCCACTCCAGGGGTGCAGCGAGGGCCCCGGATGTCCGGGCACTTGGGAATCCCAGACGGTGGGTCTGATTGCACCAGGACAGAGCTGGCCGTCCGGGGCTGAGCAGCCGAGGGTCGCTGTCAGGGTTTCCTCAGGAGCGGACCGGTGGGCGGTATGCGCGAGCTTTGGGACTCTGATGGAATCTGCAGCTTCTCAGCTGAACGACCCTGCGCAAGTCCTATTCCAAGCCTACCTTTCCTCCTCTGTTGGATGGCGTGACATCGTCTGTTTCACTGGGGAGACTGAAGGAGACGCTGTGTAAAAAGTCGTTTGAAAGGTTGGCAAAGACGTGGAGAAATGGGGCCCCTCGTGCATTGCTGGTGGGGATGGAAACGGTGTAGCCGCTGTAGAAAACGGTTTTGTGGTTCCTCAAAAAGTTAAACCTAGAATTCCATTTGACCCAGCAGCTCCACTCTCAGGTATACACCTGAAAGAATTCAAAAGGGACTGCCACAAATACCAGTAGAGAGATGTTCACAGCAGCACCAGTCACAAAAGCTGAAAGGTGGAAGACACCCAAGGGTCCATGAGTGGAGGAGCAGGGAAAGAAACTGTGGTCAGTCCACACAGCGGAATACTACTCAGTCAGAAAAAGGACAGAAGCAGGCACCCACACTACCACACGGGTGACCCCTGAAAACTAACTGAAAGAGGCTGACGAAAAGGATTCTATTTATAGGAAATGTTCAAAATAGTTAAATCTGTAGAGACAGGAAGCCGATTGGTGGCTGCCGGGGGGCTGGGAATGGGAGAGGGGGAGTGATTGCTTAGTGGGGAGGGGGTTTATTTTGGGGTGATGAAAACGCTCTGGAACTAGAGGGCGTGACAGCACACATTGTAAATATGCCAAATCCCGCCAAATTGTTCTCCTTGAAATGATTAATTTGTGTTGTCTGAATTTCACCTCATTAAAAATGAGAAGTCGTTTGCACACGGTGCCTGACACGATGGAGTCCGACAGCTGACTTCAGGTCCTGCCTCCACCCATCTGTCACTGGTGACTTGTGACAAGTCATTCCACCTGTTGGAGCCACAGTGTCCTCGTGGTAAAATGAGAAGAGAAGAATTCTTGTAGGGCTGTCAGGAGGGTACAACAAGGTGATGCATAGACAGCGCTTACCTTGGGGGCTGGTATACAAAAGGCGCTCAATAACTCAGAGTTGGGATTAGGGGCAGACAGGGTGTGGCTCACCAGGTCATCCAAGGCACCGTCTCTTAAAATTCCTCTGTCCCCCCCGAACAGGTCCATGGCTTTTCTGCTCCCGATAAGTAATTCTAATGCTTGTTGAGCACCTGCTGTGTGCAAGGTTTCCGCCAGCTGGCACACCGCTGCGCTGAGGCCATGGAGGTGAGCAAGGTGGGATTCCCAGCCTCAAGGGGCGTCTCCTGGGGCGCTCAGACACAGAAACAGCTCGAGCACACCGTGGGATGCTGCCGTGAAAGAGAAGCAGGTAAGAAGCAACCAGCACTCAGAGGAAGGAATGCTCAGTTCCGGCTGCGGGGCACGGGGACGGAGGGGAGCCGGGGGTCAGGGAGGACCTCTGGCAGCTGGGCTTTGGGGGATGGGATGAGTGACGAGAGGGGCGAGGGGCTGCCCATGTGGCAATGTGGCACGGCCTGAGCGAGGTGTGGAGGCGGGGAGGGCTGAGGGAGCCGCAGGAGGGTGGACGGAGGCTTGCCCTGGGAGGCACTGTCCTCCTGAGACAACGAGAGGCGTGCGGCGTGTGCTGCCACGCCGTGTGTGCCTGTGCTCCATGGCTGCACCCCGGGGCCTGGCACGCGTCCGGCGCACAACGGAGATGCGCAGACTGAACGAAGACGTGAATCCATGTCCAGCTCCTCTGAACTCTTCCACCTATTTTCTATAACACACGGCTGAGTGGCTTATGGATTTAGCTTCTGAAAAACTGCTCTGGTCAGAGTCCTGTTGGTAATGTGTCAACTGCTTTGAAAAGTTACCTAAATTCACCATTAATAGCAGAAGCTAACATTAATGGAGCCCTGTGATGTCGCAGGTTCTGTGCTAAGGGGGTTCCTGGACTATGCCATTAGGTCCTTATAGCAACCATTTAAAGCAAGGGCTGTGTTTGGTTTAATTTACAGATGAAGAGACTGAGGCTCAGAGAAGGTAAGTAACTTACTCAAAGTCACACAGCAGATAAAGTCAGAAGAGAGACTTGATTGTAAACAAAGGGCTCATGCTCTTGACCACGATATGATGTTGCCACATCTCTAACTTGGTATACTTTTGTGTCAAATATTATTTGGACTGGAAAGAAAATATATGCTCAAATTTCTATCCAGCATAAATTTATTTGTCTATTTATTATTTTTGTTGCAGTAACACTGGTTTCCAACATTATATAAATTTCAGGTGTACATCATTGCATTTCGATTTCTGTGTAGATTACATCACGTTCCCCACACAAAGACTAATTACAGTCCATCCCCACACACATGCACCTAATCACCTCTTTTGCCTTTCTCCCTCCCCGCTTCCTCTCTGGTAACCACCAATCCAATCTCTGCCTCTAAGTGTTTGTTTGCTGTTTTTTTGATCTTCTATTTATGAGTGGGATCACACAGTATTTGACTTTCTCTCTCTGGCTTATTTCACTTAGCATAATACCCTTAAGGTCCATCCATGTTGTTGCAAATGGTAAGATTTCATCCTTTTTCATGGCTGAGTAGTATTCTGTTGTGCATATACCCACTCGTCCCTTGATGGGCACCTAGGTTGGTTCCCAGTCTTGGCTATTGTGAATAATGCTGCAGTGATCATAAAGGTGCGTGTATCTGTATGCACTTGTGTTTTCAAGTTCTTTGGATAAATACCCAGCAGTGGAATAGGTGGATCATATGGTAGTTCTATTCTTAATTTTTTGAGGAATCTCCATACCGTTTTCCATGGTGGCTGCACCAGTTTGCACACCCACCAGCAGTGTACGAGGATTCCCTTCTCTCCACGTCCTCTCCAACACTTGTTGTTTCCTGTCTTGCTAATTACAGCTATTCTGACCGGAGTGAGGTGACGTCTCATTGCAGTTTTGATTTGCGTTTCCCTGATAGTTAATGATGTTGAGCAACTTTTCATGTGCCTGTTGGCCATGTGCATATCTTCCTTGGAAAAATGTCTGTTCAGATCTTTTGCCCATTTTTTAATGGGATTGTTAGTTTTTTTGTTGTTGAGATGTATGAGTTCTTTATATATTTTGCATATTAACCCCTTATCCGATATGTGGTTTGCAAATATCTTCTCCCAGTTGTTAGGTTGTCTTTTCGTTTTGTTGATGGTTTCCTTTGCTGTGCAGAAGCTTTTTAGTTTGATGTAGTCCCATTTGTTTATTTTTTCTATTGTTTCCCTTGCCCTGTCAGACATGGTATTTGAAAATATGCTGCTAAAACCGATGTTGAAGAAGGTACTGCCTATGTTTTCTTCTAGAAGTTTAATGGTTTGAGGTCTTACATTCAAGTCTTTAATCCATTTTGAGTTAATTTTTGTATATGGTGTAAGATAATGGTCTACTTTCATTCTTTTGCATGTGGCTGTCCAGTTTTCCCACCATCATTTATTGAAGAGACTTTCCTTTCTCCATCGTATGTTCTTAGCTCCCTTGTCAAAAATTAGCTGTCCATAGATGTGTGGGTTTATTTCTGGACTCTCGATTCTGTTCCATTGATCTGTGTGTCTGTTCTTGTGCCAGTACCAGGCTGTTTTGATTACTATGGCTTTGTAGTATATTTTGAAATCAAGGAGTGTGACACCTCCAGCTTTGTTCTTATTCCTCAGGATTCCTTTGGCTCCAGCATAAATTTTTAATTGTCTCTTTTCAGCTGTAGAATAACACAGAGATATAGTATATAAATATGTAAAATATATACATATGTAATTATATTGAATATACGTAAAATAATACAGAATAATAATAATTTGAAAGAACTAAAAGACACTCATAAAAAAAATTGATTCACTCACTCAACACTTAGCAAAGATTTATTGAGCATCTACTGTGAGCCAGTGAGGCAAGCGTTGCTCTATGTGCAGCAATGAACAAAACAGGCGGTTTACAGAGTTTATATTAGAAAATAAATGACAGGTGGATGATGGAGAGAGAGAGATAGAGAGAGAGATACAGAGTGTGATGGGTAAAAAAAATAAATAAGGAAAATATCAGACGGGAATAAATATGAACATTAGTACTGCAAAGTATTAAAACAGGGTGAAGTGATAAACAGTGACTGGGCGACTAGAGCAGATGGGGTGGTCAGATCAGGGAAGACCTCTAGGGGAGGGGACAGCCAAGCTGAGAGGTGATGAGGAGGCATTCCTTCCATTTCCACTTGGACCATTCCAGAACAAGGGAGAGGCCCGTGCAAAGGCCCTGAGGTGGGAACCAGTTTGGCACCTTCTTGTAAAAGCGAGAGAAGGAGTCCCGTGCAATGTGATTGGAAGAGTGGGCAGGGCACATCATGGGGGCTTCTGTGCTGGGTGCGGGGTCTGGATTCTGGTCCAAGGGCTGGGAAGGGGTTGGAGAGAGGTGACAGATTTGACTTCCCCTGTTCAAAGGTCACGCTGCCTGCCGCTTGAGGAGGATTAGATTGCAGAGGGCAGGAGTGGAAGCTGCGGGCCCCGGCTGAGGCAGTGGCTGTGAGGCGAGGGATGAGGACCAGAGCGGTGACAGTGGAGACGAAGGACAGCAATCACACTGGGGAAACACTGCATTTTGGAGGTGAAGTCAATGGCTCCTCCTGATGGAGGAGACGGGACGAGGGAGTGGGGGCAGGGGGCAGAGGGGAATGGAGAGTAAGTTCTAGGTCCTTTGTTTAAGCAACTGGGTGGACAGTGGTGGCACCACAGGCACGACTGGATTGGGGGGGATGGTGATCAGAAACCCTCCTGTGGCCATGGTGACTATGAGATGCTGCTCACACCCATTCTGGAAATCTCGGCCTGGAGCTCTGGGATCCAGCGGGTAGAGATGTCCATTTGGATGCCCTTGGCACATGGATGGTGCTGAAGGCCACGAGCCTCGGTGAGGTCCCCTCAGGAGGCAGGGAGCTAGACCAGGGAGGAGGCCCAGGGGTGCAGAGATAAACAAGAACATGGGACCGAGATGCCCTGGAAGGGCTGCGTGGAGGAGGAGGAGCAGCATGAGCAGACTGATGGGCTACCAGAAAGGTAAGAAGGGCCAGGAGAAGGGGAGGAAGCAGCCAGCTGCGGTCACTTGATGACCCTCAGCAAAACGCTGGGCCCCAAGCTTGGCTGGGGTTGGGAGAAAAAAGGAGGTACTAAAGGAAATTATCAGAGGTGGTGAATCTAGACTTAAAAAGAGCTCAGCTGAGCTTTTCAGAATTTGTTTGCCCTGAAGAGTAGCAGTGCAATGGGGTGGCCCCTGGAGGGGGACGTGGGGTCAGGAGAGGACGTTTCAAAGCTTGAAGATACCAGAATATATTCGTGTGTTCCTGGGGACGATGCAGTAGAAGGGAGGCATTGCCAGTTCGGAAGAGCGCAGATCATGACAAAGTCCTGGAGGTGAGAGGGGAAGGGACCCCAGCACATGACGGGGACCTTTTCTTTGTCATAACAGGAGGGAAGGCAAAGAGCGTGGGCACAGATTGCACCCACTGGTTGCTTTGAGGACAAGACAATGAGGGAACCCCATCCACTTGATTCCTGGCTACGGCAAGGCCACCAATGAGAGAGGGAAGCAGGGAGAACATTGGGACAGAGGGAAAAGTGTGACAGTGTGAACTTAGAGAGCCAAGAGGAGAGAGGGAGGATCTGGGGGCAGGGTTGAGGCACCAGGGGGCTGGAGCGTGCGGCTGGCCTGTGGATCACACGCCTCCATGTGGTCAGGATGCTGCTCTTGTAAATAACGCTGTGCTGAACATCTTTGCCCATCAAGACACTTCTATATTGTGCACTATTCTCTCCAAATTGAGTGATCGAAGTGGATTAAGGCATAGGAACATTTTGTAGACTTGTGACAGATACTGGAAGCCTATTGTCAGGTTGCTTCCCCAAAACGGTTGTTCAGGCTTTTGCTGCCCCAGGAACCTACCAGAGAGGGTCCTCGACTCCACCTCACCGTCACCAGAACACTGTCACGGTATTTTCTGAAATCCCTCCTAATTTGATAGCAAAGACGAGAATTTCATTGTTGTGCTTACAGCTTTTCCATTTCTTTGATTCATGTTGGAGTGAAACAGGTTTTCATCAGCTTATTAGCTATTTGTCTTTTCTCCTATTGTCGATTGTCCTTTATGGTGTATTGAAAGAGACGCAAAGGTAAATCTCAGTGCAAGGATGGCCACACAACCCAGCAGGAGCGAAGCCGGGAGTGATCTCACAGAGAGGGAGTTTGTGGCTATTTGTTTTCCTGACAGTTGCAACGGCATAAAAAAACCCAAAAAGCCAGTGAACTGAGTCAGGGCCATAAGCAGCATATTTTAAAGCTGACTTAAAACAGGACGCGTCGTTTAACCTGTCACCTCTCCTCTCTCTTTCTTACATACACACAGACATACACACACACACACGCTGATGACAGTGAGGAATTATTTACAGAGTTCTATCTCAGCCGAGCTTTTTGTGATGACTTTTATTAATTATTGAGTAATTCAATAAATAATTCATGATTTTCCTGCTGGTGAAGGCATCATCAAAAACACGTGAATACAAGTCAAGCCAACCCATGGTCTTCCTGAGGCTGGAATAAACCCAGATTGTATTTCCATGTATGTGTGAATGTGTGTTTGAGTGTGTGTGCCAATGAGTGTGGAAGCCTGCATGTGAACAAGTGTGCAAGTAATTGTGCCTATGAGTGGACGTTGAGCATGTTGTGTGAGCATGTGAGTGGAGGTAAATATCTGGATAAGAGTGAGTGGAAAAGGAATTTCTCTGACTTCATATTCTGCATGTTATTATAATTTCTTTGGTCTCTGGTGATGGGAGCAATAGGTTTTTTTCGTTATCTGTATAAGACCATTCTTAAAAAAAAAATCCAAATTTCAGATAGAGGAAATTGAAATAAAAAATATGTGTGCACTGGGGAGCAGTGAGGATCAGGACGGGGGCTGTTGGGAAAAGATAAATATCTTCCCCCAGAAACTTTCCTTGATTCCAGAAGCTGGGTTTCTTAGTGTTTCTTACATCATAGTTACTGGGACAAATCACTGAAGCATACAAAAGATAAAGAGAAGGAGAAGCTCTTTTAAAATGGAAAACAAACGGCCATCGACCTCACCAGCAGGATTTCTAGTCTGACTCCTTTGGGGAGGGACCTAGGGCTCAGCCTGAGGGTGGGGAGATGGCCAGTGGTGGCCGATCTGAATACCCTGTGTCCTCTGGTTGCTAGTCAATGTTTCTGGGCTTCTGCCTATAAAATCTTCATAACAAATCCCTGCCCGAAGACCCCTGGGGGCTACTATTGGAGCTTTGAGGGGAAGTGAGTGCTGTGTGCCCAGGGTCCCCAGGGTGTCACAGGAGTGGGAAGGACACGAGACAAAGGACAGTTCTCGGTTCCTGTCTGGCCTCTACCATTTGCTGGCTGTGCAACGGGGGGCAAGTTGCCTTGTTTCTCTTAGGCTCAGTTCCCTCAAGTGCGACATGGAACACCATTAACTATGAGGCGGGAGCAAATGAAACAATGCAGGATCATGGTGAGAATTAAAAGGGCTCACCTTGGCACAGTGCCTGGCACATAGCTGGATCATGATAATAGTTTATTCATTCCCTGTTCATCCCAAGGGGCAGCATCTGAGCATTCCCCAGGTCCCTTAGTGCCACCAATTGGTGTCTAGTTGTAATATCAATTACTGAGAAACAAGCGTTAAAATCACCAACTCTGACTGTGGATGTGTCCACTTCTCCATTTCGTTCTGCCAGTTTTTGCTTCGTGCATTTTGAAGCTTTGTGCCAACACATTTGTGATTGTTGTATCTTTCTGTTGAATAGACCCCTTTATCATCATGAAATGTCCCTCTCTCCCTAATAGCAGGCTTTGTTCTGAAGTCTCCTTTGTTTAATATTAAGATAGTCACATAGCAGCTTTCCTTCGACTAGCACACATGTGGTACATCTTTTCCTGTTCTTTTACTTTTAACCTATCTATGTTTTTATAGTTAAAGGGTGTCTTTTGTAGGCAGTATATAGTTGGGTCTTGTTATTTTATCCAGTCTGAAAATCTCTGCTTTTTAATTGGAGTGTTTAATCCCCTTATATTTAGTATAATTATTATTATGTTTGGGTCTAAGCCTACAATTTTGCTATTTTTTCCTATTTGTCTCAGCTTTTTGGCTTTTCTACTTCTCTTGTATTCTTTTCTTTTGCATTAATTGATTTTTTTTTTTTTTTAGTATTCCATTTTATTTCCTCTATTGTATTTTTAGCTATACTTCTTTTCACTATTTTTACTGATTCTTCTTGGGATTCTAATATGCATCTTTAACATATCACAGTCCACTTAGAATCAATATTGTACCACTTCATGTTTCATTCTTCACATTTCTCAAATTTAAAAACAAGAGTACAATTACATTTATCTTCCTAGCCTTCATGATATTATCATCATATATTTCACTTCTACATTCATGGTAAACCTGATATTACAATGCTATTATTTGTGCTTTAAACTGTGATTTGTCTTTCAAAGAAATCAAGGGAAGAAAATAAAAGCTAATATATTATATTTACCCACATCTCTATCATTTCTGGTGCTCATCGTTTCTGCCTTCAAATCTGAATTTCCCTCTAGATTCATTCCCATTCAGCCTGAAGAAGGTCCTTTGGTATTTCTGGCAGTAGAGGTCTGGTGGTGACAAGTTTTCTCAGTTTTTGTTTATCTGAAAATATCTTTATTTTCCCCTCATTTTTAAACAGCTCTATTGAGATGTAATTCACATATCACACAATTCACCCATTTAAATTGTCTAATTCAATGGTTTTTGGTACATTACATTACTGATTTTTAAAAATTGGGATAAAATATATAGAACACAGAATTTTCCATTTTAACCATTTTTAGTATACAATTGAGCGGCATTAATTACATTCACAATGTTGTGTGATCATAGCCAATATTTCCAAAACTTTCTCATCACCCCAAACAGAAACTGTACCCATTAAACAAAAACTCGCCATTATCCCTCCCCCCCAGTTCCTCTATTCTACTTTCCTTTTTTTTTTTTTTACAGCCCCAAAGGACCCAGGAAAGGCACTGCAGGTGGAGGTGAGGGTGGAGAGGCTGCACCAGTACAGCAGGCTCCGGATGGAAACGTTTGCCACCAAACCCCTCCTGTGATTTCACCCTCAGCGTGTCCAACTCTGTAACGGGCACTTGGTACTACCACCTCACTGCGCAGGTGACGTGGGAGAGGCGGCCACAGAAAGTGGACAGCTTTATCAGGGACCCAGCAGACTCCAGAATCCTCAGGGAAAGGAGGTCTGTCTCTATTAATTCGCCCATTCTAGGTACCTCATATAAGTGGAATCATACAATATTTTCCCTTTGGTGGATGCCTTCTTTCACTTGGACTCTCCAATCCAGTGAATTTTTCACTTTATTTCCTATCATATTTTTCAGTTCTAAAACGTTCCTATGGTTCTTTTGTTTCCATTTCTCTGCTGAGATTCCTTGTCTGTTTACTCGATCAGACCATCTTTTCTTTAAGTGCTTGAAAATCTTTATAATGGCTTCTTTCATATTCTTATCTGCTAATTCCAACATGGGGGTCATCTCTGGGTCTGTTCCTACCAACTTCTTTTTTTTTTTTCTTAATGATGGAACACACAAATCCCATCTCCTCCACTTTGACCTGCGTGACCTTAGGCAGATGAACATCTCTTAGAGGGTTTTCCCTTATATATAAGAGAGATAATAGCAGTTATTTTGCAGGATTGTCAAAGAATTGAACAAGATAATATATGTGAAGAGCCCGGCATATAGGTCTTTAGTGAAAGGTGGCTGTTATTGCCCTTTGAGATGCTCAAAGGCATCTGTCCCACAAAAAGCTCTGATAGCTCCATCTGGAATTGGCAGCCCCTTCTTGGTGCCCCTCGACATCTCGGGCTTGTCTCTCAACCACACATCATTATACTATCTGCTCACCTCTGTCTCTCCTGCTAGACTATGAGTCCTCCAGAGTAGTGACAGGTTGTGCTCAGCGCTGTGTCTCTGGCTCACAGTAGGTCCCCAACGTATATTTGTTGTACTCAGCTGAAGCGGCCCCTCTCTAAGAAGCCAGGAGCAGTTGCACAGGCAGTGCAGTTTACTACTGTCTGTAACATGGCAGAGAGTTACAGTGGCTCAGGGACTCCCCACGAGCCAGCAAGCCTGGCGTTCCCTGTGCCTTCAGCTCTGTAAAACCATAATTGAAGCTCACGCTGCATTAAGCATTGCTTGTATTGAGCCTCGTGGAAGCCACAGTTGCTCTTTGCGTCTAATATGCTGCTGACATTTCATTTTCACAGCATCGATGTCTCATTATTACTCATTGCTTCTGCCACGAGACCATAAATACCTGGTGCATGTGTTAGGCATTTCTCCCCACACGGCACTCTCGTGTCTGAAATTGTTCCCAATCCTCCTCCTCCGCTCTAACTTGGATACCTGACTCCTGGCTCACTCTTCCTTCCAATGAACTTCGAGGCAGCTATCAGCAATGGTGAGGATGATGATAAGCAGGATGATGAAGTCTAAAGCTAATGAGCTGAGGGATTACTATGTTCCAGGCCTTGTGCATGGTATCCCATTTAATCCTTATCAATGCCTAGAGAGAGGAGTCATTATTCTCACCTAATGGAGGAGAAATGGAGCCTCAGGGAGATGACGAGTTTGCCCAAGCTCATATGAACGGTAAGGAAATCTCAGTCTTGCGGACTCTTTGCCCAGGGTGACTGTTTATGGTGCTCAGCAATTCCTGACTCTGAGGACACGTGCACATGTCTGACCCCACCAGTCACATCAAGGTGCTCATGGCTCATAAAGCTCTGGGAGTGGTGTTTTTAAGAGGGATGTGACTATCTTTGATAGAATAAATGTGTGTGGACAGGTAAAGTGAGTGGGGAGACCTGGGACATGTGAAGGGAGTGAGGGCTGGTCCACACAACTGTGACGACAGACGTCACTTGTTGAGGGCCAGCTGGCCCCAGAGCACACACCGGGCAATTGACATGCGTTATCTCCCTCTGACTTCACAAGGATCCTGTGGGGGAACTATTACTTCCATTTCACAGACGGAGAACTGAGGCCTGGAGAGATTTGGCCATGTGCAGCTCCCCAAGGGGCCTGCTGTCCCCTGTCCCCAGGCCTATGTCCACCCTCTGCCTCTTTCTCTGCCTGGTTCACTCCTGGTCACCTGGCCTGCAGCACCCCCAAGCTGGGTCAGGGCCCTCCTGGCCCCACAGCAACCGTACCCTTCACCCCACCATGAAGCTTTGCACACTGCACTGTCCTTCCTCATTTTCTGCCCTTACCCTCCATCTAGACTGCGAGCAACTCACATCTTACTTGGCTCCCTATGTTTCAATGAGTTAGTAACGTAAAATGCTGGCACCATCTCTGGTGCATAGTAAGGGTTCCATAATGCTGTTACTTTTAGTGTCCCTATTGCTTATCACAATGCCAGGCACATGGCAGGGCAAGAAACATCTGTTAAATTAAGGACTGAACAACTATGATACGGCTATGCACTCACAGAGCCTGGGATACGGTTCCTCCTGTCCCAGAAACCCTAGGCATCACCTCCTTCACCTAGGCTGGACCTATGGGATACTGTCGCTGACATGCCTGTTGATGACATGCCTAGACCTCCAGACAGCACCCCACCCACCCACACCCCACCAGCAGAGGCAGGTGCGCACATGGGGAGCAGCTCTCCTCCACCCCCTGCCCCAGCCCCAGAACCTCTGCCTTGGAGAAATTCACGTAGGCACCTCGGGAGACGTAGGCTTAAGATCTGCCCTCTGCAGGACTAGAGGAGGGTTAGGGAGGCCTCTGCAATCGTTTTTGGAATTCTCCAACATAAAACGTTGATCCTAGTCTTCTGAAAAGAGCAGGGGTTTAAGACCAGACTTGTCACTTGACCTTCACTGGTCGTCTAAGCCAGCTCCCTCCTCTTGCTGTGTCCCCCTGGGAAACCTTCATTTTGGTCCAGGCCTTACTCTCTGTCCATCCTCCACCTCCACGGCCTCTTTCATCTCGGGGCAGCCGTTCCTGGGATGTGAATTCCAGGCTCCTTGGCCCCTTGTTCCTTCTGCTCTGATCAGGTGTGCCCGGCCTCCCAGCAGGGCAGCTAGAGGGAGTCCCAGCTCCCAGCTCGCCCTTCCCACTTTCTCAGAAGATGGGGCTGCACCCCGAGATCCTCAGCCAGTCCTGACCAAGGCAGACCCACCAGCAGGTGGGGGCTACGACTACTCTAGTTCCCCAACCCAGGAATTGTGTGCCTATGGCATATGTCCTGGCACCTGGTGTACACTGGGCCTTCTTCCTCCATTGTCGCTAACTCTTATTAAAGGCTTACAATGTGTCAGGCACCGTCTGGAACACCTTAGATGGTAAACATCATTTCCTATGACTAGATCCCTACACTAGTTTGGGGGACTAGGGCCTGGTTCTGGAAAACCAGTCCGCTTGGTGGAGGCCCTGAGACCCCCCACTCAGATAACTAGACACTGTATCCATCATGGACAGAACACTTAGGACATCAACCAACTTGCCTTCCAGAACTGAGGCTGCCAATTTGCCAGGTCCAGCCACCAAGCTGAATTCTTCTGGGCATTGATATTGGCCCAAACCAGGTCCAAGGTCATTCTAACACCTGGATACTGGATGTGGGTTGTGGGATCTGCCACTGGGCCTGGCCCAGCTAGCCAGTGCAGCCTTGGCCTCCTCCCTTTGACCAAGTCCATGCCTATGCTCCCAGCCTCCCTCAGGGCCAAGTCCACCTGGATTAGAATATGAACTCTCCATTTGACCACCCACAGTGACCAAGTCCCCCTAATGACTGATTAATTACCTACTTTGATTGGCTTGGTGATGGCCACCATCCTGGGAAGCCTCTCAGTTCTTTTCCTCCCACTGTCCTCTCAGCCTTTATAAAAAGCAGGATTGCATGAAAACATCATGACTGTGATTCTTGCTGAGGTTGAGAAAGTTCACACTGAGACGTGGTTAACTTGTTAAAGCCACAAGAGAACACCTATGCCCTTTAGACAGAAGCATAAGTTCCCCCATAGAGAGGATGGCATTCCAGTTACTGTGGTTGCAAATCAAAGTAGAGTGACATAAAATAGCCCTTTGCTGTGCTCATGGATTCTGTGGGTCTGGAACTGGGGAAGGGCTCAGTTGGGCAGTTCTTGCCTGGAGTCCCTCATGAAGGTGCAGACAGACGTCGATTGGGGCTGCAGTCATCTGAAAGCTTGACTGGGGCTGGAGGATCCGCTTCTGAGGTGCATCACTCACATGGCTGGGAAGTTGGCACTGGCTGTTGGCCACGGGCTGTGGTTTCTCTCCACATGGGCCTCTCCATGAAGCTGCTTGTGTGGTCTCATGACACGGCAGCTGGCTTCCTCCAGAATGAGATACCCAAGAGGCCAAGATGGAAGCTGCAACACCTTTTATGAACTAGTCTTAGAAGTCACACACTGTCGCTTCCACCATATTCTATGAATGACACAGGTCAGCCCTGATTCAATGTGGGAGATTACACAAGTAAATGAACACCAGGAGGCATTAATCCTTGGGACCATCTTGGAGGCTGGCTTCCATAGATGTCATTCCCAAGATGGAAGCAGGTCCTTAAGGTGGTAATGGAATTGGGAGCCGAAGAAAAGATGCCACATCCCTTCCTAGGTTCTAGATTTGGGGATTTCAAGATGTCCAGCCATGCTCTCTTCAACTGTGGGCGCCACAGTAGTGCCCATCACGTGAAATAAGAGTGGGGTCTGAAGCCAGCCGCAGTTCCTGGGCACGCTAGAATCCCACCCACAGAGTCAGCCGCATTTTGCTTCCCTGCCTGGTGCTCACTTGGCCCCCACACAGGGCAACTCAGAAGTGCAGAGGGGTTAACAATCCCTACCAAGAAGGGATGCGAATCTGTGGACACAAGCCCCAGTCCCCATTCCCTTCCCAGAAACAACTCTAAGTCTCATTCGACGCAGTACCTGGAGGGTCCCCAGTGGGTATGAGCCCCAGTTGCCAACAGCCATGCTATACAGTGCTCATTATTGCCCTTTTTCTCCTTGCCTGTCTCTCCCTGCCTGTTCTCTCCTGTTCACAATAAACTCCCTTCAAACAACTCCTTGCCTGAGATTCTACTTTCAGGGTGACCCAAACTAAGACAGTCACCGCACATTCCTTGTGGGCCCCACTGTCTAAATTCATAATATTCTCTTTTATTCAGCAGACACTTTTCGAGCCCTTGATCTGCACCGGACACTGGGATGCCAAGGTAAACCAGACATGATCTCAGCCCTGAAGGACCTCAGCCTCCCGCACAGCAGCGCTAGACAGAGGCGCCAACACATGGACGAGGGCAAGGACTCCGAGTCCAGGACGTGACCGGAGCCCAGAACACGGGTCTCTAAATCAGACCTGGGAGGTCTTCTCAGATAATTGATGCCTGAGCTGAGAGGCACCAAGGATGAAAAGTCGTTAATGAGACCAAGCAAGGGTGAAGCTGGTTTGGGCCAAGGGGAGTGCCTGAGGGAATAAAAGGCAACGACATTATCGAGGAACCACGGCTAAGGTTCTCTGCTGTTTTTTTTTTTTTTTAAACATTTCCAGAGAGTTCTGCCAAGCGTCCAGCCCTCACATGGATGATTTCATGTAATCCTCATAACAACAGGATGCAGTAGATAAAATTATCCCCATTTTTTAGATGATAAAATGGAGGTAATTACCTGTGGTTACTCAGCTAATAAACAGCAGAGCAATAATTCAAACATAGGTCGATCTCATTCCAGATCCCAGAGTCTCAACCCCAGGAATGCGCTTGCTTCTAGGGTCAGTGGTGCCTGTGGAGAGACGTGTGGACAGAGCCGGAAGGGTAGGCAGGGGCTAGAACAGAGACAGCAACAAACTCTGAGAGTGTAAACGAGGGAGTGACAAGTTCACATTCGGAATTTTCCAAAGATAATTCTGGGCATTGTCAGAACATTCCCTTCCGGGTTGCAGAGTATGAGAGAAAGGTCCTTGTCCATCCCGGGCCCACGGGGGTAAAGGGCAAGCAGTGCCCCCATGAGGCCGGAGCAGGAGTGGCAGCAATAAATAACAAGGTTCCCCTCTCAAGCAACGGGGACCCTCCCTGCAAGGCTCCAGAGCCCCTCTCCCTTAAGAAATTGCCCTCCAGCACTAACATTCCTGGGTTTGGGATATTATTAAGGAAAGTGACATTTTCTTTAGGTTTATCCGTCCTGGAAAGCGTAATAAGCATCACGCAACGAGCAGCGAGGACCTCCAGGGTGCAATGATACACGCTATGACTATCTTTGACTCACCCTGCTCTTTTCCAGAACAATCTTAATTAAGTGGAAGGTGCCAGTTGCTCTAAAAGAATTTACCAACTGCCTCTCAAAGTAACTCTGATTAATAGCAGAGGCACAAAAGTGTCACCATAACCAGGTCATGTGACATAATACAAATGACTGTCTGTTGCTATTTTTAAGTAATGTTTATTAGAATCCCTTGATGCGTAATAAATTTAATTTACAGCCGCTTGTAGCCCAACTTACACATGGCCTCCCGTGGCTCGGCTCATTAACACACTCAGGGAAGAAATGAGTTTTCTCTTTAATTCTCCCATTCCATGTCTCCTTTCTAATGAGGCCAGATTGTGAAACTCTTCAGGAGAGAATTTCTCCATCGTCTCCAGTAAAAACTGTCTTTAACGCTCAAATTTTTTAATTATCACAGCGGCGTACAGCACAAATTCGTGTTAGATAGCTCGGGGCAGAGCTGGGGTAGGAATGAGTGAATCATCCGTGCTCGCATGAGTGAGTGTGAGATCTCAGAAGGGAGGACGAGAGGAGGAGGCCTGGGGAGGCCTGTGGGTACCCAGAACATTCCAGTTGGAGACTTGGAAGCCTCGAAACAAATCCAACTATTATTTACTGGGCGCTCTGGAGAGAAAGAAGAAGGTTCCTGGTTAGGATAGGAGCCCAGAGACCTGCAGTCTAATTCTGCTTCTGAGGCTGGATTAGAAAGTCTCTGAGGGCCTTTCAGGCTCTGATTCTTTCCATTTCTTGGCCTGAGAACCAAATTCAAAGCGAAACATTTCAATCAAACCATCATATGGAACAGCAGTCAGCCAGCTTGTTCTGCAAAGAGCCAGAGAGTGAGCATTTCAGGGTTTGCATGCTGAGGCCAAATCAAGGATACTATATAGATACTTAAGGAGCAAAGGAGAATAAATTTCCACCGATTATTATGGATGGAATTCAAAATACAATCAGGATGTGTATTTTGTAATAGAGCTCTACTGATGAGAAGAGTCGAATTCCTTTTTATGGGATAGCTTTTGTTTAATTGGGGTTCCTAGTGTTCCCTGTCATCGCACTGATTAAAAATAGTGTAATACCCATTCTTAGCTCATGGGCTGTACAAAAACAGGCGGCAGACAGCATTTGGCTCACAGGCCATAGTCTGCCAACTCCTGAGTAGAATAGTTTCTAAGAGTGTGGGCTCTGCAGTCAAAGAGCCTGGGTTCAACTCCGGGCTGCACCAACCATCAGCTGGGAAGCTGAGTAACCGCTTGCATCAGCGATCTACCGTCACGATAATACTGATAGACTTCAGGGGTGTACAACGAGAAATAACTACTTAGCTCCTGACTCTGCAGGACCCCCTTGATCTGGGGTGGGCTCTGCTGCTCCAGGTGGGCTTGCTCATGCACGTTCCTCTGTCAGTTGCAGATCAGCTAAGCTGCCTTGCTGATCTTGGCTGGGCTCGCCCACAGGCTTGAGGTTCAGCCAGCTGTTGGCTGATCCAGAGTGGCCTCAGCTGGGGTGACTCAAGCAACTCACCTCTGTTCCATGTGTCTTTCACCTCCTGGCAGGCTAGCCTGTTTTTCCCTTGGCCACGGGCAGGGAAACAAAAGCAAGCAAACCCATTTGCTTTTGACATGGCACCCTCCAAGCTTCCACTTGCATCACACTTGAGACATCCTGTGGGTCCAAAGCTGGGCACGGGGGCCCCGAGTCAGAGTGGGAAGGCAGGACCACATCAGATGGCAAAGGGGGTGGATGCAGCAAGGGGCCACACACAGGAACCACTGATGCAGCCTCACTGCTCTTTGCCTATTTCCTTTCTATGAAAAGGTGACAAGAAGAGTAGCTCCCTTATAAGGTCGCCGTGAGGATTGAAGGAGTTAAGACTGTAATATATTTAGAACAGAGCCTGGTGCTTAGTACACAGCCAAGAAATGTTAGTCATCCTTATTACCTGGTTTACCTACTCTGGGTACCAGCATCTTCATTCTAATAGCCTAGTAAGGATCTATGCAGTCTAAGGATCTAAAGATAAAAGAACCCGGAAAGAATTCTTTACTCTGGGGCTCTTTTAAAGTTTTCCCTATGCTCTGCTAGGTATGGACACGGATGCCAGAGGAGGTCTGGGGTGTCTGGTCTCAGTCTCCTGCTCTCACAAAGGAAGTACCAAGAGGCTCAGAGAAAGGAGCTGGTCTTCCAAGGAGATGTTCCTGTGTGTTGCAGGTTGTCTGGTCCCAGGCCATCGGCATGGGCTGGGTGCTTCTAGTTTGGGGCCCTCTCTCCCTCTCTCTCAAGGCTCAGTGTCTTCACTGGTTGGCTGATATGAAGGCTTTGCTGTCCTCCCAAAGGTCCACCCCGCCAGCTGCTGCCTCTGTGACCTGAACTCCGTGAGGCTGTTCTCTGTCCTGCTCGTCACGATTATGTCAACAGGAGGGGCTTTTCAAGCTTCCCTTAAGGAGGTAAGTGTCTCTTTCTGCTTGGAGTATGACTCAGAAAAGGGCCCCCATTATTGGGGGAAAAAGGGTACATTTGAGGCTCTTGTGTAACATAATGAAGCATCCTTCTTGCAACCCTGCCTCTGGGGTTGCTGTTTCTTGTCTTGTATGGGTTACACACACTCTACTTTTAAAAACTCCAACATATGAAACTCCACAATGCAAATCATTAAAAGACGAGACAGAAATTGCTGTCTAGTTGCCCCCCAGTATCAATATCTCTTATTCATTAGTAATGGAGACTCTGATTTTAAGCTCGGCATATGACTGCCTTCACTAAGAAATGCGTTTGTTTCACAACCTCCCTTGCAGCTATCTGGGGTCATATGATTAGGCCTAGGTCAGTAGGATGTAAGCAGAAGTGTCATTTGATACTTCCAGAAAGTGCTCTCAAAGGGAGGAACATACCCTTCTTTTTCTCTTCCTCTTCCCTCCTGGCTGGAATGTGGATCTGATGGCCGGCATTTGAGCAGCCATCTGGGACCAAGAGACGAAAAGAAACCTACATGTTGAGAATGGCAGATCAACAAGCTAAAAAAAGCCTGGCCTCTGTTCTGTGGAGCACCATACTAACCCCAGACTTTCTTTTACCAGAAATAAATTTCTTTCATGTTTAAGCCCCTTGTGATGACTGAACTGTCTAGCATTTGTGTGGTATTTTAGAGTTGACAAAACCCATTCCCATTTATCTACTCTGGTGATCTTCCCAGGCAAAGAAAGTAATATTATTGTTCCATTTTACAGGTAAGGAAATTGAGGCTCAGGGAGTCTAAATGATTGCCTGAGATCAAACAGCTAGGTAAAATCTGTTATTCAAATCTCGACTGTGTGACTCTAAGTCCAGGCTTTTGGCCAGCACTCGGCCTGCCTGCCTGCCATCTGCCCACACACTCACCCACACCCCTCCTCCTAGTGCTGCCAGGGTGACTTTGTAAATCACAAATGTACAATGTCACTCTCTTGCTTAATACCAATCGGGGCTGCCCCACTGCCCCCAGAATGGATTCCAAATGTCTCAGCATGGCTTGCAAGGCCTAGCTTGTCTCTCGTGCTCTCCCACTCTCGCCTCCAGCCATGCCTGAGAGCACGTAGCCAGGAAGTAGCGGTACTGAAGTTCAAACCCAGCCCTGTGTGATACCAGAGTCAGTATGCTTTTCCCCAAATCATGAGTCCCCACAATTACTCGCACAAGAGGGTACAAAGGGCAGCCATACATGTCCCTATAACGCAGACCACAGACAGCACAGAGAAGGACGGGATGAGGTTGGGGGGGTGTGGGGGCAGGGGAGGTGATGTTTCCTGGAAGCGATGTGAGCTGAGATTTGAAGGATGACTAGGACTTTGCCAGGAAGACAGAGGGAAAGCACTCCAGGCAGAGGAAACCGCATGTGCAAAGGCAGGGAGGCGTAAACAGCAAACATGTGCAGAAGACGGCAGTTTGGTCAATCCACAGCAGAAAGTACGATTGTGCCGAGACGCTGAGAACACAAGGTTCTTCCTTCTAGCCCGTGCTCACCTCTGTCACAGCGCTTCTAACACCCTCTTTATAATCATCTCTTCCCCTCTCTGTCTCTCTCCACCAGCCCGGGAGCTCCTGGAGGGAGGCAGGGACCCCGTCTTAGGCAATTCTGATCACACTGCCCAAGGCTGGGACATAATCTGCATTCTACACGTGTTTGCTGAGTGCCTAAATGAGCATGGCTTATCTCAACCACTTTTCAGGGACTATCAGACCATGTTGCTCCTTCTACATCATTCTCTGAGATAGGCATGCTCTTTGAAAAGTTAGAACGAATAACTGAGTGCCGGCCGGGCTGGTCAACGCAGGTGTTAGCAGGAGATCTTCAAGCTCCCGGATGCTTCTGACATTTCTGACAAAAGTAAATGGCAAAATCCTCATTCCCTGAAACATCTACAAAGCTCCAAGACAGACAGGTTTCCAGGCAGAAGCCATTCCCCGAAAATCCTAGTGTAAACAAGAAGCAGTTCCGCAAGGTCTCCCTATGATAAAAAGTCACCCAAACATTTCATCATAAGGCGAAATGCAAAATGTAAAACTTCGTAAATTGTCTCTCTTTCTATTCTTTCATTCAACATATATGTCCCGGGCCAGCGTAGGTCAATCGTGGCTCTGTGGCAGTCTCTTAGTTTGGGTTCTCCCAAAAGCAGAGCATGAGACGAGGACTGACGCAGGTGATGTATTTGGGAAGTAAGCCCAGAAGGAGGAGGCAGGACCAGTTAAGGCTGTGGGCAATCGGGCCTCTGTCCACTGGGGACCCCAAAGAACTGCACAGAATGAGCCTGGGAACTTTCCTCAAAGAAAGGGAGGCTGGGGCATGTGTCCACAACCCCACTCTACTGTTCAGATGGTTCTGGAGACCTCAACCTCCTGCGCTTCTAGTTTTTGTCTGCTAGGTGGGCTTCCTGGGCTGTCAGGCAGAAAAGCAGAGAGATGCTGCCCCCCGGTTGGGCTGGGGGAGGAGGGGGGGAGCCTAGGGTACAGGGGAGCTGTCCATCATGGCTGTGCTGAAACAAGAGGTGGGTGGAGGGGATGAGGCGCAGGATGCAGCAAGTGCCTGCTCCGGACCACAAACAGAGGAGCCCAAACCCCCTGGTCTCATGGATCTTAGAGTCTAGTGAGAGCTAGAACCAAACTAACCATACTAACCAAAGAAGCATGTAGTAGAAAGCATAGGTACTAGGGAGGAAAATAAAACAAAGTAGGGAGAAGGGGCGAGCCAGTGGGCAAGTGCTAACATTTTAAATAGGCCGGTCACAGGGGGTCTTGTTAAAAAAGGACGTGAGCAAAAACTTGAAAGGGGTGAGGGAGTGGGCCCTGCTGATATCAAGGGAAGGGTGTCTCCGGTAGAAGGAACAGCCAGGCCAAGGCCTTAAGGCAGCCTTGGGCCTGAGGGTTTGAGAAATAGCAAGGAGGACGGAGGAAGCATAAGACATATAGTCACGTGTCACTTAACAATGGGAGACACTCTGAGAAACACATCGTCAGGTGATTTCATCATTGTGCGAACATCATAGGGTGCACTTACGAAAACCTATATGCGACAGCCTGCTACACACCTAGGCTGTATGGGTACTGATCTTATGGGACCACTGTTGTGTACGCGGTCAGCTGTTGACTGAAACATCGTTGTACGGCACGTGACTGTGCTGAGAAGGTAAGTTCAAGAGGGGAGGGGGTCCCTTCCCCATAGGTCCAGCGGCATGGGGTTTGTGCAGTCACTCTCAAATATTTACAGAGCTCCTAGTAGATGTAGGGTGCTGCCAAGTGCCTGAACTCAACGATGAATAAAACAGATCCCTTTTCCCCAAGGCTTACACAGTGAGGAGAGAAGACAAACTTGCAGTTAGATAAAACGGATGGGACTTCTTGGGGGCCTGCTCCGTGAAGGCACTGGGCTCAAAGCTTTCCATGCATTATTTCTAGTATTCTCAACTCAGCCCAGCAAGGTGAGCAACAGCATCCTTTTTTAGGGTCAGGGAAACTGAGGCTCAGAGAACTTCCCAGACTTGACCCAGATTCAAGCGACACCGAAATCAGAGTTCTTTCCACTCAGTCTGTGTGTCCTGATAATCAGAGTCCAGTAGGATGGGTGCCGCGATGAAGGGGCGCATAAGACGGAGGGAAGGGAGGCAGGGACGACTGTGTAGGAATTGGTCAAGCTGACAAGAGGAGGGGGGATTTTCCACCAGGGAAACAGCGTGAGCAAGGCAAAGAGGCGTGGACAGCAGGGTGGATGCTGGGAACTGCAGAAGCACAAAGTACAAAGGGGCCAGGGAATGGGGAGGCGGCGGGGTTGGGGGTGCTTGGGTGCTGTTAGAGAGTCTTCTGGGGAGTTTGAAGCAGGGAAGAGAAATGGCCCTATTTGCAGTTAAGGAGTCATGCATGCTTCTCCTCCCTCTATTAGAATGTGAGATCTTGGAGAGCAGGCTCCACCTTCATTCTGTTGGCTCCTGCTTGGCCCAACACGTGGAAGAGAAGAGATGGAGCCGGCTCTCCCAGCTGGGCTGGCATTTGGACTTGACCGGCCCAGCCAAGTCCAGGGCTGGCCCAGGGGTGGCCCGCCAAGCGGTTCCAATCAAACGTTCTCTTGGATCAAATCTTTTTGGACTCTACTTTGATGTAGGAAAATGACACTGGGCCCAGCTCTGCTACCAACATGCCCAGTCCCAAAAATTTGTTCCCAAGTTTTGGTCCTTTCTTAGGATTTAAGAAAGGATGACAAGGGAAGGAAGATAGAGATAGTTTTAAACTAAAGTTTAAAATCTGGGCTTCTTCCTGACTCTCCTCCATGTCCAAACATCTGGCTGAAAGGGATGCAAGGACCAAAATGATCTTGGGGAAAGAGGTAATTCAGAGTTTGGGGCAAGATAAAATCTCCCAATACAATCCTCATAATGAATCCTGCTCAACTCTGAGGTTACCAGCCAGAGTGTGGGACCAACCTCAGAAGGACAAGTGAGGTCTTGGATAAAGCCTGGAAGAGACTTGGGTTCCCCTCCCCAGCTCTGGTCAATCAGGAAAACGTCCTGTCTGGACAGTCAGAGCTGACGTGTAAAATGTGACATTGACAATTACACATTTAATTCAAGCTGAGGTAATGAGCAATTTGGACAATACCCATGTCTTTTTCAATAACGGTACGTTTATTTGCAGCATTTTGAAACATAATTAGCCTGCATAATTTCATGGTTCAATAATGAATGTTCCTTTCCTGGTCATAAAGTGTTTCCTTTGTTTTTCTTGTGTTTTACTCAGAAAGAATTTCTGATGCCAATTAGCACTCTTGCAAAAGGGCAGCATTTTTTGCCCCTCTTTCCTTCAAAATGATCAGAGATGGCCTTTTTTGAGTAATTATTATGTGCCAGGCTAAGTGTTTATATGAATTCTCTCAGTTAATCCTTCCAAGAACTCTTTGATTTAATTATATCTAAATACTATTATAATTCCTGATAGACAAGAGAAAGGAGTCTGGCTTTAAAGGTCATGACAGCCTCCAAAGATTATACAGCTAGTGAGAGTCAAGCAGGCTGATTCAAGAGCTTGTCTTCTTGACCAGCATGAGATCCTCCCCCCTAGAACCTGCCTGTATTCACAGGAAAGCGGAGGCCTCAGGAAAATCATCTGGATGCTTACAGAACCACTTCTTCCAATTCGCTACAGTTGTACAGATGTTTCAGATATAAAATATCCTGGTTGCCATTGTGTTGCTTTATGCATCTGGTCACAACATCTAGAGCCCATGAAACCTCTAAGAACTTGTCTAAGCCTGGGTTGCCCAGAAAAGAGGGCCTGAAGCAAAGTGGGGGTGCATTTTTGGGGGTGCAATCCCAGGTCTGAAAGAGTGAGGGAAAATAGGCAGAGAGGCACGGAAGGAAGGGAAGTCAGTCAAATGTGGCGCGTTCACTGAGCTGGCCACAGTTTTGCCACAGAACACAGCTAATCGTTCAGTCACACAAGACAGATTCGAACAGGCCACAGGGAACCATGGACGGGGAAGGGGGACAGTCTACCAGATCTTTCCAGACCCTTGTCTCTCATTGATCAAAGTTCTTAACACAGGGAGTTAACACCCCCACGCTTTCAGACTGGCTCCTACAGACAGCTGCTGGGGGAGTCAGATCCCACTCCCCATGATGTGCAGGCTTCATCTGAGTATAGGATTGAGGTGGGAGCCAAAATCACCATGAGCATCGTCAGGCTGGACTTGGCCTCTCTTGCTGCTGGGGCCCCTCCCAAGGTGGGCATGATGGAGGCCACAGTGAAGCTCAGCTCTACCCTTGGGGAGGCTGGAGGTCCAGTGAGGTCCAATACAGTCCACCCCTTGCATTATTCAGAGCTGCTCACATCCTATGATGTACGGATCTAGCTTGAGACCAAAATGTCACCAATTTCAAAGTCCAATTTTTGAAGTGGTCAATTGTAACTTCCTAAAAAGACATAAAAGTGTTAGCAAACCAAGCCATAGTCCCACTGCTGCAGTTGGTCCTAGGGCCATAATTGATACCATCATCTTTCCCCCACCCACACTTCCCATTCTGGATTCCAATGGTCAGCTCTTCAGCTTGTCTGGGGTTCTTCCCTGGAGGGTCTGTGGATGTTGCAATCACCCATTCATGGTTATCTCTGAGCAGGGAAGCCCCGGTGAATCCCAGAGCACCAGCTCGGGCTGCCATAACAAAATACCACAGGCTGGGGGCTTAAACAACAGAAATTCATTCTCTCACGGTTTTGGAGGCTGGAGGTCCCAGTTAAAAGTCCAGCAGAGTTGGTTTCTGGTGAGAGCTCTCTTCTTGGCTTGCAGACAGCTGCCTTGTCCTCACATGGCCCTTCCTCTGAGCCTACAAAGAGAGCAAGAAAAAGAGCTCTGATCTCTATCGGATTAGGGCCTTACCCTTATGACTTCAATTAATCTTTCCTCCTAAAGACTATATCTCCAAATACAGTCACATTAGGGATTACGAATTCAACATATGAAT
The DNA here is from genome assembly GCF_041296235.1 of Equus asinus. Lineage (NCBI taxonomy): Eukaryota > Metazoa > Chordata > Mammalia > Perissodactyla > Equidae > Equus > Equus asinus. The sequence continues at coordinate 99,357,223 of NC_091796.1, read as the reverse complement.
TTCACGGGAACATAATTCAGTGCTTAGCACCAGACACGCTCTTCCCTGTGCCCACTGTGTAATAGCCAGCCTAGATCCACACAAGGATGATCACCCTACCAGTATGGCAAATCCTCTTCGGACTGCTGGTCCACTGGCACAAGGAGCCCCAGGTACCCAGGTAGTCGTTACAGCTTCCAGTTGAGTATAACTCTTATTGTCTTCACTGGTGGAAGCTTCACCTTCAAGGAGCCAGGACCTCTAACCCTTCAGAGTCTAAGTTTGCAGGAACGAGAAGCACAGAGTCTGCAGGAATCTCACTGGCAGTTGGGCTCAGAGGGGCTAATCCTACTTCCACTCCTTGGCTCCCAGATTTGTGTATCTAACTGTTGGAGACACATCTATCAACTCACGCTACATACAGAACAACGCCCCAACCCCATAGGTTGTTGTCTCCAAGCTGATGTCATAGCTGAGCCTTCAGCAGACCATGCCATCATTCAGAAAAGCACTAAGATGGCCAGAGACAGAGGCTGGTTGACTTCCATAAGATGAGTCATCAGGTCCCATTGCTGAGGGCCTCCTTGGCAATGAATGCTCTCTGGTGAGCATTAGGATGAGGCAGAAAGACCCTTACCCTTTGTGTCCACTCCCATGAGTTTATCCATTTACTATTTACTTGCCCTCCATGCCCTTGAATTTTCAGTCTTGATCTTTCCATAAACAAGTAGCCAAGCTGCTTATCTCTGCACAGGAGTCACAGATGTCTGCAACTCAGGCCACCTCTCCTTCCACCCTTGAATGGGGATCTAATGCAACAGTAGTCTATTCCCAACTAGCACTGATCTATTGTGTTGACCTGGATGTAAATGAGGCCCTGGTCCTTTCGTCCTCCATCACACTGTCATAGTGAACTCCCCTTTGAGCCTATAGGAATACACTGAGGAAGAACTTCAACAGAGGTGGGTGCGATGAGAATCTGGGCCATCTGTTTAGGTCATTTACCTGTTCCTTCTGGACCTGCTTGAGCCTGATCCTAAATGCACCACTTCTATCACATGTGGGATTGCTGCTGCTCATGACAGTGGCATTGCATGATCCTTCTTCAAAGGAACCCAGCCTCCTCTTCAATCAATGGGCTCTGGCCTGTGAACAAATAGAAAATTTTCCATTGCAGTAGCTGATGTCATCATCAGCTCTTAGATTCTTGACTTTTAAAAAAAAAATTTATACAAATTGAGCAATACCCTTGTCAACTCTCCATTGATCTTATCCCTAGTGACATCACGATCTATTAGCCACTGATATAGATATCTATGGCTCAAGGCAATCTGACTGCCACTCTAACCTTGCATCCAAATGGTGATTATGCTCCATTCTCTCTCAGGAGTTAGTAGGCCACCTGGCCTTTGCCATTACATTAACTCCCATTGATACCAGGGAGTCAATTTCCCCACCATTTCCCAGCACTGAACCCAGCATTTAGAGGATCACCATCGCTGAACTTCTCAAAGATGCTGGTATTCCCCACACCTCCCTAACCAGGGCTTTTCCTTTCGGCTCCATGAAGGGAATGTTGTCTGGGCGATCCCAGGAAACATAGTCAGGTGGTGGGTTCTCAGGTCTTACGATTCTGATATTCGCACCTCACTGAGCCTTCTGTTCCTTTTCTCAATATTGTCCCAGAGAAGTTCTGGCATCTTGTTCACTGTAGGCTATTGTCAAGGGAACAAGCACCATCTTGCAAAGCACCTGCTGCAATGGGGTCACTGCTTGGTCTTCAGGGCAAGGGGAGCTGCTCCATTCTGACAAAGGGAAAAAGGGTGCTTCTACCAGCCAGAGGATTTAGGAAGGTTTCTAGGTCCAAGATTTTCAGGTTTGTCCACCCAAATGCCTCTTACCTCTATTGCAGATCACAAGGTCCAAGTCTTTCCCTATCAGAGCCCTGACTTGGACATAGGACACCTGTGTGGCTGCACGGTTAGTCTTCTTTTTGGCTCTGCCACCCTTACAATCAGAACCTGAGCCTAATTTTCAGCACAGTCAGTCTTGTGGATGTCAAGAGATGAATGTCCTTAAAGTGTTCATAAAGCATGCCTTAAGTTGGCAAATGGCTTCTCTGAGCCTATTGTCTTCTTTTTGCAAAACCTCCAGTACTGTCAGAAGAAGCCACCTAACCCCACCATCTTTATGATTATCATTTCCCCACATTGACATAGTGCAGCAGCCACTTGACTTCCCAAAGCCTTGCTTTCTACCTGCATCTCATTCCAATTAGCTGCCAGTGAAGCTTTAGAAACTGTAAAGTCGCTATACGCCAGGTAAGACCCTGCTTACCGTCAGTAACGGGGCCTCTCTTGCTTCCACATAGATGGGAAATTCAGCTCCAACGTCCCATCCAAAAGATTTGCTTTCTAGGGACACTTGTAGTACCAACTTCCCCGGGTCCTTAGGAGACAGAGCATGAAGCAATGCTTGCTTGCTAATACTTTATTGAGGGATACAATCCTAGGGCCATAAAAATAAGAGGAAAAGAGAAGTGAAGCCAAGAAGGAAGGAAGTAAATACAGGGTTGTGTGTTGAGCGGGCCACATCTTCAGAAGAAACACTGCCCGTTGCTCACGCATGCCTACTGGACATCTCCTGACAGCGCAAATGAATCACTACAATCCATATGCTGTGTCCCTCCCATCTCTCGCCTTTCATTGGTCAAAATTTGCCCCAAGGTTTAACTCCCTGCATTTCTGAGTAGTTATCCGGCCCGTGTAGGCAGATCTCAGGTACCGTGGTGTGAGTTGCCATCTGAGTCTGGAAGGGGTGAGAGGAGTCAGAGCCTGCCTAGGTCCTGCCATGGCACGAGGGAGCTGGTGACAGAGCCTAGCTTCAACCTAAGGGAGGCTGTGCTGTTCCGTGGTGTTAGGAGGACCAAGAGGATGTGGGGGCAGGTGACGCTCAAGAGGTGCCTAGATTGAGTCCAGTACAGGAATATTAAAGACCAGAACGGATACTGCAGGCTTTCTAGCACGCAAAACCTGCCCAGGTTCTCCCACAGTACAGAACCTCTAGTTGGGGGTCAGTACTTCTGAATCCAGGTGAGCAGCTGTGTGATCCTGGGTAGGTCACGTCTCTGTACCTGTCAAATGGGGCAATTACATTTACCCCGCAGAGCTGTGAGAACTGAATTAAAATGTGATATAAAAAACATTTTTAAGTGGCAAAGAGCTCCATGTATAAACCACAGGTCATATCTAAGGACTGAAGTTGTGTACTGAACGAAATACCCCAACTGGCTTAAGTGGAAAGACATGAAAATACTCAGTGTTACTTGACCTCAGACGACCAATAGGGCTCAATTTTGTGCCTCATTCTCCTGCTTCAAACTGTTGGTGAGAGAAAGTCATCTAGGAAGCCCCCCACCCACACCAATATTTTCTTCCCATGCCTCCTCCTCGATGATGGGCCCCTTAAAGGCTGCAACAAGATCTGATTTGTCCAGTGTTGGATACACAGCATCGAACCCTCTGTCTGGCCCTTCGTAGGTGCTCACAGACACCATGTATGGAATGAATGAATAACTGAACGAATGAACAAACGAACCAGTATCTCCACATCTTTCCCCAAGGGATTCCCAACACCTGAAATACACGCCCCGACTCCCAGCAGGTCCTCTTATCCTGGAAGACTTTACTGCTCCTGCCTCCAGCCTTCGCTCTGTCCTCCACTTCCAGTGCGGGCCCCTTCTCACGCCGCAGCTGACCGTGGGACGTCAGCGGACAGTGGAACAGCTGATTTTATTATCTGTCTCCCAGATCAGATCCCAAGCTCTAGGAGGGGACAAGGCTTCATTCACGTTTGTCCCCCAGCATCTCACTGCTTCAGATGTGGCTCTACAAAGTTTGTATGGAGAAGAGCCTTGGGTCAGCACTCTGCGTGAAGGAGGTTGCTAGCAAATTGGTCTGAAAGCCGGTTTGCAGAGCAAGCAGTTTATACTTAGTGCGTGTGTTTATATGGGGTGACTGAAGGGCGCCCACAGAGACTGGGGAAAGGAACTAAGTAAATGTGTCTTTAGTGAATGGACCTTAGTGCCTGACTCTCCTCTCTGTCCTGAGCCCCTAGAACCCCTGCCCAACCTAAAAATAGGATTGTCCATGCCTCGGGGGGCCTTCTGGAAGGCCACCCCATCAGTCAAAGCGCTGCCAAGCGCTTCCACCCGACGAGCAGAGCGGCTGCGCCTACCTGTGGTGCGGCCTGTGGGGCCAGGGGCAGCTTGTTTGAAAGAAACGTAACGGGCTACTTCGCGACCGACTTGTTGATAATCTTGCCTCAAACAGGAGTCTGAGCTGGTAGAGAAAAAACAGCGGTAGAGAGGTCCTCCCGAGGGCCGTCGGCAACTCCTTCCAAGACGCAGCCGCGCGGTTGGAGAGGTCCCAGTCCTGGGAGCACGGAAGAGAGAACCCGGCCCTGGGCTCTGCCCGGGAGGTGCGGCCTGCACCTTGGAGCCCGGGAGCCTACGCCCTCTCCGAATGGGGCGGGGGAGGGGCGAGTCCGCAAGCACCAAGCGCAAAAAGGGGCCTCCGCAAGTCAGTCTTTACCCTCTTCCCGCCGCCTCGGAGAAACTTGGGGGGAGGGCAAGCAAGGAGCAAGACCCCCCGGAGCCTGGAGTCCTCTTCCTCGCGGGTGAATAAATTATTAAGCGCCCAATACACAATAGCCTCGCTAGATGGAGACGAGCAATCACTGCAGCGGCGCTGGCGGCGGCGGCGGCGGCGGCGGCGGGGAGCGCGGGCGGGAGCGCAGCCCGGGCGGGAGGCGGGCGAGGCTCTGGCGAGGCTCACGTCTGTTTTCCTTTTTCGTGCATTATTTATTTCGCCTCCGCCCGCGGCCCTGCTGCCCGAGCGGGCGCTCCCGGCCAGCGCCTCTCGCTGCCGCTTCCCGCGGGCCGGCGTGACTGGAGAGGAGAGCTCGGGCACCCCCGCGCCCCGGGCAGCCGCGCGGCGCCACCGGGAAGGGCGGGGACCCGGGCAGGGCACGCGCTGCCGGCTCCAGGCGGCCTGGAGGAGACTTTCCCCGCCTTCGCCTCCGCCTCGGCAGCTCGCCCAGGGCCTGGGCGCGGGGTGCCGCCTCTCCCGCCCCGAGCGCGGCCAGGCGCAGCCCGGAGCCCCCGCGCCCCCGCGCCCTGTGCGAGCGCGCCGCGCCCGGGCCCCCGGCTCAGCCGCCCCGGAGGCCCAAGCCGCGCGCAAACTTTTGCTCCAGTGCCCGGCGCTCCTCCTCGGCATGTGAAGCCCCCAGGCGCCCGCGCAGTCGCCAGGGTGAGGACCAAGGCCCCGCCTAGAGGGCGGGGGACTGGGGAGGCGGCTGGCTTTAAATGGGGGCTGTCCGGCGGCTCGGGAACAGATTCTGCCGCGAGGGGAGCGAGGACCTCCCCTCCCGGCGCCGAGGATCGGCTGGGGCCGCCGCCAGGCAAGGTGGCGTGAGGCACTGGAGGGGTGCGGGCGGAGATGGAGACATGGGGGAAGCTCACGCCCTGAGGCGGGAGGCCAGGGCTCGGGAGAGCGCGCCAGGGCAAATGGGGTGCGCACGGAGGTGCATATGTTGCAGTGTGCGCAGTGAAGACCGCCAGGGCAGAGAGGGTGCACGCAGCGAGTGTTTCCGTGGTGCTGTGCATGCAGGGTCAGCAAGTGTGCAGGCAGGAGTCGGTGGGTGTGCACGGCTGTTTCTGTGGGTGTGCACGCAGAGTGAGTGTGCTTACTTAGCCGCCGGGTTTGAAGTGTGGTTACAGTGGGAGTGAGTTGTACATGGCTGTTTCTGGGGGAGGCGCACGGGGCTCGGTAAGTATGCTTGGCTGTTTCTGGAGGTGTGTATGGGGCCAAGGGGTGCACGCGGGATTCTGGGGGTGTGCACAGGGCCAAGTCATACACGCAAGGTTCTGGAGGTGTGCACCAGAATAGAGTGTGACTTTTGGGATGCCGGCTTCTGTGAGTGTGCACGAAGGGTCAGCGAGTGTGTAAGCTGGAGTGAAGGGGCAGGCTTGGTTTACGAGGGTGCCCCAGGGTGCGGGGCGTGCCCACCCAACCGGTACTGCTACGTGTGCGAGTGCGCGCCGGCGATGGTGCCCGCGCGGCGCCCGCCTGACCCGCACTTTGCTCCCCTAACAGTTCGCCCCGAGAGCGGGCGCCGCGGGCCGAGATGCTCCTCCGGGACCTGGTGCTGCGCCGTGGCTGCTGCTGGTCCTCGCTGCTGCTGCACTGCGCGCTCCACCCGCTCTGGGGCTTCGTGCAGGTGAGCCGCAGCGCGGGCTGCGCGGGCTGGGAGACCTCCGGGGTAGGACCAGGTTGCGGGGTGGGGGAGGGTCACTTCACTCCCACGACCCCAGCTTCCTGCAGCCACCCCTCTGATTGGTCCTGGGGAAGAGTTTGGGAAAAGAAAAGATGCTAGAGCACCCCACACTCTGGCAGTGAAAAGATAAGAAACTCCAGCGGGAGGCTTCAGTCTGGCCTGCTAAGGCCTGCAGGACAGAGCCTTGCAACAGAAAGGGCTTAGGCACTGCCTTCTTGAGGATAAAATCTTGCAGAAACGCAGGGGAAGAAACCTGAGAGCGTTTTACAAATTTAAAAGGAAAGATGATCCCAAGACTATACATCCTTTATTTGCCACCAGAACCACTAGTAAACTTCAAATTCGCCTTCTTAAACTAGACTTCAACACAGGAGGGGCTGTGCTTCTTATAGGTGGTGGAGTTGGGCATGTGAACAGATTGTGTGTATGGCCACTCGTGGGGAATATAAGAAAAAAACTGACATTCGTCCATCGGTAAGGAGTGCCTGTGGATGGAATTCTCTCCCAGGGTTCCCTAGCCCCAAGGACAGAGGCAGGGCAGCCACCAGCTGGAGTTACTTCTGCTGGGCTTGGAGAGAAGTTTAGAGGGGATGGTCCCTAGTACCTCCCAGAATGTCCACGATCAGTGGTACAGTGGAGCAATAAAGAGGTGGACTTGGTGTCAGCTCTGAATTTTGAGCCCCTGCTCAGCCCCTTACCAGCTGGGGGATTTAGGCAATGCACTTAACCCTCTCTGAACCTTGGTTCCTTCTTCCTCACCGTGCTATTATAAGTACTTGATGAGATAAAGCAAGTAAAGATTACCCAGCGCAGTGCCAGGACCATAAAAAGCATTAAATGGTAGCTGTTGCTGCCCTGATTGTATTAGTAACAGTAATGCTGCTCTTCGGACTGGCTGGCCAGGTACTCTGTTGATCACTGCATTGTCTGTTTGACATGTTTGAATTGCTAGTGGTTCAGCAGGTGCTGGAGCACATTTTTACTGTTTCGGACATTGAAATATCCCACCCTGTGGTATTTACAGCTTCATGTGCTCCTGGTGGCATTTTGGGGGCTGGGGATTATTCAGATGATTGCCCTGAGTAGGGGGTGACAGGAAGAAAGGATGGGATGAGACTGCTTGCCCATCTGCTGTGGTCCTTCAGCTGTCCCAAGCGATGGGGGCCTGCTGGGAACCAGCTCCATTGGTCCAGCTTGGATGGTGGCCTGGGTGACCATAGGGAGAGAACCAGGAGCTGTAATGCTGGAAAGAGGATGCTGGTTGAGTGAGTGGGTTGGCGGGGGTCCACCCCCCACCCCCACGCCAGGCCCATCTTCTGCTCTCTTCTCTGGCTTGTCTGTATCTCACTCACGGTTGTTTTCCTTTTGGAATTGACAGCTTTGTTTAATGTGTGAAACCGCAGTTATTTAACTCAGCTGTGCCTCCTCAGGATTCAGGATTCTGTCACTTCTAAACACTTGGGCAGTTTGGGACCAGCTTCGCTTGTTTGACTTTTAGTTGAATCTCAGATATTAAGTTCGCTTCATTTTAGTATTCATCGGTTTACAGTTTTCTCTCTTCCAATGAGACTTTTTCAGTTAGTATGGAGAGCGACATGATGATGTCGCCGGACTCCAAGACTAGCATTGTGCCCTGTGAACTAGGAGGATCGAAACAGCAGACCTGCGACCTCCCCATCACCAAAAGAAATAATTTTGTGAAAACAGCTCATTTTTGAGCAGTGTCCTTCAGCCAGGCAGTACTTACACAAGGAAGTGTGTGTGTCAGATGCTGTTACTCAATACAAATCAATTTTCGTGAAAATCAATTAGAAAAAGAAACCTCTAGGCAAGTAGAATGGGTAAATCTTGGCTGGAGGCTCTGGAAAAATTAATCTACAAATGATAGGGACTGAGAAGCCAAGGGAAGAGGGGCTTTAGTGTGGATGGATCTGGTTTTTAAGCAAAAGAGCTGAATCCAAGGGACCAGAAGGGAGAAGAGGAAAAAAGAAGGTGCGTCAAGATATATGTTTCCGTTTAAGTGGAGAGGTTGAAATCTGTCACGTCAGAGGAGTTTCTGGAATATAGAGAAAGAACTCAGAGCTATCTGTGCTTTCAAGAGCTTTTTGCCACGAGAATTTCCTGAAGTCGTAAACATTTGGAAGGGTGAGACTGGCATAACAAGGTACTGTAATTAACAGGATAATTGGTGAAGCAAGAGACTGGTGGTCCGCAAGGCATCAGGTCCTACTCTGAAATCTTCCCAAAGCCTCTGGCTTCTGCCTGGAGGATGAGTAACTTAATCATTAAAGTCAGATGACATCTGGATTGCCACAAGGTTGTAGGGGGGCCTTCCCTAGTCTCTCCTCTTTTTTCTTTAATGTGTCTGGAATTGAGATTTTTGAGCTTTTGTGATTTAGGGTTCTTCTAAGTTCACTTCCAGATGATTCCTTTTTTTGCAAGCAAAGAGGATGACAGGCTGGCAAATTTATTAGGTGTGACAGGAGTGTGTCTCATCAAGTTACTGTGGTGCTGGCCTGTCTCCATAAAAGATGCCAGAAGCCATCATCTTTGTGGGCGTCCTCCTAAAGCAATCGTCAGGGAGACAGGCTCTGATCTGGACCTCTGGGTCCCTGTGCTGATGAGGAGACACCCGAGACCCAAGCCATGCTAACCTCCCACTGTGGTCAGTCCCTACAGCTTCGCTTATTTACTCGGCAGCATTTATTGGGCACCTACTGTTTGCCAGGCCGTATGTTAAGTGCAAGGGACTTAATGGTCCCTGCCCTCATAGCACTGTCACTGTGGCACTGGAGAGATAATTAAACAAGTAATTATAGGCAGGAGCAAATAGCTTGGAGATGGGACCTGGTGGAAGAGTCAGCAAAGCCTCGCAGCTGAGACATGAACGAGGAGGAGTCAGGAGGCAGGAAGCAAGCAGGGCAGAAGTGTCCTGGCAGAGGGGACAGCCCCGAGGCTGGAGGAGAGGATGGGGCATTGGGAGAAGCCCAGGGAGGGAAGCCCCAGGGGAGGCCACTGTTGTAGGTACTAACATCTTGCAGTTTGGCCTTGATCCTGAGGACGCTGGGGGTTATTGAAAGTTTTAAGCAAAAGATGACATGATCTCAGATTGGCATTTCAGAAATCTCAGTCCAGCTCCAACGTGGAGCTTGGATTCAGGGAGGCAAGGGTGGAGCAAAGAGACTGGTCAGGGTCGGGTTACCCAATTTAGCAAATAAGAATACAGGACGTCTAGTTAAATTTGAATTTCACATAAACAATGGGTCAATCTTTAGCATAAGTATATCCCATACCATATTTGGGACATACTTATACTAAAAAATTGATTGTTAATTTATCTAAAATTCAACAAATGTCCTGTATTTTCTCAGGCAACCCTGGGTGAAAGGTAAGTGCTGCCCAGTGGCCTGGTTTAGGGCCGTCGCAGTGGGAATGGGAGAAGTGGATGGATTCAAGGGCTATTTAGGAGGCAACATCCACTGGACCAGACAGCTGCACTGATAGTCCAGGAGGGAGAGGGAGGTGGCAGCCATGGAGTACCATGTCCCCCAGACCAATCCAGGTGACTGCAGGACCTACCTGAGCCTCAGGATTCTGGGCCCAGGAGAGGGCTGCAGAGCAGAGGCGGAAAAGCAGACCGTAGCAAAACGAATAAAAAGTGGTCCCCAGAAGTAATGATACCAGCTTTTACTCTGTGGGCCTTAGGCAAGTCATTGACCTCTCTGGGCCTCTGCTCCTTCTTAGTCAAGTCCAGCTAAGAGCAGGTGACTTCAGGGGCAAGTTTCTTCTCCTTGTGGGACTCCCCAAGATATAAACCAACCAAGCTGGGTGCTGAGACAAGCTCCCAAGACAGGTTTCCTCTCTACTGGTCTCATACAACATCACCAGCCCACAGAACCCCAAAGTGGACCCAGAGGTAGGGAATGGGGTGGATGCTGTGTTTCTCCACCGGTGGGCAGACCATCCCCCAACCCACCTTTTCACTGAGCTCCAACCCAATGCCGGGCCCTGGGCAGCTCCGTACGTTGCTCAGCCTTGCTGAGCCTGTCGTCCCACCTGGTAAGTGTGGATAAAAATACCTACCTTTCCCAGATACCTCATGGGGCAATGAGAGCCTGTTTCCTGTGGCTGACACACAGTAGGGCTCAGGAAGTCACACTTAGTCAGGATTAACAAAGCACAGACCCACCCACCTGCCTGTCCCAAGGCACTCATGGCCTAGCGCCGGGGGAGAAGTGCCCAAAAGAGAAGGGTTTACAAGGTGAAGAAGCAGCACTGAGCAGGGGGTCTTATTCGGGGGGGTGTGGGGTTCAGGATGGCTTTCCGAAGAAGGCTGTGTGACAACTGGATGTGAAGGATGAATAGAAGTTGGCAAGCGGAGAAAGAATCTGAGTAACCAATGTCAGTCGACAGAGGCTCGGCGGCTACAGGCTGGTGTGCTGGATCAAACGTCAGCGAGGGCCCAAGTGGGGCCCACCCTCAGAGAGAAGGACAGGCGGCCAGGACTGGACCCTCTCGTGATGACAGGTGGTTATGCAGCTGGGCCTGCTCCCCTTTCAGCAGGGCCGTCATATGAGAGATCATAGATTTTTACAATGCGGTGGGCTCCTTCCATCCCTCCCCCCTCAGCCTGGAAACTTGGCCCCGATCTTCCTGCCTATAATTTCATCGCATTAAACCCTCTTATACAGCTGTGCCCTTATATCCTCTCACGGAAATAGGTCATTGTGTTGGGCTAGGTTAAACAAACGTGCTCCTCTTGAACTGTCTCGCATAAATTGCACCTTGCAGAATGGGGAAGTAATTGCTTCAAGTTCACATACTGGGTAGAGTTCATTGGAGAAGCGATCTCTGAGGCCAGCCGTTGGGAGAAGGGAGCTTTCGAGCAACCCCCACCGTCGTAGAAGGTCAGAATCCGGAGGCCAGGCTCGAAGATGGGAGGCCAACAATTGTGTTGGTGGAGAAACCAGCGGATTGGCCACTGTTGTCTAAGGAGTTAATCATCTCTGAAAAATAATTAAGAGAAAAGGCTCGCCATCTGAGGATATGCTCTTCCCAGTGGGAGATAAGCTTGCCTTCCAGAGTTTGAAACACGGTCAATGGTCCTTTAAAAACACTCAGAGGTGGTGAGCGGGAGCTTCTTGGCCTGGTAGATATTATGCCAGGGCTGTAAATCAGTTCACCTCCTGCAGCTACCGCGGTGGCCATTACCCAGCCTGCTTCGAGCGCGGCAGGCTGCCTCTGCGGGGCCCGGGACCCGTGCAGCAGAGACACTGCCCTGGCCTCTGGAGGCAGCCTGCGCAATGCGTTTCCCGAAAGCGGGCCACATGGGGCTGGCTGCAGGGAAATTGGGGTTCTGGGGTTCTACTCCCTCGAGATGACAGCCAGAGAAATTAACCGTGGGCATCTGTGAGGCGGCGGGGGGCGACCACTAAGTCTTTCTTTCATGCCTTGAAATCATCTTGTTCCCTGGGACAGGCACAACATGCTAGACTGATGGATTCACCGGGCCCTGCTGTCGGGAGGGATGCTGGCAGTCACTCTAACCAGCGCTTCTCATGCTGGCCATACGTTAGAAGTTTAACCTGGGAAGTTTAGACAGAATACCCAGGCCCGGCTGCACCTGTGGACTTTCCCCTTTCACTGCTCGTGGGCGAGGCTCAGGCATGCGTATTTGAAGGCGCCTGGGAGATCCTGTGCGCAGTCAGGCTCGGGAACCACTGCTCAGGCACAGCTCCCTCCTGCTGCCCTTCCTAGTTTACAGATGGGGAAACCAAGGCCGGTGTCAAAAGAACACCGGACCAGGATTCAAGAGGCGTGAATTCTGGTCGGGTTTTTAATAATCATTCGTTTGTTCATTCATTCATTCGCCAAATATTTATTGAATGCCAGGCATTCCCTTAGGTGCTGGCTTATGATAGAGAAAAAAATAAAAGGCCTGGCCTCTGCCCCCATCGAGCTGACAGTCCAGTGATGAATAGAGGTATGGACGGCCAGTCTCACCCAAATGTAGGTTTCTGCCCCACAGACTAGAACCCAGTGCCAGGAGAGCCCAGCAAAAGGAGATCTGGCCAGGTCAGGGAGGTCAGAGCTGTCTCCCTGAGGAGGTGACAGCCAAGCTGAGTAATGGGCAGAGCAGGAGGAAGGTGTGGGAGGACACTCCGGGCCGTTGGAGCAGCGTGTGCAAAGGCAGGGAGCCATGTGCAGCATCCAGGGACTGGAAGGAGGGCAGTGAGGGCAGAGCAGAGGGCCGGAGCGTGGGGCGAGGTGGGGCTGGAGACGTTGTCAGGGGCTGCCTGTGCAGGGCCCTGTGGCTGCGCGATCCCGGAGCTGTGGGCAGGCAGTCAGGGGTTGTCTAGGGGCTGGTCAGATGTGTTTCCCACAAGACCGCTGGGGGCCTCGTGGGTAATGTTGGGGAGTTTGCCCTGCTCCCCTTGGTGGCATGGGACACCAGAGCAGAGGCCTGGCCGGGTAAGCTTCCTTCCCCAAGATGAGGGGACCTTGACCCAGGGTGGACACAGGAAGGTGGTCAGGAACTGAAGCCGGAGAGAAGGTGAGGGCTTGGCCTTGCGCCGTGGTGGCCAGGAAGGCTGGAGAAGTGGTTGGCTCAGGTTACCGAGGAGGTGAAATCAGATCCTGTCACCAACTTGGTGTGAGAAACTTGGGCAGCCGCAGCTGCTGCCTGGGCCTCAGTTTCCTCATGTGTCTGATGGGAGGGTCTGGGAGTTGACCTTCAAGTTCTTGTCTACCTCTCATTATACCCAAGTCAGTTGCCACTGTCCCAGAGCCGGTTCCTGACTGAGCTGGAAATAAAACCTGGGTCTCCAGCCTGCCAGGCCAGCCTCCCACAACACTGTTCCCTTTGAGCCAACCCAGCTCTGTCTGTTCTTCCTGTCCCGATCCAGGGGAAGGAGGGAGTGGCTGAAGGGGGCCCATTTCGGCTCCCAGTTGCTTCATCATCTTCCCTCCGGCACGTGTGCCCATTTCTGCAGGTGACCCACGGGGAGCCCCAGAAGTCCTGCTCCAAGGTGACTGACAGCTGTCAACACATCTGCCAGTGCCGACCCCCTCCCCCGCTGCCCCCGCCACCCCCGCCCCCGCCGCCTCCCAGACTCCTCTCTGCTCCAGGTAAGTAAAGGCTCGCTCCGTTTCCGGGCTTCTCTTTGTGTCGTCTGGGCCCAGGAAGAACCTGTGAGCATAGCAGAGGGCCGCCTTGCTTCCTTTGTAATTTTCCACTGGCCGAGCAGGAGAGAAGCCAAGGCCCAACTTTTCTCTGCAGTCTGCAAAACGCCTTTCCCACAGAATGTTCCTGCGAGATGGAGAAGGATGTTTCTCCATGGGTTAATCAGATAAAAGTCAATCTCCATTTGATGAGTGACTCCGCCTGGATTGTTCCTAAGGCCAGACCTTTAAGGGGGGCGGCCACCGACGCTGGTCTTAAATACTGCGCCCACGCACATGGTTTCGTTTTTCCATTTTAATTCACATTTAAGGAGGCAATTAGTACAGAACCGAAGTGGAGGCTCTGGGAGCAAAGTTACATGGATGCCTTTCAGCCATTTGCAGCAAATTCTGCTCAAAACCCCCCTTTCTCCTGTTTGCCTTGATTTCATCTCTGAACAATTTGATTGCCTGGTCATTCAAACAAAGGAGGGTTTCTTTAGCCAGAAATGGCCTCAGCCCCGACCCATAGGGGTTAAGTTCCCAGTTTATATTTCTACTTGATAAGGTCTCTAACAAGAGAGTCTGTATTTTGGATGGATCACTCAAGTTTCAGCCCGTAAAATGCCCGTGATCTTGTGTGGGTCTCCCTCATTCCACACATCTCCGTTGAATTATTTGGGGCCTATTTTAAATAACCTTGACGACACTTGTTCTCTGGTAGGCTATGTTTCCAGGCTCAGTGTCCAGGCAGTGACACAATGTTCTGGACGATCTTTGCGGCTCATGTGTATGTCTGCCTTTGTGTGCTCGACCCCCACCTGCCTCCATTCCTACCTGACACCTGTGGCCCAGTGCTTCTCCGAGCGTGACCCTCGACACTGCCCAGAGCGTTTGTTTTAAGTGCAGCTTCAGAGGCCCACTTCAAGCCCACCGAGTCAGAGTCTTTGGGGTGGGGCTTAGGAATTGATGTTATGACAAGTTCTGAAGTTCAAATGCAAGGCGAAGTCAAGCACCTGGGCCTACCAGGCCCTCTGCTCCAGGCCTTCTATCTGGATCCTTCCATCCCAGGATGCTCACCTCCTCCCCTCTCCTGAGGAACCCCTGGGCTGTACTGTCAGGCCCGGCCTCAGGCACCTGCCTGTGGAGCTCATTCCCTTCCATTCCTTCAGAATTCCTCTTCCTTTCACCATTTAGGCTCCAGGCCTGTCCTGTCTCCAGGTCTGCTTGTGTCTCATGGATCCGCATCCCCCAGTTAGAGTCGTTTCAGTTCATCCTGTGCTAACTGAGCTTCTGCGCCAGACACAGAGGTGAAAGACCGCTCTGTTCTTCTGGGATCTCTCAGCCTCAAAGGGAGGACCCTCCTGTCGGCAACCCACAACAAGTGGCCTGAGAGAGCTCAGAAATTGTTCTCCAAGTGCACTGGAAATCCCTGAGTAGTTGGGCCACAGTAAACAGCATCCTTGACCTGGATCTTAAAGAATAAACGGGATTGTTCTAGGTTGATAAGGAGATGGTGGGGAGAGAGAATCCAGGCGGAAGGAACAGCATGGGCAAAGGCTTGGAGAAATCTGACCCTGGGAGACTCATCTTGGGAGTCACAAGCCCTTCAGTGGGTTGAAAGGAGGGGTGAAGGGGCGGACTGTGACAGGCCTTGTGTGCCTGGCTGAGCAGATCACGTTTTATCCTGTGACTTGTTGTTTGCCAAACATCCTTCACCATATCCAAATACCTCCTGTTATTTGCCTTATTTTTTCTTTAAATAGACTCACTTTTGTGTTTACACAAATTAATTTCCAAAGCCAATTTTATATAACTACTGCCAATGGAAAACCAGGATCACTTGCATAAATAGAAGGTGACGATAAAAATAAATGCAATGAAAACAAAACCAATGTTTTAAAGTTCCAGCCTGCTGCGGAAGGTTCTGAGCTCAAGGCCTTCTCTCTTTTTGTTAAAAAGGGAGAGAAGCAAGTGGTAGAGAGGTGTTAGAGCCGCGGGAGCACCATGCGGAGATTTTTCTCTGTAAAGAAATCAGAAGGTCTGTAAGGGAATCAAAAGGAGTCTAGGTTTCTTGTTCTGTTTCACTGTGTTTGAGCGCCGGGTCCATGTGCCATCTAAAATCAGCTCATTTAACTGCAGGACAGGCACCCTGTCCTTTAGGAAACCGCTACGGACAGTGATGGGGTGTTAAGCAGGGAAGTGACGTGATTCTGTATTGTCTTCTTCAGAAGGATCAGCTTTCCCTGTGGAAGGTGGGTTGGGGGTGAGCTGCCACACTGGAGTCAAGTGGGGGACTCGAGATAATTCAGCCCCCAGACCATCCCTGAGGGCCTGAAGCCAGGCAGGGGGCTGCAGAGAGGGGGAGGCAGGCAGGGAGTGCCCAGTGTGAGGGGACAGAGGCCTCATGTTGCGATTTGGGCCTGAGGGCCCTTCTGGGTGAGGGAAGAGCAGGCGTGGTTTGATCCTTTGGCGGGACTTTCTCAGTTACTCGTAGCAGAAACCTATCCTGAAGTGGCGTCAGCAATACACAAACAAGGAGAGAGATGTTTGTTTTTTGGCTCATGCATTAGGATATTCCAGCAGCAGATCTTATAAGATGATTGTGTTGGATTTCTGTCTCTGTCTTTCTCTTCTGATTTCTCCTGGGTCGCCTTTTCTCTCAGGCTGGCCCAGTCCCTGTGGCTCCAGGCTCCAGTGTTCCATCAACCTTACAGTCAGAAATCTCCCTACAAAGACAGCTTCCCTTTCCCAATCCTTCAACTAAAGTCCTGGGGCTGACTTTCATTGGACCAGCTTGGGTCAGTTGTCCATCTTTGGACCAATCATGGTGGCCTACGGGAGGGAATATTCTGATTGGTCAGGCCAGGGCCATGTGACCACCCTTGGAGTTGGGGGCCGTGGATAGAGGTTAAGGGAGTGGTGGCTTCCGAAGAGGAAATCCAGGTAGAGGGACTAGACCCCAAGGATGAGGACATGGACACTGGGCATGGAGGACAATGGAGGCACCCCTCAGCCATGATGTGCTCCAGTGGCAGGGAATGTGTTTCGTACATTCTCTTGGTCCTTGTTGAGCTCAGCCCAGACCCTGCACACAAGTAGAGCCCAATGAATGTCAGACAGAGATATGGCCACATGCGAAACTTCTGCCTATTCTAGAATCCCCAAGGAATTAGCCTCTCCCAGAGGGCACAGGGCCTCAGTGCTACGAAACCTCTGTTGTCATTTAACAAGTGTGCCTGGAGCTCACCAGATGCTGGCCTCTGTGCCAGGGGCTAAGAAGTCAGCAGTGAGCAAGAGAGGGGCGGCTCCTGCCCTCATGGAGCTCCTGGTCCAATGGACCGTCATTTACAGGAGATGTTTGCAGGAGTGTCCTTTCCTGCCATCTTTCTGGATACGCTGGCTCCAGGCACATGTCATCCCTTGCCCATGTGGTCATCGATGTGCCTTGCATCCTTGCTGCTCACAAAGGCCTCTCCTTCCCCTGGTAAACGTTGGCCAAGTGCCTGCTCCATGTCCAGCCCCTTGTTGGGCACAGAGGCGCAGAGGGACTTGTCCTCACCAACAGGGGCTGGGTAATGAAGAGAGGGAGAGTGCAGCCTAAGAGGCTCAGTCCGTGAGCCTAGGTTGGCTGCTGGCCCTGCCACTTCCTCTGTATGATTTTAAGAGGATTGGTTAACTTAAGCCTCAGTTTCTTCTTCTATAAAGTGGGTTTGAGGATCACACCTACCCCCCGCGTTGACTTGAGGATTCCAGAAATTGAAAAGAACTTTTGAAAACTGGGCAGGTATCCATTGCTAATCATCCCGTAAAATCCTTCTGATCAAGAGCAGCCTGTGAGCACTAAACTTGGGGAATTCAAAGGCGCTGTTGGGGAAGGACATGTAATTCCAGAAAGGAGGATCTGGGAAGGCGGGAAGGAATTCCCTGGTAGACCTTGGATCTGCAGGAGCACAGGGAGGCCAGACAGGGAGTGGCTGAAGCAAAGGCTCAGAGTTAGGAGCCCAGGATCAGGTAGGATGCTCGTGCTGAAGGAGTCAGCATCTCGGTGCATGTCTGGGGTGGAGGAGAAAGAGGGGAGAGAGAAACCTCTGCACGTATCCATGCAGACCTGTCAAATCTCCCATGGGAAGTAACGGCCAGAAACCTTTGTCAAAACTGTTGCCACCCTCCACGAAGAGGCCTTCCTCTTCGTCCAAAGAAAGATGGTGACCAGGATGTTCAGGGTGACCAACTTGTCCCGGTTTGCCCGGAACTCTCCCGGTTTTAGCCCTGAAGGTCGTGCATCCTGGGAAACCCTTCAGTCCTGGGCAAACCAGGACAGTTGGTCACCCTACTGCTGGGCCACGCTGATCTGGCCAAGGCAACATGTTTTTTTGTTTTTTGATATGTTTGTTTTTGGTGTGTTTGTTTTGTTTTGTTTCACCATGTAACTTTCCAGAGCACTGACCCCCCAAAGTCCATCTGGAGCTCATGGCCTGTAGGGCAGCTGAGCCCTGCATTCTTCAGGGGGTCCCAGCTCTGCGCCGCCCCGTGCAGCAGCCCTGGCAAGAGTGTTGAGACAGCCCTGCCTGCCGCTGGGAAGAAGCATGGGCATGGTTCTTGTGATGCGGAAGATTCTTGAGCAGCATCTCCACTCTCTGCCCTTTGTTTCCCCGGCTCTGCCCACAACCCTTCACCCTTAGGCTGAGGTGGCATCTGCCTAGGGCAGCTGCACTTGGTAAACCTGCCAGCTGAGGGTCAGAGGGCGGTACCAGTGGTTGTCCAACGTGAATGTGGTTGGAATTCCCTGGAGGCCTTGTTTAAACCCGGGTTGCTGGACCCCATCCCCAGAGTTCCTGAGTCAGTAGGTCTGGGATTTGCATTTCTAACACATTCTTGGTCATGCTGATGTTGCTGGCCCCGGGAGCACACTGTGAGAACCAGCGTCCCTAGAGTGGCAATCAGGTCCAGGGCCTTTCGAGTCAGACCCAGGCGGTCCATGCCCAGCACGTCACATCCCTTCCAGAGCCTCAGTTTCCTCAGCTGTAAAGTGGGGCTGATGATACCTACCTGGGAAGGGGTTGCTGTGAAGACTGGAAATTATCCAGGCTGTCTTTGGCAGAAACTACATGCTTGAGAAGCACTGTTGTAGCTTGGTGGCACATGGCCTGGCTTCCTGCCCTCCAGACCCGGGGTCAACCCTGGTTCATTAGCTAAGTGATTTGGACAAGGTGTCCTTAACTGCTGAGGCCTCAATTTCCGTGTCTGTAAAATGGGGCTAATGATAATACCCGCTATACAAGGGTGATTGTGAGGATCCGATGCCTTAAAGTTAACACAGTACAGAGCCTGGAACCCAAATAACACTCAACAAATGGCAGCTAATAGGTAATATTAATGGTAACAGTAGTAATAATGTCAGTGACCTGCAGGCTGGGAGTTGCTTAAACACAGATCTGGCACCTCTCTGCTGAGAAAGGAGCATCCAATTAGAAACTGGAGGATGAATTGGGTCTCTAAGGATGTGTAGACTCCCGTAGGTATTCAACAGGAAGCAAAAGGCTTTCAGAGTTCACCCGGTGCCCCTTTCTAGAGGGCAGCCCTCGCTAGAGTCCTCGGGGTGGAGATATTTCTGGAAGACGTGGGCGGGGGTGAACCTTGGCACAAGCATGCTTGAAGGCCTGACCGACACGCCCAGGGCAGCCGCCAGAGCTGAGGACCGGGGCTGACTCTGTAAATGTCAGTGGTGGCCCGTTGGTACCCGCATGTGACTCAGACGGCTGAGGCCGCGGAAGGAGACGTGCACCAGACCTCAAGGAAAGGCACATACACCCCCTCTGTGAGACCTGCTTCTGAGGCTGATGGGACCAAAAATAGCTGTGGCAGAACAGAGGCGTGAGCCTGCGTCCCCGTAGTGCCTGTCTTTAAGGAGTTCAAGTCACTGATACAGATTTTATTTTTTGCAGTTATTTTATTCTTAGAAAAACCAGAAGAGAGGTTAAGGGACTCCCCGAAGGTCACACAGCAGTGGTGGAGCTAGGAATGGGGTCACCTCGTTCCCCATCCTATGGGCCAAGGGCCAAGTTTTAATAGAGAGAGAAACAAACAGGACTGTGGAAGTTCTAGAATGCTGTTTTTAACTTTACGCAGAACCCTAGAAGGAAACCAACATTTAGTTTGCGATACTGAGGTGGAAGCTCTGCTCTCATCTCCTTTCATCCTTAAACACTCCTTAGTGGTAGGTGATATTATATTATCCCCAATTTCTGTGAGGCGCCTAGGGCTCAGAGAGGGCGAGTTACTTATTCCAGGCTGCCCAGCTGGTAAGGAAGGGAGGTAATTCAAGGCCGTCTGATTTCTGCCTGCTGCATCCTCTGCCTGACTCTCCCCCTCCATGGCTGAGCATCAGCCAAGGGGTCCCCGTTCCTTTCCTTGCATAGGCCTTGCCCCTTTCTGTCTCTGCATATACTAGTCCTTCTGGCTGCCAGGCTTCCCCTCAAAGTAGTTAACATTCACTCGTGCAGATCTCAGCTCAGCTGTCCTCCAGGAAAACCTTCGCTGACTTCCACAGAGCTCACACTCTGCCTGTTCTGGTTCTCCATGGCTAGGGAACAAATCACCCCAAAGTTAGTGGTTAAAAAAACAATGCATATACGTCCTTGCCTCTCAGGGTTATGGGGGTCGACGGGGCTCCACTGGGAGGTTCTCGCTTGGGGTCTTCCATGCGATTATATTCAGTTGGCCAGGGCTGGAGGCTTCTCGAAGCCTTCCTTGCTCATGTCTGGTGGTTGATGCTGGCTCCTGGTTGGGTCCCCACCTGGGCCTGTCCACCGAAACATCTACACGCGATGCCTCCATGTGGCCCCGGCGTCCTCATGGCCTGGCGGCTGGGTTCAAACCTGAGAAGCAAGTGGAAACTGAATCCCTTTGGATGCTGTCCCTGAGGAAGTCACACAGCATCACTTCCACTGTGTTCTTTTCCTTGGAATCCCATGACCGAGTGACCCCGCAGCTCCCGTTTGAGGAGTGGGGAATTTCATTCCACCTCTTGATAGAAGAGTGTCAGAGAATTTGCGTCCGTTTTAAAACTACACCACCCTCCATCACCATACATACATGCACACGTCCTTGAACTTTTCCTCTTCCTTTATGGCAATCATCCCACCCTTTGAATATTTAATGAATTACTTCACTAATGCCTGGATGCCTTGCTAGATACAGACTATTGCTGTGAGGCAGCTGTCCGCTTACAGTCTCAGCCCCTTGGCGCACGCCTGGCCCATCCTGGGTCCTCAGTAGCTACTAATTCATTTCTTTTGCAAAGATTTTTGACTGTTCACTACATGCCAGGCACTGTGCCAGGTTCTGGGAATGTAGTGGTGAACAGCACAGTAGGGCTCCTGCCGTCTGGGGTTTATATTTGGCTGCGTGGATGCACGGGCAGGGCAGGGGCTGGGACAGAAAATGAATAAGGCAAAAACATTGCTGGAAAAATAGAAGGTAACCTGTGCTACAAGGGTAATTAAAATCGTAAGATCTGATGAGGGGTAACTGGGTGGTCCCTTAGATTGCATGGTCGGGGGACAGGAGATGACATCTGAGCTGAGAGCCAGTTGAAGGAAGTAGTTGGCAAGGCAGATCTGGGGGAACATCGTTCCCAGCAGAGGGAACAGCAAGTGCAAGTTCCTCGTGCACTTGGGGTCCGTGAAGGGCCAGGGTGCTGGGTGAAGGCAGACAGAAGGAGGCGAGGCCCCGAGGGAGGCAGTGCCCGGACTACACAGGGCCTTTGAGGCTAGGGAAGGGACTGGGTTTTATCTTAAGTGCAACTAGAAGCTTCTGGAAGTTTTGAGCAGGGGGGTGGCTTGGCCTCATCTACACGTTACACAGACTGACTCCCACTGAGGAGGAAGTCACTCTGGTCCAGGCGAGAGACAGTGGTGCGGGAGCCGGTGCTGTGGCCTGGATGGGGGGCAAGGGGAGAGGCGACAGTGTCGAGCCCTGGTCTGATTTAGGATGGTTTGCAGGCTGGGGTGATAGGACTCGGTGATGGCTGTGGTTGTGGGGAGGGAGGGGATGCGGGGCATCACGAGGTTTGGGGGAATGAATGAGCGAGTGGAGGAAGCCATAGGACGTCACTCACAGCGCCCCCTCTCCTTGGTCCTCTCAGGATGTCTGTGGTCTCACCAATGGGATAATGAAGCTGATAGGTGGTGCTGGGAAGGGGTTAGCAGAGGCTCAAATGTCCCCCAGTGTGTTTTAGCGGCTGCCATTTTAAGGATAACCTCTGGGGTTTTAGCATGAGTCCAAGTTTAACTACTCTTCATCTCTATAAAGAAGCTAACCAGATGCCCTTCTGGGGAGTGATGAGTTTGGGGCAAGCAGAAGAGGAGGCCCTTGGAGGGATCTAAAGCAGAGGCTGGGGACAGCGAGTGAGGCCGACCCGCAGATCTGCTTTCTCTGCAGGGCGCCAGGCTCCTTATGAAAGCGTGTGAACGCCACAGCACTGTCCTTGCCAGGAGTGAGCGTGTGGGCATCAAACACAGGCCATGTCACTTGACGTTTCTTGCTTCATGCGCTGTGTTGGTGCCAGGCTGGTCTTCACTGCTGCCACGGGTTCGGACCTTGGGGTATTAGATGTTCATCACTTGTGGGAGCCTGGGTTTCTGTCCTGTTGTCTTTGAGCCACTTGCCTGGTCGGAGGGTAGGAGGACCTGGAGGCTGGGCCTGGCTCTGGCTCTTCCCAGCTGTGTGCTGGTCGCTCAAGCTTTCTGAGCTTCCATTTTCTCATCTACAAGTGGGGGGTGATGAGCCGTCCTCTCCGGGGTGGTTGTGGGAGTGCAAATAATACATATGAGGACCCAGCCCAGCACCCGATGCGTTCCCACTCTCAGTCAATGGCTCTCTTGTCAATCTGGTCCTTGCTGGAGCAAGTCTCTTACCCTAACTGATCTCAGCTCCCTGTGAAGAGGGCTGGCCCTGGCTTGCATTTCCACTCTGTGCTGAGCACGGTGTCCGTGTGAGCATGATTCTCGTCCTTGGACTTGAGCATCTGCTATCCATAAGCGCTTTAATAGTTGCTGGCTTTTTTTTAAAAAGTGATTTTATTTTTTTTTAAGTACTGAATTTTCCTTTCCCAATTCAATAATGCAATTGTCTATATCCAGCAAATAAAAGATTACGAATTTATGTGGACTTTAATTTACTCAACAAACCTTTATTCTTTGATTTATTGGACAAACACTTGCCAGGAGGTTGTGCGGAGGCCTATTCTGGGGCTGCAGAGACGAACTGGACGCGGCCCGGCCCTCGGGAACCCACCTCTGGTTGGATGCTGGAGCCCCGGCTGCACCTTGGCCTCACCTGGGAGGTTTCAAAATGACTGATGGCTGGGCCCACCCGAGAGGGAGGAGATTCTTGTGTGAAGCAAGGTTGGGGCCCTCGGCTATAGCCAGAGGCACAAGGCAGGAAGGGGTCTGTGCCAAAAATAAGGAAGAGGTGAGGAGCCATGGAATTGAGGCCAAAAGCCAATGAGACTTGTACATCAGTGAGTGACCGCCCTGTCCCCCGCGGGCACTGGATGTTCCCAGAGTTTGGGATCCCGCCCTCTAGGAATTCGGGATGTTGTGAGGAGTCTGGACTCAACACGGAGGTGGAAATAGGGAACCACAGGTCTCAGCAAGAATGTGCATCAGGGTCAACGTGGCGCGTCCTGGGCGCTCTAAATTGATACAGTGTAAAACTCACCATTTTAAAGCATGCAGTTCAGTGTTGTTTTTAGTACAAGCACAATGTTGTGCAGCCGTCATTTACCTTCTAAAGCCAGATCATTTTCATCACCCTAAAATGAAACCGGTACCTCCTGATCCTGCCCCCTCCCCCAGTCTCTGCCAACTACTCGTCTACTTCCTGTCTCTATGGCTTTGCTGTTCCCGACGTTTCACATAAGCCTGGGTGTTCTTAGGCTGAGTTCTTAGTCTGAATCTCAGTTTCCTCATCTCCTAATGAGGATGAAGCCTCCATCCTCAGCGGTGTTGCGAGGCGGAATCCAGAGGCCGTGTGAAGGGTCAGCCCACTGCCTGGTGCAGGGCGGGTGCTCAGAGCGTGTGGCCCCCACAATGGAAGGGCATCCTGCAGGGTGCAGGCCGTGATCCTGGTTCAAGGCCCTGCCTGTTGCACTGGGATCGAGGGCTGGTTCTGGCACCCTATAACTGTGTGGTCCTCATTTTCCTCGTAGGGCTGTTGAGAGGCTCAAATGAGCTTGTAGGCGACAGTGCTGGAAACAGTGCCAGCACAGGGGGACCACCCTGTCCATGTCAGCTATTCCATATTATTACCAAATTCATCCAGGGTGTCCCACTGGTGTCCAGGACAAAGCAGCCAGTCTGACCTGTTAACTTTATGATCCGATCCCTGAGCACTGGGACTGTTGACTCATCCTTGACACATGGACATGCAGTGCACACAGAGTGTTTGAACATATGAAGGACTGCATGGCTAGACAATGAAGACTGAAGGTCAGCTCTCCAGGAGAGAGATGGTAGGGAGGGGACTGACATTTTTTTAAGAGCCTGCCATTTGCCACCGAGCATCTGGGGCCATGTCTGAGTCTGGGCTCCTCCAGAAACAGACACTGAGATGAGAATTCAAGTACACGTGGATATCTGGAAGGGGATTCCGGAAAACACCAATAGGGGGCTAGGGAGTAAGATAGGGAAAGGCCAGTGGCCAGCGAAGGGTGTGATCTCAAGCCAGTTTGTGCTGTGGGCGGCTGGAGGGAGCTCGGTCCTACTGGGAAATGGGGTAGGACAGCACTTGAGAACGACCCCACCTGAGGGCCGAGGGGCCTGGGGTGTTCGTGCACCAACCGCCGCCCGTCCCAGTTAGAGCTGGTCCCCAGGCAGAGATGCAGATTGGCATTTGGAAGCCAAGCCAGTGAGCCCAGGAAGGACACCAGCAATGTCTGCTACAGGCTGTCACCTTCTCCCACAGTGATTGCCACCAGTGTCCTCGCCCCTGGTCAGACCCAGAGGGGTCGACAGCTTCTAGGTAGGAGTTCACTTCTCTCTCTCCCACTCAAGAAAGCACATTAGTGTTCAAGCCAGCATTGTCCTTTCAGGAGGATGCCTACTTTGTATATTTAAAGGGCAGCAAATCATAGACATTTACTCATTCAACAAATATGTGTAGAACTCTCCACTGTGGTCACAGACCGAGGATGATGCAGTGGATGAGACAGGTGAGCCCACAGGGAGGGGTCCTGGGGACAGATCCCATTCTGTTCTTTCTCACGTGGAGTTTGCGAGGCCTGTGGACAGTTCCGGGAGGCAGAACACAGGAACTGCAGGCTAGACTGAGCATCGAGAGGAGAGCATCTGACTCAGAGCTGGTGTCCTGCAGGAGTCAGGGCTGAGCCAAGGGGGGATGTGCTCCAGGTGGAGGTGGGGAAGAGGAGTATGCTCCTGATGAGGGAACAGCAGGGCTGGGGTAAAGGATTGGAGGCCACGGAGAGCCTGTCCGTCCCAGGATTGAAAGTGCATGGGGGCCGTGGTGCGAGATGTGCTAGAGTGAGGCGAGGCTGAGCCTGACAGTCTGCAGGGGATCTGGGACTTCGTCCCTGCCGGTGCGGAGCCCTGCAGGGTCTGCGTGGAGAGCTGCCATCTACGTTGCCTTAGACAGCCCTGGCTGGGGGCAGAGTGTGGGAGACTGAAGGCAGAGAGCAGAGGGGAGGCAGTGGCCCAGGGGAGAGACTGGTGGCCTGAGCCAGACGTACCCTGTGGGCAGA
Organism: Equus asinus; assembly: GCF_041296235.1. NCBI lineage: Eukaryota > Metazoa > Chordata > Mammalia > Perissodactyla > Equidae > Equus > Equus asinus. Next base: position 99,331,983 of record NC_091796.1, on the reverse strand, counting down.
GGGGACAGAAGCTCGAGAACCTTCGGGACCAACCCCTGTCGGGAGTAGGGGAGAAGGAAGACTCCTGGGTGATGGTGTCTGCTCAGACACCCCTTAAGGAGATAGGATACGGAGGGAGAGTGATGGGCTCAGGAGTCCCAGGTTTTGTCACATGGTGTGGGAGGTGCCGTGGCAGCAGGGGAGGCGATCGGCTGGTGGGTCTGGAGTTGAGGGCAGAAGCCTGAGCTGGCCTTAAGGATGGGGGGTTGGGGCACCAGTAGCAAGGTGCCAAAGCCATCAGAGATCACCCAGGGAGAGCCTGGGGAGGACAGAGCCTGAGGTTCAGGAGGAAGAGGATCCTGAGAAAGCACAGTTGGAAGGGAAGAGGAAAACCAGACAAGGTGACCTGGGAGGCAAGGGAGGAGCTGGGGGCTGGGAGAGCCCCCAGGATCAGTAAGCAGGCGCTGGTATCTGCCCTGCTGTATCCATTCACCTGCTCCTCCCAGAGTGGAGAAGAATGAAGGAGGAGGCGACTTGAAGAACTGAAACAAATGCGTGCCTCCCACTTAGGGACCATCGGAAGGCAAGTGGTGATAGAAGCTAGTGTAATCCAGAGAGGCTTCAGGGAGGAGGCGGGACTCACTGTGACCTGGAAGGTAGGGAGAAATGTGACTGGCCTCAGGAAGGTGAGCTGGCCTCCCAGAGTGGGAAAGGGCGTGAGCAAGGGAGCTAGTGTGGACGTGGCTGGGAGCAAGCAAGGGCCCCCAGTGGATGACCTGGTCGGTGTTGTCATAGGCGTGTGCGCTGATGGGGGTTCACAGGCAGAGTCCCTGGGACGCTGGGAGCTCAGGCCCTCAGGCTGGGGGGGGGCGATGGCAGGGCAGGCAGACCTTTATTTATGCAAACATTTCTTGAGCATTTCTGTGTTCCAGAAGCTTGGGACACACCGTGGAACAAAATAGATGCAGAGCTGACATTCTGGCGTGGGGAAGAGAGCAGAAAACAGTAAATGTGATAAACTTGTGAGCTGTGTAGTATGCTGGAAATGGTGAGTGCCATGGAAAAAAAGTGAGCTAGAGCCCGGTGGCAGTCTGAAGGGAAGGTGGCAGAGCAGAGGGAGTCAAGCTGGTACCTGGGGAGACTGTCCCCGGTCTAGAGGCCCAGCATGAGAACTCGCCTGGGCTGGTTGAGGAGCAGCCAGGGGCCAGCGTGGCTGGAGCGGGGTGGGGCGGGGGGAGGAAATGAGAATGGGGAGAAGCAGACGGGCCCCCTGTGAGGGTGTATCTGTATTTGGCATCGAGTGGGGGACTGTTCAGGGCATAGAGCTGAGGAGGGGCATGAACTGACTTGCCCCCGATAGGATCACCCACTCTGCCTGCTGTGTAGACCAGACCATGGGGGTCAAGGCAGAAGGAGAGAGACCAGTTTGGAGCCTGTTGCAGTAATCCAGGAGAGAGGCAATGGCCACCGGGAGCAGGAGGCACTAGTGGGGTGGTGGAAATGGTCAGCTTCCAGATGGGAGGCCACTGCCCATCTGAATAAGCTGGGCTCTGAGGGTGGCGTCCTGGGTGACCAGGTCAGGGAGCAGAGAGGCACGGCTGGACCCTGCAGGTGCTCCACAGCAGGCGGCAACAGTGAGGTCCTCCTCCGAGTGGCCCCAGAGATGGGGGGGCCGGGACTGTGCTGGAGCCATGACAGGGCCATTTGGTTTCATGTCCCAGCCAGCCCTCAGTGACAGCTCCAATTCCACCGAGGCTCGGATGAAATGGCCTGGTGTTGGTGTCATTAAAAGGGGGAAATGATTGGTACATCTGCTCGTGGGCAGTGAACGTCCACCACCACTGGCTGTGGAGCCCAGAATCCTTCATTGCCGTCGTAAGTGCTGGGATCGGGCTGTGCAGCCTGGCTTTCCCCTGTCAGCATCTTCCCAGGACCCCCGGGCTGCCATTCGCAAAGCTGCCTCTCAGGCCTCTGTACAGGCACCCAGGCCCGGCCCAGGGCAGAGGCCCATCATGGAGGGCCATCGTGGGAGGTCGTTTCTGTGGATGCGGGCAGAGAATCAAGGTCTGTAAGAAATGTGATAATTTCTCTCAAGTAAATCAGTGCTGACAAGTGAAAATAATAAAGAGGCTGAATAGGCTCAGAAGAAAGAAGCCGCTCTGGGTTTCTGCTAAAAAAAGCTCACAACCCAAACTCTTCTGACTTTGTTAATCAAGAACCAAATGAAACTAGAATCCAGATGCCCAGTGGGAGATCACTTGCAGGTGTTCAAGAGGACCCTGCACTCACTCATTCATTCAACAAACATCTACTGAATGATCACTCTGGGCCAGATGCTGTGGTAGGAGCTGGAGATGTGGGGATATAGTGATTACAGGGCAGAAATGGAGATTATGGAGAGGGCTCTCCCTTGGACAGAGTGGCCAGGGAAGGCCTCTGGAGCTGTCTGATATTTGAAGGAGAAGAAAATAACCTTGTAAAGACTGGGGGAGAGCTTTCTAAGTGGAGATCACAGCATATGCAAAGGCCCTGTGGTGGGAACAACTGTCAGAGCTGTGATGTGCCTGGTGCTGAAAAGGGACAGTGGTTTAAAATGAGGTTAGGGAAGTTAGTACCAAGTCATCCAGGGCCTTGCAAACCATAGTTTACAGAGTACAGAGCTGGATTTTTTTCCAAAGTGCCATGGAAAGGCATTAAAGAGATTTGGACTATGGAGATGACACTAGCAGGTTTACTTGAGACAATCATTGGTGGCTGAGAGGAGAATGCATGAAAGAGGCAAGAGGGTTGTGGGGAAGACCAGTCAGGAAGCTCTGGCTGTTGTCCAGGTGGAGGGAGGTGGGGGCCGGGACCGGGGCCGTGGCTGAGGTGAAGGAGGGGTGGACAGATCCCAGCTGCAGTGTGGAGACAGAGCCAGCAGGATGGGGCGGAGGGGGATGGGAGGGAAAGAAAGCAGTCAAAGGGCGGAGACACGAAGAGTCGATGCCAACCAGTGTCTGCCAAGAGTCTGATGGCCCTGGACCAGCTGCTGAGCAAGGATGTTGATTTACTCAGCTAATATGTTCTGAGCACCCCTAGGTACTGGGTGCCGGGTCCTGCAACCCAGAGATGAGTGAGACCCGTCCTCTGCCCTGGAGGAGCTCACGGGCCAGGGGAGGGGGCATGAGATGCTGTCGTCCAGCCCGGAGTGCACTGGCTGCAGAGCCCTGCAGGAGCACAGGGGCAGCGAGCCCTGAGCCATCAGGGGTGACTGCTCGGAGGAGGCGGCATTGAACTGCATCTCAGAGAGCAGTTAGGATTTGCAGAGCAGATGTGGGAGGGGTATAAGGGTGGATGGAAGAGGCGCTCCAGGTGGACGAAGGGGTGTGAGCAAAGGTGGGTTGTCAGGAGTCCTTTTGGGAGGAACCCGGGTGTGATCCGCTTGTCAGGAGCTTAGGACGCCGGGGAGGGGGGTGGGAGGGAGAGTGTCTCAGGGTGGACGGCCGAGAAGTCGGATGTGATTCTGGAAGAGCTAAAGGTTTTGAGCACTGAGTTCAGCAACCCAGGTGGTGTTTGAAGTCTGTTAACTTCTCAGGGACGGGAAGGGGGCCATGTCCCTGCACATTTGTGTGTCTGTGTTTGGTTCTTGGCTGTGACGACCATCTCCCTCAGACTGTCTCCTACCTGTGGTTCTCCATCAGGGGTACACACAGACCCCTAGTGCACATTTGGAATCGTGGGGGTGTTCATGTTTCGGTTGCCACAGTGACTCGGGGCGTGGGTGCTACTGGCTTTGAGTGGGCAGGGGCCAGGGATGGTAAATGTCATGCAGGGGACAGTTTTCCTCAACGAGGGTCCCTCCGCCTACTGCTAATAGAGACCCTGCTGAGAAACCGCCTGGTCACCAAGCCTTGTTTTGAAGCAGCCAGATTTCAAGTCCCAACCTGGTGTCCCAAGGACACGTTTTTGGAAAACTTCCATTTTTGGAAAACTCAGTGACCCGTGTTGCTACCGTGGGAGACAGTTACTGTCTCTTTCGATGATTCTGTTTCCCTCTTGTAGGATAGCTGGGGGCTAGTCCGCCTTCATTTCTCAACCTCTTATGAAACACCCTGCCAACAGCAGAGAGATGCCAAACACGCACGACCTGGTCCAGGCCTCCAAGGGCTTGTGGTAGCATCCCTGAGTGACGCTGGTGGTCTTTGATGACCCCACCAACTCGCAGGCCCCTGGCAGGCCGAGAATGGGTCCACTTCATCCCTGTGTCCACCGCACAGAGCTCTCTGCAGGGTGCTTTGCTCAGAGAACACTCGGGAGATGTGCGTGTGTGGAGATGACCCAAGGACTCCAGTTTTTGTTGATTTTTGTTGCTCATCCTGTCATAGATCAGGTGCCCTGGAGGCAGAGCCTGAGGCAGGGGTTCGGGTGTGTGTTATTATTGAAGAAGCGCTCTCTGGAGGAAATGGTAGGAAGTGAGGGAAGCAGGACAGGAAAGGGGGAAGGAGTGGATCAAGGAGGTGCCTTCAGCTGGAATCCAGCTTCAGGGGAGCCCTTAGGGAGCCCTGGAATGTGAGCAGCTCCATCAGAAGCCTTCAGGTAAGAGGGCAGCCTTGAATGCCTCCATATCACTGAGTCATGGACCATGGGCTGCCCTGGTGACCCATGGTGGAAGCCGACAGCATCACTACACGTTCTGCTTAGAAGCGAGGAGAATCTCCATCAAGCTAGATATGGCACAGCGTGCTCTAGATTTCTTGGCCCCAGTATGGCAGAATCCATTGCCATAAAGACCTACCACATTTATCTTACTACTTTTGAGATTTTTTGATGTTTCTCTCCATCTCTCCCTCCTTTCCTTCCCTTTTTTCCCCATTTCCACTGAGCTTCCCTTCCCACCAAGACAGAATCCGGTGCGCTGAAGCTCCCAGGGCACCTCAGAGCCTTGGAGAGTTTGGAGGACCCCGTGGGGAGGAGGACGGGTCCGCACTCCCTCCCTTGGGTCCTGCCCCCCGGGCTGGAACCCTGCATTCCTTCACAGTCAGAGATACACAAAGGATTTTCATCTCATCTCTGAGAACATTCTGGGCCTTACAACCAGCAAAGCAGTTTATCTCCTTATTCAACTCTAAGATGCTTTCTGCGGACCCCTTAAAGCCCTGTGGGATTAGCTGGCTCTGGCATTTCCCCCAAACCGTTGCTCATTCCGGGAGAGAGAGCAGGAGCGTGAGCGGGGCTGGTGGCGGCTGACGGTTATTAATGCTGCTGTCTCGGAGGCGCAGCCATTAGACTAATTCCTTTCTTGCCAGCTGCTTTTTTTTTTTTTTTTTTTTTAACACACATCCCACAACTTATCCATCTTCCCCTTGGAAGTTATCCCACTATGTGCTGGCTCTGGCAGGTCTGTCACTGCCCGGAAAGTTTCTAGATTCTTCCCTACAAGGGTTTGAACTTGCGTGGCCAAAATGGGGAGCAAAGTTTGGTGAAAACTGTAGCAAAAAGATTGGGTTTTATTTTACATTGAGTAAGAAACCTTTGAAGGGTGTTTGAGCCGGAGTGTAATATGATCTGATTTACATTTTACAAGGAAGCTTCTGGCAGGGGCTGGCTGCATGGAGAATGGATTGGGGGAGGGAGAAACCAGTTCGGAGGCTGTTGTAAAGGGTGCAAGTGAGAGCGAAGAGTTGGGGGAGGCCAAACTTGAAGGAAGAACTGAGGAGACTTGCTCCTGGGTTGAACGGAGGGAAGGGTGAGGGTGGGGGTTGTCAGGAAGGACCCCCCAGTTTTCTGAATTGCGCAGCTGGCCGAATGGATGAGTGGGGGAGGCAGAGGTTGAGGGGGGAAAGTGAAGAGTTCCGTTTTGGACCCGTAAAATCTGAGCTGGCCTCTGGACCACCCAAGTGGAGATGCTGAGTCGTGGTTGGATGTGTGAGTCAGGAGACGGAGGTGATGCCAGGGCTTGAGCTGTAAATGTGGGAGTTGTTGGCATCCGGCTGGTATTTGAAGCCATGGGACTGGATAGATCTTTGGGGAAAAGAGTGTGGATAGAGAGGGGGGCCGGGTCAGGAGCTGCAGGGCCCTTCCATCCGCCGCCCACCCTCGCGTAAGAAGCCGAGGCAGGCCAGGGAGAGGCCGCCTGCAGCCCCGGGACCTAAGAGCGTTGCATTCACTTTTATGTCCGTTTTTCAAGACGACAACTCCCTTTCCCTCCTTTATTCCCAAAGAGATAGATTAAAACCGATCCTCTACAGAGGCTGTCACCCTAGTCACTGCCCCTCAGAAGTACAGAAATGGCAGCTGTATTCGACCTCCCAGGCCATGCCCAGTGTTTAAAAAGAGAAAGAAACAATAGTTGACAAAGATATGCCACATTTTAAAAATCCTGATCTCTGGATTCTCTTTAAAAAAAATCGGTATTTCAGGGCCGGCCTGGTGGTATAGTGGTTAAGTTCGCATGTTCCACTTTGGCTGCTTGGGGTTCACCAGTTCGGATCCCAGGTGTGGACCTACACACGGCTTGGCAAGCCATGCTGAGGCAGGCGTCCCACATATCAAGTAGAGGAGGATGGGCACAGATGTTAGCTCAGGGCCAGTCTTCCTCAGCAAAAAGAGGAGAATTGACAGCAGATGTTAGCTCAGGGCTACTCTTCCTCAAAAAAAAAAAAAAAATCAGCACCTGGCTCTGCTCTTGAGTAGGAAGCGTGGTCTTATCTGGGTGGAGTTCCTCATGGTGACAAGGGAGTTGGAGGCAGTGTGGCATCTGGGAGGGAGGAAAGGAGAGAGAAGGTGTCTGCGGGGGCAGGAAAGACAGGGGAGAAGGCTGGGTGCCTGGAGGCATGGAGGGAATTCCTGTTCTCTGACACGATCGGTGATCCCTTCCTGCCTCTCCAGGAAATCGCCAGCAAGTGCCTGTCTCTCATTGCTGCCTGTGGGTTGCCTCTGGCGGGTAAGAAGGATGCTGAGTTGGCCTCAGGGTGGATTTGGGACAGGAGCCAAGGCCGCAGGAGCCCTTCCCGTCTGGTTGACCACATCTCCATCTGACACAAGTCCTGGGAAAGCTCCACGGCCCTTGCTGGAATCTTGGGGCTAGATGTGTTTCAGAAACCAGGATCCTTCAATTTTAGTAATGCGGTCATGTATAGACTGTGGATTAAGTGACACTGCAGGCAGTCGAGCACCCAGTAGTGTTTCTGCAGTGAAATGTGTGGCTGCCACCCTAAATAGATGGATCAGGACTCTAAAGAACCCACTCCCTGCAGCTCAGGTTTTGCTCCCAAATTCGTTTTGGCACCAAACTACTACCTTTTGGGTTTGGAAGTGACAAATAGAGAGGCCCTGCCTTTGAGAAACAGCTTCTCCTGAACTGGTTAGATGGATCATGGTGCATCCACACAATGGCTCTGCATTCAGCTCTTAAAAAAAAAAAAGTAGCTCTGTTCACAGTGATGTGAAAGCAATTGCCGGAACATAGTGAGTAAAAATATATATTATATCTCACAAATGACAGCGTCTACCGTGTGTGGATGGGGTGCTATCATAGTCAGTTCAGGCTGCTGTAACGGAAAACCACGCACTGGGGCGCTTATAAACAACAGAAATTTAATTCTCACAGTTCTTGAGGCTGGAAGTTCAAGGTCAAGCCTCCAGCATGTTTGGTGTTTGGTGAGGACCTTCTTCCTGGTGCATAGACGGCGCCTTCTCCTTGTGCCCTCACATGGTTGAAGGGGCGAGAGAGCTCCCTGGGGCCTCTTTCATGAGGGCGCTAATCCCATTCATGAGACTCCATCCCCATGACCTGATCACCCCCAGAGGCCCCGCCTCCTAACACCATCACCTTAGAGGTTAGGTTCCACATAGGAATTTGGGGGGACACACATTCAGTCCATCCCCGGTGCTCTCACTTGGAATATAAACAAATGCGCACAGACCTGCTATCTCAAAGGATCCGTGAGAAACTTGTGACGGTAGCGTTTGCCTCTGGGGAGGGGAAATGGGGACCTGGGCCAACCCTTAGGCCTCCATTTCCTTTCACTGACCAGCTTGTGTTTGTCTTGAGAAGCTTCAGGATTATTGATCCTATTTTAGGGTTCAGGAGATTCCCCAGAGTTGGGGAATGTCAGCGTGAGAAGAGCTTTCGAGACTCTACCCCGTTTCCAGGTGTGGGGGCTGAGGTAGAGGGGGCCTTGGCTACCATGGCGTTTGTTTCTTGTAACTTCAGTTTTCTGATGCAAGTGGACACGGCTGGTCCCTGAAGCGTCACCCTGTCTGTCTGAGGCAGTCTTCACCTCTGAGGCCTCATTAATGTCCCTGTCAAAGGAATATGATGGAATAGTCTATTATGGTGACCTGCGTGACCACCTGTCATGAAAAATAAAGAGCGGGTGGCAGTGGCTGGCTTCTTGAGATGCTCAACGTCCATTGAAGTGCTCAACGTCCAAGAACGTGTTCGGGGAGCTCGTGACAATAAGGAATTAAAGCGAGAGAATTCATCCTGCATGGGATATAAAAAATGACTCCCGAATAGCTCCCTTGTTGAGAATTCTATTCCCCTTACCATCACCCCTGGGGTCCAAGGTGGGCAGGAGGCAAACCGTGTGCTTCCAAGTCTTGCCCTCTTCCCACAAACTCTTCTGTTGAGTAAGTGCTGACCTCTGCCCTTAAGAGGAGTCAGTAAATGGCTGGAGAAGGCTGGGACTGTGGCTAGGGACATTCCTCAAGGAAACCAGAGGTCGGAGGTCATGGTGTCCCCAGGCAATATTAAAGTCTGTTCTTCCAGCTGGACCGAGGTGCCCTGCTGTGAAAATCCGGAAACATTGTTCTCTGCCTGATTTACAATAGGATGTGGTAGAAAGCAGACGGACTTTGACTGCAGAGTGTTCTGGAATCCTCGCGCTGCCATTGACCTGCCCTCCCTGAGCTTGTTCTCACTTCTGTAAATGGGAACAGTGACACCCCAACTACTGATGTGTCAGGAGACTTAAGTCAGATGATAGGCACGCACGCGAAGTGGTTTAACGGCTGCTTAGCAAAGGGGGCTGTTGTCATTGTCGTTATATTTTTATTAAGCTCCTTGAAATATTTTTAAATTTACTTATTCCTCCATAAAGTTTTATAATACCTTAGGCTTTTGCTCGTGTGCCAGAAGATGACAAAAAATAAATACTAGTGAAGGCTGCTCAGAAATAGCCTGGCAGGCCCGGTCCAGAGGTTTGGTGCTTTGTGTGAACATAGGTGATAGTGGCCACGACTTTGTGTAGATAGCAATCCTAGCGTCTTTTTACCCTGGGAAAGCTTGTTCCTGGTTCACGTTATGGGGTTTGGCATCCTGCATTCCGACTTTGGACCGGGCAGAGGCGCCCCACTCCACTTGCCTTCCATTTATCAGGCGAGTCCTGTATCATCTCTCCAGTTAGGCAAGGGTTGGTCTTTGAGAAGTGGCCTTTGAGAAGAACCCTATTGTAGGGCATTCCCCCCAGGAAAGATGACAAAGCACTGCCTGGCGGGTCAGAGAGGAACATCCATTGGTTTGTGTCCCCTTCTTCCACCAGAGAAAAACAAGGCAGTGAGCAGGGCCTGTGCCAGCTCCCGAGTTTCCATGTCACCCTTGCCAGCAATCAGAGAGGCCAAAGGCCACCGTTTCCTGGAAGAGATCTTGGCCTGCCCCCTGCCCCTCCGGAGAGTGAATGGGCTCCTTGTTCTCAGATTTCGAATGAACTGGACTGTGGGTGGCGAGGCACATTGTCTCCTGCCTTGGCAGAGAGAATTATGGATGCCTTGGAAAATAATGCATTCGCCTCTCGTGGGACACTGCCTCGGGCAGTTCCGCTGTTCAGCCTCTGAGTAGCCAGAGGTCATCGTGGAGGCAGTTGGCTTGGAGTCTTAGGTTCCAGCTGGAAGGCCATCCAGCTCAGCTCCTTCCATTGGCTAGGATTGGTGTGGTGCACTCTGGGAGGCCGCGTCAGGCCTGCAGTGTTGGCTGTGCCTGTGATGGAGGCATCCATCTCTGCACCAAGAGTAGGAGCCAGGGAAGAGCCCTGGACACCTTCCAGCCCCCTGGTTTCCCCCAGGAAACATTTGGTCATCACAGTTGGGAGACGGGCGCTACTGGCATCTAGTGGGTAGAGGCCGAGGATGCTGCTAAACAACCTGCAGTGCAGCCCAGCCCCACAGCACAGAGTGATCCAGCCCAAGATGTCAATAGTGCTGAGGCTGAGGAACCCCGCTGTAGGCCAAGGTTACCCCTCCAGTTTGGCAGATGGGCATTTGAGGTCCAGTTTGGTGAAGTGACTTGCAAAACTTCCAGGGGTTTCCAAGCAATGCCAGGAGCCAGGTTGTACGGTCTTGATCTTTAGAATGACCTGCTTGTCCAGAAAGAGAACGAAATCCCCAGGCAGGGGCTGGTTGCCAAGCCGAGACCTTCTACCCAGAGTCAGCATGCTCCAACCTTAGGACAGGCCAGTGTCGCAGAAGTTGTCATAGGGAGCGGGGCTGTCGTGGGCCTTGGGCCTGGCCCCATTTCACTGCAGTGGCATAGCCGCTCATCACAGAAGGTGGGGCCATGGGGCAGCCTTCTGCTTTGAAATTATCTCAAAGACGTAGTGGCCACGTTTTGGGTCACAGGTGTTCCACTCTCCAAACCGTGTCGATATTAAAAGAGTGAGTGTGCACGCCAAGCGTGGGTGTTGGAATATGCCCTGGCACACTTAGGGCTCATCCGAGAGCTGAGCTGTCGGGTCTTCCCACTCTGTGCCCGTTGTCTCGGGACGCCCCAGCGGCGGCGTCAGAACACTTGCAGCTGAGAACCTCCAACTCCGGCACGTTGCTAACAGCTCTGTGACTCTGCCTCTTTGGCTCTTAGGAACCCTCAGTTTCCTTACCTATAAAATGGTAGTAATAATTCCTGCCTTGCCTATTTTGTGGGGGAGGGGATATGAGAATAAAATAAAGGAATCTAAGAAAAACGTGCTTTGAAAATAGCACTGTCGGCTCTCTTACTTTGCTTTCCATGGGGCACGAAAACTACTCTTGGCTGCCCGTCTGGAAATCGAAGCAGAACATCTCACCGCTCATCACCCTGGACCAGGGCCACCCAATAGACTTTCTGTGATGATGTGAACCATCCGTATCTGCGCTGCCCAATATGGCAGCCATTCTCGACAGGTGGCTCTTGAGTACTTAAAATGTGGCCGGTGCAAGTGAGGAACTGAATTTTTAATTTAATTTAATTTTAGTTAATTTAAATTTGAGTAGTCGCATGTGGCTAGTGGTTACTATATCAGAGTGCAGCCATGGACCATCAGTATGGGGGTTTTTTCTTCCTTAATAGTATGGTTTTGTCCCAAAGCCAGACATTCCACATTCCAGGTTTCTTCCTTTTTTGACAAAGACCAACTGAGCAGCAGTGATTTTTCTCAGTTGTGTTGTTGTCCTTTTGTGGTCCCAACCTGGACAAATTAACCCAACAAGGACCTTATAAACAGGACTCAGGCTCAGTCCAGAGAACTAGCAAAGGGTGGTTCTGGGAGACGATCATCCGGAACACAGAAAGCTCACATGAGTCTCGTTGGGATGTAATTTCATACGCGTTTGATGCTTTAGAAGGCAGGCCAGGATCTTTCAGCACCGTGGTGACCTCATGTCTGGGGTTCCTGACGTGGAACATGTCCTCAGAGCTGGAGACAAGGATTCTTAAAGGCAGTCTTCCCCGGGGAGACTGGAAGGCCGTGGAGGAGGTGGGACAGGGGCGGGGAGGAAGCCAAGTGGGAGCCCAGGAGGCCAGAGCCCAACCTGCAGGGGACTCTGGAGGGTTAGTTACACTCTGCGTTGTCCTCAGCCAGGCAGCAGGGCCTGGACTGTCGGTCACTGGTCACGGACTCTCTGGGGTGTGGGGGAGTAGATTCCCAGGCTCTCCGCCTCGGGCTCAGCCACTGCAGCAGCCCAGGGCAGCCTTCCAAGGAAGGGCTGCAGGCACCCGGGGACTCAGTGTAGCTGCAGGTCCCAGCACCACAGCTGCAGGTGGGAAACAGCTTGCACCTTATAGCGTCCACCTCTGCAGCCGCCATTTGGCAGGGTGGCCGCAGCAGCTGAGGTCCGAATGCCAAACAAACGAGAAGATTCCAAGAGGTACGCAGAGGGGCCGGTGGGAGGGAGGAGGGGCCGGTGGCTCTCTCGTGAGCTTAAAGCCACCAGAGGAGAAATGGAACAGAGCTGCCTGCACCGCCGCTCAGCTGAGGGTAAGCCTTTCATCCGACTGGGAGCCAGACAGGGTCTTGGAGCTGGCACCAAAGTGACGGGCTGTCCCTGCCTTAGGAATCAGCTTGTTCCATCGTCGGACAGTTACAGAGGGCAGGCAGTTCTTGGAGATGTCAGTCCTAAATCTGCCCAAATCCCATTGCCTCTACTCAGGGGCCCCAGATGGATCTTTGGGAGAACTACCAAACTCATTATTGTGGCAACCCTGCCTTTAGCGGTCGCCCCTGCAGCAGGGCCCCAGGACAATAATTGGCACGTCACCGCCATAGATCCTCCGCACCCACCTTCCAGAGAGCGTCCTCATCCTGTCGACTGATGAGGAGCTTGTAAATTTCAGTGCTTTGTCTAGGGTCACTTAGCAAGTATGGTGTGGCCAAGTCAGGATCCAGACAGGCCTGTCTGTCCACTGTGGTTTTGCTATCTCACCACGTGGTCACTATTAAAACTCCCAGACAGACCAATGCCCTGTGCCACATGCCTCGAGACTTCCCACCAGGGTGTTGGTGTGACATTTGGGCCCTTCTAAAAATAAAATGGAGGGAGTGGAGTAATGCAAATTTGGGGTATAGCTTCAGGGTGCTCGCAGACTGCTCTCTCAAGTTTGTCTAAGAATCTCAGGTGAAGACCGCCACAAGCTAGGTAGTAATAGACACGTGCAGTCCATGTTGCAGCTACTCAACTTGGCTGATGTAGCAAGAAAGCATCCATGACAGTATGTAAGTGAATAGGTGTGTCTGTGTTCCAATAAAACTTTATTTACAAAAACAGGTGGTGGGCCAGGTTTGGCCTGCAGGCCGGAGTTTGTCAACCACTGGTTTGAGTTGATCCTGAACTCCTCTTCGAGATGGTTACAGCTGTTTAGACAGAGCAGATTGTACCTGATGAAGCATTCAGGAGGCCCCATCATCTGTTAAGTCTTTCTGGAAGGGGTGAAAGTGATCCGACATCTACTGAGTATCAGCTTGGTGCTGGGGCTCTGCTGGGCACTTAACATATACCATCGGGAGCATTTTCCCATCCCAAGGTCATGAGCCTCTCACAAAGATGAGCTCATTATTCTCAGTCAACTTACACTGGCTGCCCATGTTCCGGGCGTTCTTATTTTTTGTTTTATAATTTCCTGTCGTTTGTACCCAAGGCCCATGCACAGTTAAATGTCTCCGTGAGGCAGGAATCCCAGTAAGCATCTATCTGGTGATGGCTGAATTTGTGTGCACGCTCCAGGAGAGTGTAAGCATCACAGGGCAGGGTCCCTGTCTGTTCTGCCGACCATCGTCTCCCCAGCACCTAGCACGGTGCAAGGCGCAGAGAAGGCTCCCGGCACATGTCCACTGAGTGAGTGAATGGATTAGTGCTTGAATGGTGAGGAGCAGGGCAAGGAGGGTGGGCTCGAGTGGTCACCCAGGGCTTTCCCGATGTGGCACCGCCTCGTCACTTCTCGACACAGCTGTGCTGTTCTGAAGCTGGCGAGTGTGGACCTTCTGGGCAGCATGCATCTGTGGCCCTGGGTGGGAACTGAAGGCTTGCTGGATCTGGGGAGGGTGCCCAGAGCAGAAGGAACAGAGAGTGGTGGACTGCAGCTGCTCAGAGAGAATAGTGCCGTGGAGTAACAAGTCCTGGCCTTAAGGAGCCTCACAAAGAGGCCTGTTTGGGCGAAGAACAAGGAGAGACGTGTTCTGCAGTCGCCACCAGAGGCATAATTAATGGCACCAGGCAGCAGCCTGCTGTTCTCAGCTCCAGCCCCGGCCTCACCCAGACCTCTCGCTTGCATTGGGAAGAGCCGCAGCCGCCATAGAGATTGAAACCGGATTCATAATTTTCCTTTCCTAATTAGGCACGGGAATGATGGAGACCATTATTAATAATGTATTGGGTTTTTTTTTAAATGCCCCCCTCAGGAGCCGAGCCTAAGAACAGTGTCCTTGATGATAAGCAGCCACACTGCTACCACACTGGGCTCCGTTCCCAGGACGCCCGGCAGAAATAAGTAAATCAGACGAGTGAGAGGTCATGGAGCTTCAGCAACAGGCTGGGAGTTGCAGAGAGAAGGGCCCGGAGCCCCTCACCAGGGCTTCAGCGGGGAGGTCCCGGGGCACCAGTGGGGGAGCCGAGAAACCTGGGGCACCCATGCCCCGTGTTCCTTCCCTTGCTAGCCCAGGCCAACCCAGATAAGACCTTCCCATAGGGCTGACCCTGTAGGGCTCAGCCTAAATGTCACCTCCTCCAAGAGGCTTCCCTGATGCCCTGGGTGACACCAATCTCCCCTTTCCACACACGGCATCGTTCCCTCTCATGTCACTCTTTCTCATTTTCCCAGAGCATTTCCTTCCACGATTTGTAGTTTCGCCTGGATTGGCTGGGTTTTGGTCTGTGTAGTGGTCCCAGGTTGGCCCTGGAGCCAGATGTCTGGGTTCAAACCCCAGCTCCACCCCCGCCCCAGTGAAATGGGGCACCTTCCCCTAACCGTTTCCTCCTCTGGTCCAGCACTGTCTTCAGTCCCCGGTGTGCCCTCGACCCCCTCGCCCTGCACTGACTTCATCACACACGCTGGGCAAAGCCAGCCTGCCCCACGGTGGTCCCCGCGGCTGAAGGTGGCGGGGTAAGTGGTCTGGCTTGAACTGGACTCAACTTTAGGTTCATAAGCTCAGACCTCACTGGGCCTTCAAGCTCCTCCCCGCCCCACTCGATTCACTCGCCTGCCCTCCTAGAACACCAGTTCACACCTTCTCTGCTTCCCCCCAAACCTCCTCATACTCACTCTCAGCTGCCACCCTTGCTTCTGTCTTCACTGAGACACAGTTGACACAATTCGAAGGAAGCTTCCACCGACTTCCACCCCAGCACCCACCGACGTGCTCTCCGCTCACCTTCCCTGCACATGACTGCTCTCCCCAGCTGTGCAAGGGCCCATCCCCATCCCCTGGGTAACACTCCCACTCCCGTCTTAAAATCCCTCTCTTGCCACCACTTCCCCCCAGCTGTGGCTCCATGTTGCCGCTCACCTTTGCAACAAAACTCCACCCATGAGCTGTGCACGCTTGCTGTTTCCATTTCCTCTCCCCACAATCTCTCTTGACCAGCCCCAACCAGGCTTCCTCTACCAATCCCCAAAACACCTCTGTGGTGGTCCATGGGGACTGCCGTGTCGCTCCATCTGGCGGTCGGTTCTCGGCCTCATGGCAATGGCCCGTCAGTGGACCGCAGTGGACACAGCTGACCTGCTTCTCCTTGACGTCCTTCCCTCACTCGGCCACGGGACTCCACATCGCCTTGGCCCCCGTCCTCCCTGGCCTCTCCTCCCAGCCTCCTTTGCCGCCTCCTCCTCTGCTCCTTGGCCTCTCCACATGGCGGCGCCCCGGCGCTCAGGCCTTGCCCCTCTTCCCTGCTCATCTACGCTTGCTCACTTGATGATCTCATCCTGTCTCAGGGCTGGGTGCTGACAACTCCCAAGTTCGTGCCTCCAGCCGAGCCCTTGCTTCTGAGCTCAGAGTCTAGATCCAGCGGCTTGCGCACCATCTCCCTCGGTGTGTGATGGGAATTCCAGACTTGACTCCCGACCTCCACACCCAGCAAGCCCACCCTGCCCCAGTCTCCCCCATCACTTGATGGCAGCTCCATCCTTCTACTTGCTCAGCCCCAAATCCTCAGTCATCCTTAGCTCTGCTCTGTCTCTCACATTCCGAGCCATCCTGAGCTCTCCCTTCCAAATGTATCCAGACTCCACCTCTTCTCACCACCTCCACTGCTGCCCCGACGTGAGCCACCCGCCATCTCTCTCCTGGGCTATTGGCAGCGTCCTCCCAGCTTCCCACCCTCCCCCATCCCACCACACACACACACACACACACACTCACTCACACGGTCTATGCTAAACACAGAGTGATTGAGCCGACGTGTGAGTCAGACCTTACCACCCCTCTCTCCAGACCCTCCAATGGCACCTCATTTCTCAGTGCCAAAGCCCATGTCCTTCTCATGGCCTCCAGGCCCTGAGCCATCTCATCTCCCCTATCCTCCCCTTGCCTGCATCGTACTGGCCACACCGACCTCCTTCCTCTCCTTAGACATGCTGGGCCCCCGCTGACCTCAGGGCCTTTGCGTTGCCTGTTCCCCCAGGTACCTGCTTGATGAATCCCTTGCCACATCCCAGTCTTTGCTCAAATGTCACCCCTTGAGGCTGACCTTGGCCACCCCACTTCACATTGCAATCCACCCACCCTGCACCCCAGCACCCACAGCCCCCATAAGCTGTTCTGTTTGGGGGTAAAGGACACAGCAGTGTCCATGAGGAAAAGGGGCCTGCCTGTTTCTGTGCCTCTTCCTAACAGCAAGGAGACCAATCCAGAAGCTCCTAGCAGACTTTTCCTCCTGTGTCATTGGCCAGAACTGCATGACGTGCCCATCGCTGAAGCAATTAAGGGTAGAGGGACTGGAAGAACCTGGCCTGGCTGAGACCACCGAAAACCCACCTCCTGGGCTGAGCCCGCCTCCCCAAAGCCTGTGGAGGGTGGGGACAAAGGAGAGAGTCAGGGCTCTGTTGGGGAGAAGGGGAGGGATGTGGTGGCGGCCGAGGGGCGCCTGCCTCGAGCTCTCTGATCACATATCTCATTTAATCCTTGCACCAGCCTCACGGAGGAGGTTCTCTTGCTTTCCCCCAATTTACAGTGGAAGCAACTGAGATTAAATCTAAAAAATTAAATGATTTTCCCAGGGTCCCAATCTGGAATTTAACTTCAAGTCCTTCTGATTCAAAGCCAATGCAGACAGCCGCTGGCCTGCCTTGGGGACATTCCCCTGGAAGGTTGGGCCAGGCCACAGTGAGGACCAGGCGCGAACCAGCGCAGGCTTGGAGCCACGCAGGGCGGGGGCGAGAGAAAGGGCAGGTGGAGACGAGGTCAGAGGGCGCAGCCATCGGATTTGGCCACTGGTGGCCTAGCTGTGGAGCAGAGGGAATGCTGACCCCCAGGCTGGGGTCTGAGCCTGGGAGGAGGGCACTGGTCCTGGGGAGGGGTCAGGGTGGGGAGCAGTAGCTCCCCCGTGGATGCTGCACACACGGGGCAGTTACTGAGAGGAGGTCAAGGGCCGAGCAGATGTTTGGGGGCCACTCGCTCAGCAGTGAGGGTAGGGGCCCTGGGCACCTGTCCCTGTGAAGCCCAGCAGGTGCCCAGCCTGGTCAGCCTTTGTGTTCCAGCCCCTCTGGAGCCCCGAGACACTCCTGGTGGCATGGTAAGGTCTGTCTTCTGGCAGAAGCCCTCACCTCAGGCTAGCCAAGGCCTTCCGCGCTTCCAGGGGCCAACCGTTTCTGTCCACAGTGGATGAAAGCCGGGAGTGCTCCTCTGCGCAGCCCACCACAGCATGGCCGACCGGAGCGGGACGGGAGGGAGCTCCTGGGCCGGGCTTGGGAGGCACTGTGAGGCTCCCAGTGAGACTGTGGGTGGGTGGTGGGCAAGAAACAGATGACCCCCAGAGCAGGCCCAGCACAGCACTGCCTCTCTGGCTCAGAGCCCCCTGCCAGCCCCGGGCTAGAGGCCAGGGACCCCATCTAGGCTGCAGTGTCCACAGCCTGCTTCTCTCCTGCAGAGTGGAGAAGGGAGTGCCCCTTGTTTCTGGAAAACGGGAGCACTCCTTCCCCCCAGGAGCTCTGCATCCCGTCATTGGGCCGCCAGGGGCTTCCTGCTGTGAGAACCTCTGGTGGGGGAGGAATTGAGAAGTTCTATGAAACACGGGGTCTTTGGATGCTGTACCCAAAACTCGAGCCAGATTCCCATCAACAGAGAAGGGGTGGAAGGGCCCTTCCCAAGCTGGGATGCAGATGCTCCCTGATTTCATCCGGAGCAACTCTAAGGAGACTTCTTTCCTCTAGAAATGGGGGCTTATTTCAGAGGTTTGCATAAAGCGCCAAGGTCTGATCCCGTATTTGTGGTTATAGTCCAGCCACACACTCTGGGACCTTCAAGGTAGAAAATGAGTGAGTAGTAGCCCCACACCCGAGCTGACCCACGTGGGAGGGCGGACGCCCCTGGCACAGGCCTCCCCGTGGATGCCCTGTGCCCATGAATGGACAGCAGCCAGCTGAGTCGGTCTCTTGTGTTCGGGAGACAATGGGCTCTGTGTCGGGGTGGGGCTTGAGAGGGAGGAGGTGGTGGGCCCTGCCCCCACACTGCTCCTCCTCCTAGACTTTGGGTCTGTGTCAAGCAGTCCAACAGAGGTGGGGCTGGGGACATCAAGGCAGTGATGAAGAAAGGGCCGTCAGCCCACAAAGGGACTTCTGAGAACCCGTGTCCTTCAAGGCACTTTGCAACAGGGCTGAGAGATATGAGGACCGGGCTGTGCTCCCGGGGTGACCTTGGGGAGGCTCCTCCCCCCTCTGAGCCCAGTGTCCTCTGTTGTCTAAGCAGTCTATGAAACAGGTTCCGCCACCGCACAAGTGTTTCAGCAGAGCTCGTGGACCCCTCGCCATCCTTGTGAGCCCGATAAAACCCACGGGTGTTTGAGGTGTGCAGGCTGAGACAGGACAAGAGCAGACATGCTTGTAGATGCTCTTCAGGCCTCTGAAACTCATCGTCTCTTACAGTGTGTGCCCTGAGTTCCACGTGGGTGCACTCTTCCTGACGTGCTGGACAGCTTCCTCAAGACCCTTCGCGCGGGCAGGGGGGAGTGGCACAGCAAGGGACCCACACACCCTAAGGGCCAATGGTGCCCTGAGACTGTCCCTTGGAGCGGGGCTGTGTGACCCCCTTCACCTCTGCTCCCCAGTGCCCGGTGCTGTGCCTGAGACGCAATAATGGGGAGTACCAGGTGGTGTCCTGAAGCCCAGGCTGGCTTCTGACTGCAGTGTCCGCAGCCAAGGCTGAGTATGATTTGAGAAGCGCATTCATGGACATGAGCTCCCTGAAGGAGATGGGTCTCTACGGCTCAGGGGGCCCTCGACAGGCCCGCACTCAGCGGCCCTGCTCCACCTGATGGACTGGGAGCTGGGCAGCGAGGAGGAGGGAGTGAGCGGCTGACTGCGGGCGAGCCCTCCTCTCCTGACCGTAATTAAGGTTGATAAGGTCGCTGCTGGTTCAGCTCCTGGGGGTCAGTCAGGAAACCAGTCAGGCGGCCTGGACGTGAGTCACCAAAGACTGTGAAAGTTAGGAGAGAAGTCTGAAGATGCCCGGGAGGCCCATGCACGCCCATGGTGTCACCAGCAGGGCTGACACTCGGGCTGCGCTCAAGAAATGGGGAGCCACGTGAGCGAGTGGGTGGCTGGCCTCTCCAGGTGGCCACACACAGGGTCCAGAGGCCAAGCCATGGATAAATCCGTACCCTCCATCTCACAATCGATAAGTCATGTTAAAACAAAGAACATGGCCATCACTCCCTTCGTCTAGGAACCATTGAAAGATGTCTCACAAAACTGAGATTGTTTCTGCCCTACTTGCTGTTCCTGACTCGTTCATCCCTCGCTCTGTTCCCTCCTGTCAGTCAAACATCTCCTGTGCACAGCGGCTTTCTTGAGGAGACGCAAGTGGCTGGTTCCCAGGTCATACGTGAACGTGAACACTGTCTCAGGCTCACAGGTTCAAATCCTGCCAGGCCCCTGGCTGTGTGGCCTGTCTCCCCACTTACAAAGGTGGATATAAATGAGCTCGGCATCATCCTGACTAGTCGTGTGTGTTGGAGTCAGTGCTCAGCAAATGATGGCAGCTACTCCTGGTACCCTCAAGAACGTGGCCTCATTTGATAGTCACAAAAACCCCGTGAGGAATACAGGGAAAGACCCTTGTCGCTGAGAGCAGCTGGGGGCTTGCCTGACCCCACACAGTTCCTCCTGGCGCAGGACGGCTGGCGGGTCCGCGGGCCCACAGGAGTTGCCTTGGTCTGCCCTGCCTCCTTGATACCTGTGCAGAGGGGCACATCCAAGGCTCTCCTCCACCAATGACTTCTTTTCCAGATGCTTTTCCACAAGATGTGGGGCATCTGGACCTCTTTCCCATTTCTCATCTAGCACTTGCCACGATGCATAATTATATATTCATTGGATGTGTGCTGTCGGCTTCCTCCACTCTTCTGGAAGTTCCCTGGGGAAGACACCTCATCTGTTCTGTTCACCCCCGGACTCCCCGCTCCATCTCCCCAGCTTACCCAATCGGCGGGCCCTGCTGCCTTCTCCCTTCCCTGACGGCTCCTTGGAAAGTCTCTGCAGGCTGCAAGCTGGGCGGCTGTGGAACTCGCCTCCTTTGTTTCTCAGCTCTCAGGGATCACTGCCTTTTGTTGCCTTGATGTTCACTGTTTTGAAAAACATTGTTTTGTAGATTTGGTATGTTTTTTTGGATGTTGAGGTGGGGCCATGCAAATCAGGCCCCTGTTACTCCATCTTGGCTGGAAGCAGAAGTCCCAAATATAAGCTGTTAACGATGCATTTCTTGACTGCAAAGAGAACAGTTCCTTTGATAAAGCAAAACTGAGTCTGCTAGTTCTACCTGCCTCTCTCTGGTTGCCAGGCTCGTCCCCTCTACAGGCATCAGGAGTGTGTCATGAATGCAGCAGGCAAAGCCTCAGTGAGCCTCAGGAGAGAGGGTGTTGTGACCCCTGAGATGTCATGACAGCTCCCGCCTTTCTGTCGTGTTTGCAGAAGCTTAGCCAGGAGCAAGGGGGAGTGGCAGAGGGGACAGAGCTCCCGCAGCCATCCCCATCTGACCACCAGCCACTCAGAGGCATCGCCCTCCCCCTTGAACCTGAGCACCGACTAGCTTCCTCTCCTCGGCCACAGGACCATCACCTTGCACACTGGCGACCTGTGCATGTCTTTTCTCCTCTTGAAGACTGCTGGCTCCCTGAGCAAGGTGATCAGGGCTTGGCCAGCTCTATAATGATCCATGGGCAACTGGCACCAGACCTGGTGAGGACACGATTTACATCTAATTCATCTTTGTACTCCCAGCCCTTAGCACGGTGCCAGGCACAGAAGGTGCTCAGTAAATGTCGTGGATGAATGAACGAATGAATGAGCACTTTCATGACGCTATCTTCTCGAATACGAACCATCAGTCTGGCCACATGGTAAGCTGTCCTACCACATCTGGAAACAAGTCCTGGCCAGCCCCAGCGGGAAGGGACTTCAGGCAGGGGCAGACCTGGCCTGTAGCCCAAACATCGGAGTCCCAGCCCTGGCTTCTACGAAAGCTGCTTCTTGATCCTGAATTTCAGTATTTATTCTTTTCTGAAATGCCCCCTCCTGGGCTTCCTCCAGCTCCAGCACTCCCTGATCCTGCCTAATGTAAAAAGAAGGAGTAGAGCGAGGATAAATAAGGATGCATTCTTTGAACACCATACTATTTTCTTGGCAAAAGTCAAGATTTATGTCTAGGACTAGGATCACAATGCACACGTGACCTACTAGCACAGGGCTGAATATCAGAGGGCACCCGATGCAGAAGGACCCTCTCAAACCAGTCTCCCTGGCTTCAGTATCAATTGTGTCTGGAAAAAGCAAGCAAGAAGGAAGTCCCACCTCATTAACAGAGAGCGTGAAGAAAAGAGCTCCAGAAGAGGCACTCTGAAATTTAGGGTCAAATTCCAAGTAAGCTTTAGAATCAACCCCCCTGTTCTAAGTTGATGGAATTTCTCAACAGCGGCCCTGGTGGCATTTTTCGAGGCACAGTTCTACCTGGTTGGATATCCAGGTCTTTGTCGTTGTTAACGTCCGTAGCTGCTGGGCTCACTCATCATGGCAACCAAAAGCAGCCCCCCTGTATTTCCGAGTGCCCGCTGGAGGGGTGCTGCCCTGGCTGAGACCACACGCTGGGAGATGGATGCCCCGGCCACAGGAGTGGTGGGTAACCTGTGGGCCATTGGTGGGGAAGTGTGAGGGTGCCCATGGGCTGCAGGCATGGCCCTGGGGTCTTGCCCAGAGGTGTTACAACCTGAAGCAGAATTGACAGAAACTGAAGTTGCTTCTTTTGCAGTGAAAACGAGAAGGAGGCAAACCCTTTGGGGTTGGGGCCCCATGTGTCTAGTTGCATTTCTGACTCTCTAGCGTGACTGCTGCTGCGGGGATAACTGGGCCTGGATCTGCACCGAGTCACCCCGGCAAGGCTCAGCCAAGCCAGGGACACCCCAAAATGAGGACCTCGGGGGGCAAGGATTTTGTGTTTGATGTTTCACCAAGAAAAGCACCGAAGAAGTTTGTCATGGGGAGAATGAGAAGCCTTTTGGATTGCCTTTCCTTTATTTTATGATTTATTCCTATTTTGAATTCTATATATCTTTTCAGTGTTGGGGTTTCTAAAGGCCACAATTGGAGAACAATTCAGTAACCACTCCCTTCTTTCTGTCTTTCCTTGTTCCAAACGGAGTGTACAAGGTGCAAACACTTGGGAAACACAGCATGGCAGTTACTATAAAGTTAACCATACACACACCATAGGACCCAGCGATCCCTCTCCTAGATGTTTATCCCAGAGAAATATGAAAACGTGTCTATATCAAGAAAACACGTCTATGCCACGTATGCGAATGTTTATAGCAGCTTTATTCACAAGTCAAAGCCTGGGAAGAGCCTAGGTGTCCATCAACAGGTGAACGGATGAACAAATTGTGGTACATTCATAGAAGGGAATATTACTCAGAAATAAAAAGCCAGGAACCACTGAAGTATGCAACAATGTGGATGAATCTCAAAAACACTTTGCTAAGGGGGGCCGGCCCGGTGGCCCAGTGGTTAAAGTTCTTCATGCTCTGCTTCGGCGGCCCAGGGTTCACAGGTTCGGATCCCAGGTGTGGACGTACTCCACTCATCAGCCATGCTCTGAAGGCATCCCACATACAAAGTGGAGGACAATTGGCACAGATGTTAGCTCAGACCTAATCTTCCTCAAGCAAAAAAAAAAAAAAGAAGAAGAGGGTTGGCAACGGATGTTAGCTCAGGGCGAATCTTCCTCACACACACACACACACAAAACCACTTTGCTAAATAAAGGAAGCAAAAAAAAAAAAATACACAGCATGATTCCATTTATATGAATTTCAAGAACAAGCAAATCTAATCTTTGATTTTAGAAAGCACAATAGTGGTTGCCTCCAGGGTGGGGACTGACTGGAAGCAGGCAGGGAAACTTTCTGGGGGGATGGAAATAGTCTGTGTCATGGTAGAGATGTGGCTTACACTGGTGTACACATTTGTCAAAGCTGATCAGACGGTACACTTAAGATGGGTGCATTTCACTATATGTAAATTACACCTTGATGATTATCACAACAACAACGATGATAATGAAGCATCCATGGTGGCCTTTGGGAAATCATCCATTTATTCCCCACAGACTGTTGCACCTCTGAAGATGCCTATTAAGTGGACACAGAGTCTGGGGCACAGTTTCGATTCTTTTGCGCATATTCACATGTGTTGAAGACCCGCCCAATGCCGGTAGTGTCTGTCTGTCCGTCCCTCCCCCCCTCCATCTCCACCTCTCTCTCTTTCCCTCCCTCTTCCTCTCCCTTCTTCCCTCTCTCTTTCCCACCCTCCCTCCCTCTCTCTGCTTTTCCTTTTGGAATTCCGGGCACTTCTCTCCAGTTGTGTCCGGGTCTTCCCAGAGCCCCCAGGATGAGGCTGCGCAATGTCTCCGCTTTTCCCAGGGAAGAATGAACTGGCTTTGTTTTGAGTCCACACCTGTGCTCCGGGTCCTCCCCACACAGCCCGTGCCAAGGGGGAGGACAGGTTCACCCCAAGGACCGCATGGACTAACAACAAGGGGGTCCTGTAGCACCCAATATCAGATGCTTTGTCAATGACAGACCTTTCCAAATTTTGGCCACCCTGTGCAAACTGAGACGGCTGCAGGTACCCACCATGGGCCAAATCCAAGAAGGGAGAGAGCTTGCCCCTCGCAAGAAATTAGCTTAAGAGCTGACACTGATGGGCCTCCCTTTCTCTCCTTCCACCCCCGGTGTGCCCTGTGAGCCTTGCTCCCCACCCCCACCTTCAGAGGAAGCAGATTTAATGCCTCAACTGAGAGAAGGAGATGTTCTGTTATTTTTCATGGGAAATTAAACCTGACCCTGCTGTCGGTTAGCTCATGCCAAGGGAGGATGGATGGCCTCTGGGCGCGGCGCTTAACCCCTGCTCGGAGCATGCCGCCTGGCTGGGGGCCAGCCATGATGTCACCTGCCGCCAGGGTGGGGGTAGGGATGGCAGGACAGGTCAGACAGCCTTCATCTGGGCGATGGATGGCGGTGAGGCCACCCTCAGTGTCACCCACGATGGTCCACCTCTGACACCAGCCGGGATCCGCCCATGCAGGGGAGACTCAGGCTGCTCCCGTCTCTTTCAGCTCCCAACTCTACCTCGTGCCCCGCCGAGGAAAGCTGGTGGTCAGGGCTGCTGATCATCATTGCGGTATGCTGCGCCTCCCTGGTGTTTCTCACTGTGCTTGCCATCATTTGCTACAAAGCCATCAAAAGGTGAGTGCCCACCGGCTCTGAGCCCTAAGGGACCCCAGCTGAGCTTGGGGACCCCCCGTCTACTCCCACCAAGTTTTTTTTAACTATAAAATTTGTTAAGCATGTAAGAAGCAGAGAGAATGTACAATGAGCCCTTCTCTACCTTCACCCTGATTCAGCAGCTATCAAGATTTGGCTAATATTTGCTACATCTCTTGGTTTTTTCTCTTATCTGTGTCTTTGCTGAAAGATTTTAAAGGTGATTTCAGACATTAGGGCCCTGCCATTTTTAAGGCGCTCAGTTCAGCAAGCATTTGATGAACACCAATGATATGCCAGGCTTGGTGCAGTATAAGGTGACCCTACCTGTAAGTCACAGGCCCTGCCATCGGGAGCTTGCTGGAGGCCAGGGAGTACGGAAATAATCCCTCCAGGGTGGGTGATGGAGCCACAGGACGGAGGCGCCATGCTGGTTTGGAGTGGGAACTGGGTTTTGGAGTCAGATCTAAATTCAGACTCTAGTTCAAGCTGTGTGACCAGGGGGAAATCACTTTACCTCTCTGGCCCTCGGTTTCCCCATCTCTGTAACATGAGGGAAAAGAATAACAACCTCCTACTGTTGTGAGTGGTGAGAGGCCTTCCGTAAATAGTAGGCACGATATGTACACTCTGCAGGGCCCGGTACACGCACGTGCTCACCAAGTGCTGTACCAGCTTCCGTTCTTTCAATAGTTGGCGATAGAGGAAGAATGATGAAGCGGGGGGAGCGATGCTCTCTTGGGAGAAGAGAGAGGCTGAGATGCCTCAGGGAAGGTTTTCAGTGGCGGTGACGCCCCAGCTGGCTCTGAAGGATGCATAGGTGTGTCCAGTGGGGTCACGAGTGATCCAAACAGCAAACTGTCTCTCCGTGATGCTCACTGTCATTGCTGTAGCTATCATCTCACTCTGCCTCGCAAAAAAGGTTACCAGGCACTGTCCCCTTGTTGAGTTGGGGTCTGCAGCATAGGGTGGCTATTTTCGGGGCCGGAGGAGGTTTCGGCGGGGTCCAGGGCCCTCAGTACGGCAGAGGAGGCCACAGCGTGAATGGCGCCCTCTGCAGCTGCAACACAGCAGCTCTGGCTAGATCCCCTGATTTCCAGTCTTAGACGCCTCCAAAAAATGGCCTTCCTCCTTCACAGGGACAGAGAGAAGGGGAAGACAGACTCAAAAGACCAACAGAAATGTCGCCAAACCCTCAAGGGTCATGGCTTTGTTAATATATTTCTAAGGGCATTTTTACAAATCCCCCAAGGCCCAAAGGTAGAGCATCTACACTAAGAGCAGTCGTGAACGCCTAAAATAGTGAACTCTCCCCTTTTAATCGGCTGTTCTATGTGATTTCACTTTAGTAATTCAAAAGCAGAAAGAGTGAAATATCAAGTTAAAAGTGTTAAAGCGTGTGCACAGTCAGCCACGCGGGGTGAAGGGCCCTGGGAGCGTCCTGGTGACTGGCCGGAAGAGGCCACCGGAGGGCAGGGTCCAGGTGCCACAGCTCCCAGCCGACAGCCCCTTCTGCCTTCCACACTGCAAGGCAATTTCCTCCAAAAGTGATAAACAGATAAGTACCCAGGGAATAACCATGGCCCCTCTCGGGGCGCATGGCCTCCCCAACATTCTCTTAATTCCTCTTTGCCACATCTCTTCCCGATCAGCTCCATTTCACAGCTGAGGAAACTGAGGCAGGAGCAGTGGGGTCAGAACCACACGCCGCCCAAGCCCAGCCCTGACCCCAGCTCTGGGTTGGTACTGGGCTGACGACAGACCTCGCTATTCCTGTCTGCCCTTCCTCAGGGGTGCCCAGAAGAGGGTCTCTGGGGGTGTGGTGAGGTGTGTCTGTGCCCCTCTGAGGCCAGAAGGACAGACGGACAGGCCCCAAGGCCCCAAGACTCTGTAACTCAGGGGGAGGCCTGGCCTTGGACACTCCCAGGAGACATGGCCAGTCCCATTCCCAAGTGTTTTAGGGTGCCTACCGTGTGCCTGGCTCTGGGTGTAGACACAGGTAAGACCACAGGGCCGTGGGGGCAATGAGTGAACAACCGTGTTACAAGGCAGGTGGTAGTGAGGCTGCGGGCGGCTGGCTGGCAGCCTGTCGTGGGTGCCCAGAGGAGTCACGTTAAGTCTGATCCGGGTGACCCAGCATTGGAGCTGAGAGCCTGCTGCAAGGGGAGGGGGTCTAAGAAGCCGAGCAGGGGTGGCTCTCCAGACAAAGGCACCTGTGTGAGCAAAGGCTGCAGGGCACCAGGAAGCCTGCAGGACACCGGAGATGAGGCTGGAGGGAGCCATGAGCCTAGCGGAGGAGGCCTTTCTCACCAGGCTGAGCAGCTTGCGTGTGACTCAGGAGACACTGGGAGCTACTGAAGGTTTTTGAGGAAGAGTGTGCAAGGTCCACCTGGGGCGCTGGCAGAGAGTGGGGCCGAGTCCCCTCAACGACCCCCCTCACACTTTCCCCTTTCTCTTAGGGAAAGGCAGCAGCATCTTTTTAATAAGCTCAGACTCTTCCAAAATACACACAGGGTCACTCTTGCCTCCCTCTCTGCCCCAAACCTCTCCTGAAGAAAACCGCTGCCTCTTCAACGGCAGGAGGGCAGGGGACGCACCCCGAGAGCAGACTCACACTAGTATCGCGCTGTCGCAGCCAGCTGGGGATGTCCTGGGGATGTCGCAGTGTCCCCAGCTGTGGCATGCGGGCGTGGTATCAGCGGGGCTGGAGGTCTCCCGGGAAGCCGTGCGGGGGCGTCACCCGCACCTCCCTTCAGAGCAGGCGCAGGGGCCTCCTGTCTGCCCCTTGCCCCTTCCACAGGCTCTGAGCTCTTGCCTCTCGGGTCTGCCCTGGAAAGAAATATCACCCTAGATGGCTCAGTTGATCCCTGCCGGGGGTGTGGGCGGGGCTCCCTCGAGGGGTGTGAGCCGGGCTCTCCACGGGTGTGGTCAGGGCTCCCTCAGGAGTTGGGGGCTGACCCAGGGAGCAAATGGGGCCTGTGAAGGCCTCGCGGTCTCCAGCAGTGGGAGTGGTTAGCACCCCTGGGACGACCGGCTAGAGGAGGAAATAGTGCCCTCGGAACACAGAGAGCTTCCCAGGAGGGCGGCTCAGCAGGAGCTGTGGTTGGAACAGCCAGAGAAGCAGCCCCAAAAGAAGAAGGAAGAGGAAGGAAACGCCCCAACCTCTCTCCGTGCCTTCCGGTCTCCCGAGGGTGCTTCCCATTGGCCAAACCCAAGAAATGGGAGCCCGGGAGATGCAACGAGTGGTAGGCGTCAGCCTCCGGGGACACAGGGTGGATGGGGGTGGTAAATGGAGACCGGGGCGCACTCCCTTTTCTGCCCGAGCGCCATGATCAGCATCCTCCTCTGGTCCAAGACCCAGCCCTCTGCCCTCAAAATCCTCCTAATCCAGAGAGGGCGTCCTGGCACACGAGAACGGATATTCAGTGACAAGAGGGGGCTCTGCTCACCGGCAAGTGGAGGCAGAAACAGAGGCCAGCGCTCCCGGAACCGGCCTGGAAGGAGGCCTGAGGGGGAAGGGAGCCCTCACCCGTTGGCGGAGGGAGAAGGAGGCAGCGGAAGTTACACCCCAGTGTGGAACACCAACGTCGCTCTCTGCTCCCCCCGCCCGCTGACCTCTGCTGGGGGCCGTAAGAGATAGCCTGTGCAAGCCAGCTGTCTGTCTGCATTTCTCTCCAGAGTAAATGGAGGATGTCTTGCTCATGGCCAATTCTCTTTGGTTAATAATTCATCTGAAACATGCCTTTTCTCTCAGGAAACAAAAGCATTTCATGTCCCTGTAAAACCACTAAAAGGAAAATTCAGAGATAAACCGTGCTTTTTTTAAAACTCTCGCCGCCTGGAGTCCTAGGGGAGGATTTCCGAGGGATCTTTGTGAATGGCCACAGCACAGGCTTCTGGAGCCGGATTGCTGGGAGGGTGGTTCTAGAATCAGCTGGGGTAGGAAGGAGGTGAATCTGGAGATGCCAGCTTGGCCTCTGCAGGGACGGGAGGAGGCTGAGGAGCAGGCGCAGAAGGGCCCTCACTGGGCCTTGACCTTGGCGGGAGGTGGGGTCTAATCCCCGCTTCCCATACAGACTCAGTGACTCAGACAAAGTCCCAGCTCTGTGCTGGGTGATACGAGCTCTGGGGGCTCCGAGGTGGGGGATCCCAGAGGAGGGATGCCTCACCCAGACCTGGGCCCCAAGACGTTTCTGGAGGGGCCTGGGCATTAACCAAGCCAAAGGGGCAGGAAGGGGTGTGGCTCACAGTGGAACTAGCACATGCAAGGTCCCCAAGTCCCTGGTCAACTACCCCAAACTCTAGAGGGTCCCCAGCTGTGAGGAGCCCATGCGGTTTACCTTTCGGTGGCCTCATTGCCCTGAGTTTGCTGTGAACAGCTTCTTTATCCACAGCTTCAAGATGGTAAAGCCAGGGGGGCCGGCCGATGGCACAGCGGTTAAGTTCACACATTCCACTTCGGCGGCCCCTGGTTCGCCGGTTCGGATCCCGGGTGCAGACGTGGCACTGCTTGGCAAGCCGGGCTGTGGTAGGCGTCCCACATATAAAGTAGAGGAAGATGGGCAGGGATGTTTCTCAGGGCCAGTCTTGCCCAGCAAAAAGAGGATTGGCAGCAGTTAGCTCAGGGCTAATCTTCCTCAAAAAAAAAAATTAAAAAGATGATAAAGCCCTGGAGTGCTTGGGCGTTCTGTACTCCCATGCTCCCTCTCAGGCCTCCTCCCCACCCCTACACCTGGCATGCACCTGTGATCAGACAGCAAGATACAATGGAGTTGGTAAAAGAACCCAGGACTGGGAGTCAAGATCCCCGGGTTCCAGTTCCACCCAAGCCCGGTGGGTACCACTGCCATTGCTGGGCCTCAGTTTCCCTTCCCTGTGAAATGAGGGTCCTCCATGTCTCTGTGCAGCTCTGAGCCTTTGTTTCCCATCCCAAGTTGGCAGAAGAACCACTGCCGTTGGTCAGCCCGCCGCTCAGACCTGACCGAAATGCTTGCCGGGCGCTGGGCCAGGTGCCAGGGGCTCGGTGGTGGGGCCTTCGGACACAGTCCGTGCCCTCTCTGCACACACCCCCTGGGGAGAGGAGCGGGTGTTCATCACACCGCCCCGTGGAGGACCATGTATTACAGTGGGAGAGGAGTGTCTGAAGGGAAGAGCAAGACTCTGTGAGTGGAGGTGACAAAAGAATTCTTGGTCCAGGGTGGAATATGGACCCCAAACAAGGTGTGATCAGCGCCAGTCATTGGGATAAAGCCCCAAGGCACGGGGTGCCCGCTGCCCGGGTGGGAGGGCCAGGCCTCAGACTCCGGTTGGAAGGAGGGAGCCCCCCGGGCCTGTGCAGCCTCAAGAGTGAGGCCGCCCTCTGTGTGGCTTCTCCGACAGCCACACCCTTCACGCGGCAAGAGCCCTGCGTTGAGGAAAGATGACGCCCACTCCTTCCACGCCCCTCCCTTGAGCGCCCGCACACCCCAGGCGCAGGAGGAGCACCTTGCCTCCTTTAGCCGTCTGAGGCGTGGGTCCTTCTTCTGCCATTGATTTGCCATTTAGCCACTTGACAGCCACTTCCTTCTAATTCACAGGGTATTGGCTGAAAGACCAATAAAAGGCTGCAGAACAGTTTGGCCGATCCTGCAGACCCTTAATTGCAGACAATAAGCAACCGTGCTGCTCCATGAGAGTGAGCTCAGGTGTGCGCATGTGCTTGAGTGCCGGAGCACGTGCATTATTGGGCTCTGGCGCACGTCAGCTTTTCGTGATTGGGCTGCTGCCAGTAGAACGGGCACTTTTGATGGCCCAAGTCTCTTTGATGGTGCCTTAGAAAACCCATTGACTGCCACAGGGCTGCTTGGTAAGTCACTGTTGGTCCACAGACATTTATTGAGCACCTACTGTGTGCCGAGGACTAGACTAGGCATCAGAGATGTAGAGATAACAAGACCGAGTCCCTGCCCTCCTCCATCGGGGGGAGCAGATCGAATATACACACACACCAGCAAATTAGTAAAGGAGGTACTTTAAAAGACTAGAAGCGCTCTGAAGAGGAAAAATAAGCTCCAAGTAATGGAGGAGAGAAAGAGAGGAAGTGGGAGAGGGGTTGCTTCCACCCCAGACTCAGGAGCACTGTGCACGCCTCTCAAGGGGCTTTATGGCTAGAAGGTATGGTTGGGGCTTTGCACATCTGTTACCACCTTTCCAGTTAATTCTTATTGTTATCAAAGTAATACATGCACATAGTTTAAAAAGTCAAATGTGTCACAGCCTATGAAGAGAAACAGCAGCCTCCTGACTGTCCCCGTTTCTCCCCCAAGTCACATTCTTGAGAAGCAACCACTTTTGAGCGCTGGCTGTTTCTTCTGGTATTTCTCTCCATATTCTAAGTGAAGCGGATACACTATTTAAATTTTCTTTCGATCTTAAACATTATCTGTTGACATTGCACTGTGGAGGACACGAGGCTCAGCACCCTAACACCACCCACAGACGTAAGACAGGCTTCCCCTCTTCCCCTCCTCTTCCCACGGGCGTCTCCAGCGTGGGGTTCAGTGCCGCCAGGGTCTACCTCAGTACCACACTGCAATCTTGCTCGCAGCTGAGTCACCTGGTGTACTATGATCTCTCCTTCCTGGAGTTAGCAGTGCCTCCTCTCAATCTGGTCGAACACGGCGGCTGATCCATGCGCCAGCTCTAGGTTGCGCGGAGACTCCGTCCTCCTCCGGGCAGACAGCAGCTCTCTGGACCTGTCGCACAGCCGTTGGGCTACGATCGTCTCTCCAACAGCCTTCCGAGCTGAAGTAGGGTCCTGACAGAGCCCCTCTCTGGGAACTTGCTGCACTCAGCTCTCTCCGTCTCCTCCTCCCACTCCAGCCCTTCATCCTTTTAGCTTGACTGCATCGTGGAATTTTTCCAAGATCTTTCCTGAATCATAAACTCGATAGCAAATGAGTCAGTGAAGTCCGTTTTCTTTTGAGAGTTTGCGTTCTTTGTGGAGCCTTGGGGTGGCCCAGAGGAGGGTTAGTTGCTGGTGAATGTGGCAGGTAGAGAAGACCTGGGTGCCTGGGGCCATGGAATGCCATGAAGGGGTGGACGTGAGGTTGCTGAGTGTCTGAGCCAGAAAAGGCCTCCACTGTCGTGGGAAGAAACTGAGGCCCCGATGGGGAAGAGGAACGCTCGGGTCAGAGATCTGCAGCCCTCCTCTGTGTCCTTTGAGCTTCCTTTGAGGGTTCTGTTCAGGGAGCTCCCTCTAGCCCTGCAAGCACCGAGTCCTGCTGCTCCCCACTCCAGACCCAGCTCTGCCACCCGCTCTCTGACATGGCGTCCGGGCTGGTATGGCTCTTCGTCCCTACCCAGCTGCCACAGTGGTAGCTCTCCCTGAGTTTGCATTTCTGCTTTCTTCTCTAGGTAGGTTCATGTGGGTGTTTACTCATGTGTGCTCGTGCACGTGTGTGAGCGTGTGCACACATGCACATTACAGGGGAGCCGTCATCTTGTCTTACTCATCTCTCTCCCATCAGCGCCCCGGCACAGCATCCAGTGTGTAGTAACCGTTCCATGACTCTCTGTGGTAGGAGTGGAGGCTTGTTTATTTGGGCTTGCCAGATCCTACCTCTTTTTTAAAGATTGGCACCTGAGTTAACATCTGTTGCCAATCTCTTTTTTTAAATTTTTAAAAATTTTTCTTCTCCCCAAAGCCCCCAGTACCTAGTTGTATATTCTAGTTGTAGGTCCTTGTGGCTGTGCTATGTGGGATGCTGCTTCAGCATGGCCTGATGAGCAGTGCCATGTCCGCACCCAGGATCCGAACCAGCGAAACCCTGGGCCAAAGCAGAGCACGCGAACTTAACCACTTGGCCATGGGGCCGGCCCTGGATTCTACCTTTTAAATTGACAAACTCTATTTCGAATTTTGGTAAACTGAGGCGTTTTTTCATCCCTCTGGGTGAGTACAGTAGAATCTGCTTTTAGAATAAATAACACACGCCCAATTTTAAAGGCCTGGCCCCACCCCTTCACCGATTTCCGTTTCCTCGACCCTCTGCCATCTCTTCTCCCTGCCCTCGAAGCCCCGTTCCTTCAGCCTTCTCTCGGTGCACAAGCTCAAGTACATGCACACTGACTCAGAGGCCCCCCTCCATGCTCGCAGTGGCCCGGCCCCCCTCCCACCTGTGCACAACACGTGCTTGGGCGGTGACTGCCTCAGAGGAGCCCCGCCACCTGCTGCCTCATCTTCCTCCCCACAGGGCACACCCATCAGCCCGCCCTCTCTCCCCTGTCTCTTCCAGAGTGCAGAGTCAAGGTCAGAGCAGGGGCCGGAGGAAGAGAGGCAGGCTGGCCGCAGGGATTCAGGACAGGGGTGGAACCTCTTCATTGAGCCTCAGCTTGCCACGGGGGAGCGAGAAATTCACCTTGAATGCATCTCCGCTCCCTGGGGTCTGGAGACTGGGGTTATCTCTTGCACCACAATCTCTTGGGCCAAGTTGGGGCCCAATGCATTGACTGAGTGCTTGAGACCCAGCCATTCCCATCTGTCACTTCTCCCTGCTGTCTGAATGCAGACCTATAATGACACCACCGCCCACACGCCCCCAAATCCAGCCTCTCTGCCTGGAAATCAAGACCACCGTGTCTGGCTGTACCAAGAGTCAAGTCAAAGTTAGTACAGTCATAGGCCACATAATGACATTTCAGTCATCGATGGCCCACGTATATGGCGGTTGTCCCCTAGGGTAGGTACTGTATAGCCTAGGTGTGGTGAAACCATCTAGGTTTGTGTAAGTACACACTGTGATGTTCCCACAACTGGGAAATCGTGGAAGGACTCATTTCTCAGAACGCGTTCCCGCTGTTAAGTGACTCGTGAGTGTGTGCTCTGAGGAGGGAGCGCTTGAGCATCAATACGTGGCCTTGGCCGCCCGGAGACCATCTCACTTCCTTCGGGACCCTGGCTGGGTTCAGGGAGCTGGTTCTTGTGCTTCGTTGCAAACCAAGTCTCAATCCTCTAACTCCTGGGCCAGCGCCCTCTCCCCTGGACCACACTGCCATCCTCTAGGCTGGCTATGGTTTGGTTTCCCCCCGTTGATGAGATCAGCATGCAGGTTTGTTTTGAGTCCCAGATGCCACAGCGTCTCATTATCATCATCACCACAATCCTCCCTCCAAGAAGAGATTGGACCCAGAAGGGCCTGGGGCGTAGGGGGTCCCGACCTGCCTTGGGCTTGAGATACTCGTGTGGGCTTATTTGTTCTCCCAAGGGACCCGCCCGCTGTGGTGGGGGATGACATCCCGTCCTGGCGGTCAGAGGCAGGCAGCATCCTCAGCACAGGGGGTCCGTGGAGCCCAGGCCACACGCACCGCAGGCCAGTCACTGACAGAAAGGCGGGCAGATTGAGAGTGTGCTCAGTGCCGGCGGATGGGAGACCCAAACAGGGGCCTGCTTCGTGGGGCCTTTTTCTTTGGTTACCAAGAAGCTCCATCCTTCTCTGATCTCATCTCTCCAGACACGCTAGGTCAAGGTCATGGGGCAGGGCAAGGGGATAGAAAGGAATCCCCGACTTAAGGAGTGCTCAGATGGCTCTCAGAATAAGATGCAGACGACTTCCCCTGCCAGTGGGTCCCAGGGGAGAACACAGCCTGTGAGACTCGCAGGCGCCGACCTTCAACGTGCTCAGCAGAGGAGGCTGAACAAGTAAGCCCTGGGGAGACGGTCAAAACAGTTGGCTCCATTGGCCTGTGAGGATGTCCATCAGCCACACACCCGACTCGCCTCCACGTGGGTGATGGAGCGAGAGGTGTGCAGGGCTGGAAACGGGGCTGCTGCTTTCACGGTCAGTGACCCTCGGTGGCTCAGAAAGGCTTTTTTGGCTTCTTGACCCAGGTTTGGAGAAGTCTGCAGTCTACAGAGGCATCCCATTGTGGAGCTGTGTGTGTGTATGGACGTGTGTGTGTGTGTGTGCATATATATGCGTGTGTGTATGTGTTTGTATGTGTGTGGTGTGTGTGTCTGTGTCGAGGGTGGGCATCAGGGAGCATGAGACAAGCAGCGAGCTGGGCAGTGCTCCCTTCTCAGGATCCTCTGAGCCGCTCTTTGCCTCCAGCCTCCCCAGCAGAGCAGCAGGCTGAGGATAGGACCTGACTCATCGCTGTCAGCGGGGCCCAAGAGGGTCACCTGGGTCCTGGCCCTCCCTGCCCAGGCCGGACATGCCAGTGGAGGCAGCTTCTGCAGAGGCCCGTGACTGCTGGCGTGTGCGGCCGGGGCTGTCAGCTCAGCACTCCGAGCAGAGAGTGTGGAGCGCCTGCTGCCTGCCGGGCCCGGGGCAGGGGAAGAGCTCTCAAGGTGGGAGAACCCGCACTCTGACTGGCAGGAA
This sequence comes from Equus asinus, assembly GCF_041296235.1. Taxonomy (NCBI): domain Eukaryota; kingdom Metazoa; phylum Chordata; class Mammalia; order Perissodactyla; family Equidae; genus Equus; species Equus asinus. The sequence continues at coordinate 99,296,956 of NC_091796.1, read as the reverse complement.
TCCTGGACACGGCCAAGGAAAAGCTCACTTCCCTTTCTCTTGGTTGTAGGAACCATGCCGTGTAAGGAGCCGTTTGTGGCCATCTCTCCCTGCACCAGGGCAGAAATGCCTTTCTTTGGTTTAGCAAGACCAGCCTTGGCTGGCTCACAGTACAGTGATGCCAGGCTGGGTCCTGGCAAGCCTCTAGCATTTCCGGAGCCCCGTGGGGTATACATTAGGTAGGATGTCTGTGCAGACTGGTGAATGCTGGCTACTGCTGGCAACAGGAGCCGCTCCCAGCTGACACCTTTCCAACAGCAGTACTGAGAGCTAACGAACATTTATGGAGCGCTTACTGTATGCCAGATGCTCGTCTAAGTGCTTAACAGGCATTAACATATTTAATCCTCCCAACAAGCCATCGTTGAACCCATTTTAAAGACCAGGAAACTGAGGCATGGAGAGGTTAAGTGGCTCGCCCAAGGTCACACAGCTAGAAAGTAGTGGAGCCGGAGTTTACTGAGCTATGACGTCTGCCTCTCAGCTCTTCCATAGAGTCACCCTGAAGCGCTGTGCTTAGTGAAAGGACAGAGTGGGAGGGGCAAGGTAGAGCCGTCTTCTGCTGCAGGTAAAACCCCAGCTTCCCCTGGGCTCCAGAGAATCCCGGAAAGGCTTCGGGAGTGAGTTGGGGCAGCAGCCCAGGGAGCAAAGTGGTTAGGGACTCAGCTCCAGTGGTGGAGGAGGGGAGCCGGCCAAGTGCACTTCTCAGGAGGGCCCTGGGGACAGCCACCCCCTTTCCTCACCACGCTCAAGCTTGGAATGCTCCTGTGTGGGGGCTGCACCAGCCAAAGTTGCCTTCTGGGCTGGGTGGAGCCCCTGCCCAGACCCCCTTCGTCCTTTCCTGCCTGGGAGCTGGCTGGGCATTGAGGAGGCCCTGGGGCTGTCTCCTGCCCTGTGCCCACTGTCCCTGCAGCCAGGCTTGCTTCCTGCCAGGCCCTCTGAGACACCGTTTCCTCTAGGGCCCTGAGAATTCAAAGGGGTCTCCCAGCCAGCAGCCTGGCCTTAGAAATCTCTCCTTCTGGGAGAAAGAATCCTGCTGACTTCCTGCCCTCCCCCCGCAAAGGACGGGAGTTCTGTGCCCTCCAGGCTTTGCCCCTTTCCATGGGAACTGCAGACCCCCAGCATCATCTCTTCATTGTCCACTGTCGTAGGTCCTTAAGCCTCATGACCTCTGACCTGGACCTGTTGCAGGTGATTTTTCTGACCTAGCCCAAGATTAGGGAGAAAAGCAGTGTGCATTTGGGCCCAGAGATTTTTGCCTGTTAATATTTTCTGCAGTCCTGATTCTGATGTACTGTATACTGATGATAAATTTAGGAATCTCACTGAAGTCCATCCGTGGCCTCCTGGTGGGGAGAACACAGGGTCTCTCATTGTAAAAAAATGCACCCTCTGGAGCAGGCCCCGTGGCCTAGTGGTTAAGTTCAGTGCACTCCAGTTCAGTGGCCTGGCTTCAGTTCCCAGGTATGGACCTACACCACTCATCTGCAGCCATGCTGTGGCAGTGACCCACATACAAAATAGAGGAAGACTGGCACAGATGTTAGCTCAGGGTGAATCTTCCTCAAGCAAAGAGAAGATTGGCAACAGATGTTAGCTCAGGGCAAGTGTTCCTCAGGAAAAAAAAAAGAAAAGGCACTCCCCACCCCACCCCAATTTTCCAGGCCATGCAAATTCACTGAGTTGGAAATCAAGCCCACCCAGCAAAGTCAGTGGTGTGGGTGAGACGCAAGGAGGGACAAAGCAGAAAGAGGGAGAAAATGCCCAGGGGCAGAGGTTGGCTCCAAGTCTGTCATTTCCTCAAGCCTGTCACAAACGAGGCAACTCATCTGAGCCCTACAAACCTGGGGATTCCAGAAAGTCTGTGAGCATCTACATAAATGGGGGTCTCAGACCCCAGAACATGGGATGTGCTGGATTAAAGCAAAATGAGACAGGCTTCTTGGAGAACTTGAGAACTTTTGGGAATCTCCGAGAGGGAGGTGAGGGAGGCCTTCCCCGAGCTGATTGGGCCACGGAGCCCATTGTGGGGGGAACGCCTGCTGGGAATGCTGATTTAATAGAAAGATGTCTGGGCCAAGACATGGTAGGACCACCACAAACCAGCTGGAGGTCCTTGGGCAAGTCACAGCTCTCCCTGAGCCTCAGTTTCCCCAACTCCAGGCCTAGCTTCTTCAGGGGACCATTATGAGAGGGGACAAGAAAATTTGTGGCTGAGAGTGCTTTGCAGAAAGCATGCTATGCCATGAGAGGAAGTGTTGGTTTGCATCTCACATTTCTAGAAGCCGCGGTGGCTGGGTGTGACACCCAGAGTGAGGGCATCCGGGATTCGTCGTGGGTTTTGCGAGCTCCTGCTGTGAGAGCAAAGGGGACAGTTAACAGATTTGGTCTTGGGGTGTCATCTCGGAGCAGGCCTGACAATCTCACCCCGTGAAACTCCTGATAACCACCTCGCAGACCCTCGCTCCCCAAAACTAATTCCTGCCGGGCTTTCTCCCGTGGGCATCACACTAGTAACCAAGTACCAGCACTTCTCATACTGGGTTTTGCTGAGGCTCCAGGGACCTGTGAGAAGGCAGAAGCAATTGATCACTGGGCTTTCAATGACAACCATAACCATTCAGTTTAGACAACACACAAGAAAGGCCAGTTCAGGCTCAGCCCCAGCGGTACTGGGGACACAGGAGGTGTCTGACTTACAGCCCATGGGCCTCAGATCCGTCAAGAGACAGGAGCATGTGGGATGGGATAGAGCCACAGAGCATGTTTGGCCTGGATCAGGAGGCTATAGCCACAGCCTAGGGTGGGGGGCCGGAGCCCTCCTGAACCGCTAAGGAGAGGAGGGGGCTTCGTGCCAGGCCAGAAAGTCGTGCTGCAAGTTCAGAACCTCAGTGAGCGAGCACCAGCCTTCTCAAAGCTTCCCTCCCCGCCTTCCCGACCCTGTGTGCATGGGGGGATGTCTCTCGGCGTTAACTGGCCTCTGGAATGAGCTTCAAATGGCTCGACAGGAAGTGTTTGAGAACCACTAGTGTGCACAAATTTACCACCATCATCACCACCACAATTACCACCATTGTTACCACCACCAACTGCATCACCACCACTAGTATCATTACCACTATGACCACCATCAACTCCATCATGACCACCACCATCACCATCTCCACCATCATCATCACCACCACCACCATTGCCTCCACCACCGTTATCATTGCCACCATCATCAACACAACCATCACCACCATTATTACCATCAATATCATCACCATCACCAACTCCACAGTAACCACCTCCACCATCATCACCACTACCATTACCACCTCCAACACCACTACCTCCACCCCCATTACTATTACCACTACCTCAACCTGCCATCACTACCACCACCCTCATCACCATCACCGTTATCACCTCTACCGCCATCACTACCACCACCATCACCACCATCACCGTTATCACCTCTACCACCATCACTACCACCACCGTTAACACCAGCATCACCATCACCACCGTCCACTTCATCACATTTTCCCCTTGCCTTTGAGCACACAGAGGCAAGACTGCAAAATCCAACCACTAGTACCTCTTCTCTTTAGTGACTTGCACCCCTAAATATTCATCTTCATGTCTGTTTGCTCATGATCAAAGGGATCAATCAAAGCCTGACCAGGCGTCATATGAGGCTGACCAGACGTTCTGGTTTGTCCAGAACTGCCCCAATTCAGGCCTGTTCTTCCTGCTTTGTTATTAATAGCTCCCCTCTTTCACTCTCAACTGTGTCCTGGTTTTCATGACACATTATATGGTCACCCTAGTTAAGACTACAGTGAGCTTCTCATTGACCCCAAGGACCAGCAGCCCAAGGATGCTAACCCAGAACAGAGCCTGGTAGGCTAACTGGAAAGTCATGATAACTCCTGCCAGTCACTGATAACTAATGGATGTCCCTGCCTCCCCTTCCCTTTCCTTCCCGGCCTCTCCACCCCCTCCCAGGAAACCACTAAGAAAAGAGGAGAACGGCACCAGTGTTGCTGAGTATCCCATGACCTCCTCGCAGAGCAAAGGAGTGGACGTGAACAGCGCTGTGGTGTGAGCCGGCAGGCCCCAGACCCGCTGGCCAGAGGGGCACCTTGGCGGCACTAGTGGACACGGGAAAGCAGGTGGACACGAGCTGAAACTGGGCTTGTCCAGGACTTCATTGCCTTGCAGGCCTTGAGCCTCCCAAGGGAGAAACCATCCTCTTCCCAGCGTTGCCCCAGTCAGCCCGCGGGCATGGGCAGTGCAGACACCAGGCTGAGCCACCTGCATGCAGCCCCCGGCGCAGCGCCCCTGCCCGAGGCGCTCCACGTCTCTTCCTTGTCTCGTGTTTGATCTGCTGTCTCCCAGCTGCTGTCTACAGCCCGCACTCTGACAAAGGCGGGGAGTCTGTCTGTCTGCTTGGGTGGGGAGGCACCCCCTCTAGCCAAAGGAAAGGCGATCCAGGGGCCACTCCGCCAGAAAACCCCTCCTCCTCCCCAGAAAGCCCACCTGCCTCTCTGTTGACCATGCCGTTCCCAACAGAAGCCATCGGCACAGCCATGAGATGTCCCCTTTCAAAGGTGCTTCCACACATCCGTACATTGTCCCATCTGCGATTGTCTTCAGTCTTCAGGGCCCGCCTTCTCCCTCCTGTCTCCACCAACACCCTGGGCCCCTGGCTCCTTACTCCTGACTTCCTGCCACGGAGGGCTATGGGCCCAGCCTGCAAAGTACCCCCTGAATGAACAGACAAAGGGGCTCGTTTACACTCTGGAGTAGTGTCTGGCTTTCCAGGGGCAAAATGACTCACTGAACCCCAGGCCAGGGGCCCAGGAAGGACAGAGGCCACCACGCCTCTTCTCAGACTCATTCCCACACCTGACCCTTGTAGGAACTAATGCAGCCATGTGAGCCAGGCCCTGCCTCCTCTGACAGAGGCCACCACTTGTGCCAAACCCACTGTGGGCGCTCTGGGTTGGGCCGACCCGGCCTGGCGCAGGGTCTCCCTGACACTCCCCTGAGACCCTGACCAGGTACTCGGCCCTTCTGCTGAGAGCCAGGCCTCCCCTCACCAGAAAGAGGTGGTATTCTTCCAGTGGCTCCCTTTGAATGTCCCTTTCTGAGGTCTTATGTTCTAAAATGGTAAAGGGAAGGGAAAAGGGTAGGAGGAGGGGACCCTCCAGGCCTGGTGACCCAGGTCTGCCAGCCAGTATCCCAGGTGGCCGCCTGCCCTGTGGGCACATCACTCGGCCCGTGGAGACAGCGGCCGTGTGCTTTTGTATCCCCTAGTGGACCGGAAGAACACTCCTGACCCCATGGTTCCCTCACCACCCACGCACTTGCTCAGAAGGAACCGGGCGCATGTACTGGTTCCACCCTGGCTGTGTAGGAACTTAGCTAGGAGGCCCCCGTCTGCCTCCCAAACCACCGGGGTAGTTCTCTGGAGGGTGAGACTGACAGACTGAAAACCAGTCCCCATTCGGGCTGAACTGAGACATCCGTTGTCGCAGAGCCCTTGTGCCCATGGAGCTCTGTACGTCCCGCTGTCTTTCGGAGAGCAGAGGGGAGACGGTGAGTTTGCTGTGACTGTAACCCGGCTCCTGCCCCCAGGTCAGCGGGTACAGGCTGAGGACAGGCCCAGGGCACACCCTCCCAGAAAGGATCTTTTCTTTTCAGTTTTCCTTCCTTGGGAGCACTTGGTTTTGGTTTGGATTTGGGTTTTGCTTTCGCTGTGCACCTTAGCAGGGCACGGTGCCGCCAGTGGCCTTCAGCATTGCCCCAACCTGGTAAGCAGTTTACGGGACTCTTGGTTGGTGCCCTCCACTTCCCGACAGGTGGGTGGGTGACAAACAGGCTGGAGGGTGTGGGTCCACAGCAGGCCAGACCCCACCCCCGTGTACTTTGCCCCTCCGCCTGCAGTCTGCTGAGTCCCCTGCCTGTTCCCTGAGTAGACACCCGGGCAGGTCCCTGGCCCTAAGCACATGCCACCTGGGGCTCAGAAGTGAGGGGAGGCCACCTTCGGCCGGAGGGGCATCCTGGCTAAGTGTCATGGAGTGCTGAGCAGCCAGCCTGGAGGGACATCGAGGAAGACAGGGCGTAGCCCAGCTTTGCACAAACGCACCAGTCCTACCTTCCCCAACCTTGGCTTAAACCTAGAAGGCTCAGATTTTGCAATTAGCCTAGTCCTCCAGCCCCAGGCGAGGCCCCCTTCCCTGGGGACACGGCCAGGACTCAGTGAAAAGTTAATCTTTGTGCATAAATTCCTCTAAGTTGGGTTAAAATCTTCTTCCCCCAGTTAGTGAAAACTGAGAGAAGAGCCCAGTTTTTAAACAAAGAATTCACTTGAGAACAACTACCCTAACCCAGAACCGGGCATTCGGAAGACAGCTCTCATGGGTCCAGCAGGAGAGCCCCAGCGGATTTGTAGCGTAAGCGACAGAAGCGTCCCTGAAACCACACTGGCCCGATATTTGAGCTTAGAACTTCTGTTGAAGGAATGTACTCGCAGCCTCTGAACACAGACCAATCCTCAGAGGAGTCCGGACTCGAGGTGGAGAACAAAATGCACATCCCCTCTCTGTGTTTCCTCAAATAGATCATTTTCACCCATCTCCTAATTGATCCCAACTTTAGGATGGCATCTAGGATCTCCCAGAGCTTTCAGATGTTCCTTAGAAGCTTCTAAAGCAAGTTTTGGAAGAAAGACTAATAGCTGTAAAAATATAGACATATATTATATATAGTTATATATATTTAAAGAGATATCTATATATATATATATATAATTACTGTACTCTCTGAATCTGTACAAAGTATGATTTAACCAGCCCAGGCAGTATGAGATGCCCAGTGCATGAGTGTGAATATCCCGAGATCTGCCTTCCTGACGCTGTGCCGAGCGTACATGGGAAGATGGCTCCTGTTCCTAGGAGTTCTGTCTCAACAGACAAATATACAAGTCGGGCCATCTTGTCGACGACGAGCCACTGATGTCAGTTTTGTGCGGAGACTTTGCACCCGAAGCAGGACCAGCGGCGTTGGGGGTGGGCCGTCTGCTACTCACGAGGAAGAAAGCACCACACCTTTTTTATTTTCAATAAAAATGTACTTATAAAGATGGCTGTCTGTTGTCGCTTGGGGTGGGGGCTTGGCCCTGGGCGGGGGCGGGAAGGAGAGAGCAGGCTGGGTGTGGGGTGGGTCCTTCCTCAAACCTCCTGTAAACCCAAGGCTGGGTGTGGAACTTCACTTGCCTTATTTCTGAATGGTTTTATCGTAATACCCCAAGGCCGGCATTTATGGGGAGTCCAAGTACCAGTCCTGTCCCTGGTCCCCCACCCTCACCTCGATCTTATCTCAGTTGAGAATAGGGTCACCAACCATCCCAATTGCCTGGGACTGGGAGGTTTTCCTAAAAAGTGGGACCGGAAAAGTGCCAGGCAAACAGGAGAAGCCAGTCACCCTAGTTTGACAACTGCTCCTAGGAATCATGGGGGCCAAGAATCAGCAGTCCACGCTGGAGGGGACACAGGTTAAGCCTGTGGCCAGTGTCGGGCCTCCTACGGTGTCCATCTCCGTGTCTATGCCTCACCCCCCGAGAGTCGGTCTGCAGTGCCCCCTCACCTGACCAGCTGCTCAGAGCACTGTGCTATGACCTGCCCCGCAGAGGGAGTGCAAAGAGCACGAGCTCACCCCAGGCTCGCCTGCTGCCTGGAGAGAATGGAGTGTGAGCGGCCTGCCAGGCCTCCTGTCTCCTTTTCCACCTTCACCAGAAGCAGCACTTCTGGGCCAAAGAGGTTCTTGTTGGATGGGCCGGGAGAGGGGGAGAAAGAGAAGACAGGTGCCCCTGCAGCATCATCACTCCTATCCAAGGAGCCAGGGGACAGCTCAGAGATGGAGTGTGACAGCCAAGGTCACGCAGACATCAGGATGGGTGGGGCTGGGATTTGAACCCGGATTTGAACCCAGATTTGAGTGTCTTCAGCACCCAGCCACTGGACACAACCGAGGGGGACCCCAACCCAGAGTATCTCCCCACAGTTGGGGAGCTGCTGGGCCCTGTCACCTGGGTCCCCCAGAGCTTCAGAGTTAGCTCAATGGAGGCAATTGGGAGGGCCTGTGTGCCCAGAGCCAGGAGCCAAGTGCTTCCCCAACGTGGCCTGCAGCCTGATGGTCAGCTCGGTGCAGGAGCTCCGCGGGCCGGGCCCGTGACCCAGGCATCGGGGGTCAGGGCAGTGGAGTGGAGCCATAGAAGTTCCCACCAAGGGCCAGGAGCCCTTCATCTCAGTAGTGCCCCCACCTCCACCTGGGATTTTGTGAGCTGCCATTTGCCAAAGCTTGACACATGTCCTGGTATGTGGTAGGCACGCAGTGGGTGGCAGCCATCATTGCTGCTGTTGTCACTGCTTGTCATTAATAAAACGCTGCCATCCAAGCCATACTGAGAGCTCCTCTGCCCACTGGCCACCCACATGGGTTCTCTGCTGGTGAGGACTTGGTGGGCACCTCAGGCCTCGTACACACTCCCGCGCACCCCAGCCTGGCCGAACTCACAGCAGCAAACCTGGGGCCCAGCGGGGCCTGAGGCAGGGAGCTGCAAGCCTGTGCATAAGGCTCTGCTGACTCCTGCAGGTGCCCTGCAGATGGGAACCACTGCCAGCCTGGGAGAGGGAGGAGGGGAATTGCCGAGGACAGGCGCTGGGGAGCCAGCGGCACGGAGCTGCAGCCGCAGCCCCTCCTAGGCGCCGCTTCCCATCTCCACCTCCAATCTCCACAGCTTTTGGCCACTTGTTGAAGCTCTGGCGACCAACATAACAGTGTATGCTCCAGCCGCCTGCCAGCCTCATGCCTGCCCGTGGGCTTCCTACCTCCCGCTCTGGGTCCTGCTGCTGCCACTGAGGCATGAGACGCAGTGGGATCCACAGGTGTCACTGTGTGGCAACCTGGAGATGTGGCAGAATCACCACCAGCACCCAGTGGGCAGCCGCGGAAAGGCTCTTTCTTCTTCCTTCCCCGAAACGCTGCACTGAGACACCGTGTGTGGCATCAGGGAAGATGGTCTTGTGAGGCAGAGCCAGCAGTTGTACTGGATCCCAGGTGGTGGTCTTGCTCTGGCCTCACCTTTGGGAACACTCACCCACCCAAGCCGCTGGTGACCAGCCCCACTAGACCACGCACTTCCCTCCTCCACCATCCCCTGCCCAGGCACCAAGGGCCTTTATGCTCTCCCCTCCCTCTTCCAACCTCAGCTCAGGACAGTACCTGACAAATCCCTTGACACAGGTTGGACGCCTTGTCTCTCTCCCTGGCACACGCAGCACTGCCTGGGCACCGTAACTGCCCTCCTCCGACAGATCCGACCCCTCCGGGCCCTCTCCCCATCCTCTGCAGGAGGAGTGGTGCTCCTCTCTAAGCTCTCCTGACTGTGCATCCTCAGGCTCCTGACTTCAGCTCTCAATCAATCCCTCCTTCCTTCCTTCCTTCCTTCCTTCCTTCCTTCCTGCCTGCCTTCCTGCCTTCCTGCCTTCCTTCATTCCCCAGATGCTTACAGAGGATCTGCTACATACCAGGCATCTCACTGAATCTGGGGCTCAGCTTCCTGGAGCCTCGAGGTCCCAGCTGGAAACCTCAGAAGTCCCAGCACCTCCCCACCTTCGAATGTGGTGGGTCCTGTCTTGGCTCAAATCTGCCTGGTGCTCCAACCCCACATGCAAGGCACTGTCAGCAAACAAGACTTCCTTCAAGCCTCAGGCTCCCCCTGCCCCACCCCTGTGCTTGGCTTGGCTGTCCTCCGCCGGCTTGCCTCCCCCTCCTCTCTCTGTGTGGCCACATCTTATCTCTTATGCAAGTCCTTCTCAGGGGCTGCCTCCTCCTTGAAGACATGGAATGTCAGCCCACAATGCACAGAGCCGAGGGCCTTCCACATTCTCTGGATGGTCAAAACAGCAGTAAGCGGCAGAGCTGAAATTCAGACCTAGTTCTGTGTAGCTACAGGTTCTAGGCCCTTCCAACCCTCAGATTTCAGATGGTCCACCCCAGCTAGTTTTATACCCAATTATCTTCCCGGCCCACGGGGAGCGAACAGGACGCTCAGCTTTCCCAAACTCTGGAAGCTGGAGTCAGGGATTCACGGATCTAACATGAATCAATTAACATGTGACTTCTGGCAAGTCCCTTCCTCTGAGTCTCAGTTTTCTCATCTGTGAAATGGGAGGAATAATCCTGGCCAGCTGCCTCCCCAGGACATGCACACAGAAGGGAATGGAAAGGCCCCAGCGTCACCAGACTGAGGTCAGAGCAGTTGGGTCCTCGTTCCCAGCCTGCAGGAGCCTGAAGCCCTCCTGTTGTCTCCGCACATCTCTCGGGAGTTTACGCCTATCTCTGCACTTCAGATCTGTCAGGCTTGTCCCTCTTCCACCCCAGGCCGGCCACCACACGACACCCACCCCCTGCTTCCCAAGTCTCCACGGAAGACTCCAAACCCTCTGAGACAGTCACGTGTGGGGCGACTTTGCGAGGGCTATGTGCAGAGGGGGCAGGAGGAAAACCGAACAACGCACGTGAATGGCAGCCCCCTGCCTCGCGCCTCCCCTTGGCTGGGTGCACCCAGCCTGCTCCCTGCCTGGTCCGGTCCAGCGCTCGCTGAAGGGCCTGATGGCCTGAGGCACCCTTGGGGCCCAAGCGCCTGACTATGGGCCTCGTGCCAGGATGTCTGTCTGCAGGTGGCCGTGTGGTGTCGAGAGGGTCTTCCTGGGCTGGCTTCTCAGAGATGAAGACAGGAAGCAGAACTCTGCATCCCAGGATCGCACTGGGCTGTCATCATCCCAGCTCCTGCTGGGCGTTGTCACCACTGCCTGGGCTACAGTGGTCGGTCATTCAGAGTCGTTCCTTTGACACAAGTCCTTGGCCTCAGGACTGTGCCCCTGCCCCCAGGCCACACCCTGTTCCTTCCAGCAAGTTTCCTCAGGGGCGGGCGTGGGTGTCCTTTTCTGTCAGCTAACCTCAGCGAAGGGCCATCTCAGGCCAATAAGAGGTTCCTCTAATGGTGAACCCCAAAAGGAATGGGGTCCAGACTTAATTTCTCTTCTCTAAAGAGCCTCCTGAGCAAAAGCATCGTCCTTTCTGTGCCGAGGCAAACACAGAAACCTTCCACGCTTCCCCTAAGGTGATGGTACCCACCTGCCTCATGGCTAGGAGGGGCACTCAAGAATCCTTCCCGGGGCCGAGACCACTCTGAGGTGACTTGCTGTCTCCACCATCAGGACTAGAAGCCCCTGGAAACTTTTGGATGGTGCTCCTCACATCCCCACCTCACACCTCTTAATTTTTTAAAAATGTCCTCTTTTCCAGACTCGCTGCCACACGGGGATGAGGCCATTCTGAAAAGGACTTCCTAGCGGGGCAATGTCCTGCCCCAAAGGCCCAGAGGACAGGCGCTCTGATGGTGGGCTCGCCGCGGGTTCTGCCTCTGGGGGATGGCACCCCTGAAGAGAGCCCGGCCCAAGGACGTCCAGGCCACGCCCAGGAGCATGGAGCGGTCTGGAGGGTGGTGACAACATAGCCAACCGCAAGCACTGTCATCAGCGAGGCCATTCGGAACGTGTTCTCAGAGAGCAGGGCTGAGGAAGACCCGATGTAGGGGCGCTTGTTCTGTGGAACTCCGGGTGGGGCTGGCTGAACGCCGCTGACTTCCTGGAGGTCTGCCCCTAACCTTTCACACGCGACATATTCTCAGGGGTCTGGATGTTCTCTATGAGAATTTCGTTTTCTATTTCATTTTATGTCAAACTTCAAAAAAAAGTGTAATAAGCATGTCTGATCATGGGAAAACACACAGATTTCAGTGCCCACGTTTGTGCTCACTGCCTGTTGGTGACAAATAGTGTTATTTTAACCATCGCAGGTGAAGAGAAAAGAAGTCGGCTGGGGCCGTTTCTGGCTTGCCTCCTCTCTGCTGGGCCTCTCCGTGGTTGCGCCCCAGGCTCTGCCCCCAGCAGCCTCTCTCCTCCGTCTGCCTGCACTCTGCCAGCAAGCTCAGCCAGTCTCGCGGCTTTAAGACCCATCAAACTCGCATGACTCCCAAGTTTGTACCCTCAGTCCCAACTTCCCCAATCAGCTCCCGACTTGAGGGTATCCAACCACACGCTTCCTGTAAGTAGGCATCTCATCGCCACCCAGCAGGACTCTTGGCTCTCCTTCCACGACCTCTCGTCATCCTATCTTCCTCCCATCCTTTCCATCCTATCTCCACACACGGCCTCAGCGACCACCGCCGTTTCTCAGCTCAAACCCTAACGGTCATCCTTTCTTTCTCTTTGCCTTGGACCGGTGGCCAATAAATCAGCAAGTCCTATCAACTCGATCTCCAGAACACTGAACTCCACCTACTTAGCTTGGCTCCCACCACTGCAGTCCGAGCCACCATCACTTCCAGCCTGGATCCCACCGAGAGGCCCCGCCTAGGCGCTCCGCTTCCGCCTCCACTGCCCCCCATCGCCCATTCCCACAGAAGCCGAGGGACCTTTACAAAACACATGTCAGATCATATGTGAGTTAAAAACCTGACCAATACTTTTTTCACATTTAAAACAAAAGCCACACTCCTTGCCCCAGCTCACAGGCCCTTCCTCACCTGGCCTCTGCTTCTCCCTCGCCCCCGTCCCGTCACCCCTTCTCCGTCCCCCGCCCTTCCCCTCAGCCACCCTGGCCTTCCTGATGCTCCTCACATGTACCAGCCCCTTCCCATTTTATATCCTTGCATTGAGGTTTTTAGGTCCCATTTTAGGTACCCCATTGATATTTTCTTCAACCACTCCTCGTCATTCTCTATTCTGCCGCCTTAGTTTATTTTCAACACAGCACTTCTTGCCACCTAAGAACACTTGTTGATATGTTTATACATTTACTGTCCTTCTCCCCCCATTAGAATGTCAAGTGCATGAGAACAGGAGCCCACTCTGGTTTTTGGTCTCATTCATTGTCAAATCTCCAGCCCCCTAAACGTGCCTGGCACAAGAAATATTTGTAGAATTGGCTAATTGATTAATTAATTGTGGGTTACAAATTTAACACCATACACACAGCATAAAGAAAAGAATATAGCATTTTATTTCACATAACCGTTCAGAGTCTCCACCTCATTGTCAGGCAGGGGAGTAGAAAAACCTGAATTTGCAATTTGATGGTATCTGGGCCTCTTCCAGTTTATCTAGTCTCTTCTAGACAACTCCATCTCTTTTGGATAGATGCCCAGTCTTTGAGCCGTCTTCCCAGGTCTGCCCCCCTGGTGTGCCCACAGCAGGAGTCTGTGGTCTCTGCTGCTGTGGGAGCACAGCTCAGACCACGTGGTGTGATCGGGGTCCCGGCAGATCTTGAGGCCAGCCAGAGCTGCCTCCTGGACAGGTGACTGCCGGGCTGTGCCTGGGCTCTTCTAGTCTCAGGGTGACCACTGCAATGTCCAGGCTGTAGCAGTCTCTTTCTCCTGACCGCAGGCTCTGCACATCATCTTGCTCCCTCAGCACCAGCTGTGGGGACTCCGGAATCTGCACACTCATGCAGCCGGGAGAGGGCTGCTGGAGCTGGGGTGCAGGCTCCTCTTGGCAGCCACCTCTCCCACCAGGGCTGCATGGGGCTGCAGGCATGGCTCCGGAGGTTCGGGTGTCACCATGTTGTGCAGCTCCCTGGTGCATTTCCATCTGGGCATTTCTACAACATCCTCACCCCCAAGAGGGAAGGTGCAGACGGGCCCACTTGGCCTCTCAGCCCTGCCTTACATTTCTCTCTCTTTTTCTTTTGCCAACAATCCACTAAGGTCCAGAAGAGGTGGCCTCTCTTCTACCTCATCCCATCTGACCAGAACTTTCCCTAAATCTGAACCTCCTTCTGCCCCACGCCAGCCGTGGAGCTAGGCTGGGGAACATGGTTTCCTGGGGAATAAAGAAGACATCCATTTATTATTTTCAAAATATTGTCCCCATTACACACACAAGGATGTGTTCGCACTATGTGAAGTCCAAATGATGACAGAACGCGCCATATGGAGGAGGATTTCCCAGTTGCTCATTCAAACAGGGAAACGTGGGGGGAGCCTTGAGTCACCGCAGGAAGCCCAGCAGCGTAGGAACGGTGCACTCAAAAGAACTGGAGCCAAATTCCATTGCAAGCTGTGATTTTATTTCAGCAAAACACCAGCTGTCACATGGCATTACCGTGTGAAGAGTAAATGGCGGCATGAACGCCAGGTGCTTAGCACAGAGCCTGGCACACCTAGGGGTAGTGAGTGCTCCTTAGAGGCGGGCTATCATCCTTGTTGATGATTCCCTCTCTGTGCTAAGTACCCAGCGGGCATCATTTTGTTTACTCTTTACAAAAATGTCGGCTCCATGTGGTAGGTGATGAAATTGAGGCTCAGCAAGATTCAGCGACTTGCCTGTGTCAGCAAGCAGCTTGGTGTGGAAGGCCCGAACCGACCCGGCTGCAGAGCCTGTGTCCTGTGCTCCCCGCCATCTGCCTCCCTCAGCCCTTAGCCCCGCGTTGAGCACTCGGAGATGAAGGCTCTGGGCACACCCTGCTGTCTGGAACTGGCCTGACTCCACTCTGCGGAGCCCCCGCACCCCACCCCTGCACCCCCAGCTGGGCAGCGTGATTGCCCTCACCTGGAGTGCTTCTGTCCTTCACGCTTGATTACTCGCTGGTTCCTTTCTTTTCCAAGTGGCTACTTGAAGGAGCGGAAATCAGGGCGTCTGCCAGGCAACCCCCGGTGGGGGCCTGTCTGGGCTGCATAATTAAAAAGCCAGCTCTTTGTTCAACCAAATTGTTGGCCTCCACCAATGTCCTGTGCATTCTGCGGGGAATAACTGGTGCCAGGGGCTCACCTTGTGCCACCCCATCCCGACCTCAGCTCCTCTGAGCTGGAAGAAACCAGGACGCTGGTGGGCTGAAGAGACCAGCACCAACCTGAAATGAGGTCAAAATGATGGACGTGGGTTTGGAGGGACAGAGCCCCAGTCGGTGGCCATGCGAGTGGAGACAAGGAGTGATGCCAGGGAGAGAAGGGCCACTATGGACTGAGAGCACAGCCCCAAGTCGTGCTTTGCCACTGGCTTGCTCAGTGATGCTGGTAAATGCCATCCCTTCTTGACCCCATAAAATAGAGGGTCAGTCTAAACTGGGTGGCAAACTCCCAGGCCTGCAGGGGTGGGCAGGTGAACAAGTGAAGCTCCCAGGGCCTTGTAAACCAACCCAGGGGCAACAGGATGTCTGCAAGGAGGCAGTGGGGGTCTTCTTGCTGGGGAGGCATAAGTCGTTAGTGGGAACTGTACAACACTGGAGGCTGCGTGCTCCATCGAAGGCATTCGAACCAAAAGGAGAAATGAAAAGTTCAAGCTCGCCAAACAAAATATGCTGTAAGCCAAGTTCCGCCAGCAGGCTGCCAGTTGGTGACTTCTGGTCCACACAATTCTACATGACCTTATTGGTCAGGGGAGCAGCAAAGGACTCTCACCCATCATTTAACTACCAGAATTGTCTATTAGAAAGAACAAGGGCTGTGGATGCAGGCATATCTGGATTCAAATTTTGCTCTATCTCTTACTGAGTGACTTCTACAAATGTTTCGTCTCTCTGTGCCTCAGTTTCCTCATCTGTAATATGGAGTTAATAACAGAATTGCCTACCTCACATCATTGTCGTGAAGAGTAAGTGCGATTACTGTCTCCAAAGTGCCTGACATGCAGTAAACCCTCATATAGGGTAGCGACGATTATAGTTAATTAGGGGCAAGTCTCTATAGGGCTGAGGGAACTCTCAATAGCTCCCCAATCTAACAGAGTTCATCATCACAATCTTTAATTCATAACATTTTATTCTTTGCCATAAAACTATTATATTAAGTGGGAAACTAAACATGATTTAATTTGTGAGCTATGATTTTTTTTTTAATAAATGAATCCCCAAAGCAAAGAGAAAATGCCTTTGTCAGATGAAGCGACGCTGGCTTGGTGGAAATTTATGAGAGATGATCAACAGACAGAGATGCCAACAAGATTCAGCTGCCTCAGAAAAAGCCCTCAGATTTCTCTATCCCATGCTCCTGCCACAGTTTAACCGAAAGAGCTCAGAACCAAAAACAGGGGAGAGAAATTAATATGTACTGAGTGAAGCTGTGTCTTTGAGTCGGACGGCGTTCCGGTCCTAACGCTATCTCTGCCAGCTGTGTGACCTTAGATAAGTCACTTAACCTCTGGGCCTCAGTTGCCTCACCTGCAAGATGAGGATAATAATAACACTGATCTCATGGGGGAAAAGGGGCTAAGAGGAGAAAAGAGAATATATGCAAAGTGCTTAGAACCTAGTGCATGCTCAGTACATGGTGGCTCTTGCGGCTTCTCTTGAACTGCCTTCACGAGAGGCTCACCGTTGCTGCTCCTGTCAGTGGAAGGAACTGGCCAGCCTCTTACTAATAACACTTCAGCCATCTCCCAAAGGGCTCAACTTTCAACATGGTTGGTACTATTCCACTGAGTTCCAACCACTCCCTTCATTCCTCTTAAGACGATTACTGTCAAAACACCCAATTTGCCCAATAAACATATTTGCAAATTAATTCCATTAAAGAGGTATATTAAATGATCTGTATTGTCCGATTAACGCCAGAGGCCCTTCAATCCCAGCTCACGAGAGAGTCTTGGTGGATAACCCACCTGCTCTGATCGGAGCCAACATTATCTGGCCTGTTGTAGCTTGGATATGAAGATGGAGTTGCTGCAACCACCTGGCCTCAGATGAGACTCTTAGGGAAGAGATTTGCTGAAAACATCCTGATGTCAGGCAGAATGACACGCTTGCCAAGAGAGCATATAAAATGGAGACTGGACACCTTTAGCTAATGACTACGTTTCAGCTCCCATGGGTCTTGTAGGTCTTGCTTCTGAGGGACCGGCTGAAGGAAAGATCAGATAAGCCTGCAGCTGTGAACTGTCCCCTCATGTGGTCTTCATAGGGCGGCACCAGTCTTCCTGGAGGTCCAGATTCTGGTACAGTCTCCCAAGAACCATCACCGTCCTCCACCCATTTGAGCTTTCCATCACCCCCAGGGAGATGGGTAGATAGCTCCCTTTTACAGATGAGGAAAAACAAAGGTCCAGAGAGCTTCATAACTTGTCTAAGGTCATTCAACTAGTAAGAGGCATGCCCACTGTAAACAAGCATGGAATCTATGCATTTGCAGATTTTGGCTCATTCCATCCTTGGGAATCTCAGAATGTTCTGTTCACACTCTGAAACCAGTAGGATTCGTGAGGGAAGGAAACCAGAGTCTATTCCTGGGCCCTTCTCTAAGCCAATCATTAGTGCTGGCCACATCTGGAGCAGGTCAAATTTGTGGGACTCTCTCCGCCCTCTGCTGCTGTCAGAGTTGTCACCTGGGGCTGGTGCATGGTGTGGCAGGGATCAGTGTGGGCAGCGGTTGAGAGAGCAGTCCTTGGGGTCAGACAGCCTGAGGGCAAGTTCCAGCTCTGCCTCCAACCTCTCGCTAGCCGTGTGGCCTTGGGCAGGGAGCTCCACTTGTCCAGGCTTCCACATGAGAATAAAAATCATAACCGAGAAATTCTATTGAGTACTTACCATGTGTCAGGCATCGCTCTAAGCCCTTTCCTTGTGTTATCATCTCAACAACCCTCTGAGGTAGAACGTGTCCCTGTCTCCATTTTACAGATGAGGAAACACTAATAATGAAATTTCAAAAACCCTGAGGTGGTAGGAAAAATTTATCCACGCAAGGGTTCCACGCAGTGCTCCTCAGCGGCCCTCAGCTGGGCCAGAGTCAGCAAAGGGCCAGACGGTAAATATTTTATGCTTTCAGGGCCACACAATCTCCCTCCCAACTCTTCAACTTGGCTTTTGCAGCATGAACGCAGCCACAGACAATATGTACGTGGTGGGGCTGGTTGTAGTCTGATCACACTTTTACAGAAACAGGCAGTGGCTGTCGTCGACCACCCACTGACCCAGGTAAACAGCTTCTCCTCCTACTTGTTAGGGCCAATCCTGCTAAACTTCCGTCTGTCCCATCTTTTCCTGACTTTTTTCTGCTAACTCTCTGAGCCCCACTTGCTGGAGAGGCTGACATGACGAGGTAACAGAAGATGAGGATCCTGGGAAATGGAGTGGGGAGTGGAAGCGGGAGCCAGAGAAGCTTGCTGGTCTGTGTCAGCCAGTGAAGTGGCAGGGTCCTGTAGGGTCAAGTTGGCAAGAAAACGCGTCACAGTTCTCAGGGGCAAGGAGGGAGACTTCCCCAGGTGGGACCAAGACCCCAGGTTGTGACCGGGGTGAAGAACACAGGTCCCCACAGCTGGAAGCATAAGATGGGGCCAGTCAAGAGGGTTCATCTCCAGCCCTTGGGGGACGCAGACACAAAGGGAAATTGAGGCAGGAGTCCATTCAAAGAACTGGGCAAAGAAGATGGGGTTGGAGAAGAAACGATGGATAACTCTGGACCTTGTCTGCCAATAGGATGGGGCCGCCGAGATCCTGGCTGCCTGCGGCAGGGGGTGCTCAGGACCAGCAAGGAGCCAGGCCCACAGCTGAGCCTGGATGGGAAGTCAGTTAATCCCCTTGCAGGGAAAGCAGTCTGTGTCTGTAACCCCCTCTAGGAACCCCTGTTCAAAAAGAGAATGTCACAATTCAGCCCTTGCTGAGCCCACTGGGTAGGTGAGGAAAGACCTGTCGCTTAATCAAATCCATCCAGTTCCACAGACACTAATTAAATGCGCACTGCATGCCAAACCCTGGCGATATGGAGACACGACATACCCTCAAAGCTGCCACAGTTTACAGGTGAGGTAAATGCATGCACACTTCCCCTAACACAGGACAAAATGTCCACATACGCATACCCAAGCATGACTGGGATGGAGGAGCACTCTGACGGGGGAAGGCCTTTCAGAAGAGTTTGTTAGGAAAATACGAGGAAGGATCATTTCTACGCTCTTAGTGTAGGGCCCTATGGATTTCCTGCCAATTTTCGTAAGAATGAAGATCTGCCACCCTGTCTTTCTAGAACTCACGTGAAACACTGAAACACTCGAAGACTTGTTTTCCCCTGAGAA
The DNA here is from genome assembly GCF_041296235.1 of Equus asinus. Classification (NCBI taxonomy): domain Eukaryota; kingdom Metazoa; phylum Chordata; class Mammalia; order Perissodactyla; family Equidae; genus Equus; species Equus asinus. The sequence goes on along the minus strand of NC_091796.1, from coordinate 99,277,796 downwards.
GCATTAAGATACCAGACTTCCCAGGAGAAAAGAGAAGCCTCTTAATAATCACAACCTAAAAAAAAAGGAAAGAATTGCCTCATGCCCTCAACGTCCTGCCTAGAGAATGATTTCAAATAAATCGTGTATTCCTCTCACCAGAAGATCTGAAAGAAAGTCTTTTCCAATCAATTATTGTACTTTAGTTTTAAGAGAAGTTAGAAGTTTTAAACATTTAGAAGAAATGGTTGTCAGGAACTAACGTCTAGCTCTATAAACTGATTTTAAAAAACCCCAGGCTCACAAAGATAATAAAAAATGCATTTAATAGCATGTCGATATACAGCTTCAATGCATGTTAAGTCTTCTTTTCGTCAGTGCATTACAGGGAGAGAGAAAAGAAATATCATCTGTGAATGCAGAGTCCAATGCTAAGGAGAACCGCTGATAAATCTTGGTGCTCTTACACTATTAAAATTCCGTTTTATGAAACATAACTCCGGTACAGTGCTCTGTGCCAGCGTGGGGAGTCGCCTGGTCCAGTATGCAATCTACAGTTTTAAATTGAATTGTATACAAGTATTAACAAAAGAATAAAATTTATTATTCACAAAACTAACGTGGTTATCATAAAGCTTACAAGAAAGTACAGCCTAGAACTAATGAGTCGAAAAACTAGTTTTAAAAATAATAAAACTTACTGGACAGTTCTGGAAAATGATATTATAAAACAAAGAAAACAATTGGCACAGTTTAACCACCTAATTTCTAAGTGCACTTTGTAATGGTCCTTGCAAGCTGCCACTTTTCCCAGGATAATGACAAAAAGCTTCAGTCAAGTGTCACTGGCTTATGGTGACGGGTTTTTTTATTGCATTGCCAAGAGTGGATTTTAAGAAAAAACACTACAAAGGTTTCAAAAACCCTATTTATTCTCTATCATCAAAAATAGCAACAGGGGGCCTTATACAACTTTTCTGTGAGTACCCGCCAGTCTATTTTTTTTTTCTTAAAAAAAATAGAAGTTAGTTAAAGAAAAATGATTTGGTTTTTAAAAAATAATGTAAGGAAACACTTAATCAGATAGCCCAAGGAGTTGTCAGAAATATGTGTAGCAAGAAAGCTTCATTTTTGGCCCTCTCCGGCCTTTGCACGTCTTTTACTAAACTAGAAAGAGAATGTACAGTACCAATATGTTCCCCAACCTGCTTGGATCAAATTGTTTTGTTTTTAAACCCATTATTGCTAAACCAGAGTGTTGACACTGAGAGCCGAGGAGTCCACTCATAGAGGATAAAATTGAGAGGCTGCTTCTGAGGACTGGATCTCCACCTGGGCCATTTTGAACTGGGTGCACTGCAGCCACTTGCGGAGGGCCGCCAGGCCAGCGCTGCTCTGGGCCGAGCCCGGCAGCGTCCTGAGGCTGTGGTGGTTCACGTTGTTCTGAATGGCCTGGAGGCGAAGCTGGAGTCCCGCAGATAAGTGCTGTTAAGAAAGGCAAGACATTTTGTTTAGTGTCTTTCCTCCTACTGGTCGCAGTCAACCCAGGGAGTGCCAGCCTGGGCTCCTTCTGCTGGTGAACTTTACACGTGGCACAAGGGATGTCTGCCCTGAAGGTCAACTCTCAAATTGGGCAGTGCTCAGGGACAGGGACGTAGGCTGGGACCATGTGTCTAGAGTCACCCTGGCCCCAATCCATCCAAATAATGCCATTCCCATTTTGACGCACTCACTGCAACAGGAACTTAAAGCTGACACATCGGTTGATGAGCTGACACATATATTTGTCCCCCAGGAGTTATTCAACGTGTGGTACAATGGGTAACTGCCTGGGCCCTGGTGCCAGGCTCCCTGGGTTCAAATCCTGGCTCCTCTGTGGACAACTCTGGGAACAAGCTTTCCCAGTCTGTTTGGATTTTTCTCGTGGGGACAGTAACATTCACCTCCTGGGGCTTTTGTAAGGATAAATCAGGTAATGGAGTGTTTAGAACAGAACTTGGCACATAGGAAGTGCTCATTACATTTTAATCATGATCACAACCTCTCTGTTCTCATGCTAATGCACATGAAGAAGTCAGGTTGTAAGCTTTTCTTACTTTTCCTAGTTTTTCATCAAGTTCTGTTGGTCTCCTCTAAGAACTTAGTGTAATGTCAAACCGCCACAGATTTCCACAAAGCAGGGGGAGGGGCAATTTGGAATGCCTCAAGGTGGAAGTACAAGCACTTTTCACAATAAAAACTCGTACCAAGATGAGGTTTTCAGTGCCTTCACCAGTGGCCACAAACAGCATCGATGCCACAAAGCCTGTGGTCACTGTCGACAGCAGCATTTCTCTCTTGGTGTCTGGGCACCTTGAGGTCACACTCCTTTCTTCCACTAGCATCCCTCCCAATTCTAAGAAGAAACCAGCAAGAAGGCTCCCGTCTTCTCCCCCTCCTCCCCCGCTACTCCCAGGGCCGTAGGCGGGGCCCAGTTTTGGACAGCACAGGTGGCTAGCTTTGCCATCTCGATGTCAAGTCCCAATAACTACATTTACTAGTCTTGAGTATGTTTGGCCCTACAATGACAACACTTCAGTCAAGGTGGGGCCAGGCAGCAGGAAACAGATTTGGTCAGAGTCTTCCTCCTCCTGGCTCTGCGGCCTTGTCTAAGGCCTCCTTCTGGTCCTATGAGTCCCCATATGTGAAATGAGTAGGGCCAGGTCCCTTCTAGCTCAATTCTGTCATTCACTCAATGCCATCCTTTCTTAATGGAATTCTTCCCATCACAAAAACCTCAATTTTAGTGGTCAGGAAATAGCTCTGGACATGCCTGGGACCAGATCCCATGGGTCTCCTCTGAAGGTAGGGTAGCTTTTCTGCCTGTATTCCAGTCAGTAACTGAGCCCCACTCAGACTCTGGGATCTTCCCCCTCCAGCTACATCCTCATCAGTAATGAGCAGTAGGACCGTGGCTCCTGCTGTCACGTTGGCCCACAGGCCCCTTCCCTGGGCCCCTGCATTATCAGCCGCCTGAGATCAGGAGCAGGGTGAATTCACCTATCTCCACAGCAAGAGGAGCACCAAGGAGCCTACGAAAGTTATCACATTGTCTGGAAGGAACTGAGCTTCCAGTCCACCAGGGAATGACTTACCTTGATATTTGACTGAATCATTGGCAACCACATAGGTATCAGCTGTATGGAGAAACACAGAAGCCTTGTTATTACCGTTCTCCATTCTCCCACATAAGCTCTGATAACTGCGAGGGAAAACAGGGCACACCAAATCCCTTTAATATAGCAAAAGGATGCAGGCCCCTGCCGTGGAGTCACCCGTTATCAGAAAAATGACTTTCTGAGGCCAAACCCTGCTGAGCTGGTGGCATTTGGAGGTTAATAAGCGCCCCATGAGTGCCTGAAACACACGCTTCACAGTAAATGACTGATTGTCTCTTGAAAGCTACCAAGCACGGGAAATTAAATGGGTATTTATTTAATTAAATCCTCACTTTCTTGAAATAGAATCTCCTCCACGGGATCTTTAGAACTGAGTCTCCCATAGCATGATGACTCTATCTGCCACTAGTCATTAAGAAAATGTCGCTTGGGAAGCGGTCAAAATGCTTAAGTGATAGGAAAAGACAAGCCCTGAAGTTGCCTGGCTGTGATGTGGAAGGCAAGGCACAGCATGAGCGAGCGGGGCCAGGGGTCTGCACAGTGCGGGCACACACGCAGGTGCAGGTGGGCAGCGGGTCCCTGCTGCGGAGGAGCGAGGCTCGCAGGGCGCAGGTGTCACGGTCCTTGCCCCTCTGCCGCCTCTCCGATCCGCCCTGAGCCCCTCCGCTGTGCCCTTCCCTGGAGGCTTCTGGGAGGGAGAAGGAGGCTGCCGGCTGAGACAACCTGCGAGGGTCTAAGGACGAGCGTGCTCTCTGGAGTGATGAAAAGGCCAAAGAAGAAGCTGGGGTTTCTAGCCTGGGCAAACTGGAGGACAGCGACACCATGAACAAAACGGGACAACCAGGAGGAGAGCCTGTCGGATGAGGGGCAGCGTTTAACTGACCTCCCTGTTCACTAGTCATGGCCATAGGCTGCCAGTCTATTTAACTCATCAGATCAATAAATTACATTTCTCTCTATGCTTTTGTTCCCAAGGCTAAATCTGGCTATTGTTCTGCTTTTAACATTCTGTGGATATATACAATTTGCTATTTTGACTCCATTGATGTTTACTCCTAAACACAGGGATTGCATTGCAGCCATTTAATACTGTCTCTACCACAAACACTGTTTAGACATGGAGTATGGTGTGTCCCAGAAGATGTAATTGGACTAAAACTCAAAATATCAGAAAATGACACCTTCTCCCCTCCTCCCCCTGCCACCAACCCTCATGACAAAACTGGGATTACGAAGGTTGGTGCCAGATAAGGCTATGTTCTCTGGTCATTCGTAGGGCTGGTTCATCTAAACATTCTGAATGGGAATAAATAAAACTAGTCAAACCATCTCCTCCCCAGTGTCTGTATAGCAAAAACAAACCCTGAGGGTCCTAGTGTCTACAGACTCTTGCTGACGTCTGACCTATTTAATATGGAAGCAGGCCCACACGCCTCCTGATATTTGGGAAATACTGGAAATAACTCCCTGTTAAGAATCCGGAGGGACCAGGGGGCACTGAGTCCTCTGACCCTGAGTGGACACATTCCCCAATGCCATCCCTGGGGCTAAGGACCTGTATGAGGAATCAAGGGGAGCCAAGGGGAATAATGAGGTTGGTCTGAGAAGGCTTTTGTTATTTCCCCACTGATGTAACATGTGACCATTTGATTCTGAAATATACCTGCAAGGGACCTTCAGGTTTGTGATTTATGAATCACGTGACTGAAGGCTTCAGGTCCAACCTCATTGTTGATAGCATTACATAATCCAGCAGTCCTATTTCAGGAATGCTAATTTGACTTACTGAATAACATTTGTTTCAGTTCCCTTTTGCTAGTGGCTCCTACAAAGCTGTCAGTAAGAATTAGACATAATTTATTCTGGGCTCTGTAATGTTATCATAAAGTTGGTTGGGTTTTCTTTTTTTCCTCTCTAGAAACAATATCCAGAAAACTGAAGGACGTTTTAAAAATAGGTTGTTCTTCACCAAAATACAAGTGATACCTTTCCTTTTATCTTAGTTTATGCTACAGGATAAATTGAAGATTTCCTGCTTTGTTGGACTGTATTCATTTCATTCCACGCTTGTTCCAGCCCTCAAAATTAAGATCAGTTGTGAAACTCTCTCTTTCAGCAAAGATGGAGTAACAAAGACCAGATTTACCTTCGTGCCTGGAACAACTAAAATTCCAGATGGACTACAGGGAGCAATGGTTTTCAGACACTGAGCATCAGCAATGCCACACAGTGGTCACTAGGGAGAGGAAGCAAGGAAGGCAAGCCCTACAGTGAGCCTAGCCCACTGCCTAGAGTGTTTGTAGGCAGCAGCACAGGGAGGATGGGCCCAGGCACAGCCTGGAAGGCTTCCTGAGTTGAGGAGATGGAGCCAGGAGGCCAGAGAGGCCAAGGTGGCTGGAAGTCGTAAGGCAGAGTGCTGGAGAGGAGACAAGTGCACAGAGAGAGAGAGAGAGAGAGAACTCTGAAGATCTGTACAGGGCTCCCCGAGTCTTCAGCTGAATCATGACCAGTGCACACACATGAGAAAACTACCCAAGGCTGAAGAAAAAACAACCCCAAATGATTAGAGTGGTGAGCACACAGGGCCAGCAAGAGTTTGTGTAGCCACAAACTAGTTACAATGGAAAAATCTTCTAACTCACAGAACATCGAGTAGAGTACTCAGAAGGCTACTACCTTAGTAGTAAAGAAACATTCGCCCTAGACAAAATGCTGCTCTGATCCCACCTAACAAAGCTTAAAGGAGGGGCCGGCCTGGTGGCATAGTGACTAAGTTCACGTGCTCCACTTTGGCGGCCCGAGGTTCACAGGTTTGGATCCCAGGCGCAGACCTACACACCACTCATCAAGCCATGCTGTAGCCATGTCCCACATACAAAATAGAGGAAGACAGGCAACAGATGTTAGCTCAGCGACAATCTTCCTTAAGTAAAAACAGGGAGATTAGCAACAGATGTTAGCTCAAGGCCAATCTTCCTCACCGCCCCCTGCCCCCCCCCCCGCAAAAAAAGCTTAAAAGGAAATCTCAAAAGGATAAAACTGTTTTTAAGTAATTTAACTATGTCATAGAATACAATTCAGGAATATTTATAGGAATACAAAAATATTCAGCACCCAAGAAAGTCAAATTCAAAATGTCAAGAATTCTATACAAAATTATCAGCATGCAAAGAAGCAGGAAAATGTAACCTATAATAATAAGAAAAATCAATGAATTGGAAAACACTCCAAAATGATACAGATAACATAATTAGTAGAGAACAATACTAAAACAGTCACTATAACTATATTCAATATGGTCAAGGAGGTAGAGGAAATATTGAGTATGTTGAGCAGAGGCATAGAAGAAAATATTGGAAGAAATAATAGTTGATACTTTTCCAAATAATGTACACCATAAATCCACAGATGTAAGAAGCTCAAGAAACTCAAGCACAAGAAACGTGAAGAAAACTATACCAAGGTGTTTCATGATCAAGTTACTTGATGATAATGGTAAAGAGAAAATTTTAAAAGCAGTCTGAGAAAAAAAGACATATTACAATAGAAGAAAAAAGATAAGACAGATACAGATTTCTTGTCTGAAACAATGGAAGCAAGAAGACAGAGGAGGAGCAATATTTTTGAAGTACTGAGAAAAAGAAAAACTGTGAACCTAGAATTCAATACCCAGTGAAAATATCTTTCAAAATGAAGGGAAAGTAAATACTTCCCAGACATGCAAAAGCTGAAGGAGTTAATCACCAGGAGACCTGTACAAGAAATAGTAAAGGAAGTCCTCTGGGTGGAAGGAAGATAGAAGTTTAGGTCTACAGAAAGGAATGAAGAACAATGAAAATGACAAATATAAATATGGTCGTAATAGGAAATATAAATAAATATTTAAAAAAATTTGAATCCTAAAAATTCATATGGGGCAACAAAAGACCCCAAAGAGCTAAAGCAATCCTGAGAACACAGAACAAAGCTGGAGGCATCACAATCCCTGACTTCAAAACCTATAGTAACCCAAACAGCACGGTACTGGTATAAAACAGGCACACAGATCAATGGAACAGAACGAAAGCCCAGAAATAAAACCACACACCTGCAGACAGCTAATCTTTGACAGAGGAGCTAAGAATATACAATTGAGAAAGGAAAATCTCTTTAAAAAACCGTGTTGGGAAAACTGGACAGCCACATGCACAAGAATGAAAGTAGACTATTATCTTTCACCATACACAAAAATTAACTCAAAATGGATCAAAGACTTGAAGGTAAGACCTGAAACCATAAAACTCCTAGTAGAAAATATAGTCAGTACACTCTTCGACATCAGTCTTAGAAGGATTTTTTTGACTACCATGTCTACTTGGACAAGGGAAACAAAAATATAAACAAGTGGGACTTCATTAGACTAAAGAGCTTCTGCAAGGCAAAGGAAACCAGGATCAACATGAAAAGATAACCCACCAATTGGGAGAAAATATTTGCAAACCATATATCTGACAAGTGGTTAATCTCCATAATATATAAAGAACTCACACAACTGAACAACAAAAAACCAAACAACCCAATCAAAAAATGGGCAGAGGATATGAACGGACAATTCTCCAAAGAAGATATACAGATGGCTAATAGGCACATGAAAAGATGTTCAACATCACTAATCATCAGGGAAATGCAAATCAAAACTACACTAAGATATCACCTTATACCCATTAGAATGGCTATAATCACCAAGACCAAAAATAACAGATGTTAGAGAGGTTGTGGAGAAAAGGGGACCCTCACACACTGCTAGTGGGAATGCAAACTGGTGCAATCACTATGGAAAACAGTATGGAGATTCCTCAAAAAATTAAAAATAGAAATATCATATGACCCAGCTATCCCACCACTGGGTATATATCCAAAGAACTTGAAATAAACAATTCAAAATAATTAATTGCAACATTATTCACAATAGCCAAGAAGTGGAAGTAACCCAGGTGTCCACTGACTGATGATTGGATAAAGACAATGTGGTATGTATATACAATGGAATACTACTCAATCATAAAAAAAGACAAAATCATCCCATTCGCAACAACATGGATGGACCTTGAGGATATTATGTTAAGCGAAATAAGCCAGACAGAGAAAGACAAACACCACATGACTTCACTCAAACAAACACACGGACAAAGAGAACAGTTTAGTGATTATCAGGGGAAAGGGGCTGAGGCGTGGGCACAAGGGGTGAAGGCGCACGTTTACATGGTGACTGACAAATAATAAGGTACAACTGAAATTTCACAATGTTATAAACTATTATGACCTCAATAAAATTTTTTTTAATCTCTTTAAGAGATAATTGACTGTTTAAAACAAAAATAATAGAGCAAGCCCTGATGGCCTAGTGGTTAAAGTTCAGCACACTCTGCTTTGGCAGCCTGGTTTCACTTCCTGGTCGTGGAACCACACCACCCGTCTGTCAGTAGCCATGCTACAGTGGCAGCTCACATAGAAGAACTAGAAGGACTGACAACTAGAATATACAACTAGGTACTGGGACTTTGGGGAGGGGAAAAAAAGAGAGGGAGGAAGACTGGCAACAGATGTTAGCTCAGGGCGAATCTTTCCCAGGAAATAAATAAATAAATGAATAAAGCAAAAATAATAACAATGTATGGCTTGGTTTATAACAAATGTAGAAGTATAATGGATGACAATAACGGCACAAAGCCAGGAGGCTGGAAATGGAAGTTTATTATTGCACATTCTAATACTATATATGAAGAGGTATGATATTACTTGAAAGTAGATAAGTTAAAAATGTATACTATAAACTCTAAATCAACCACTAAAACAACAACTAAGACATATAGCTAATAAGATAACTAAAAAAACACACTTCTAAATAACCCATGACTCAAAGAAGAAACCAAAAGGGAAATTAGAAGGTATTTTGAACTGAAGGAAAATAAGACCATATCAAAATTTGGAAGAATGCAGCTAAAAGAAGAAATTTAGAGTACTCAACAATGATGATTGAAAAGAAGGTTCTCAAGTTAATGACCTCAGCTTCCATCTTAATAATCTAGAAAAAGAAGAAAATATTATAGCCAAATTTTAATCATTAAAAACTTGATTACTCCAAAAGAAGGCAGAAAAGAGGGAATAAGAGACAAAGAACACATGAGAAATATAGAAAACAAATAGCAAGATGATAGATTAAGTCCCAACAATGTCACAAAACACATTAAATGAAAATGGTTTAAAAACTTCAATTAAAAGGAAGCGACTGTCAAATTGGATATTAAAAAAAAAAAAAAGTAACACCCAGCTACATGCTGCCTCTAAGAAATATACTTTAAATATAAACAAATAGGTTAAAAGTAAAATGATGGAAACAGACATACCATCTTAATATTAGTCAAAAGAAAACTGGAGTGCCTTTATTAAGATCCAAGTAGCTTTCAGAGTGAACAATATTACTGAGGATGAAGAGAGCATTTCATAATTTCATTTCATTAAGAAGACATAATAATCCTAAAAATAGAGCTTCATAATACATGAAGCAAAAACTGGTAGACTTGAAAAGATAAATAAACAAATCCACAATTATAGAACTATTTCAATACCCCTTTCTCAATTGATAGAATAAACAGACAGAAAGAAGAACACGGAAGACCTGAACAACACTATCAACAAGCTTGAACCAACTGACATAGGAAACTACAACCAGAAACAGCAGAAGACACACTCTTTTCTAGTGTACACCAAGCATTTACCAAGATAGACAATATTCTGGGCCATAAAACAAGTCTCAATAAATTGAAAATGATTTAAATTATACAAAGTATGTTCTCTGACCACAATGGAATTAAAAATTCACAACAGAAAAATCTCCAGAAAATAACCCAAAATATTTGGAAACTAAATAATATACTTCTAAATAACCAGTGGATCCAAAAAGAAAGCAAAAGGGAAGTGAAAAGAAAGTATTTTGCACTGAATGAGAATGGGAATACAAAATATCAAATTGTGGGATGCAGCTAACCAGTGCTTAGAAGGAAATTTATAGCACTAATCATTGATATCAGGAAAGAAAAAAGTCTCAAATCAGTGAGCTATGCTTTCACCTTAATAAACTAGAAAAAGAAGAGCAAATGAAATCTAGAGTAATCAGAAGAAAGAAAATAATAAACAGGAATCAATGAAACAGAAAACAGGAAAACAATAGAGAAAATAAATGAAAACCAACCACAAGCTGATTATTGGGTTTTTTTTTTTAATCAAAAGCTCACTAAAATGGATAAACCCCTATCTGGACTGATCAGAAAAACAAAGTCACAAATCACCAATATCAGAAATTAAAAAGGTAGCAGAATTATTGATCCTACAGATATTAAAAGTATAATAAGGGAATATTATGAACAACTTCATGCAATTAAAATGGACTACTTTGATGAAATGGACAAATTCTTTGAGAGACACACCCTACACCAAACATCACTCAAGAATAAACAGATAACTTAAACAGCCCTATATCTATTAAAGAAATTGAATCTGTAGTTTAAAACCCTTCTGCAAAGAAAATTCCAACCCTGGGCAGTTCCAGTGGTGAATTCTACCAAATATTTAAGGGGAAAATAATACCAAATCTACAGAAACTTTTCCAGAAAACAGAAAAGGAAGGTTTACTTCCCAAGTCATCCTATGAAGCCATCATTACCCTGATACCAAAACCAAAAACAGTTATTACAAGAAAAGAAAATTACAGTTCAATATCCCTCATGAACATTAACACAAAAAATTATTTAAAAATTTTAGCAAGTAGAATTCAACAAGATATAAATACATCAAGACTAAGTGTGGTTTGTCCCAAGAACACAAGGTTGGTTCAACATTCAACAGTCAATCCATGAAATTCATCCTGTTAGCAGTCAAAAAGAAAAGCCAAATGACATCTCAATAAATGTAAAAAAAGCATTTGACAAATCCTACATCTATTCCTGACAAAAATTCTTGACAGACTAGGAATGCAAGAGAACTTTACTCAATCCGACAAAGGGTATCTACGAAAAACTGACAGCTAAACATTATATTTAATGAGGAAAGCTTGAATGCTTTCTTCCTAATATCAAGAACAAGGCAAGGTTGCCCACTCTCATGACTTCTATTCAACTTGTACCAGAGGATCTAGCCAGAGAAATGAGATAAGAAAAAGAAATAAAAGGTATAAAGGGAAAGGAAGACATAAAACTGTCATTATTTTCACATGACATAATTGTCTACACAGAAAATCTGATGAACTCTCCAAAAAACTTCTATAACTAATAAATGAGTTTAACAGGCTGCAGGATATAAAATCAATTATATTTCTAAATGCTAGCAATGAAAATCAGAAAGGTAAGCATAAAAAACCATAGCATTTACGATATCATAAAATTATACATTTCGGGATAAATTTGACAAAAACATGCCATCCTTGTATATAGAAAATTATAAAATATTACTAAGAAAAGTTAACAAAGTCATAAATACATGGAGATATATACCGTGTTCATGCATTGGAAGACTCAATATTGTTAAGATCTCAATCCTCCTCAAAGTGACCCATAGATTCAATGTAATCCCAATCAAATTCCCAGCAGGCTTTTATTTGTAACTTACAAATTGATTTTAAAATTTATCTAGAAACACAAAAGAACCAGAAAAGCTAAAAAAAACTTTGAAAAAGATGTAGAAACTTAGAGGACTAACACTACCTGATTTCAAGGTATATTAGAAAGCTACAGAATCTAGATAGTGTGGTACAAAAATAGACAAAGAGATCAATGAAACAGAGTCGAGTATCCAGAAATAGAACCACATATATATGGTTAATCGATTTTTGACAAAAGTGCAAGGGAAATTCAATGGAGAAAGGATACTACTTTCAACAAATGATCCTAGAATAACTGGATAGCCATATGCAGAAAAAGTACCTGTCTACACTTCACACGTACATAAAAGTTAACTCAAAATGGGTCACAGACATAAATTAACACCTAGAGAAAATATGGGTAACACCTAGAAGAAAACTCTTTGTGACCTTGGATTAAACAAAGATTTTTTTAAGTACAACATCAAAAGCATGATCCATAAAAGAATAATTTGATAAACGGTACTTCATCAAAATTAAGACCTGCTCTTCACAAGACACTGAAAAGACAAGGAAAAGACAAACCACGGGGAAAATCTTCGCAAATCACATATCTGATAAAGAACTTATATCTCAAAATTCAATAATAAGAAAAAAACCCAACCCAATAAAAAATGCATGAATAATTTTATCAGATACTTCACCAAGCAGATACATGGATAGCAAATAAGCATATGAAAACATGTTTAACATCATTCGTCAACAGGGAAATGCAATTTAAAACCATGATGAGATACAAGCACACAATTCTTAGGATGACTAAAATTAAAGATTGACTACACTAAGTGTTGACAAAGGAACTGGAATGTTCGTTTGTGTAGGAATGGAATGCTCATACACTGCTGGTGTGAACGTAGCAGGGCACAATCACTTTGGGAAACGGTTTGCCAATTTCTTTAAAAGTTATACACATATCATATGGCCTAGCCATTCCACTCCTAGGTATTTATCCAACATACCTGAAAGCACATATCTACACAAAGATTTGTACAAGAATATTCATAGCGGCTTTATTTGTAATAGCCCAAAACTTGGGAAACAGCCCAGATGTCCATTAACTAATGAATGGATAAACCAAATGTGGTATATCCATACAAAGGAATACTACTCAGGAATAAAAAGAAATGACCTACTGATACATGCATCAACATGGATTAATCTCAATATAATTATTCTAGGTGCAAGAAGGCAGAAAAAAGCATCAGTACTATATGAATCTATTTATATAAAATTCTAGAAAAGGCAAACTAACCTATAGTGACAGAAGGTAGATGAGTAGTTGCTTGGGGATGGGGAGGCAGGGTACAAGGAGTGGTGGAATAGAAACACTATAAATGTGTACAAGAAAACTTTAGGCAGGGGAGGGAAATGTTCATTGTCTTGATTGTGGTGATGGTTTCATGGGTGTGATATATGTAAAGACTTATCAAACAGTACATTTTAAATATGTATAATTTACTGTACATAAACTGTACTTCAATTAAGCTGTGAAAAATAAAATCAGGTATGATCATCAAGTGTCAGTCATATACTTTCTCTCATTGCACTCACTTTCTTCGTTGACTACCAAGCTAGGTAAGCTCTATCTACCCCATTCAAACCAACCACCTAGCAGGATTCTGGTAACAGTCAAGTTTTCCCTGAAAATAGGCTGCTTTCCTTCGGCATTGTGTGAATTAATTTGACAAGTGTCCTTTACGGAAGAACAGAGTCAACCAAGGAGTGGAAGGGCAAGTTAGAAGGTTCCAAATTGATGCACTCTGTGGTGGTTGTGGGGGGCGGTTGATGGTGGCTGAGATAATGGAATACAGAAGCGGGAGGAAAAGAAGGAAATGCTACAAGAAGAGGACGGACAAAGAATCAGTGAGACTAAGAGGCGGAATGAGAGGAAGGAAAGGAAAAAGGGGGAAATAAATAGATGAGTGAGTGAGAAACTAAGTTCTCCTTTACTCTTTTATTTTTTATCACACTGCTATGTTTCTGATATTCCTGGATAGATAACCAATGCTTAAATTACTTTCATACACTGTACAATGATTTAGAATAGTAACACTAGAAACTAAATTAATTTGTCTTAGAGAAAGTACCAGCTACCAAGTCAAACAATTACAGGCTATTTTCCTTGGTTTTCTGGATATCTTGCAAGGTGAGGCACTACCAACCAATTTATATTACTATAGGGTCATTTTCAGATCAACGTTCCCAGTGATCATTTAATTACTTGTGTTACATGCAATCATGGTCCAACGTATTTAACCCAGCTAGCCTTGGTCACAGTGCTGGAGCAAGAGCAAAAATAACACGATAACCATTTGCTGAAGGGTTGTAACACGAGACTGAATCCTCCAGCCCCAACTCTGAATGTTAAAACTAAATCCGTTTTATTTTCCTCTTCCGAAGGTACATTCAAAATAAATCCACTTTTGTTTTTAGCAGCAAGAAACGGTCTATAAAAATCATAAGATTTTCCTACCTTGACAAAAATTGTTGAATTGCATTCTTGCAATGCCTCCATTAAACTAATCACATGGAGACACACCATTTCTACCATCTGAAACAACAAACGTGAAAATCAGTCCCACTCCCAATGATAGAGAAACCTTGCAAACTAGTCTGCAGCCACAGAGGCCCCATGTCCTTGACCATGAGGTCTTTCTGCAGAATGACCAAAGCGGACCACAAGGAGGGGTGCTTATTCACCTCTAAAATTTCAACCAGAAACTGAATTTTGAAAGTTTCAGAGGTTTTGCAGTTGTCATGCCTTCCTCACCTAACTCGGGCTGCCAATGGGACTCGGGTGTTGATCTCGCTAATCTGCACTGCAGTTGCTTCAGACCAGAGGATCAACGGCTTCTGCTTCCTTCAGTTCCAGCTACACGACTCTGGGGCTTGGGTCTTTTCCTCTGTCTTCATCCCTTCTCCAGTTTCTTCACCTGGGGTAGCTGTTTAATTTGTTGCACACTGTCTTTAAGGCTTTGTTCTCCACGGAAAAGGCAACCGTGTTTCCGACAGTTCAAAAATACAACAGAGGTGATATCCCTCATCAGAAATTCCTAAGGCTGGATTTTAAGCCTCCAGGGGGATTATACCAGACTGGCTTATAAGGCTTAACAAAATTTTCAGAATAGAATGAATTAAATTCATTTGTAACATTACTCATACAAAATTCATTTGTAACAAATTCATTTGCAATATTTGAATATCAAGAGAGAGTTAGAGGGAAGGGACTAATGGTATCAAGAAACTAATGACAACAGAAGGCAACTCTGAATCTCTAGTTTAAGGCCCCGGTTTCATCATCTGTAGCATAACAGGATGGAAAGCTTGATCTCCAAGTTCTCCTTCAGCCCCAGACTCTAGGGTCCAACAAACAGAATGATCTCTGCAGCAGTCAGAACCGCTGGTGCACCCTGACACGTTCACATAAATTTCCTTTAAATTGAACTAAAACATCTCTCTCCATACAGAATTGCCTCCTAACATCTGCTTCTCTAAAGAAAAGAAAGTGCTTCACTAAAGGAAATATAAAATCCCCTTTCCAATTAGAGCTAAAAGAAAATGTTTCTTAGACTAATATTCAATCAACCAAAAATTGTTTCCAGAATGCCTTCTGTGGACCGTGCACTGTTGGGTTTCTGGGCTCACTGGAATCATCACTATGGTGTTTTTCCAGGTCCTTTGGCCTCACAGACAAGAATTCGACTGACAGAGTCCCTGTAACCAAGACACTGGCTGCCACATTCCCAGCTGAGAATCCTCCTCCAAAGGAACAAACTGACCCAAAGGATTCCCTTGGCAGCTCCTTCTGTACACCTTCCGATCTCGAGTCCATGAGGACCAATTCAAGCTTGTTCCACGAAGTGGGCTCATGCTAACCACACCCTAGAGGCTTTCCAATGAGGTTTAGAGCAGCCCCTCTCTTGGTGAGCCATCCACATGAAAATGGAACTGGATTTGACGACTGGGGAGCTCAGGTCTTCAGAGAGCAACTCACAAAGGTGAGGCTCTTTATAGGTTTTGAGCCCCATGTAGAATGAACATGTGTGGTTGGTCTGCTCCCAAACAGCATAGAAAGGTGACCTAATTGGCTAGGGTTTTTTCAAATTGCCTTGGAACTCAAAAATAACATGAATCTTCCTCTTAACTCTGTGACTTTATAGCACAAACAACCCTTAAAGGTAGAAGTTTTGTATAAATTTCCTTTAGCACTAGGCAGAGAAAACAAAAATTGATTTTACTGAATTTACTTGTTTGCTTTGTTTTTCATCAAAATTAATATGCAAGTAGAACATCCCATTTATAATGTAAAAATTCACCAACCCATTTATATAATATTCCAACTGAGATCTTTAAAAACAGGTAACGTGAGAACTGGGAGTGGTTTATACATTTTGAGATTCTATCCGAGAGGGCAAACTTATTCACGAACTCACCACTTTGTTATGCGCCATCAGCTGAAGGATGCTGGGTGTCACCCTACTCCAAAACTCGAGTGCCGTCAGTATCGCTGTGAAGCTGAACTCATTCTGACTTTGGAGGTTTGTAGCTACGGCACTTTGTTCACAATATACGGTCCAGAGCTGAGCAAAGATAAATGCGTGGAAGAGGGAACACATGTGCAGCACAGAGGTCTGAAAAAGAGGAAAACAGGGGGCCGTTACATCTGGTGGGCTGTGGTGGTCCATGGAGACCCCCCCACATGGCTTTGACCTTCCAAGGGGCACAGCCAAAGCACATCTAACTGAAGTGATCAAGGCTGAAGGAGTTATCTCCAAGCTACAGACTTGTGATTCGTCACCTTAAAATAATCCGCTCTCCACTGGGTCAGTGGGGGTGTGCTTAGAGAACAAAGCAGCTTTTCGAACAGAAGGCACCTTCATCTACAGGATAAATCTACCCACCCTCTGCTCTTTAATGGAACTGACATTCCCATCCCTAAACTAAATTAGGAAGGACAGTCATTCTACCATTTTGGTGTTTCCTCATCTGTAACATGGGGATAATAGTACCCTTCTCAAAGAGTTGTAGTTAGGAGTCACTGAGGTGATATTCACGAACCCGCTGCCCAGAACTTAACAACTACACTAGTAGTAGCAGTAGAAGGAGCAGTGGCAAAGACAGTATTCCCACCAGGAGTAAGCCGGATTGAGTGAGCACCTACGATATCCCAGACACCACGCTGAAGACTTTTCACAGATCACCTCCATAATTCTCAAACCATCCCCTCATCCATTTTACAGGTGAAAAACTGGAGTCCAGAGAGGGTAAGTAATATTTTCAAGGTCATAAAATCACAAAGTACCATCGTTAGGAATCAAACACAGGTCTAGGTCGAAATATCAGAAACCGACTGCTTAATTGCTGTTGCAAACATCATTCAGGTCATTTGGACGGGTGCTCTATTTTTTCGCTGAGTCAGCCTGCCCTGGACTAAACCCAGCTGTTCCCAAACCCCCAGTGACCTCCCAGAACTAGTCCAAGCTCTGTGAAGGGCCCTTGGCTCCCTGTAGCCGATTAGTATCAGTGTGTCGAGTTTGCTTGTACAGGCTCATGACTGATGCCTGCCTTGGGTTTACTTTATTCCCTTTAAGTACATTATCTGTCTCTACAATTTATAAAGCTCCTCTGTGTAGGTGATTCCAATGTGTACTTTAGTGAATTCCCAACTGGCCTTCTTATTCTCATTTGGTATCTTCATATATCTCCAGAGATGTGAGTTGGAAAGATAGTACATGAAGTATTAGATGGAGCATAAATTTTCCTCCACTTCATACTCGGTTCTAAAGACTGAGCATAGAATTTTCATTATATTTCTAGCCTTTTATTTCTGTTCATTATTTTGAGATAGAAATGCCTAGGAAGCTAACTCTTGCTTGCCTCCATAATTTATCTTCATAAAAGTAAATGGAAAAACAATTTGGGGGAAGAAAAGATAGTCTGGGAATTTAAACAACTTTAAATAAGGCATTAGCACAAAGTTGCTTTCCTAACATCTACAGGAGGGCAAGTGATAAGATGCATTTTCTTCTCAGAAGAAACATAATTGGCTGATAAGGGAATCCATTAGCAATTTCGATGCACATGGCCTTAATCTTGCAGAGATCACTTACCTTTGATTGCTCTGGAAATCCAATCAGGATAACAATAAGATGGTCTGCAATGTGGGAACCTGCATCCAGAGGTATGGGCAGGCACGGAGAGGAGGCATTTGGACACACTGCATTGTGAGTGAGAGAACCCAGAAGCAGCCAGGACAACAGACGGATGTGGGAGACACACTCGATGAATTCTTTAGGTCTGTTAGAGAAGGAAGTGTTAAAAGACGATTTTATGTTCTCTGTTTCGTTGTGTGCTCAACAAATGCTTACTGATGGAAGGGATTAAAGGTGTGGTCTTGTAGGCAATTACATAAAATAAAACATGAAGGTGACTGGCTGCCAACAGAATGATGTATCTGTTTTTCTTGTTTCCCACTCTAATCCTGGATCTTAGCTTCTTGAGCAAAGAGCAGCCTTTGGTGATACAGGATTCAATGTCATTCTTCCACATGGTTGCCTCTCTAACTGGCTTCTCTTTCTAAACTCCTTTCCTCTCATTAGAAAGTTTGACGTCCCCACTAGAGGGGAGGGAATTGGGGAGGGAACAGAGCAGATACAACACACAGCCATCCATTTTCCTGCTTGCCAATAATTTTCTCCTCCTGCCCTCCTCATCCCCCACTCCAAATCCTTCCTCTAACCAGCAAGCTGACCATGCAGAATGGGACGCTTAAGCCTTCTCTGAATTCCCAGATAAACTAGCCTATGCGCACTTCTCTCTTCTTAGCCTCCCTTACAGGCAGGATCAGGGGCTCACCCCTCCTTGCTCTCTATTTCATCTATTTCACCTCTGCTATAAATTTTGTTCCAGCTACAATCTAAGCTCCTTGAAGGCAGAAGCTATGTAAGTGTTCCGTAAATACTTATCAATTTATTTAACTAATTGAAGTTAAGAGTTAAAGTGTCAGTTCAAAGCTCCAAGGTTTCATCATCTATCAGGGAGACTGGGGTTTTTGTATGAGGGCAAGTGTCTTTTATTGGCAGCGTGCTATGAAGTGCTCACATTCAAAAACGCTGTTAGGTCAGCAAGTAAGTACGGAGATGGGTCCCGATTCCCATCTTCCCAGCCAATCACGGTCCACTCCCATGCATCTTCAATGCATTCACTAGCTCTTGCAGAGCCCCAGGAACTCAGGGCGTTTCTTGTCATATTTACCCCCATTGCTGGAATAATAAGGGTCTTACCCTTGTTGCATCGCAGAAGGGGGATGATAGAGCCAAGGCAGATAGCGGATCACAGCTTTGTTATCTCTGTGGTTGCCCCGGGAGATTTCCATGGCTGCAATCTGAGCCAGTCCGACTTTGAGGTGCCCACCAAAGGTATCTTCATGCAGAGGTTGAGAACATGTCTTCATGTGGCTCTACAAAACCAAATGGCATTTTGTGACTTTGACAGAGTCCCTTGGAGACATTCCAGGCCACTCTTTAAAGAGATCAGGTGCATTTCCACACCTATCACCACTCCCATTTAACATACATACATACATATGTTTGTATATTACAAACCCATTTGTACATGGGTTTGTATAGAACCCATTTAAACTCCTTCAACAGCTTCCCATTGTTCTTAGGATAAAGGAAAAAAAACTCCTTAGTATGGCCTAAAAAGCCTGGAATGATCTAGCTACTGCAGACCTCTGCACCTTATCCTTCAACCTTATGGTCCCAGCTACGCTGTTCTCTCCCATTACTGGTCTTGGCTCATGCTGTTCTCTCTGCCTGAAATTGTTCCTGCCTCTCTTCACCCAATTAACTGCTATTCATTATTCAGATTTTAGCTAAGTATCACTTCCTCCAGGAAGCCTTCTCTGACCTTCCTGGCTAGGTCATATCATCTTATTAGAAGCCCTTCTTCATAGCAATTAGGAAAGTCACAATTTTACTTTAGTCTGTATGAAATTTTCATTAAAATTGGCCTCCAATGCCAGACTATAAACTAAATGAGGGCAGTTACTGAGTCTGTTTTTGCTCATCACTGCATCCCTAAAAGCCTAGAACAGTGCCAAGCACATTATAGGTGCTCCACACATATGTGTTGAATTAATTTAGAAGAATTTCTTTGCTCAGTGTGGCTTAGCAGAAAGAGTGCTGAACTGGACGTTGAGACCTAGGTTCTAGATGCAGTTCTGTCCTAATCAGTCCTTTGGTCTTACATAAGTCACTTGACACTGGACCTTTCTGATCTGTTTCCTAATGCGTAAAATCAGAGGGTTGGATTACATCTGTAGTCCCCAACCTTTTGATCCTCCTGAGTCCTTCTTACTATTTTTCTCTGTATTTTGAGAGTGGCTATAAAACAGGCTAAAAATGTGTAGGTAATAATGTTTCCTCTTCTTTATACATCAAAGGCGTTTAAGTGTGGGCAGCCAGATTCAGCGATCAGTAACCAATGCATAATCAAACACCAGGAGAGCTTACTGAAAAGCAACGGGATTTAGACGTTGTGAGAAATCATCAGTTTAAATTTGGGTTCTACTTTACACCTGGCATTCACCAATCTATCCCCATCCCAAGAAACACTGGGGTCATCTGAGCAGAGTCTGGACACTGAGTTGGGTGATGAGGGACCGTATTTTAGCTGATGAACTTGTGGGATGACTAGGTCCTGTTTATCAAAAAGCAGTCATTTTTAGTGTCGGATTGCAATCTGGCTGGCTGTTGGGCCACGTTTGTCCAGGGCCTTCCTCAGATCTCTCAGACTATCAGTCGTATAGCTCCCTGGTCGGCTAACAGCAGGGAAGGCAACCCGCATCAGCAATTCACCCCACCCTGGAAAACAACCCATAAGCTCAACAACTTCACAGGGATTTTGATAGCTTTGATGCAGGTGAAAATCATAAATGGCTTATGTTGGCATTGTGTGTTTACACATTTCATACAAACTAAAGTTTACAAAAGTCTCTTCACAAACGTTACCTCACTCAAACTTTGTCCCCGTCAGCAAAGGCAGGTTTATAAGACTTGTTTTGCAAATGAGTAAACTGAGGCTCGAGGCAGATGAATGACGCCAAGTGGCATAGTGGAACGGGAATGGCTCGGGGCTCACTAGTCTTAGGGCTACCCTGACTCCGTCATTTAGTAGGAGTGTGACTGAGCAAATCGCTGCACCAGCCCAGCCTCGGTTTCTACATTTGCAAAATGGGGATAACGCCCCAGCAGGGGCACTGTGAGAACTGAGTGGCAAAAGCAAAGCTATGCACATAGCTGATGCCATGTCAATACCCTGTCCCTCTTGCAGAGAGGACACCCAGCTCTTCAGAGTCCCAAGACATGGGCTCATTCCCCAGGGCCACAGGTGCCTCCTCAGGCAACAGTAAACTCTCACATGGTCGCTTAATTCTCTGCCAACATTCCTGTGTTTGTTAACCTAAGAGCCGAGCAGAGCCGAGTGGATGGAAGGCCTCTCACCTTCAGTTTGGTCAGCGTGTGCATGTCCGCCATGAAATCCAGCACCTCGTTGATGTACTGCCGCACACACTCCATCGCTGCCGTCCCACACTGAAACACAGGGACACCGCTGGGTGCGCTCCGTGAGTCACGGCCTCCATTTCTGCCCTGACTGCACTGATTGTCTCACTCTGATTTCACGCTGCTCACTAATGAGTTGGTTCATTTTCTGGATTTCTGACTCACTCCATACTCTCAGCATGGTCTGTGATTGTCTGCCCACAGTTTGGACAAAATTTGACAAAAGGTTTGTGGTGAGAGCAAAGAAACAGGGACAGCCCATAGGAGACAGGGTTTACCTGCTTTTCTCCACTGGGTGATTTAACTGATTTTTGTTTGCTTGTTTTTAAACTAGTTTGTATATAAAGATTTAACCTATGTAAAGCCATTAGTATCAGAGTCTTTAAGACATGAATCACCCTAAAACTCCAGTAACACCTTATCACTCTAGGAAGTCTTAGATACACATAAAATGTGTGCCAGCAAATTCTACCACCAGCATCTTGAATCTCCCTCTATCCAAAAATAAAAAGTATATGAACAAATATCGTGGTTGCTGAAAGAGTCAAAATTCCTATATTCGGTCAAGTCACTTACAACTTAATTTCTTACACATAGTTGGTGCACTATTAAATAGATAAATGCATTATTGTTGCACTCTTGCTAGGAATAAATAAAGAAACGAAATGACGATCTTCCCCACACACCGGCAGTGTGTTTGGGAAGTTTTAAAGGAAAAGAAAGCAAACTTGTGTTTCAGGTTATTAAATGGCAAAAACCTGTTCTCTGAGGGCAATGCAGTGAATTTAGGATTATAAGCAAAGAAAAGGAAAATGAACAAACAGGCTGCAACATCAAAGCTGTATGAGAGAACCCACACATCAGGCTGCGTATAATGTGGATCAAAAAGCAAGCCGTCTTTGAAGCCATCTGAATACTATGCTCAGGCCTTTCTTAGCTTTCTTTAGGAAAATCTGGAACATTATATACTTAACAAGCTCACCCAGTGGCTCTCATTTTCCCATATTCATGTAAATCTGCACAGCACTGAACTATATCACCTTCTATCTCTTCTAGAATGTTATGCCTGTCAGTTCCTCTGACAGGATAACAAACAGTAAAATAAGGTCATTGGCAGTTCTGTCAGAGTGTTTTCCAAGCATTTCATACGTTCTAAGGTTTTCTTCTTCTAATTTAAATCAAGTGAAGGAATTATAAAAGGTTATTGTGTTCCTGCTTTTGGAATATTAATCCTTCAGTGCAAGAAAGGATTTCCCCCCGATTTATTCCATTTTCTCTGACCTTTCACATGTCATGCAAATAGGAGCATATACTCAGTTCTTAAATTTCTTGAAAGGGATTTGTTTCTTTCATAGGCAATATTTTATACCATTTCAACCAGGCAAATGTCACAGAAAATAATTACTAGGAGCATTATTCAATATTTGTCTTTTAAGTTTGAATTTCAAAAAGTGAGAGCAAAGAATTTGCTATTACCCAGTTACTTCTGCTCTAGAGACAGCAACTACATCTAATAAAAGCCTTAAGATACACTTTACAGGCAGGATAATCTTAGTGAGCCATCTACACTATAAAAAAAGCACGTAATTTCCAATCCCTTTTTTTTCATTTTGCAAAACATAAGTATAACCTTAGGTGTATTCTTTAAAAAAAACAAAAAACATTAAGAGTCAAGTTCCACTTGTTTCAGAAGGCCTACATTTATTTCAGTAGGAAAACTAGTGATAAAGGAGTTGAAAACATACTCCAACCCCAAAAACACGAAACGAAGCAAATCATATCCAATTCTTCCTCAAACCTTATATCTGATTTTAAAGTTAGATTTCTTAGATCTTAAAAGTAACAAACATTCAATGTAGAAAACTTGGAAACTACAAATTAATAAAAAGAAGAGAAAAATCACCATAATCCTAATTCCTGTCTTGCACCTGTGAGACAGCCACTGGTAACATTTCCTTCCAAATTTTTTTGAATGTATATAACATGTACGCATACATATAACTTTTTATAAGATTGAGATAATTTTTTCTAACCTGTTTTTTAATTAAATCCATCATGAGCATTTGTCAATTAATTAAATATTCTTTGAAAACTTGATTTGGCAGCCACATCTACCAAACGTGGTAGATTTGGTAGTTTGTCTTATAGATATTTGTTATTTTATTTAAACAATACCCTAACGTTGGACATTAATTTTGTTCCCATATTTTTACTTTTTTAAATGCTGCTTTAATAAGTACATTTGCATGTAATTCTTTACGTGCATGTTTAATTATTTTCTCAAACATACTCCTAGAAGTTGATTGTCAAACTGCTCCTCAGCAAGGCTGTACCATTTTTCACTACCACTAGTAGCTTATAAGAATGCCTGCTTCACTTCATCATCAATAAGTTTAATCATTAAGAAAAACCTGCTGACTTGATAGCTGATTTTAATTATTATATTTTTTATTTTATTTATTTATTTATTTGAGGAAGATCAGCCCTGAGCTAACATCTGCTGCCAAACTCCACTTTTTGCTGAGGAAGACTGGCCCTGAGCTAACATCCATACCCATCTTCCTCTACTTTATACATGGGACGCCTGCCACAGCATGGCTCGCCAAGCGGTGCCATGTCCACACCCATGATCTGAACCGGTGAACCCCGGGCCGCTGAAGCAGAATGTGCGCACTTAACCGCTGCGGCGCTGGACCAGCCCCTGTTTTATTATTTTTATATTTTGCATTAATTTACAGTTTACTGATTGCCAGTGAGGGTAAAAGGTTTATTCTGAATGGCTTATCGGTCATGGGAAAGGGTTCTACGTGTAGATCCTACAAATGATTGTGGGGTTTTCCTTGTTATTGGAATGTTTGCCTTTTACTTGTTGATTTCAATAAAACTTTATATATTAGGGATATTATTTTTTAGCTATCACATAGGTAGCAAATATTGAGTTTTAAAGAATTAAATAATAAGGAAACCTTAAGTGTACGGCAGAGACTAGCTAGCTACTCACAGATTCATTTCTCTTCTTCTTTGCCACACAACTGGACCATACTTCCCATCCTCTTTGGCAGTTAGGTGTGGCCATGTGACTGAGTTCTAGCCAATGGAACTCGGGTAGAAGAAATATGCACGACTTTTAGACTTGACCCATGGAAACCTTCCCTGTACCATATTTCCTTCTCTTTCCCCACCCACCAGCTGATTGCAGAGGACTGCATACAACAGAAGAAACCTCGTCCCTAAGCATTCATGGGGAAGCCCCCTCCCTCTACTAATCAGAATACCCATTTCAACTTCACAATAATAACTTTTTTGTGCTAAGTGGCTGAGAATTGTGATTTCATGTCATAGCGTCTTGCATGACCTTAACTATTATCAAGAACCCTTAAAAAAAACTATAGTCTAGTAATTTTACTCCCAGAAATCTATTATAAAGAAATAGTCGAAAATAAGAACAAAGATTTAAGCATGAAGATGTTTATCACATATTAGTTACAATTGCAGAATATTGTAAACAACCAAAATATCCCAGTAACATCTGTTAATATTATTTCTTTTACCTGTTAGGTGCATTTTATTTTATTATTTTATTGACATATATTTGACATACAACATTGTGTAAATTTAAGGCGTACAGCATGTTAACTTGATACATTTACATATTGTAACATGATTGCCACTGTAGCCATAATTAGCACCTCTATCATGTTACATAATTATCCTTTCTTTTTAGTAGTTGAAATAATTAAGTTCCAGTCTCTCATCAAGTTTGATGATTATGATGCAATATTGTTGTCTATAGTCATTGTACTATGCATTACATCTCTAGGGCTTATTTACTCCTCATTGTAAGTTTGTGCCCTGAAACATGTGTCCTGTCCCTCCTCCTCTCCGTTAGTGTGATTTTTACTAGTTAATATTTTTAATAGTTTAACTAGTAACTAGCTACTAGTTAATAGTTTACTAGTTAGTATGATTTTTACTCAGCACTCACTATCTATCTGGCACCACGCTAACATGCTGTACGTGCCTTATTTCTTTCAACCCTCAACCTAGACATTAGCCCCTGTCACATTCCCACCTACAGATGACACAAACCAAAGATCATGGGTTAAATAACTTTCCTCATCACACAGCTAGAAAATGTCAGGCCTCAAACTCAGGTATGAGTCTAAAACCCACATTCTAACCACTATTCCATGGTGTATTCACACAAGGTTATGTCACTTTGGGGCAAATGCTATGACTTATGAAGCCAAAGCTGCATTTATTATTATGGTTTCAACTATGTTTAAACAATACACACAGAAAAAGGAGAAACAAAATACATTAATATGGTAGCAGTAAAATTATCTCTGGGTTGAATGATTTTATCTTTCCTCTCTCATACTATTTCTCCATGTGAAAAAAAAATTAAAATAATGTTTGGTGTTGTGGGGAAAAGTGGTATACTTATAAACACATTAATAAAATCTTCTTAGAAAGCAACATTAGGAATACATATTATTAAGACATTCCTATCCTTTGACTAAGGAATTTATCCCAAGGATATCAAAATAAACATGAAGATGATCTTTCTAAGAATATATATATACAATACTATATGCTATTCTATACTAGCAAAGAAACTGGATAGTATATAAATTTCCAATAATATGGGACTAAGCTAATTAGGATACCGAAAAGATCCAAACATGAAAAAGTTTTCTAATACAATAGATTTCTTATTTTGGGACAGGGGATTATAAGTGTTCCTTTGTCTTTTTAAAAATATTTCTCTACTGAAAATTTAAATAACGTGTTTCAATTAACAATATCGCTGAAGTTTCTGAGTTTGTTGCAATAACCTTGCTATCAATAAGTTATTGTGGTTTCTCATCATCAACCCTGTCTACAAGAATCTTAACATATTTCACCAATAGTCCACTAGTTGATAATAATGGAAATATAAAAAATTTTCAGAGGAAATATTATAAAGGAAAACAAGGTATTACAAGGCTTATTTCTTTCTGGCTGTAGTTAAATTGGTTAAAGGGAGCCAGTGTAAGAAAATTGATTCTGGAAAAATTGCACTTTAATCCAATCTGTGCTGTATGTCTGGTCATTTCTTTCCTCTCCTTAACTGGCTGCTTCAATTTTACTCATGTTTCCTGGAATTAAAAGTTTCCAGGGGCAGAGATGAATTTGAATTTTCACTAGTGCTCTTTTAAATGATGTTAAATCTGTTTTCGATTTTACGGCATCTGTTCTATCAAAAGTGAACCAGGACACACGCCAAAAATACCTCTTTGCTAAATGCGGAAATGAGAAGAAATATAAAATGCAGGCAGTTGATTCAGGACTTACTCCAGGTAGAGAAGCGATCATCTGCTTGCTCAGGATCGTTGACTCAGCGAGTTTGGTTCCAGCATCTGCACAAATAAACTAATAAGAAATTGAAAGGAGAATTATTTTTAAGAGCACTTGGACAGTAATAAGTAATTCCTAATTTTACTAACTTGGCTTCAATTCATTAGTGTTTACTTTCGTGACAATCTGCTCTGGATGTACGGGGCTTGCCAATCATGGCAGCTCCTGCCTATCAGGAATTGAGAATCACACTGCTGAGATGACCACCCAGATTCTCACTTTCCCAGACAGCTGAGTGGCACTGAAATGGTACATTCAATCAAGCAAGAAAGGAAAGATGTCAGAATTGTCAGATTTATTCTGAAGTTATCCTATTTATTCTTTAGCCCTTCTTGACAGTTACTGAATTTTCATAGATTTTCCAGATTTCTATCATTACGTCATAGATTTAGAAGGAAAAGAGAAAAACAAGCAACCTCAGGGTGAGTATTCTAGCTGCTTCTTCCCCTCCAAGGCCCCTCGGCATCTGGTCTTCCTCCTCCCGCTTCATTCACACACATCCTCTGTGTCGATACTGACCCCCACTCCTGGTCTGTTGTCCCCTAGGACTTTTACCACACTTCCACTGTAACAGCCGTCACGCTAGACTGTAATGACCTACGAGTCTCTGTCTCGACCTGCTATGAGGTTTCCAAGAGCAGACTCGATGCATCTCACCCACAGCACCAGCTTCGTGTCTGACACCTCGGAGGGGCTCAGCAAGAGTTTGTGAAATGAAAAGATTAATCAATTGTCACTCGAGACCATGATGAGGTTGGATTTGCCAGATTACAATTTAATTTGCTTCATTACAGATTTTTACAGGTGTTTCCAGCTTAATGCAACACCCAAGTATTTATTGATGGTTTTAGGAAAAAAGATAAGCACGATGTCTGTAGAGTTTGCTATGAGCAATTAGTTCTCGGTTGATTTCCCTTTCCGGGCTTCTGGCCAGTGGCCCCAACAACTTTGGGATCCAAAGCTGCTGCTGTGCAAGTTCAGAGGCTCTGAAAGAAGCTTCCACACTGACTGCTCTTCCTTCCGGTTCATTTCACTCCCACAGGAAGAGCACAGAAAAGTTAGGTAGGTCAGCCAGGCAGGCATTGTCCCCGTCGAACTGGGGAGAAGCGATATGGGTTGGGGTAGTTGAGAAAATCTCAAGGAGGCCTGAGGAGGAACAGAACCAGCATAATGTCAGGCTACCCAGGGGTCAGAATCTAAGCATTATTAATAGGCAGCAGGTTTGGGTTAACAAGGCAGAGCTCTAAGCCGAAGACCTTCTGACGGCCAGAAGCCCTTAGACTTCCTGTTCAGGGCCATGAGCAGGTCTTCAAGCGCGGTATCCTCGTGAAAGGTATTTCGGTACAGCTAACTGAGCCGCGGGGGAGAGGAGAGCAAGCAGAGCTGTCTCTGACAACCACGTGGCAGGAGTGGACACATATCTCCACACTCACATCCTCTCATTTCTATTTGCCTCAAATACAGTAACAGAAGGCTCAAGAATCTATTTCGCTAACAACTCTGAAAGCACCAGCTAGTAACATCCAGGCAATACCTAAAATTTTTCATTGTGTTATTCAGGAATGCTTGTGTCTGCTCTCCTTAGACTTATTTCTAAAATAAGGAAAAGTAAATAAAAAAGGATTAAAAAAAAAAGTAACGCTTATAACTCTGACCAAAAGCTCTAAGCAAAAAAGTAAAATATTTGATATATTTTGAAAATATCAAATTTGATTATTTTTTGGAAAAGAAGGAACACTCTCAACCTTCTGGCAGATATTGCATGTTTTCCCATAAAATGTATTTTCAAATGCTGAGTCTGCAGTCTAAGACAAACTACTTATAACTAAGTTCCAAAACCTCTGTCAGGACACCAACATTTTAATTAATTTCTCTACAAGAGAACTGAGCACAGCTAAGAGAGGCCAGAAGGGAAGACGGAACTGCATCCAAGTGGGAGGAAGGGAGCACAGAGAACAGGGGTGCTCTGCGGAAGTCAGAGCTGCCTGTGCAAGGATGGGGTAAAACCCTCGGGCCCCTGAAATATGCTTGCATGGCCTGACTGTGCCCTTGAGGGCAAGACAAGATTTGTGAAGACACAAAACTTCAAAAGTGTGTATCTCCCCTCAGCAGAGGCCATTCTCACCTCCCATACTCAGCAAAGTGGAATGAGGAGCACAATGTAAGCAGGTTGTCAGCCACATAGTGTCAAGACATGAGGCCAAAGGCAAATGTCTGATTTGTGAGAACGAAGAGATGACCGTAGCAGCCAGAATTAATCAAAAGTCACTCTCAAAGCTATGGAGGTGCCTGGGACAGTCTCGTATATTAGAGGGTACAGAAGTACATAAGCCTCTAAAATCATCTGTTTATTTTTTATCAGTGACTTTTAATCCAGTATACTTTTACATAATATGTACAACTAAAACCTTAATAAACCTTTCTGCCTTCATTTTATATAGCTGCCAACAATGAACTGAAAAACTCCACTCTAATTTTATAGAATTGTTCAAAATACAAAGACATAACTAAAATCATAGGGGGAAAGGGTGACTGCTATAAAAGGAAGAATTCTCTACTTTCGGATAGAAATATGCCACTGAAATATGCACTCCCACATAAATACAAAACACAATAGAAATGCAATATCCATTATGTGTCATTACTAAATTCATTATCAAAATGATGCTTAAAATCATATCTCCACCTCTCATCCCAGAGAGTGATCAGGTTATTACTAACTCGACTAATATTAACAACCCCACGTCAATAGTAACTGTGAATTAAAATCAACAGCCAAACCTCTGCCATTTCTTTGTCCTCCAGCCCACAACTAACCTGTCTTTAAAAGAAAACCTTTCACCCACATGATTTTTCGCAGCTTGAATATGCAGGTATGTCCCACACAGTGGGAGTGTTACAGGCAAATCAGCAGAATGTCTACTCTTGACACATAATAGGAGCTGGGGAAATTCATTTTGATTTGAGCTTATATAGGCTTAATGGTGGCCTTTAATGAGTTACCACTCTATTATGAAAACTGTGCTGTAATTCATCTCCAGAACATTTATAATAACTTATTACACATAAAATATCCACAGCAGACCAGCAGAAGAGAAACCGTTGTAAGTGAAATCAACAACGTCAACAGATATGAATTAAAACAATAAGACGGGGCATCTGTTCCAATGCAGAAGAACTACGACCTGATGGTCAACAGTTTAGATTCTGAAGAATGCAAGGCATATTTTTTCTATTTGGCAAATTCTTTCCTGTCTCCATGCCGCTTTCTCTTAAAAAAAGAAATCCACCTAAACATTTAAGGCCACCTGACTTCAGATGTAAGGAAAAACACATAATAGGAGTCATGTGTGGACAACCACAATACAGCAGACTGGAAGATTTCCTGTGATGCCGGGCCTCCAGGAAGGATTTCTAAGAATTAAAAAACAGATTGGTACCTGTCACTGCCTTGAAAAGTTTAGAGCTTGGGTGACCCCACATCCCTTGGGCAAGTGTTTCATTGTTCTTTAAGGGGACTATCTTATTGACAGAGTATTTGGTAAACAATAAAGGTACGGTCTATCCAGCAGAACAATACAGATGGCTCCCTCTCTGCTAACTCATCTATTTACTAAGTTACTAACTAGAGAGGCAGCAGAGGAAACACCCTGGTGGTTCCCTGCGGGTGAAAGAATGAGTGGTAAATCCAAGGCTTGAGCCACTGACTCTCTTCTCACTAAGAGGGCCAGTGTCATTCATGATGCATCACCAGGGGAGTTTTTCCTCCCAATTGTTGCTTTCTTTTCTGTTTCCAAGTTGCGTTTTCTGTTAAACAAAGCCAACCTCACTGCCTTCAGATGATGATCACCGAAATAGGTGAAGGAAGTCACTGTCTGCCCCAGACACACTACCTGTCCATACTGTGAGCCTGGTCCTCCAGGCGCCAGGAAGTGGTGTGCCCCACCAGTAAAGGGGAAAGCTTTTCTCTGACTCCAGGTCTAGACTCTCTGGCCTAAGAGAAGCTACCCAAGAGCAGGCTATCACCTCTGCTATCCTCCAGAGAACAGGACCCAGGCAATCAAGGGCAAGAGGAAAAGGAACTGGGAAACCTTATAGAAAGATGCACTATTCATAAAGAGAGACAAAAGATGCTTCTCCCTCATCCTGCAAGTGGCCTCATGGAGGACTTCTCTCCTTGACTTAGCCGGGAACTCCAGGGCAGATAAGCACACTACTTCTGTTTTTTAAAGTATACCTCACTTTTCTTTTTCTCAGTAAGGAAATTGTTTATTCTAAGAATTTATAGAATAAAGATAAATTACTACTTCAAAATGGCATGACATTTAACATTTTCTGTTGAAGAAGGTGGAAACATTATTCACAAAGATGTTCCTCATGGGCATGACCTCAAAATGTCTCCAAAATACCTCTCCAACCTAAATAATTTTACAACTTGATTTTTTTGTGTGTGAGGAAGATTCACCCTGAGCTAACACCTGTGCCAATCTTCCTCTATTTTATATGTGGGACACCACCACAGCACGGCTTGATGAGTGGTGTGTAGGTTCATGCCCAGGATCCAAACCCGCAAACCCCAAGCCACCAAAGCGTAGCACGCGAAGTAAACTACGATACCACCAGGCCAGCCCCTACAACTTGATTTTTTAATTTAACTTAATGGCTCAATCACAAATGTGTATTTGTTTTAGAAAGATGAAAATGGTATTCATCTGAAATGGTATACGAGAATCCAAAAAACACATTCATAAGAATCTATCTTTTTGCTTTCTTTCTTCCTAAAGCTAATTTGTTTTATTTATTTACCTAGCTGTGATGCAGTAATCACTGTTTTCATGGTTTCCTTAAGCACTGGGCCATTTAAACTGCCGGTGTTCTTTTGCTGTCTTGTGACAAGTGCTCATTATGGTTGACTAATGTACTTCATAGAAAACCAGCCCCCTGCTGCAGTCACAGCGTGGGGTGCTAGACCCCAAGAAGATCAGTCATGCAGATCTGCTCTGCTCAAGACTGAGGGAAATTAGAGGAACACTCTCTGATGCCCGAGGAAAGCACCTTCAGGGCCTGGAAACGCAGGCTGTTTTGAGGTGGCAGGTCCCCAACCAAGACGCTATCAGAAACAAGTGACTTCCAGACACTGTCAACCTGCTAGCCTTAAATCCCTTGTGGACCATCTCACTAAGCTGAGTTCACCTGTCCTCTCCTCCAAACCAGCGTGGATCCCATTAATCTTTATGGTCAGTTTGTGTCAAAGTCGCTTGCACTCAAAAGCGGTGTTGCTGCTGATGTGTGAGTAGGAGAGGCTGGCCAATGGCAATCCACTGGAAGAGATTCAGTCTGCCTCTCCTTAGGAGCACAGATATTTCCTGGCTATGATTTTGCTTCTGTCTTCCTCTTGGGCTGTCTAGCATCTTAGTACAATGGAGCCATTTCATTCTGAGTACCTCATTCCCCATATCCATTGCTATCATTTTCCAGCAATCACAGTTCTCAGAGAGCTTCAATGTGCCCTGGAAAGCTCTTCGAGGACAATCTAAGACAATTCTTCATGGAAAGTTCCAACTTCTTATTAAATATCAAGCCTTTGAAAAAAACCTCAATTTTGGTCCTAAAGATCAGTAGTACATGTGGAGGAGAAACGGGACCAGGGAGTGGATATTAAATGGTAAATGACTGGTGGTGTTCCTCCTCTTCTCCCGGGTAAACTCCTGCGCATCATCCTTCAAGGTCCACATGGTCCCTTTTCTATACCACTCCCTTACTCAGTATACACCTCTGCTACTGTACCCATTACACCGTGCTGGAAATTTCTGTTCACATGTCGGCTTCACCTACCAGACAGTAAACTCCCGGAAGGCAGGGGCCATGGCTTCCTCCTCTGTTTCCCCAGCACCTGGGCCAGCTCAGGGCTCATAAGGGCCTAGCAAGCCTTTCTCCGTCTCCCGGGCTGAGCTGCCACACTCTCCTCCCTAGTGCTTTACAGCCCTTGTAGACTTTCAGCACAGTGGTTAACACATTGTCGGGACCGGGCCCATAGCTTTTTACTTCTCTCTCCCCAGAACCTAGCCCAAGACAGAAGGTCAGGAAATACCTATAGTGGGAAATACTGCTGAAAAGTCAAACATGGACAAATGATAGAGGAAGACTTCAGCAGATCAGGTACCACAAGGTCACTGTAGGTTTTCGATGAAGGGTATGATCTCATAAAAAGCAGAGTTTTTAGCAAAATTCCTCTAGGCAGCCACACGCCAGAAGGCTGGATCAATGGGGAGAAAGAGGAAGACAGAGCAAAAAGATAAGAGATATTCTGGTAATCCAGGCAAGTGATGGAAAGAGCCTGACTGGCTGTGCTCCATACCAAATAGACCCTGTGGTCAGATGCTGACACTACTTAGGCCAGCTGTGTGATCTTGGGCAAGTCACTGAACCCTGCTGAGCCTCAGCCTCCTCATCTGCGATACAACCAGATACTCACCCGGCTGTAAGGATTAAGTGAGGGGCATATGTAAAGCACCCAGCATATTGCCCAGCACATAATAGGTGCTCAATTAATGTTCCCTTCTGTCTCATCTCTCCAAATGGCACCCAAGGCACCTAAGATTCAGGGAAACCTGCCTAGTTCCTTGATAGCAAGCTCCCATTTTCCTTCAGTCATCTAACCCCAATCTTGTAGGTCCAGACTCTGGGACTGGTCTTAATGCTCATCAGGGAGAGGTGAAAGAGCTGTGACCCAGTTTCTGGGCACTCCGCACAGACGCAGTCTGAATGATGCCTGATCCAGCTGTAGCTCATGGCCAAGTCTTTGAATCCAGCCTCAGCCCTTGAAGTGCTAGACAGAGTCCCAGGTTACCTGATCCCCTGCTAACACCTGATCCAGGCTGCTTTTTCTCAACCCCATCCTTATGTCATTATCCCTAAATTTACTCCACCTTCCTGCCAAAGCTGCCCCTCATTGCTTGAAGCCAGTCAGCCTCTGGTGCCGGGCCACAACCCTATGCAAAGACTTTTGCCTGCACCCGCCAGTCCTTTGTGGCCCAGCTTGAATACCACTTCCTTCATGAAGTCTTCCCTGACTTGACAGCACCTGAGGTGGGATGCCTCCTGCTCTCAACTTCCCCCTAGGACTTTGTTGACATCTCTCTCTCAGGGCACTAGTCATAGCCTGTCTCGTGTGATCAAAACCTGTACATCTGTCTAAGATGATGAGCTAAAGACACCAGGATGGAGGGCTTCAGCCCCTTATAAGCAGTCCTGCAACCAAAAAGACAATCTTTGCAAGTTCTCCAGAGTCTGCCTTGCATGAGTGCAAGCCCCCACCTCGCCCCCTGACCCCAGTGCTCCATGGGTACAGGCTCTTTCACACCCACCTCCTACCGTGGCTGGACTCAGTACATCCTGCCATTTGACTGTATCTGGCCGGGCCCACCCGCCTCTTCACTTCCCCTTCATTCACAGAGACTTGGCGACTCACTCATTCTCATGCGACTCTGCCATCAGACCTCAGCCTGGTCCCCCAGTTTTGGCTTCCTTAGTCCTGTCTCAGCTCTGGTTGCTGTTAATGAGCCACCCTCTGACCTCCTGGACTGTAAATTTCTCAAGGACAGAAATTATTGTTTCATCCTCTTTTTTTTGTCCTTCACAGAACTAGTTCCACAGTAGGAACAAAATAAATACTTCTTTTTTGTCTTTTTCAGCCAGTGGAAGTGCCAAGTGCCTAGTGTTAGTTAGATGATGGCTCATACAAGATATATTATTTCTCAACTCTGGGCAGAGAGATGTGATGTCTGCACATGCCCACACCTTCCTTAATTTTTCCAGACCTAAGTGGATCTCATGAAAAGTATTGCAAATGAGGCACAAGCCTACCTGGACAAGCAGAAGGAGGTTTGTATCTGGCAAAGGAGATTTGAGCTTCAGGGCCTGCAGAAGTTCTAGAACAACACTGCGAGACAAGTAGAATTTATCCCGCTCCTAAATAAAACAAGATACAAGAAGGTAAACAATCGCTAAAAATTCAATTAGAATAGATCTATGTCAAAGAGCTTCCAAAAGATTCCAAGATCAGAAATAAAATCAGTATTTAAAAATGCATAATGAACTGTCCTTAAGCAATAAAATTAAAAGTGAAAAAATAAAAAAGGCATTTTGTGTGTGTAACGAGTTTACTGAAGCACTGAGAACCCATAATCTAATGGATAAAAGAAAGATAGGCTGTCTCTTAAATACCAAAACCACAGAATTTGCTTCTTATTCGCAGGGAATGATAGGTGTCAAGAACCACAGAAATTAAACAAATCTAAAAGTGTTTTTTTCAATAGAAAATGAGTTGGAGAGAAATATGTACAACTGTTTAAAGGGTCTCATATCCTCTAAGGAACTTACTTTTCAAACGGGCTATTTTAAGCATACAGAAAAATAGAGAGATGGAATATATTATGTACAACCCCCTATCTTTGTCAAACTGTAACATTTTGCTTTATTTAATACTTTTTTATAATAAACCAAATATCCAGAAACAGCTGAAGCTACCCTACATAGTGCTCTCTTTCCTTTCTCCCCTCCCTGAAGTAGCCACTATTTTGAATCTGGTGCTTATTACTTTCTGCATGTTTTTATACTTTTACTACATAAATGCCTCCCTTATAATGTATAATACTATTTTTGCATGTTTTTTAACTTTCTATCATGGTATCATACCATGCATATTTTTCTGCAACTTAGAACTTTTCACTACATTGTATTTTTGGAATTAGTCCCTATGGATACATGAAGCTCTAGTTCTTTCAACTAAACAGCTTAATAATATTTTATTGTACGAACATACCAAAATTCACTGATCTGTCCCCCTGTCAATGGAATGCTAGATTGTTTTCAATTTTGTAGGGCTTTTGTATTGTCAACTATAACACAGAAGCAGAAAAGTAGATAAAACATAAGTGTGCAGATAAATGGATTTGTGTAGACTGAACACTCATGTAATCAGCACCCAGGTCCAACAACAGCACATCACAAGTACCTTAGAAGCCCCCTGTGTATCCTTTCCTGATCATAATCAAGTAACTGGAGACCCTGTCGGTCTGTACCCTCTGTCTTTTCTTTCTACTCATTCTCACTCATGGTATCTTGCCTCCTTGTATGTCTGGTTATCTTAGCACATTGGATATTTTAATTAAAAAATTATTTGTAGAAAAAATTTGAGGCATGAAATGTTTTCTCCCTCCAAAGAGCTTTCTGTTTGTTTTTATGCCAGGTACCTGGAGGCACTAGTGATCCACGGTTACCTTAAACATACGAGCCTTGTAACGTCCTATCTTGAGCCACCAAAGGCTTGATGCTGAGCTGTGAGCACGTAAGGGCAAATTTACTTCTGGCTTATCTTTACTCTGTGGTCCCAACCAAAAGTGGGGGAGGAGGGGTGCAGTATCAGACACAGTCTCTGCTCTTGGTAGGCCCCAGATCCTGACTTTTGTCTCCCTAGCCTCCTGGATCTTCCAGAATTGCAGCTCAGCCCTTCAGTCACATCTTCCAGATAGGCAAACGCAACCAGGGCAAAAACGGCCTTCAGTGCTAGGCTCTCCCACGCAGTTCTGTGCTCTCAGACCTTAGCTGGTAATTCTTCTCTATCTGGTTAGCATTTTGATGCTTTTCAGAAGTTTTCAGAAAACATTTTGTTCATTTTCTTTTTTTAACTTAAGTGGTAGGATAGGTTCAAATTTTCTAGTCCATCACAATCAGGAGAGAAATTCTAGGGTTTTTATTGGAATTATACTAAATTTATAGGTTGTTTTGTGAGAATTAGCTGTCTTTATTATGCTGGGTCCTCATCCATGGATATGAGATCTGTCTCCACTTATTTAATGTTGTTTAATAAAATTTTCTGGTTATCTCCATAAAGTTCTCACACATTTTTCTTAGATTTATTTCTTTTTGCCACAATAAATGACATTTTAAAAATATATTTTATGATCATTTGTAGCTAAATATTAAAGGTAGATGATTTCTGGCTATTCATTTGTATCCAGCATCCTTGCTTTTATAAAAGTTACAAAAAGGTGTCTATTGATAGATTCTCTTCAGTTCACCTGCAGTCACATCATCTATGAAAAGTGAGAGTTTTACTTTTTCTTTCCAATCCTCGTACTTTTGATTTCTTCTTCCTAACTTACGGAACTGAGTAGGACTTCCAGGACCATAATGAACAGAAGCAGGGATAATGGCCATTTTTGTCGTATTTATGATTTTACAGGGATTACTGTTGGCATTTCACCATTAAGGTAATGTTTCCTAGAGGTTTCTGGACACCCTTTATCAAGTTAAGGAAGTTCCTTTCTATTCATAGTTTGGCAAGATTTATCATAAATGGATGTTGAATTATATACTATGCTTCTTTTCCATCTGCTGAGATAACAATAAAAGTTTTTTTCTCCTTTAATCTGGTAACATGGTGACATAAATAGATGCCCTAATATTTAAACCACTCTTATATTTCAAGAAAATCTTCACTCGGTCATGAGGCTTTATTTTTAATGCATTAATTTACCATTATTCATTCAGAATTTTTGCATCTTTGAAGCATAACTGGCCTATAATTTTCCTTTTCCCCATCACCCTTGTCTGTTGATATCAAGATTCTGTGGGCCTCACAAAGTATGTTGGGAAGTGTTCCCTTTTTTTCTATTCCCTGTATTAGTTTGCATAAAGTAGAGTTCAACCTGTTCCTTAAACGTCTAATGGAAGTTATCTTTCAAACTGGAATAGGAGGCCTGCCCGGTGGCATAGTGGTTAAGTTTGTGCGCTCTGCTTCAGCAGCCTGGGATTTGCAGGTTTGGAGCCCGGGTGCAGACCTACACACTGCTCATCAGGCCATGCTGTGGTGGCATCCCACATACAAAATAAAGGAAGATTGCCGCAGATATTAGCTCAGGAAGAATCTTCCTCAAGGAAAAAGAGGAGGCTTGGTGGCAGATGTTAGCTCAGGGCCAATCTTCCTCACACATACACAAAAAACAAAACTGGAATGTTTTTTAACTGACTCCATTTTTTAATCACTTAAGTCTAGTCATCTTTTTTCTGATTGTACATTTTTCTAGAAAATTGTCCCTATTGTCCAAGATTTCAAATTTACTGGCATAAAGTTGTTCATTTTTAAATCCTAATATACTATAATTATGTTTCCTTTTTCATTGCTGGTATTCTTTATCTCTGCCTTTTCCCTGCTTCTCCTGATCAGTCTTGCCGAAGTTTTGGCAATTTTATTAGTCTAATCAAAGAGCTCCCTTTTTGCTTGTATTGATCATCTGTTGTATCTATGTTTTCTATTTCATTAATTTCTGCTCTCATCTTTATTATTTCCTTCCTTTAAATTTTCGTATGGTTACTCTGTTATTCTTTTTTTGTGTGCTGAGGAAGATTGGCCTCGAGCTAACAGCTGTGCCCATCTTCCTCTATTTTGTTTGGGGGCTGCCACCACAGCATGGCCGCTGATGAGTGGTGTAGGTCTGTGCCCGAGAACCAAACTTGGGCTGCCAAAGTGGAGCGCACTGACCTTAACCACTAGGCCACAGAGCTGGCCCTACTCTATTCTTATTTTAACCTAAGTCATCTTGTTTAGTTCATTTAGCTTTTCTTCTTTTCCAACAGAAGAATTTAAGACTATAAATTTTCTTCTCAATATCTCTGTGGCTACATATCTCAAATTTTGGAATGCAGTATTTTTGTAATTGTTTTGTTCTAAACATTTTTCTAAATTCTCTAATAGCTCGTTTGATCTATGAATTATTTAAAAGCATATTTCAATTTTCAAATATGGCAAGTACACCATTAACCCAC
The DNA here is from genome assembly GCF_041296235.1 of Equus asinus. Lineage (NCBI taxonomy): Eukaryota > Metazoa > Chordata > Mammalia > Perissodactyla > Equidae > Equus > Equus asinus. The sequence continues at coordinate 99,239,190 of NC_091796.1, read as the reverse complement.
ACAGTACCTTTGCATGAATTAGAAAAAGAACACACACACAATACAAACACACATATATCTTAACATATGATTGTAAACCTGAAAAACTCTATGAGTTTTCAGAGCCCTGCAGTCAACAGCCCTGGCTGCACGAGTGCATATGCACCCTCAGCCACTCATACACACCTCCATGCCACACAGGCACACACCCTACACACACCTTGCTCCTGGGGATAAAGTGACTGTGTCAGGGTCAGAATCTAGCAGAGGTCAGAATTAAGACATCTGAGAACCGGGGGCAGTCAAGAGAAGAATCTCAAAGGTTCCTGGGGAGTAGCTGGAACAGGGCATAGCCATGTACACATGTGTGTACCAGCACTGTGTGCATGTACACTGTTCTCCGCGTATGCAGAGCCCTGTGAGCCGGTGCAGCTTTATGTAGGGGCGCCCATCCCAGCTGCTCTAGGACTTACCCATGGGGCTCCAAATCTCTCCTCTTGCCTCAATGCTCACATAAAATTTAATGTGTCTAAGATCTGAGTGGTATCCTCTTAGACGTAGAGCCCTTTTTTAGGCCACCCTTGAACACCTGCATGCTGTTATGGTTTTGTTACTGATTTATAATTTAACTGCATTGTGATTAGAGAACTTGGTCTCTTTGAAACTGATTTCCCAGCATATGTTAAGACTTTATTTGTGGCCTAGTATCTGTTCTATGTTTATAAATGTTCCATATATGTTTTTCTCAAATATATTCTCAAATTGGTGGATTCAAGATTCTTTATATGTCCACTGGCTTCAATTTGCTCATTATATTGTTCAAATCTAGGATAGTCTTATTCATTTTTTATCTGCTCAATCTATCAGTTACTGAAAGAGATGCATTAAAATATCCCACTATGACTGTGAATTTGTCAGTTTCTCTTTGTAATCCTATTCAATTTTGTTTATATAGATTGAGGCTATATTATCAGCTACATATAGTTTTAGAATTGTCACATTTTCCTAGTCAATTGTTCCTTTTATCAATATATGGTGACCTTCTTTATAACAATACTTTTCAACCTAAACTCCATTTATGGGATTCAGCTTTCTTTTAACTAGCATTTGCCTGATATATTTTTCACCCTTTTTCTTTCAGATTTTCTCAGTATCTTTAGATGTGTTTTAGGTGTGCCTCATAAATAACACGTAGCTGGATTTTTTAAATCAAATCTGAAAGTCTCTAGTGAGTCTAATATACTTATATTTATTGTGATTACTGGAATATTTGGAATTCACTTCTATCATCTTACTTGTGCTTATTCCAGCTTGTTCTATGATTCTCTTTGTCTTGATTGACTTTTTATTCCTGTTTTTATTTGTATCTGCTTAGACCTTATATGTTGCCTTTCTGGCCTTTGGACTGTTTACACTGAAAATATTTTCATGTATTCTTCAGAGTTTAAAGTTAACTCTTTATCTCTGCCCTTCTTGTGAACAATATATAAATGCTTTAACTCCAATCACCAACTACATACACCCCTTCCATCTTATAGGTTATTGTTACCAAGTATTTTAGTGTCATCTTGTCTGTATATCCATCTGATTAGTCATTATTATTACTGCTTTACACTGTCAATGATCACTTAGAGTTCTACACTTTACCAATTTCTTTGGGCATAATTCCTTCAAACATTTCACTCCTACCTTCTGGTTCAGTCTTGTTCTTTTTGCAATATATCTTTTAGTATTTTTTTCAGTTAAGAATCTATTAGGAAATTTTTTATTTGCCAAATAGTTTATTTATTTAGCCTTCACTCTTAAATGATAGCTTAGCTGGTGGAGAATCCCAGGTGGACAGTTATTTTTTCTCCTAATTTTAAAGACATTTCTTCCATTATCTTCTGGCTTTTATGGTGCTGTTGAGAAGTTTGTTGTCAGTCTATCTGCAGGGTGTCTTTTCTCTTGGTTGCTCTTAAAATCCTTTATTTTTCTTGGCTGTTGTGTCAAGTTGTACCTACTCATGTAGATTGATATGAACAGACAAAACTTCAGTTTATTTGCAGTACTTTTAGGGCTCATTGTGCTTCCTGAATCAGAGCATTAACGATTTTTATCAATTCTAGAATTGATAAAAACCCTATTTTCCCTCTCTGAGACACTTATTAGATACGTTAGATCTTCTCTTTCTATTCTTCATCTCTTTATCTCTCTTTGCTGCATGCTATATAATTTCTTCAGATCTATTTTCCATTTTGCTAATTCCCTCTTTGGCTATGTCTAATTTGCTGCTTAATTGAGTTTTTAATGTCAGTGATTATTTCATTTCTACAATTTCTACTTTGTTCAAATTTATCTGTTTTTTTTTAAAGTGACTAGATCTCTTCTCATGTTTTTAATTCATCTTTTTTTTTTTTTTTAGATTTTTTTATTTTTTCCTTTTTCTCCCCAAAGCCCCCCGGTACATAGTTGTGTATTCTTCGTTGTGGGTTCCTCTAGTTGTGGCATGTGGGACGCTGCCTCAGCGTGGTCTGACGAGCAGTGCCATGTCCGCGCCCAGGATTCGAACTGACGAAACACTGGGCCGCCTGCAGCGGAGCGCGCGAACTTAACCACTCGGCCACGGGGCCAGCCCCGTTAATTCATCTTTTATATGCTTACCACTTAAAATGAGTTTTTATAGTCTTGATCACAGTTTTAATATTGGTTGTTCTTAGGGGTAATAATCTTGATGTTTGTTGATTCTGCTAATCTAGCTCATGGTGGATCTATTTCTTCACGTTTTGTAATTTTAGATTGTGAGCTCATGTTCACCAGGATTTTAATTATGAAATCCTGTTGGGCCTAGGTTGAAGGCATATCCCTCCAGAGAGGTTTGAGGATTGATTCTGAGCTTGCTTCTACCAGACACTCCAATGCTATTATTTGCTCAGCACCAATGTTACTTGCCTTTCCAGTTAGGGGGTTCACAGAGCATGCAGCTATTATAAATTAAAACTCTAAACATGTCCAAAGATAGGCTCATGTTTACTAATTCTCAAGGGACACATAAATCTTTCTCTCAGTTCCCAAGCTCAAACAGATCCCAGTTACCTCCACATAAGAATATATTCTTTCCAAATCACCCTTTTACCAAGTCAGAGCCTTTCAAAGGTTCTGACTTTCTCTGGAGATGACTTAGCTCCAACTCCCAGCCTGAAATAGTCCCAAGACCCCATCTCTTTTCTCTGTGTGGGCTTTAAAACTCAAGCCACCAAGTTACTGAGACAAGCAACTCCCCCACCCCAATACTGCGACAAAGTCAGCTTATATGCTTACCACTCTGGTTCTCAATTCCCTCTGCATTTTTGCCCCCTTCATTCTTACAAAATTAGCTATACATTTAAACTCATGTTTATTACTTTTCATCCAGCACTTTTCGGGTTATAAGTGGGACAGTTTTCAGGTTATCTAGACTGCCAGATTGCCAGAAAGAGAAGTCTCCAGGGCCCTTACCTTACCATGCCTTTTCTTTTGATTAAATAAGGGAGAAGGCTCAATTAGATACTGCTATTTCTTATTTCTTATAGTTTCTCATTATCTATGAAGAAGGTGGGAAAACCCTAGATTGAAGCTTTCTACGAGTAATAGCCATTTCGAGTTGAAGAAATGAGGAAGGGTAGATGACAGAGGAAGTAGAAGGCCACTAAATTTATGATAGATTATGAGGAGATATAATGTATAATAAGTATTCAAAACCAAGACTATCTTGAATTCAAAATAGTGGAAGTTCCCCTGTAATTAATACCTATAATGTATAACATAGAAAGTACAAACTAATCATGGTTCTTCCTCTAAAAAAATGCATAATTTAAATAAATCAAACATAAAGAAAATTTAAAAGTAAATGACTTCTAAAAATAGAACATCTCTTCATAGTATTTGGTGCTGTGTCTTACACATCTATTTTTTTAAGTGAAAAAAAAGGGAATAAGTTATTTTTCAGGAAGGATTTGAAAGAAGAAAAAAGTGCTGAGTACTTTGGTAGTTAGAAAACATATTGTTCCAGGCAGAGTAATAAACAGCTTATAATCAGAAAGACTAAAGAGAAGATTATCATGGAACACTTAACATGGCAGAATGGACACAAGATGGCAAAAAAAGGAGACAAGAGTGTTTTAAATAGAATGAAAGCCTTGATATAAAATTAGACTTTTATGATGAAAATAAAGGGCTTATAGAAGTGGACAACACGAATAACGGAGTATCTGAATGTTCAAGAGAGAACAACAGAAACAGAGACCCCATTGAAAATGATCTTGGAAAATTTGGAAATTGGAAGAATAACATTTGCACATTGTTCTTAAGGACAGAAATGCTCCCAGTTCGCCCTGCCTTCTGCCTTTCCATTGGACCTGTCTACCAGCTCCAACAAGGCTGCCACATGCATTGAGCAAGCAGTACTTTTCCACTTCCTCAGTAGTAGGACAGGGGACACTAAAGACAATGCAATAGAGAAACCATTATTGAGGCAAGATGACAAAAGATGAGATTACAATCTCAGAGGCCAAGAGCCCAGAACTGAGGAGACAAATGATAGAACTCAAGAGCTCTCCACGGGCTTTTACAGATGACAAGCTGATATTTTCCTACTTTGGGTATAAAAATGGTATGCAGTGATGGCTTCCCCACTAATCATGGGACGGTGAACTTGAAAATGACTTTAAGTGGTCATTTAGAACATTATCCCATTTCATTCAAAACACCTCTTCTCTTCTAAACCATGTGACCCTCAATTCTCAAAACTTGCATATTTAAGATATAGTGTTTATGTGTGTGTGTGTGTAAAGTGTTTCCTTTCAATGATATTTATTAGACCTCAGTATAATTACTCATTTTTAACTACAGTGAAGCAATTAACCTAACACAGATTTGACACTGATTAGAAAGAATATGTTTCTGCCAGTTTGCAGTTTCTCAGGAACACACACATATGCAAACTTACCTTAGTGAAAGCCCGGTAACATAAGCCACACACCTCCACCAGGTAGGCCAAAGTGAAGACAGCATTCTGAATTACAAAGCTGAGCAGTTTTGAAAATGGTTCCAACAAACTCTGCAATGAGATCGGGACCAATTAAAACCAAGTGATCTAACAAGAACAGAACTGCACCTTCAAGCAATGGCTCAAGGAGCATGATTTAATCATTTTATTGCTAAAAAAAAATCTATTTTTCCAGGTGGCATCATTTATAAACCTACTTAACTCCAATCCTATCCTCATGTCCACTTCCAGCAGTCAAGACTTTGCGAGGTTTGCATTAGAATCTTCCACTCTATTTCTCAGAATCTTTAGGCATCTATGGGTTCATCAGATCCAGCTCCTCTAGAAGCCTGCCATCTCAGTTAAGTAGCACAAACCACCTTTGCATGCAAGTACGAAAGCACTACTAGCTTAGACAAAACTCATCATGACCCAGCTTTCTGCCAATGTTAATCAGGAAGGCATTGTCAGTTTTGGTTTCCCCATCTGAATCCCACCCATAAAGGGTCAGTTTTAGATCCATACTCTTTCTTAAGTCACTTAGAAACATTTATTGAGCACCTACTAAATATCAGGGAGAGTTAGATGCTTTTATATAGTTTATCTCATTCAAATTTCTTATAACAATCCTGGGGAGACAGTATGCTATAATAGTTAATGACAGAAGCTATAGAATCTCGCTCTCTGTGACCTTGAATAAGTGATTTAACCTCTCTGGACTTAGTTCTCTTCTTTGTAAAATGAGGGTGATAATAGCCTCTACCTCATCAGTGTTGTGAGAATTAAAGGAGATAATGTATATAAAGCACTTGGCAACAGTAAGCCCTCCATCACTGTTGCTATGATCTGCATCCTAACTCTCTGAAGCTTTGGTACCCCTATTCTGCAGCTGAGGCAGTTAAGTAGGCAAGTAACTTGCCTGAGGCATACAGCTATTGAAAGGAATTCAAACCCAAAGTCCAGGGCAATTTTCCAGAGGCAGAACTGCTCTGTAGGGAAGACAGGATTTTAATTGGGCTCTAAAAGACTTCCATGCCATGATTTCCACTACTTCTCAATCTCTAAAATCCTAACTGTCTGGATTATTAAAGTAATACATGCTCAATGTGCAAATGCAGGATCTGCAGGAAAGCACAGATGAGGAAACAAAAGTCATCCATAACCCCACCACCGAGAGATAACATTTAGATATATTTCCCTTCTTCACTGCACACCAGTTTACTTAGCTGAAACCTTACACATATACAATCCTATATTTTGCTAATTTCATTTTGCTAATATAACATAAGAAATTTCCAATGTTATTTAATCTTTATTCACAATCATCCATTTTAATAGCCACAAAAGTCACATTTTATTATAAATAACATCCCACTAAATAAGTTTTTGCATGAAATTTGCATTTTCGTTTTTTCCTTAGAATAAATTCCCAGAAAAAGAATGACTAAATCAAAGGATATGAATACTTTTGAGATCCTTTTTCCTTATTGATACGAAAATGAATTCATTACATGTTAGTTGTCCCTGAGGATAGGAATTATGTCTTTTACTTGTTTGTATTCCCCACAAAACCCATATGGTCCTTTCCATATAGAAAATCTTAAAGAAACTCTGAAACAGTACTCTTGACTCAGTATTCTCTGCTCTGTATAAATGTTGCTACCTTGAAACACTGATGTTGGATGAATGAGGACAGGAATATGTCTGTGGTTGATATCTAATGCATCCTTATTGGTCAAAAAGAGAAACTTGAATTCAAACTTATATAGAAACTTGCTCTTATATGTAGCAAAGCAGCATGGTGACAGGGCAATATGGTACAACAGAAAAATCAAGGAGCTTGGAATCAAAGGACCTAGGTTCAAGTCTCAGATCTTCCACTAATCAGCTGTGTGACCTTGACCAAGACACTTCATCTCTCTAAGCACGTTTCCTTGTCTGTAAATAAGCAGATTAGACCAAATGATATCTTTGCAACCTTCCAGCATAAACATGAGTCTATGAAAGCACAGTCAAGGAAAAGGTTACAGAGGATGTGCCTTCTTGGTATATTAACTAGTAGTTACAAGCCATTGCAATACAAACAATTGCACCATTGCATATAATGCAGCCAGAAATGTAGCCAGGAATAGAAAGCCAAATGAGACACGGTGCTGGACTTCACGAAGCTCACAGTCTCACTGGGGAGACTTCAATAAATATAACTGCTAATACAGAGAGCTTTATCCAGTGTTGTGGGATCTGATGTAGGAGGAGCTGCTACAGACAATATAAATTTTTTTTTATTTGAATGGAATTCAAATTCTCATCTTGAAGAATGAGAAGGAGTTCACCTCACCGACAAGGGTATAAAAATTTCAGGGAAGGGAAATGGCCTAAGCAAAGGCAAGGAAGTAGGAAATGAAAGAAGATTATAAATGGAAAGCAGCTGGCACAATGCCTGCCATATGATAAGTGCTCAATAAACAGTAGTTGTTGTTTTGATGATGATGATGATTCTGAAAGTACTGAGGAGTCATGGGGGCTAAGACAAGTAGCCAAAGACTAAATTGGAAAGGTAGGTTGGCAAGTTAACGAGGTACCTTCTTGTAGGCCACGGTAAGGAATTGGACATTATCCTAAAAAAATGAGAAGTTATCAAAGATTTTTAAGCAAGGAATCAACACCATGAGATCTGTGTTTAGAAGGATCACCTAGTTTGTAGCATGGAGGATGGACTGGTGGACATGGCCTTGACCTAAGCGGACCATTATAAAAAACGATATTGTGATGTCTCTTCATACTAGACACTTTCAAAGAGGCTGACAGTGAAGCCCTCAGTATGCAATAACTATTTCTTCAGTATTGCTACATGCCTGTCTTTTAGGGTAAAAAAACCCTGAATAACCAATTGGTTATATATTTCTGAAACATACATACCCTTGTGGCATTGGTGGAGGGTATCTTCAAGAGGCAAATCATTATTCTCAAACTGGAATCCAAAGAACACTGTGAACAAATAGGAAAAAAGTAAAAGTCAGTATCCTTCTTAATATACTTTTTGCTTCATATACTTCCTATCAGCATTTATTTTAGGAAAAAAAAATCTCAAACAGAGCTGCCTCCTTACAATTTTCCATGCCATATGTTCACGTTGAAAAAAATCATTCTCGGGTTTAAAAATTTTAATTAAACCATTAATTAAACAATGTTAAACAATTAAATAATTAAACATAGCTCCTAAATTACTTTGCAGAGATATATTCCTAAAATTAAATCAGATAGAGAGCTGGATAAAGAACCAGATGGATGGATGGATGGAAGGATGGACAGACTGACAGATAGGTTGATAGGGAGATATTAAATGTGTCCAACTCTAAAGAAGTACGCTAATTTGTGAAAGGTCATGTTGAAAAAAGAACTATTTAGATCGATTTAAAACCATTAGGCTTATTAGTCCAAATAAGAACCAGTTTTATCTGCCTTTTCTCTGCTCCTAAAAAACATGACAAAAACCTGGGAAAAAGCAGAAAAATTTCTACAAGAGAAAATCATGCCTCATAAATCTATTAGAGTTGTATTTTGGCAAGACTCCACATCAAAATGTACTTTTTAAATCGAGTGTACTGGGATTGGGGGAATGCGATACAGCAAGAATAAACAACGGTATTACTTAACATTGTAAATATATCACAACAGCAGGCCACAGTTGAGTTTCTGCAGCTGTGTATAATATTAACCTCTTTAAGACAGTACAAACTAAGCCAGTGTTTCTCCAAGTATAACCCCTGGACCAGCAGCACCTCTATTACCTGGAAACTTGTTAGAAAGCAAACCCTCAGGCTGCACCCCTACTAAATCACAGACTCTCTGAATAAGGCCCAGGAATCTGTTTTTTAGCAAGTCCTTCAGGGACACTGATACATACTGAAGTTTGAGATCCACTTCTCTTAACTGATAAGAATAAACTGCAGGTTTTCGAACGGTTTAATATTTGTCCCAGAGATTAAAAACAAAGCAGAAGGTGATCAGAGGCAGTGCCCAGATCTGATCTAACAGGGCAGGTTTTTATACAAATTCTTAAAGTATTTCACAAGCATCTTCTAAGGGAACCATTGGTCTATTTAATCTGCTCAATATCCGTCAGAGTCTATGTGGCATTTACATTACTTTAAACCAGGGGCTGAAAACTGGCTGCTCATCAGGTCTCCATAGTGTTTTAAAAATCAGGAAATATCATCTTGAAAAACCTGGGAAGATCAACAACACAAGGCTTGCATTCCCACATCACAATTGACTAGAGTGGAGTAGCAGCTGACCCCATTAGAAGGGACTGGTGCTTTCCAGTTCTCAGGGGTCTCAATTCTCCTTATAATCTTATCTCACTCCATTCCACTCATTAACTTTGCAATCAGGGTCCCTATAGGCAGGGCTGATTGTCAAAAATTGGCTTACCAGTTGTTTATAGCTGGCAATACTTCCAACTGGTCAGTGTTCAAGTTAAGTATATTGACTACAGTATCAGCCTACAGGTATTTGAATTTGCAACGCTTGCCCCACTCCTTCTCTTAGAGTATACGGCTCTTAAGCAATGAATGGCCCTAAATGGCTCTCTTGTCCGAGGGAGGTTCCATGCGGCCATGTTAAACGCGTGCACTTGATTTCCTACGTGTGCGTGTACTAGAAGCAAATACACACATGGTTTCAAAGTGCTTATCCTCTTTGCTTGGATTTATTCAGCTACTTCAGATTTGTGGGTAGAAAAGGATCACACGACATGAGAGATGGTAAAGATCTCAGCATTCCTGCTTCTCACAGTAACTTTAAACTCAAAGGAAGCAGCTGACACCAAGCTAAGGTCCCTGAATTAGCATCAGCACAGACCCTATTTGGGGGTCATATTTTCCAAATACGCCAATTTGGAAAAAGGTATTATCAGAGGTGGCTGGTCTTTATAAAACACTTTACATACATGTAATGCTCATTTGAGAAGTGGTGCTGCTAACATGGAACTTCACTTCTCAGATCAACAAATGATTCACTTTTTTGCGAGTTGAATATTTCTATCTATAATCTGCATAAAGCACAAAAAGTTGTGGAGCAAATAAGGTTCAAAGACATAACAATGGCCACCACCAGCCACCTCCTTTCTCCCTGCAATAGAGACCTGAATGTCTTCCATGCAACTCTGCTTTAGAAGGACTCTAGGAGTCTGTTAGTGGGAAGGACCCTGGACTGGGAGTCAGGAGACTTGCATTCTAACCCTCACACTGCCACCACCTCTCTGAATTTGCAGTCCCCCATCTGGAGAACGTGGGCATTGGAAAGCATGGTTTTTATAGGTCTCTTCCAGTTTTAACAGTACAGGATTCTGTTTTTTGCGTTTAATGGGCTCATGTTGAAAATGTTCCTTAGGCTACCAGATTTCCAGCTAGGTAACTGTGTGTATTCTTGGAGGATGGTATGGGGGATAACGGAAGGTAAAGCAGTCAAATAGAAATGTCATCTTGGGGGCCGGCCAAGTGGCCGAGTGGTTAACTTCACATACTCCGCTTTGGTGGCCCAGGGTTTCACAGGTTCGGATCCTGGGCACGGACATGGCAATGCTCATCAAGGCCACGCTGAGGCAGCATCCCACACAGCAGAACTAGAAGGACCTACAACTAGAATATACAACTATGTACTAGGGAGTTCTGGGGAGTAGAAGAAAAAAAAAAAAAAGATTGGCAACAGAGGTTAGCTCAGGTGCCAACCTTTAAAAAAAAAAAAGAAACACCATCTTGGTCTTGCAAGTACTTTATTCAAGAACACACAGGCAATCACCTCCCTTTAGATAATCCTCTAAAATTGAAGTTTTACATTATACATTATATATCTGGTCTCCTTTTAGACAAAACTGTTTATTTACTTCTGTATTTATTTAATAGCCACTTCAGAAAAATTTCTAGATAAACACAATCTACTAACGTCTTCCCAATCTTTTTTTTTAATCAACAGGAAACATGAAATCACTAAGTCTAAATGCCCACTTCATATTGCTGTCATTCTGTAACATTTGGAGAGAACCACCTAAATAATACGCTTCACTTCATGGCCAACGGATTCCTTACAGTCCTGTATGAAACATTAAATCAACCAAGACGCTGCTTCTCTGTAAGCAGATGGTCCACATAACGGTAAGAAAGTAACTTAAAATGAAATCGTGAGCTCGGCTTACCTTCAGAGGCAAAACACAAGGCAGCTTGGCAAAAAATGTCTGAAACTGGTTGCTGATTGTGGTCCAGAGGCTACTAGGAGAATCCATGGGCAGAGCTTCCATGAAAGTAGCAATGTTTTCCAAACAGCGTATCATAGCACCCCCTGCTGGTAAATTCTTTTTGTTATTTAGACCCTAAAAACACAAAAGCATAGGCAATCAACTGCGGAAGCGGCGTGGGGATTCATATAGCTCTTTGATGAAGACCGGCTTTCAAAATCACACCTTCATGCCATAAACGTGTGTTGTGCGCCCACTATATAGGGTAATCAGTATAATCAGCAGGGGGGATAAGAAAAAAATTGACAAATTCAGACAAACTTGGGGGAGGGGGGAATTGTGATCTGACTCAGGGAGAGAAGATGAAATATGAGCAAGAAAAAAATCTTTTAAGGATGTACAACTGGTGTGGTTAGGTGCTAAGAAGACACAATGAATGATGCTTGCTGGAAACTCCAAAGTTCCCAGCCAAGAACTGAGAGTACTGACTACAAAGTCCCTACAGCAATCTGCCAACCTCCCAAGCGAATTGAGGAAGCTAGGAAGCAGAGGACTGCAGACAGGAATCCAAATCTCGCGATACAACCAACAAGTAGAGGAGCTGAGAATTGACTCTAAGTCTCGCGCTACAGCAAATAGGCAGGCCTTGAATCCGAATCTTGCCGTACAAAAATAAGCTGTGAAGCGGAGCCTTGACACCAAGTCTCGCGATACCGTGCACCTGTTCTACCCGCCACACGTTTCGAAGGCTGGAGAGTTCTGTGGAGGTGAGTTCTCAACGGCTGGCGTCCGCCCTTTGTTGAGGGTGTCCACAAGCTTCAAATAAACAGTAAATCTGCACAAAATAGCAGTGTCCAACGGACACTTTTCTAGGCATTGGCAATCTTTATTTTTTCAATTTTTAAAATTTAAATTATTTAAAATTTGACATTTCAAATTAAGCTTTTTAATGACAACATTGTAAATTTAATTTTTAAGTTAAATGACTCTGTCTTCCGCAGCAGCGTTTTCGGCGGGGCTTATTGCGTCTTCCGCGCAGACCTACCTCCAGGAGCTGACTGAGCGCCGCGATGGAGCTCAGCTCGTTGAAGTCCATCAGGGACGTGGCCAAGGTCCGCAAAAACGTGCCATCTGGAAGGTCAACAGCAGAGTTAGGGGCGTCCGCGTTCCCGCGACGAGCCGCGCCGGGGGCGCCCGCGGGCCTACCTTTGATAGTGCTCTGGAAGAGCTGCGGGAAGATGCCGTTGGGGGCCAGCTGGTGAAAGATGCAGCGCAGGAACTGCTTGGCCACCCCCGCGGCGTTGCCGGGAACCATCATGCTGGGGAGAAGAGACGACGCTCGTGAGCAGCCGGCCTGAGCGTAGGTATTGATTTACCTGTCTAACACCAGGGCTTCTGTGGACTGCCTCACTGTCATTTTCATCGGTGAGATGAAATACCCTAGTCACACAGAATCCCTGTTAACAATACGCTTTTACAACAAGAGAACCAGGAAATGTCAGAGTGGTCCCTGACTCATTCCAGGGTACAGATGAGGGTTCCCAGGCCCAGAGAGAAAAGGTGACCTGCAAAGGCCACAAGTCCAGACAACCGCAGAGTCAGGACTAGACCCCAGGATGAGGATCCTCAGCAAGATCCTCCCAGAAAGCGTCCCTAGCGAAGAGAGAGAGAGCTGTTCTGGGTAGGAAGGCGGGGAGTGAGTTGTTCATTCCTCTTGGGAGATGTGGCAAGTTTTCTTGGGGCGTCTGAGCTGGTACTCGTGAAAGGGACGGGCCCCTTCACCCTCTGTACCACTCCTGCACTTGAAAGGGGGAGCCAAGAGATGATTATGTCGCCCTGCCCCTTAGACCAAAGTATCAGAAACGATGTTCCTAGAGGTAAACATCGAAAGAAAGGAAGAGGAACTCAAAGAGCCGAAATGGAGGACTGGTAAAAACTCCTTCTTACCTAAACCATTTGATTATGCCATGTCTACCCCAAAATGCTGGTTCAAACTTGTGGGTCAAAAATCTTCTTCAGGAAGAAATGATACAAGCTGACACAAAGTCTTTCAAAAATTAGGGAAGGAGGGAACCCCTCCCGACTTATTTTATGAAGCCAGCATAGCACTAAAACTAAAATCAGATAAAGTCATTACAAACAAACAGACAAAACAAGGAACAAAAAAGAAAGGAAAAGAAAAAAGACCAATAGTCAGCGCTCATGGACAATGAATCCAACTGTAGATAAAAAGGATGATGGGCCATGACCAAATAGGGTTTGTCCCAGGAATGTAAGAATGACCTAATAGTAAAGAGCCGATGAATGGGATTCAACATATTAAAGAATAAAGGGCAAAAAACAGTTATTTCCACAGATAAAGAAAATGCATTTCACAAAATTCAACATAGAAACACTCATGAGAAAAACTCTCAGCAAACTAGAAACAGAGGAAATCCTCAATCTGGTAAAGGACATCTATGAAACCTATAGCAAACAGTATTAATGGTGAGATATTAAATGCTTTTCCTGTAAAAGCAGGAACAAGGCAAGAATGCTCACTCACTTCCTTATTACGGTACTGGAGGTCCTAGCCATTGCAATGGGCAATAAAAATTAAAAAGCATAGAAATCAGAAAGGGAGAAGTGAAAATGTCACCATTTACAGATTTTTTACATACAAATGCTTTTAGATTCTAAGGAATCTAAGAAGCAACTACTACAACTTAGCTTATTACATTACAATGTTAATACAAAAAATCATTTGTATATTTATATACCAGCAGCAAAACGTTGGAAAATGAACTTTTTAAAAACTTGGGGCCAGCCCAGTGGCTCAGTGGTTAAGTTCACACGCTCTGTTTCAGTGGCCTGTGGTTCATGGGTTCAGATCCCAGGTGCACACCTACACACCGTTCATCAAGCCATGCTGTGGCAGCGTCCCACCTACAAAATAGAGTAAGACTAGCACAGATGTTAGCTCAGGGACAATCTTCCTCAAGGAAAAAAAACGAGGAAGATTGGCAACAGATGTTAGCTCTGAGCCAATCTTCCTCACCAAAAAAGAAGAAGAAGAAGAAGAAAATCCACTACATTGGCATTAAAAAACCAAGATCCTTGGGAATAAATTTAACAAAAGATGTGCAAGACCTCTAAACTGAAAACCACAAAACATTGCTGAGAGAAACCAAAAAGGCCAAATGAAATAAGAATATATACTATGTTTATGAAGTGAAAGACTCAATATTTATATGATGTCAGTTATTCTCAAATTGATTTATAGTTTCAATACAATCCAGGCAGGCTTTTTTTCCCCAAAAATTGAGAAGCGTATTCCAAAATTTATGTGGAAGTGTGAAGAATCTAGAATATCTAAATCAACTTCTTGAAAGAGATGACCAAAGCTGAAGGATTCATATCTGACTTCAAGACTTACTATACAGCTACAGTAATCAAGACAGGGTGGTGCCAGCTTGAGGATTAACATATAGATCAATGGAACAGGATAGAGAGCCTGGAAATAGATCGACCCTAATAAGGTTATTTGATTTTAACAGACACCAAAGTGATCCAATGGGGAAAAAGAAAGTCATTTTTTTTAATGTTGAAATAACTAAATATGTTTACTTAGATTGTTGGATAAAAATATCAACCTCTACCTCACATCATACATAAAAATTAATTTGAGATGGATCATATAAATGCTAAATATAAATGCTAAAACCATAAAACTTTTAGAAGAAAACATTGGAGAATATCTTCTTGATGTGAGGATAGGCGAAGGTTCCTCAAATAAACAACAGAAAACAATAAGCATGAATTGTTTTAAATGTTTAAAACATTAGACTTCACCTAAATTAAAAACTTCTCATCAAAATATACCATTAAGAAAAGGAATAGGCAAGCCCCAGACTGAGTGAAAATGTTCTCAAAACATTTAATAAAGGACTGGTATTCAGGATATATACTAAAGAAGTCCTGCAACTCAATAATAAAAAGACAACAACCCAGTTAAAAATGTGCAAAAGATTTGAACACTTCACCAAAGAAGATATAGTGGTCACTCCATAAATACTTGTTGAATAAATGAATGTTACACAAATCTCACTGTACTTTTTGTTCATAGCACTTAGCACTGTTGACACTTATAAACTTGTGCAAATATTTTATTCATCTTTCCCTCCCAGGTAGACTGTAGGCCCCATGAGGGCAGGAATCATGTCAGTTTTGTCCCCAATTGAAACCTAAGTATCTAGCACAGTGCCTGGTACAGAGTGGGCTTAAAAGTATTAGTTGACTAAAATGAGCGAATGCGTGAATGCGGAATGAATGAATGAAGGTGTGCACAGACAGTGAACTTGTGCTCTCTGGAGCTGCAGCTGAACCTCACAATAGTTCTTCCACAGTGCACACTCTGGTGTTTTGGAATCGCAATGAACATGCACAGGGGACAAAAAGAAAGTGAGAAATTAGGAGATGCAACGTAAGGATTATAGGTATACCAGAGGGAGAAGAGAAGGAGAAAGGGGCAGAAAGCCTATTCAAAGAAATAATGGCTGAGAACTTCCCAAATCTGGTGAGGGAGATGGATCTTCAGGTGACAGAAGCCAATAGATCTCCAAACTTTATCAATGCAAGAAGACCAACTCCACGGCATATAGTAGTGAAGCTAGCAAAAGTCAACGATAAGGAGAAAATACTAAGGACAGCCAGGCAAAAGAAACTAACCTACAAAGGAACCCCATCAGGCTATCAGCAGATTTCTCAACAGAAACTTTACAGGCTAGAAGAGAGTGGAATGATATATTCAAAAATCTGAAGGACAAAAATCTACAGCCGAGAATTCTCTACCCAGCGAAAATATCCTTCAAATACGATGGAGAAATAAAAACTTTCCCAGATAAACAAAAATTAAGGGAGTTCATTGCCACAAAACCTCCTCTTCAGGAAATCCTCAGGAAAACCCTCATTCCTGAAAAATCCAAAAAAGGAAAGGGACTACAAAACCAAGAGCAGAGGAGATAAGTAGAAGGACAACAACAGAGAGTAGCAGCTCTACATCAGAACAGATTAAACCATGGGACGAGAAACAAAGGAAACTGAAGAAAACCGGAAAACAAGACACAAAATGGTAGTGGTAGGCCCCCACATCTCAATAATCACTCTAAATGTAAATGGATTGAACTCCCCAATCAAAAGACACAGAGTGGCAGGATGGATCAAAGAACAAGATCCAACAATATGCTGCCTCCAGGAAACACACCTCAGCCCCAAAGACAAACACAGACTCAGAGTGAAGGGATGGAGAACAATACTCCAAGCTAATAATGAACAAAAGAAAGCAGGTGTCGCTATACTAATATCAGACAAGGTAGATTTCAAAGCAAAACAGATAAAGAAAGATAAAGAGGGACAGTATATAATGATAAAAGGGACTCTCCACCAAGAAGACATAACACTTATAAATATATATGCACCCAACACAGGAGCACCAAAATTTGTAAAGCAACTCTTAACAGAACTAAAAGAAGACATCAACAACAATACAATAATAGTAGGGGACCTCAACACATCATTAACACCAATGGACAGAACATCCAGACAGAAAATCAACAAGGAAATAATAGAATTAAATGAAAAATTAGACCAGATGGACTTAATAGATATATATAGAACACTTCATCCAAAAACAGCAGGTTACACATTCTTCTCAAGTGCACATGGAACATTCTCAAGGATTGACCATATTTTGGGAACCAAAGCAAACATCAATAAATACAAGAGAGTTGAAATAATATCAAGCATCTTTTCTGATCATAATGCTATTAAACTAGAAATCAACTACAAGAAAAAAGCAGAGAAAGGTGCAAAAATGTGGAGACTAAACAACACGCTTCTCAACAAACAATGGATCATTGAAGAAATTAAAGAAGAAATCAAATTTTATCTGGAGACTAATGAAAATGAGAACACGACATACCAAATCATTTGGGATGCAGCAAAAGCAGTCCTAAGAGGGAAATTCATCGCAATACAGGCTCACCTCACTAAACAAGAAAAAGCTCACATAAGCAACCTCAAACGACGCCTAACAGAACTAGAAAAAGAAGAACAAACAAAGCCCAGAGTCAGTAGAAGGAGGGAAATAATAAAAATAAGAGCAGAAATAAATGATATTGAAACAAAAAAGACAATAGAAAGGATCAATGAAACAAAGAGTTGGTTCTTCGAAAGAATTAACAAAATTGACAAACCCCTAGCCAGACTCACCAAGAAAAGAAGAGAGAAATCGCAAATTAATAAAATTAGGAATGACAGGGGAGAAATCACAACAGATACCAATGAAATACAAAAGATCATAAGAGAATACTATGAAAAACTATATGACAACAAATTGAATAACCTGGAAGAAATGGACAAATTCCTAGACTCCTACAATCTCCCCAAACTGAATCAGGAAGAAATGGAGAATCTGAATAGGCCAATCACAAGTAAGGAAATAGAAACGGTAATCAAAAACCTCCCCAAAAATAAGAGTCCAGGACCAGACGGCTTCTCTGGAGAATTCTACCAAACATTCAAAGAAGACTTAATACCTATTCTCCTCAAACTGTTCCAGAAAATTGAGAAAGATGGAGAACTCCCTAACACATTCTATGAAGCCAACATCACTCTGATCCCCAAACCTGACAAGGACAACACAAAGAAGGAGAACTACAGGCCGATATCACTGATGAACACAGATGCAAAAATCCTCAACAAAATTTTGGCAAACCGATTACAGCAATACATCAAAAAGATTATACACCATGATCAAGTGGGATTTATACCAGGGACACAGGGATGGTTCAACATCCGCAAGTCAATCAACGTGATACACTACATCAACAAAATGAAAAACAAAAACCACATGATCATCTCAATAGATGCAGAGAAAGCATTCGACAAGATCCAACACCCATTTATGATAAAAACCCTCAGTAAAATGGGTATAGAAGGAAAGTACCTCAACATAATAAAGGCCATATAAGATAGACCCACAGCCAACATCATACTCAATGGACAAAAACTGAAAGCCATCCCACTGAGGACAGGAACAAGACAAGGGTGCCCACTTTCACCACTCCTATTCAACATAGTACTGGAGGTGCTGGCCAGAGCAATTCGGCAGGAAAAAGAAATAAAAGGAATCCAAATAGGTAACGAAGAAGTAAAACTCTCGTTGTTTGCAGACGACATGATCTTATATATAGAAAACCCCAAAGAATCCACAGAAAAACTATTAGAAATAATCAACAACTACAGCAAAGTAGCAGGGTATAAAATTAACGTGCATAAATCAGTAGCATTTCTATACACTAACAATGAACTAACAGAAAAAGAACTCAAGAACTCAATCCCATTCACAATCGCAACGAAAAGAATAAAATACCTTGGGATAAACTTAACCAAGGAAGTGAAGGATCTATACAATGAAAACTACAAGACTTTCTTGAAAGAAATTGACGATGACATAAAGAGATGGAAAGACATTCCTTGCACATGGATTGGAAGAATAAACATAGTAAAATGTCCATACTACCTAAAGCAATATACAGATTCAATGCTATCCCAATCAGAATCCCAAGAACATTCTTCATAGAAATTGAACAAACAATCCTAAAATTCATATGGGGCAACAAAAGACCGCGAATTGCTAAAGCAATCCTGAGCAAGAAAAACAAAGCCGGCGGAATCACAATCCCCGATTTCAAAACATACTACAAAGCTACAGTGATCAAAACAGCATGGTACTGGTACAAAAACAGGTCCACAGATCAATGGAACAGAATTGAAAGCCCAGAGATAAAACCACACATCTATGGACAGCTAATCTTCGATAAAGGAGCAGAGGGCCTACAATGGAGAAAAGAAAGTCTCTTCAACAAATGGTGCTGGGAAAACTGGACAGCCACATGCAAAAGATTGAAAATTGACCAGTCTTTTTCATCACACACCAAAATAAACTCAAAATGGATCAAAGACCTAAAGATTAGGCCTGAGACAATAAGTCTTTTGGAAGAAAATATAGGCAGTACACTCTTTGACATCAATTTCAAAAGAATCTTTTCGGACACTGTAACTCCTCAGTTGAGGGAAACAATAGAAAGAATAAACAAATGGGACTTCATCAGACTAAAGAGCTTCTTCAAGGCAAGGGAAAACAGGATTGAAACAAAAAAACAGCTCACTAATTGGGAAAAAATATTTACAAGCCACTTATCCGACAAAGGGTTAATCTCCATAATATACAAAGAACTCACACTGCTTAACAACAAAAAAACAAACAACCCAATCAAAAAATGGGCAGAGGACATGAACAGACATTTCTCAAAAGAAGATATGAATATGGCCAATAGACACATGAAAAGATGTTCGTCATCGCTAATCATCAGGGAAATGCAAATCAAAACTACACTAAGATATCACCTTACACCCGTTAGATTGGCAAAAACATCCAAAACCAAGAGTGACAAATGTTGGAGAGGTTGTGGAGAAAAAGGAACCCTCATACACTGTTGGTGGGAATGCAAACTGGTACAGCCACTATGGAAAACAGTATGGAGACTTCTCAAAAAGTTAAAAATAGAAATACCCTATGACCCAGCCATCCCATTACTGGGTATCTATCCTAAGAACCTGATATCAGAAATCTCAAGAGTCCGTTGCACCCCTATGTTCATCGCAGCATTATTTACAATAGCCAAGACGTGGAACCAGCCTACATGCCCAGAAACTGATGATTGGATAAAGAAGATGTGGTATATATACACAATGGAATACTACTCAGCCATAAAAAAAGACAAAATTGGCCCATTCACAACAACGTGGATGGACCTCGAGGGTATTATGTTAAGCGAAATAAGCCAGTCAGAGAAAGACGAACTCTATATGACTCCACTCATAGGTGGAAATTAGTATATTGATAAGGAGATCTGATCGGTGGTTACCAGGGAAAAGGGGGGGTGGGGGGTGGGCACAGAGGGGGAAGTGGTGTACCCCCAACATGACTAACAAAAATGTACAACTGAAATCTCACAAGGTTGTAATCTATCATAACATTAATAATAAAAAAAAAAGAAAGTGAGATCTGGGCTCACTTTAGGACCTTACCTTTCTGCTTGATTAGAAAAAGTAGTGCTGGACGCCAGTCTAGGAGATAAAGTAAACAGAGTCACATGAGTATCTCAGGCTTTCATGATGAAATGCATGAGTACTGTGGTAGGATCCATTGCGGCTCTGCTTTAGATGTGGAGACCTGTAAAACCATTGACAATTCGCCTGACCAGGGACAGAGGGCCCACTCAGCGGTCAGTCTCCAGGGTTCAACTTCACTGAGTTCCTGAGCCCTGCTTTCCGCATCAAATCAGGTTTTTCCGCAGAGATGCATACAGTTAAGTCGGTTTAATATCACCCAGCCAATCTACAAAATGGCATCTGCAGCTAGGTTAGACAGATGACAGAGCAGCACTGGACCCAGTCCATCTCCAGATTAACTCAACTCAAAACGCATCTCTTTGTGTACAACCTCTGAAACCTCACCACAGACAAACTACAAACTGTAAGAGCCTCTATAAGATAGTAAAATGAGTAATAGGAGTTTTCGTCAGCTAATTGTTGGATTGCAATGACGTACTGAGAAGAGAAATGTATTAGGTTAAGCAATCAATATATAACGTGATTTTTGAAAAGTATAATTATATGGTGTGTACACATGGAAATATTCTGTATGTATGGAAAGAAAGAGAATGTACTAAATTGGTGAGTTTAGAAAAACATGTCTTGATCAGTAAGATATTAAAGAAACAAATATGGAGAATGCTACAAATTTATTTACTCAAGGCCACCAGAATGAGCTGGGCCAGGAAAGCAGTGGAGAGGAATAGAGGGTCCAGCAGCCACCAACAGCAGACACCATTCCCAGGTGCTTTGGTTATGGGCCCTCTCGTGCTAGTGACACTACGATGACAGAAAAGCATCGGCGAATAAACAGTGATTAAGGGTGCAGCAAATGTGATCTTGAAGGCTGGACGTAGAAAAAGGCGTGGGTACATTTTAAGAGGGATCTAAGTAGAGAGCAAAATACGAAATCATGTGGAAAGGCTTGGGTGATAAATGAAAGGGTTATGCTGAGGTTACATAACTCTTAGTATACCCTGGAAATAGTTCCCGGGGGACTAGCATAAATAAACCAAGTGTTTGTAAATTCACATTGCCTCGTGGAATTGAGGCATGCAAGAAAGCCCTGAATCAGGTGACTGCTGAATCTGTTTCCTTGGTAGTTTTGTGATTCGGCTTAGGTTGCTCAGAATTGTGGCGGCTTGCTTTAAATGCCCTGTCTCTTGCTAGTCTACCCAGGGGAGGTAGACATTTAAATATAAGTATATGTAAATATGTAAAAATGTATCTGCTACTGTTTTTCCTTTGCTTTTCTTCAAAGCTCCTGTGTTCCCATCCTAACAGTTGGCAATGCTTGAACATGGTTTATTCTCACTTATGTTAAAACAAACAAAAACAAAATAAAGCGCCTCTATATATCTCTTACAACTTAGATCAGCTCTTCAAGGAGATGGTAACAAACAGAGCAATGCGCCTATTGATTCTACAACTGAAAAGTATTAATAGTAGGAATTGTGACCTTGCATTAAGAAAACCTCTCAATTCCACAAATATTGCTGGTAGCTGGTACAGCATTTATTCCACAATTATTATGATTAGGTTAAAATTAAGGGCTTAAATGAAATAATTCATCTTTTTTTAATCTCGCCATCTCCCTGTGTTCCTCACTTACTTTGCACATTGGCGATTTCTAAGTATTAGAGGTGGAATAGCTATACCATCTCTGATTATATATTCCTAAGAATATACATTCCTAAGGATACTACGAAAAATTGGGGGGAGGGGAATAAGGGAGTCATATACTTTTGGGATCAAGGGGTTTTAATGCTTTCCTGTTTATCTTTAACTTGAAGTCAGCATTTCTTCATTAAAAAGAAAAAAAAGATTAAATTTTAACTCTATTAAGATTCATTCGCTTTCTTTCCCTCAACTACCAGGAATTTGCAGAATTCAGTTTTTTCCCTACCCCCTCCATAGAGACTTTCCCTAAGAAATCGTTTCCATCCTGAACCTCTGTAGCACTTACCACTCATGCCACTCATTACAGCTCTTAACCATGTCCTGTCTTGTATTGCTATCAGTTATTCCACACGTCACTGTCCTCCTCAACAACGAAGCCACAAAGCACTTGAGGGCAAGAGCTAGGTCTAATGCCCGCAGCCTGAAGCACCCGGCTCTGTGCCAGCGCACACTGGAAACAGTAGATTCATGTGGGATTCCGTTCAGTCCTCTCCTCTAAGTTGTGCACGCTAGGGCTACAGTTTGTTACTGAATTTGAACTTTACTTATATCCATGAAATACTTTTCTTCTGATGTCCTATCTACTAAGTGGAATGTTCTTAACCTGAAAATTCTCAAAGCAGCTAAGTTTCATCTTCCCTCAGTTAGGCGGGAGGCCCTGTTCCCAGAATGTGTGCATCCTTCGTTTTTCTGAGTCAGAAGCATGACACTGCTATACTACCATTTATCCCGTCACATGTCAATGCCCTAAGTTGCGTAATTAAGTGAGCCACTCCAAGATTACAAAATGCCTAGAGAACCCATCTTAAAGTAGGTAAAGGGAGATAATAATAACACAGTGTTTACCATGACCTATGCACAGTTCTGAGCATGGTTACAGACATTAGTTCGTATAGTAATAGAGAAAAAATAGAGTTTTCTTAGTGCAGTTTCCTCTAGCTTCACTCTGACACTGTGACTCCTAACCCTACACAGCTGGGGAATTCTATCAAAAGTTCGGTCCATTCATTTTTTAAAATTACTCTGAGTTGATCTTACAAATATCAAGTATTTATAAGTTTACTGAATGTTTCACTTTTGATCTGGTAGTTTTTATTTCAAGATATAGATGGAGTAAGCCTCCTTCCTACCAAACAAAACAGAAGCCGACATTCACCTTCCCACAGACTGCATGATATCCAGCAATAGCGGGGCTGCCAAGTCTGGGCTTAAGTGAATGAATGTGGAGAGGACCACAATGGCCAGCCCAAGGGTCTCCTCATCATATTCTTCAAGAATGGCCCCACAGTCGTGGCATCTGCAAAGAAAACAGAGGAATGCTTTCCATGAAAGCCAACAATGTTTCCAGATATAACAAAGTACATATAGCCATTTCTGGTGAGTCTTGGAAAAGTCCCAAAAGGAGGTCAGTGGTCTCACTCTAACAACAAATAGGAGACTCCAATGCCAGCCTCCCCACAGACCAGAAGCAGCATATATGGCAGAGATCAGGAGGGTTCACTGCATCTTTCTTTCAGCTGGCAAGCATCTGGCCTGTTCGTGAATCGTTGCTCCCTTTTACAGTGAGCACCAAGTGGACTAACTGTCTGAAGCTTCTGGTTGAAGGATTTTATGCATGTGAAATTATTGCTAGGGATCTCAGTAACTGGATAGTTTTTTCATTTGTTGAAATTAAAAGTGAAAAATGCCCAGACACAAATGGAAACTTTCCTAAGCTTTTGTATTAGAAAATGCCCTATTTGTGGGTGAGAGGCAGGGAAGCCAAGTCAATAGAACACTCTAGAAAGCTTGGGGAGTCTGGATCTCAGTCTCTTCTCTCCCACTCACTTAGATCAGTTTCATGAACTCACCACACCTACTGAATATAATATGTAAAACACAACACCTGCTCTTAAGTAACTTACAACTTATTTCTCTTTGTGGTATCTAATGTAGGTTCAATTTAATATATATATATATATATAATTTCCCTATAAACTGACTTTTAAAAAATACAGGATTCACAGGGCCTGCCTGGTGGCATAGTGGTTAAGTTTGGATCCCGGGTGCAGACCTATACACCACTCATCAAGTCACACTGTGGCAGTGACCCATATACAAAATAGAGGAAAATTGACACATATGTTAGGTCAGGGACAATCTTCCTCAAGCAAAAAAAAAAAAAGGAAGATTGGCAACAGATGTTAGCTCAGGGCCAATCTTCCTCACCAATATATATATATACACGTAGGATTCACATCTATAACTAAAAAAGAATAGACGTGGAGTGCACACAAAGGCAACCAGGAAGACAACTAGGGAAGATTGAGACTTGCAGGAGGACACAAAATGTGGAAATTATACCAAAGGAGAAGCTAAGAAGAGCCCTCCACAAGCAACGTGGTTCTCCCCACATGACATTCCAAGGCTGCTGTTCAAGACAGGCGCCTTCACTTCTTCAGCAATGACCATCAGCAGTGGCCAGCTGCACGGATCCTCACACCAGCCCCTTCCACCTCAGCCTTCTCTCCTTTTATCATAAGCCTACCCAATTTGTCACTTGGGGCACTTTTACCAGGAAGCCTCCCTGGCCCAAGGGGATCTCTCCAAACCTGCAATCCTACAAGTCTTCTTTATCATACTCGCTGAACAAGAATTTATGTACCAGGCACTGTATAGGGAGCTTAAAGTATAAAATACAGAAGAAAATGTCCCGGTCCCTAAGGAGCTCAGAATCTATTACAGAACATGTATGTAAAAACAACTACACAATTAAAATGCAATGTGATAAGTGATAGAATAGAGAGATGTATCAAATACTGTGGAAACTTGGAGAATGGCATGACTAATTCAGCCTTGTGGAATTAGGTCTTGAAGCATGAATAGGAGTTCACTAGGCAGAGAAAGTAGAGAGAAGGGCACCTATGAAATCAGAGGAGAGAAAACATCAGGCATGCTCTGGAAGAGGTGAGGGGCTGGGGAAAGAGTTCCTGGCGTCAGGAGTGTTGGGCCATACCTTCACAATCTAAAGGGCCTTTCATACTAAGCTAAGGCATTGGGACTTTATCCTATAAGAAACCTGGGGATATTGAAGACTGACAAACCAGGAGGTGACATAACCAGTTTGAGATTCAGAGAACAGATTCTATTGGCAGGATGGGAGTAAGAATCAAGTCTCAAACTTAGTCCCATCCTAACAATTTGAGCTTCTGGTTGAGAGATGTTATTTGTGTGAAGTTATTGCTAGGAATTATCAGTAAGTGGATATTATTTGCTTTCATCCAAATTAAAAAAGAAAAATGTCTTGGCATAAATGGAAGCCGCCCATAAAATACTACGTTGCTAAAATAACAAATGCATACCAACTCTTATGGCTACAGCCATTTGAAGAACAAAGTATGACTTAAAGCATAGCATGCCTCCTCTGATACTTTCTCACAACCACAGTGAGCAAACTCTCAAAATCTGTAAACACAGGGAAGAAAATAACCGTGCAAGCTTACTTGTCTGTCATCACTGTCGGCTGCTCATCTGTGAATTCTTCGGGTGCTGGCACAAACATACTGACAATGCTGGGTGCCGACAGCAGGCTGGATTTAGTGGCACCTGGGTAAGCAGCAAAGAGACAACTGGTGAATCAAGATCCGTTTCTGGGGGCCAGGAAAAGCCCCATGCTCCTCTTATACATCCTCCAAAGATCACATTCACAGGGATGTGACATGGACAATCCAACTGCACTGTGAAAAACCCTCAAGAGTAAAATGAATTCAAGAAAGACTGTGATTTGTTTCTATTTGTATGATTTTAAGAGCCCCCATCTCTCCCTTTGCTTCTTGACTTTGAAAAAATCAGAAAGAGTTCAGGTGTGCCAACAGGATACTAGGATAAACATGAAAAAAAGAGAAAATCTATTCAAAGGTACCCTTAAATGAGTTATTTAATTAACTCTTATTTGCTAGCATAAATGGAAGCTGCCTATACGATGCTATGTTTCTAAAATCACAAATGCAGACCAACACTAAAATGTTGCTCATTTTGGAAGGCTGTAAGATCCCAGAACTCCACACACCTAAGCAAGGGGAGAAGTTTGAGCTAGGAAATAGCAGGACAGTTTCCTACTTTGAAAATTAATATCATAAGCTCCCAAGCAAAAGACTTGATTTTTTTCAAACTGAAATATTGTTGAATGAAATATCACGTTTTGACAGAACCATCCAGTGACGTCAGCCCATTAGTATCACAGAGTTTCAAACTTTAGGTATTGATGCCTTCAAAGAGCTCTGAGGCAGGAATTTTGGCAAGATGCTCTAGTGGTGAGTAAACCTGGAGAGCCACCAGTGCCGGATTCTCCAGGGACTGTGGGAATGAGGCGCTCCAAGAAGAATCCCAAAGTGACAATCCAGAATAATGCCATTTTCTAAAAAATAATAACAGTGGCTCTGAATTCTTCAAACAGGAAAGACGGCAGAAAGACCCAATAGTTTCTCATCAAGGAACTGGTAACCTGGTGCCACAAAACAAACCAAACTCTGCATGATCTTTACTTAAATAGGAGAAAGAGAACAATTCAGATAATTGGTTTCTAAAGAAATCAACATAAAAACTTTAGAAATCTCACCAAGTGGACAATGTGTTTCAATCTGAGGGAGAAAAAAATGGTATTGAAACCTTTGAAGAGTCAAGATGCTTCCATACTATACAGACTCTCCTGCCTGATCAAAGGCTACCAAACGTGTTTATGAGAAGCAGAACCACAGACCCAATGGCAAAGGAAAGTATCTGAAAATATCTTTAAGTCACTTCCAAAGATCCCAAATGGGAATCCAAATTTTACTACTATATTTACCAGCTATCTCTGAGATAACACTCTTCCCTAAGTGTATCCAAGTGTATCATTAACAAGGATCTCCAATTCTTTCATAAAGATGGTGCTATGAATGGAAGCAAAAGTATTTATTACAAGCATAAATACAAATTGATTAATAATAGAAAAGGCAAGAATTGGGCCAAGATAAAAAAAGACATGATTGGTTATTAAACAGTAAGGTAAACAGCATGAAGTTGCTTCAAGAAACCAAACACAGAAAGTTTAAATCCAATACTGAACACTTCTTGAACGTTGACAGACTATGTCTACCAGATACCAAAATGTCTGTGCTAAAAGTGAAAATATTCAGCTCATAAGATTTATAGTGACATATGAATAGTCTTATTAGAAACATGAGAAATTGATTTTTTTAAAAAAACTCTGAATCAAGGCTTTCAGAAGATTATTGCCTATTACTATTATATATAAATCATAATTCAAGTCAAGAAAAGGGAGAGAATCAAAGTCATTTGGGTGGTTTCAAGCCAATCATTACCCAATATACATGCCAAGGAACAGGTATTTTTGACAACAGCATTGTGAAGCTGTTTGTCTATATGACAACACAGAATGTGTGATGCAATATTTATGGCAGTCATCTATAAAAGCAGATAGGTTAAGTTATTGGGCGTTGGCCCCCATATGGCAACATTAGCTGAACCAATGGATTTCTGAATACTCCTAATGATGTGGGAGCAAAGAGTAATGTGCAAGAAGGTGGGAAATACAAAAAGGAAGCCATAGACCTCAGCTACCTTTGTTATAGCTGAGTCACAACTAAGTCTGCAATATTAAAGGCAGCCCCATTATCCTCCAGTTGTTGGCAACACTTTAGATGCCACCACTACTGGTTCCCCTAATGAATACCCAAAGTGTACTCTATTTGGAACTAGGAATAGAAATAGAAAGTTCTTCGAAACTTGAATAAAAGAGGGGACTTCCTCTTAAGCCCAGCTTCAAAGCTGGAGATTTTGACAAAGCCCCTTTGGGAATGTTAGAGATAGGAGAAAGTGTAAAGGTGTTGGTTTGTCTCAAAGCGTGTATGCACACATCAGTCCCCTAGCTACATCAACGGACTCTTCCGTTTACTGTGAAAGAGACTCACTTTCTGTATCTGTTTCCATTGCCTCATTCCATTTTTGCTGTTACTAACTGAGTCACTGGATCATGGATATGCACCAGAGTTTGTTCAACCACCATAACGTCTCATAAAAACTTTTCCTAGGCCCATAAAGGAGAAGTCTCCTTTCATTGGATAGAGAGGCTAAAACTGTTACTCATTGCCAAATAAATGTTAGCATAAGCTGCAAATAGCTCCTCATACCTAAGGAAAATTAGAAGAGTGACATAGTCTGGAATAATTGGTCTGCTTGATTTAAGGGACTAGCTAAGAGATGTGGTTGTCATAATTCATTTTTTGTTTTTTTGCTTTTCACAAATGATAGATTAGCCTACTTCCTGAATTAAAAAAAAGAACAAAAGTAATGATTAACTAGCCGTGAGATGAATTTTGAAAATACATGGGCTGATGATCTTAGCGTAGATTTATTCTGAGTTTGGTCCTATGAGCAGCATAAAGTCAAGTGTATATTTTGTGCAATTTCAGATAGCTGAAAATAATGTATTACTCTATGATCTCAGCATTCTAGAAGGAACACAGATAAACCGGACCATGCTCAGAGAAGTAGATACAAGATGATATTGAAAAATGATACGTATTAGGAGGAATACCAAAGGACCCAGGGATGTGTGGTTTAGAAAAGACTGAGGGAATAAGCAATGGGTAGCTGTTTTCAAAGGTGTGAAAAATTATGAGAGAGACTAGACTTGTTTTGTGTGGCCCCAAGGGTTAGAAAGTCACTACAGGGATGAACTTTCTGTCGGTCATGTTCAAAGAGGAAATGGCGTGCATTCCAGTCCCTGGAGGTGTTTGAGCAAAGGTTGGATCCACTTCCTGGAGCAGCTAAAGAAGAGATTTCAGCAGCTGCCGAGTGACTAGATGATTAGCATACATAGTTTCTTTCAGCTCTTACAGTCTGAGGTACTCTTACTCAACTAACCTCTCGTCCTCAATGGCTGGCCCTCCAGGTCAGGGTTGAGGCATACTGGCACATTACACTGGCGTTTCCCGGGCTGTATCTGTTCTGTGGATAAATAGAGCATTTTAGTCTTCAATGTGGTCAATTTAGCACAAGTCACAACACAAAGAATTTAACCAGTAATCTCTTGGGGCCATTTTTGGGTCATTGTTCTTGTTGATTATTAACATTTACAGGAAACATCCTAGATTTTAGGGTAGAGTTGTTTGGGGTTTCACTACAAACCTGCCATTCAGGTATATGAAATGCAATTGAAAGCAGGAGAGCCTTGAAAACCATCCAAAAAAAGTCCAGATTCTCTAGCCACCCCCCCAAAAAAGCTCAAATCCCATATCTCTTGATATGAAATGAAAAAAAAATGAAAGGCTAATGTCACAACCATGAAAGAAATGTTTTATGCAAATCGATAAATACATGAGTGATCATTTGGGGCAATGGCCAGAAAGGTCACATAGAAAACATGTGGAACTGGCAGCAAGGAAATGACAGGCATTTGCCTGAGGGCTCAGGAACAGGAGTGGGGCAGAGGCAGAAATGGAGGAGTGGTGCTTCAGAAACATTTGTTTCATATGAAAGATGAGGCAAAGAAGCAAGCCATCGGATGTGCACAGACAGGAAAAAAGGCAGGTATTCTGTGAGCAAGCAGGTGCATGCTGAGGTGAACTGATCATGACCCATGTTTTCGACTGCCTTTCTGAGTGCATCTCAGTGCATCTAAAGACCAGATTTGTTCTTTTGGAGACTAGCAAGTCAGTGAATCAGCACAGGTGCTGTAAAGTGACATGCCACCTAACACTGAATTACACATTCATTGACTCTCGTCTGGTCTTGGATTTGGGGGAAACTTTTTATGGCACTAAGAAAAAGAAAAAGAATATTAAGATGAAGCTCTGGTAGGACTTGGTGACTAGAGAACCAAGTTGGAGGATGGAAAACAAGCCCAGGAGAACTCGGGTGAGAGAAATTCAGACAGCGTGTAAATGGCAAATACTAAATGAGAAACCAGAGGGACATGAACAAGGCTGAAGCTTGGTTGAAAAGTGGAAAATTCAGTTAAATGTGTTATTTGGCATCATGTAGATTTTTTTTTTAGGGTAAAATTTGGATTGTAAATTGAGATTTATTTGCCTTTTTATAACTACTGATTCAATCAAACTAGGCTGTAATTGTTGTCAGAATCTAAAATGGTTAGCTTAGGCTGAGCTACTTGCTAAGAAAACAGTAGCATGGCAAAATAATCTTCAGAGCCCCCAGGCCAACCTAATAAAAGCGGCATTTCATTATCAGAGAACTAACCAAACAAAAGCTCCCACTCTCAGTTCCTCACATAGCTTCATCTCAGTACAGAGAGACAAAATCCTCTCTGGTCCAGAACACCAGAAACACTTCACCCAAACCCGGTGAACTCTCCAGGCTGGTTGTCCGATGTCTTTCTCCTTATCTCCCTTGCCCGCTGGCTTTTGGCCATTTCATTACTCACTACCACTTATCACTGAAAGGAAAATAAAACACTAAACCTTTAAAATGTTAAGAACCCTTATAAAGGCCAGGAGAGTTGAAGCTATCTGTCAAATGTAGGATTGGGTATGGTGTATGGGATTTAGTTATCTAGACTAGCTCTCTTTTTTTGAAGAACAATGGGGGAAAATAAGATGAAATGTGTGTAAATATTATGGTTTTGAAAAAATAACAGTATCTCAAGATTTTGGTTTTGTGGACATTAGAATTCTCGGTCATAAGGAAGGGTATTAAAATAATCTCATGTAACTGTAGCCAGAAAGTACTAGACAAGATACTAAAATAGTCCGATCCAAGTGCTGGCCCCAGAGCATATCACAGTAATAAACCCTGATATTTTCATAGTGCGTGCATATTGCAGAGTGCTTTCACATATATAATCTTGTAACTCAAATGACCCATTTAATTAAAAAAGAAGAAGAAAAAGAAAAGGCAGGCACTCAAAAGAGCAGGATTGCGGCAGTACTACTGGTTTGAGAAAGTAGTACATGTGCAGAAGGTGGTAACAAAGTTTAGAAAATGCAGAGTGATCATGTTTAAAATAGACATGTCATGGCAGTCAATTCTTACTTTACAATTGAGGTTAGATGCAGTTCCATCGTATGAGCATGAGGGTGTGCGGCTGCAACCTGGTGACCCTGCTGACTAAAACACAGAGCTCATATTCCCAGACCTACCGGCAGATCATGACGTCACTAGGCGGACATTTGTTATTATTATTATTACTATAAATATTCCCTTATTCTGGTACTTTATAAAACAGAGAATATTGATAATCAGATGTTCTGTAATTTGCATCATGAAATCATAGTTGCATTCCCTCCTTTATGCATTTACATCATTTAACCCCCAGATAGATCACCTAATATCTGGAATCTGGGTCTTAGAGGAAAAAAAGAGTTGGACCAGCCTAGATGGACAAACAGGTGTTTCTAGAACACTTGGAAAGTTTAAATAGACTTATTATTACCTTAGGTTTTTAAAAAAGTTATTTGAACCACAAAACACAAGAGAAAATCTATTCCTTAGTAAGGGAGCAGAGGGGACACAGAGAAAGTGGCATTAGCTAATCTGAGAGGTAAAGCAAGAAAAAAAGCTTGACCCACCAGTGTCCCAGTTGCTGATGTTATGGGGGGCGCTAGACTGGTGTTCCAGCTGTCGCTTCATTAACTGGCTCATTGTCAGAGCTCCCAGAGATCCCCTTTTCATCTGCCTATACTGAGCTATATGGAGGAAATTAGGAGATGATTACTAGGGGAAATAAATTTCCACAGCACACAAAGGCTCTACACAGCATATAAAATCGTAATTGAACCTTCATTGGCTATTTGTAATTGTTTGGTAAATTGTATGCTCCTGTCCAAATGAGAAACTAAGACACTATGCTATTCCGGGTGCCTTTCTTCCCTCAGTAAAGACAGAAACAGTGCCTATGGGCGCTTATCTGTAACCTGTAAATATTTACTCCAATTACAACAATATGATTATTTTCAGTTACTTTTTTATTTGCATACTCTGCCTTGTTCCAAAAAGGATTTAAGACAGACAATACTACTTTGAATTTATAGCTTAACTTTCTTTAATGGAACTTGTGCATATATAGTTTCACTCTCCATTATATCCCCATGAGGCCCTCGTGTGTGTGTGTGTGTGTGTGTGTGTGTATGTATGTGTATATTTTGGAGTAGGATGACACATATCAACCCCAATTTTTAGAGAGAGAAATTGAAGCAAATGAAATTGTTACTTGAACCAACCAGCAAATGAGCTGGCTGTAAAACCAAAACATGTTGACTCCAAAATCAGTGCTCCTTTCAGTTTCTGTATAAGCCTCATCTACTGTTTGAAAAATGTGAACTGCATAACATTCCACAAGTATGTTCTAGCATACATCTTTGCTTTAGAAAATAGTGGTAACATTTGTATCCTGCAATTAAGTACTGACAAATATCCCACCAATGAAATGTCAAGTTATAAGCGTTTCCAAACCAGAAAAACAATGAAAAGCACTTCTGCCAGTAGACTGCTGAGTGGGACAGCAACCTGCCTCCTACCCTCCTCTTCCTCTGCGAGCGGTCCCACGAACCCTGCCATCCGCCCAGCGAACAAGCCAGAGCGTCGCCGACGTGCCTTTTCTACATGATCCCAAACACCTGGATATTTGAGAACTTGTGGTTATTCACTCTCTTATAAGGACGATTCAGAAACTGAAGCTCTGAATTACACGCCCTAGAAAGGAATGGTAGAAACTGGGATGATTGATGGCCCCTGGAAAGCCTTAAATGTTATACACAGGTTTCGCAATCATGATACCAAGGCAGCAACTTGGTGAGATGTGAAATCAGTTATAACATTATTCTTAATGTACTCAGCATGCTGTTTGATTCATGGCGGTCACGGCATGGTTAGCTACAAAGTAATCAGCTAATAAACTGATCAAAAGAGAGGGGTGTGATGGGAATTCTTGTGTCTTGGAGTCCGTGTTAACTGAATTCACAGAAATGACTATGCAAACCAACGTGAAAAGTTTCTGATTCTTGTTGTTGATTGGTAAAATTTACAATTTTATGACTCACTTGATAAGTGCGGTTTCAAGTAAAATCCAAAAGCAGATATCTTTTAGAAGATTTAACAAATTTAGAAATTAGTAGGCTCAAAGGATTTAAAACCTCTAGTGTATGAATAATTTCTCCAATTCTCAGTTGTTTGTAAAGACAGCAGAATTCCCTGAGAGTAAAAATCCTCAATGTTTAGCTCAGTGTGTAAGGCAGCTGGCATCCTGCCTCCAAGAACACGCCACAAAGAGCCACCCCACACATGCTTTTAATGGAGAGGAGGAGGAAGCCGGGAAGCTGATGATGCACTATGCTAACTCCACGCAGGCTAGATGCGATCATGACACAGGTGACACATTTATTTTACGGTACATTTAACTAGCACTGAAGTCAAGCTGACTTAGTCATCCTATCTCAAATTACACCTAATTTCTAATTAGAATCCACTATCATTTTCTTGGATGACTCATGCAAAGTAAGAGGAGAGAATATGCTTTCATGATTTTAGTATGTGGACTTAAAAATGGGCATTTTATCATGTTATCAGACTTTTGTGATAAAAGAAGAACATGCAGATTCAGAACTAGCCGTTCTTCTTTGCTACCAAAAGGGCAGGTAAGTGTCACTTGGAAACACTTTCTTAGAATTTTGATGGTCTCTGTTATAACTGAATTTGAATTATTCTAAGGCAGTGTAGTATACTAAAAAAGAGCATGAGCTTGAAAATCCAACAGACCTCGCATTAATCCCTGGCTCTATCACTTAGTACCTGTATGACTCTAGGCAAGTCATTTAACCTCCCTGAACCTCCTTTTCCTAGTCTATCAAATGGGGTCAGTAATATCTGCCATGTAGTCCTGATGTAAGGATTGAATAAGATAATAATGTGTGTAAACCATTTAGCTCAGTGCCTGGCACGTGGTAAGTGTCAAATAAATGGTAGCTATTATTATACTATTATGACTGTAAGCTCCTTGAAAACAAGGGGTGTCTTATTTATTTGCTTTTTCATCTCCAGTGCTAAGCACAGTGCCTGGCACCCAACAGACACTTAATAAACAGTTGCTGAATAAAAAATGAATGAATGCATGGATGAATGAACAATGAAGACGATGATGTTGTTCCATACTACCAGTCCAGCATTTAGGTTAAGATCTTTTTCTGGTTTTCAGGATCACCCTCATTTCAAAAGACGGTCAAATGAAAATTAACTAGCTCTTCAGGCAGTGTCCACATGGAACACAAAATATACAGCCTGTGTGACAAGGGTTTGCAGAAGTTGCACCTCTGTTTGTATTTCTGATTGCTGCTGAGAATTACCCAGGCTAAAGTCTCTTAATAGACCCCCCCCGAGCCAGGTGGACACCGTCATCTCCACCCCAGTGGAACTCAAGCTCCTCATGGGCAAATCTAGGACCCAACAACAGAAGGCAGTTTCAAAATAGTCGCTCCTATAGAGCCTGTAAAATTTCATCTCATTTTTATTTTCTGATCCCCAAGGGCTAGATCCAGTCATGAGTTTAGGCTCATGATATTTCTGATAGATTTATTTTATGATAACCTAGATAAAATTTTGTCAATAATGGAGGTTATTCAAATTACACAAAGCTGTTCCATGTAAAATCCTGTCACAGACAATGCTTTCCACTTGTCCCGAATGAGTCCCATGCTTATGTTTGGGCTAGTCATATACAATTCTTATTTGATTGAATTATGAGATTCACTGATTATTCCTTAACAAATTAGGATTCTTGGCCAATCAGTAACCATACTGATTTATCAAATGCTTGAGATGTTGACAAAAGTGGGCCTATGCCTCAGGGTCTCTGAGAACATACAACACAATGTCACCTAGGAAGCTAACACAACATTAAAAAGAGAAAAAAAAACAATACCAAGAGTGTGAAAATTTAAAACAACACAGCAGATAATGTTCCAAAATCTCAATGTACTGGTGAAATGATCACAAAAGGAAATCTTACTTGATATTGAGGAATGGCTACTTGTTTCAGGCACACCTGCTTCTAATGTAGGGGCAGATGAGGATTCCCGTGGCATTTCCAAAGTTGAAAGGCCTTTAGTAGAGGGATCTACAAACAGAATATTATTTAAAACTCAGGACATTGATTCAAAGTAAGTTCAAGAACCTTTTCCATATCTTTTCCCCTCTTGCCTAATACACCCACTCAAATCATTACATACTTTCTGGCCCTACTAATTACTTTCATGGGATTACAGACACACCGGTTTCACAGTTCCA
Organism: Equus asinus; assembly: GCF_041296235.1. NCBI lineage: Eukaryota > Metazoa > Chordata > Mammalia > Perissodactyla > Equidae > Equus > Equus asinus. Next base: position 99,203,815 of record NC_091796.1, on the reverse strand, counting down.
TAGGGAGTTGCTTCCACATTGCACTCTACCTGATTATAATCTGTGGATATGCCTTTCGGAGATTAACGGTAGCACAATTACAGAGCTAAAGCTTGGCATGCTCACATGGCATATCCTTGAGCAGGTCACTTAACCTTTCCAGAACTGAATTTCTTTTCATCTGCTACCTAAAGATGCTTACAGTTCATTCCACCTGTATCGTTCCTCCACTCCACTTTTGTCTAGCAATTTCCTGCTCATCATTACATCTCAATTTATGCAGCCAATTCCTCCTCCACAAAGGCTTCCACGACCGCCCCCCACAAACACAAAATACAAACAAAAAACTGGGTCAGGTGACCCTCTTATATCTTACCCAGAGCACCCTGTCCTTAATCTTTCCCAAACTTAACACACTCTAATGTAATTGTCTATTTACTTATCTATAACTTTTTGCTTAACCAGAAGGAATTTAAGAGCAGGGACTGTATCTAATTTTGAATAAATACTATTAACTCAAATTTTCTTTTTTATTAGTTGAGCGAGAAACAGAGTGTATCATTTTCTTCTTCTATTTGACAAAGGTATCTAAAATGAACTATTTTCTGCATATAATATTGTCATTAACCTATCAATAATGGGAAACAAGCTGTCCCACATTATTCTAGGTAAAGATTATCCTTCAAAAGTTGTTGAAAAGTTTAATGGTTTATCACAGCAAACCCCCTAAAATTCTTTACAAACTTCCTTGCCATCTTAAGCAACACTATATATTGAACATAGTGAGCAGCCTGGAGTTAACACTGTGGGCTTCCATGATTATACCATGCTGTAATTCGGGGATACCCACCTAAATGGCTTCAAGTTCTTAAGCTTCATACATTGTCTCTGTCTCATCCTTTTCATATTGTCAATTATTTCTTCTTGCCACAGGGCAAGTCACTATACATTCACACATACTTTATTTAAGTATGTAGATGCTATTCTATTATTGGATGATCACTAAACTTGTTAAACTGTCAGAAATAAAAGTAAAATAGATCCTAGGTGAGAACCTGGGAGAAAAGTTGTTTTTTGGTTTTGGTTTTTTTTTTTTTTTTTTTTTTGCTGGGGAAGATTCACCCAGAGCTAACATCTGTTGCCAGTCTCCCTCTTCTTTTTTTATGTGACCTGCCGCCACAGCATGGCCACTGATAGACGAGTGGTGTGCTTCTGTACTTGGGAACTGAACCTGGGCCACCAAAGCAGAGCACACCAAGCTTTGACTACCAGGCCATCGGTGCTGGCCTGAGACAAGTGTTTTTTGTTTTTTTGTTTTTTTAAGGTATGCTTTTTGGTGAGGAAGATTGGCCCTGGGCTAACATCTGTTGCCAATCCTCCTCTCTTTTTTTTTCTTTTCTCTTCAAAGCTTCAATACATAGCTGTATATCCTAGTTGTAAGTCATTCTAGTTCTTCTATGTGGGCCACCACAGCATGGCATGATGAGTGGTGTGTGGGTCCATGCCCAGGAAATGAACCAGTGAACCCTGGGCCACCAAAGCGGAGTGTGCAAACCTAACCACTCAGCCAGAGGCCGGCCCCTGGAGAAACGTTTTTAAGCATTGATTTTGCAACATCTATTTTTTATTCTCAGAGGGCTTTCTGAATAGGTATGATTGCCAGATTAATAATTTCTTGTAACAAAAAAAGTATAACTGTTACAATGTTTCCTGAACTCTCTTATTAAAGCATAAAATAACTACCCATTTTAAATTACCTCAGTCATTTAGATATTAAAGATTAGGTTATTCTTTTTCTCTTAGGTATTCTCCCCAAACCACTAGTTAAAAACATGCGTAATTATCTCTCTTCCCCTTATCGGCCTCTATTTTATGTATGCTGCTTCTGTGCCATAACAATCCCACCAACAATGGAAAATGAGGAGGCTTAAAGCGAATTTTCAAGAATTCTTTGAAAGATAATTGGGACTTTTAGAGTTTTGGTATGCTTTTTAAAATTCCTGGTGTATCTTTAATTTTAAAGAAATGTCATTACTGTAAGATAGTTATTAATAATCATTAGTGTACCAAGATTCTCTGAGCCAGGCAGTTTTTGCTCAGTCCTAAATCATTTTATGAAGCCTTCTGTTTGTATCCTGTTTAAGACAACAAATATTTGATTAGAGCTATGTACTCAGCTTAAAACATCCCTCTTCAGTTTTTTATACTGCTGTGCAGAAAATGTCATACTGTCAATTCATTCATCAAATATATGAACTCTACTCGGCACGTGGGATACAATCAGCTAAGAGGCCAGGCAAAAATCCTTGCCTTTGGGAGTTTTCATTTTAGTGGGGAGAGACAGATGGTAACTAATATGCCTAAAAGTAAATAAATTACTGTAGGTTAGAACAGTAATTCTTTGTAGAAGAGAAATAAAGAAGAGAAAATGATTCCAAGATGCCAGGTAGGGGTGGACAGGTGGGGTGCAGTTCAGACCTCATTGGGAACCTGATGTTTGACCAAAGAATTAAAAGAAGTGAGAGCCTGCCTGAGCCAGGCAGGAATCAGGGAATGACAGTTTCAGGCTGACGGAACAACCTGTAAAGGCCCTAAGGTAAGACTATGTGGGGAGTGTTCAAGAAATGGCAAGAGGCCACTGTGGCTGAGCAGAGACATGTGGAGAGAGCAGTGCCAAATGAAGTCAGAGAGCTAATGAGACTTGGAACCACGTAAGGCGTTCTAGGAATTTAAAGGATTGAGCTTTTACTACAAAAGAAATGGAGAGCCATTTGTTTTGGTAATGGAATGTTTGCCCGCATGACAGTGACCAAAGGCTTGAAAAGTGCCTGTGCGATTGGGCTTGCTCTCTTGTGCCTCTTCCATCATCATGAGAAGAATATTCCCAGGCTTCATGGGTCTCAGGAGGAGGTTGGGCACCGGCCCAGCCTGATTAGCCAATCCACAGTGAACAAGAGACACTCAAATTAAATAACTGCTTATTATCGTATGCTGCTGAGATTGTATACTTATCTGTTACATAGCATTATTCCAGCAACAGGTAACTGATAGAGCTGCTAACATGTAAAACCATAAAACTAGATGAGATCACCCAGAGTGTACCAGAGGACTGAGAAAAGGATCAAAGACAGAGACATTAAGGCACTCCCTTGTGACGGAGATAGGGAGGAACCAACAAAAGAGATTGAGAAGGAGTGACCACTGAATAAGGGAAAACCGAGAGAGTGTGGTATCCTGGAAGCCAAGGGAAGTGGGCATGATCAGCGGTCTCAAATACTATAGGTATGTCAGAAGATAAGACCTAAGAACTGACCATTAGATTTAGCAGTGGAGGTCATCAGTGACCTTGACAAGTGAAATGTGGGTGAACTACTGGGGATGAAAGCTTCATAGAAATGAATTCTTTTTAGAAAGAATAGAATGGGAGAAAATTGGAGTTAGTATAAACAACTCTTTTAAAAGTTTTGCTAAAAGAACAACAAAAAAACAAACAACCCGATCAAAAAATGGGCAGAGGACATGAACAGACATTTCTCAAAAGAAGATATACGGATGGCCAAGAGACACATGAAAAGATGTTCATCATCGCTAATCATCAGGGAAATGCAAATCAAAACTACACTAAGATATCACCTTACACCCGTTAGATTGGCAAAAATATCCAAAACCAAAAGTGACAAATGTTGGAGAGGTTGTGGAGAAAAAGGAACCCTCATACACTGTTGGTGGGAATGCAAACTAGTGCAGCCACTATGGAAAACAGTATGGAGATTTCTCAAAAAGTTAAAAATAGAAATACCCTATGACCCAGCTATCCCACTACTGGGTATCTATCCTAAGAACCTGAAATCAGCAATCCCAAGAATCCCATGCACCCCTATGTTCATCGCAGCATTATTTACAATAGCCAAGACGTGGAACCAGCCTACATGCCCAGAAACTGATGATTGGATAAAGAAGATGTGGTATATATACACAATGGAATACTACTCAGCCATAAAAAAGGACCAAATTGTTCCATTCGCATCAACATGGATGGACTTTGAGGGTATTATGTTAAGCAAAATAAGCCAGACAGAGAAAGACAAACTGTATATGACCCCACTTATAGGTGGAAGTTAACATAGACATGGAGAACCGATCAGTGGTTACCAGGGAAAAGGGGGTGTGGAGGGAGGGCACAAAGGGTTAAGTGGTGTACCCACAACATTACTAACAATAATGTACAACTGAAATCTCACAAGGTTGTAATCTATCATAATCTTAATTAAAAAAAAAGTTTTGCTAAAAGGAAAGGAGCAAAATGGGATAATAATTGGGAGAACTGGGATCAAGAGCTTTTATTTTTTAAGAGAGAGAAATAAGATTATGTTTGTATGCTCAAACTTAGAAAAGTTTGAAAAACTTGAAAAGTTAGAAAAGCCTAAGCTCAAGCTTAGAAAGAAAAAAACTAAGAAAGGAGAAAGAGAATTTCTTGGCACATATCCTTGAGTAGATAAGAGAAATGGAATCTTGTCCACATGTGGAAAGGCTGGCTTTAGACAGGAACATGGACAGTTCACTGGTAGCACCAGGCAGGAAGGCCAGGTGTATGAGTGCAGACAGTGGAAGGTAGGCAGATGAGGTGTAGAAGGCTGTGGAACTTTATTCCAATTATGTCAAATAGGAAGAGTTATTGAAAGTTTGGAAAGAAAAGTAGCTACAAAATAGTCACTTAGGAGAATGGAAATATCAATGGGCCAGAGAAATATGGTATGATTTCCACGCAGCCTTAAGGACCCAGTTGAGGTTCATGGTGGTGAATTTAAAATGAGACCAGTCAATATTGTTTTGTGTTTTTCTCCGGTGACATTCATCTGATAGGCACAGGCGCTGGTAGATGGAAATGCAGGTTTGATGAAGGTTGTGTTTAGCCAAGCAAACCTGAAAAAAACAAAAGGGCCAGGGAGGGTGTAGGCAGGAGGGTTGACTTGAGTAAGGAAAGAAGACATGAGGTAGGGGTGCAGCAGTGAAAGACAGGATCAGTACAGTTGTCCAGAGAGAGGAAATGGCAATCAGAGAAGGGGAGCCATGGGATTGACATGGAAAGGGTGCAGTTATTGGTAATAACAAGGTCTGTGTTATGACCATGGGAAGGAGTAGCTGAGCTAGGGTAGAGGATAAAAAAAGCCTCTGGAGAAGATGAATTCAAAAACGGAGAAGCAGAGTGTCAGAAAAGTCATCCACATTAATATTAAAATCAATGAAAATTAAGACAGGAATAGTTTAGGAAAGAGTAAAAAGAGCCAGGAGTCAAAACTGTCAATAAATGAGAAAGTCAGGGGTTAGTAATATGAGATTCAGGGCTGGATCTTTTTAGAGACAAGGTGGGAATGGTCTGAAAGGGGCAATGATGAGCAAGGAAGATGCCTACCCCCTCGCCCAAGCCTAAGGACATAAGGGCTTGAGGAAAGCAATGTCCTCAGCGGACAGCTGGGTTTCCATTAGACCAAGAAGGTACAGGATACAGTCAGAGGAGAGAGCATATAAGGAATTTTGCTCATGAAGGACCATGAATTCCTGACCAAGGAAGGGTTTCAGGAGTTGGGATAAGGTAAGAGAAAAAGGTTCAGAACAGGAGATGTGGAAAGCCTTATGGAAATTCGAGCGAGGAGATGAAGGATATCCTGGGGCTTCTTGCAGGGACTGACGCAAACAGAGAGAAGGTGCACAACATGATTAGACCTGGTGGACCCAAGGCACTTAGCAGTGGCAGGCTATGTGTGTGGAAGGATTAGGAAGCGCAGATGTCTGGGCCTCTCTTGACTCCAGCTGATGGAGGCAAGAAGGGCTGGAGAAGCCCGAGTCTCACTCTGAGCACACGGGCCTCCTTCCAACACCAGCAAGGAGGGGCAGGAGCTTTGTATGTCTGTGGAACACGGGACACTACACAGATTGAAAATTATTATGACAGTATAACATATATTACAAAAATTTTAAAGACATATTATAACTGTTAGACCTTTCTTCCTGTTCTGGTAACAAATGTGTCAATACAAACCAACCTCCTCCCTGGTAGCCTGGGGAACAACCTGACATAAGAATGAACAGAAAAGGCAACACACACACACACTCACACATACTTACAACCTACATACAACCTATGTATCATATCTGCCCACCCTATAGACCTTATATGGTTTCTTATATACCCACCCTACAGATGTCTATAGTTTCTGGGTCATTGCTTTCTTCCATCTATGCAGCAGTTTTCCTGGCTCCAAACAATAAAAAGGTATCCCAGGTTCCCTAGAAACCTTCTTAAACTTCCTTATTATTACAGCATGTCTCATGGATTAGGGTCTAGGTTGCAACTGGGTTTTTTTGGTTCCTGAAAGCCACAGTGTGCACCAGACTGCTGCCATTTGGTGAGAATATATAATCAGCTGTAGACCCTACATGATTACACAGTCAGTTCTTGAACATTCCAAGCACTCTTTGCTTTTTTAGTCCTCCATGTTTGTCCCCCCCTTGGATTACATCATAGCTCGCTAAAGTATAGCAGGAAAAAAAGGGGAAAGCAAAAAGAGTTCACATTAATTGCTGACTACTGCTGTTTGAGGAAGGCTAACATAATATTTGGAATATCAATATGAATTAACTATTGCTTCTTATTGCCAAGGATGGTCAAGAATTTACTGTCGAGTTTGGAAACAATAAATACAGAAACATTTCTGGAGCCAATAGAACCACATCTGAATCCAACACGCTCTAGTAAGCAGGAAGGATTCCGAGTGATTATGAGGCAACTATAATGTCAATCCCTGACATTATAAGATTGAGGGTTTGATGCATAGTCAGTGCCGAGACCCTAACAATTAAGATGCACAAACTTGAATGTAAGGCCGGGAGAGAGCAGAGAGACGAGCTTACCTGGGTCTTTCTGTTCTCCCAATTTGTCTAGAATGTTGAAGGAAATGTCGAGGTACTCCCTCTGGATGGCACTGACGGCAATCTTCCTCTGCTTCCTCTGCCTGGGGACAATCTGAATCTTAAATTCGGATTCCTCAGTTCCCTCCGCCTCAGTCTTCCTCTCGGGATTCGGTTCCGTATCCGATTCAGCACTGGTGTCGGGCTTCTCACCTTCTGTTGGATTCTCAGCATCTTCAGGGACTTTGAGGAGGACAGTTTTTGCCCCTGAACTTGGCATCAGCCCATCGGGCTTCTCCTCCTCCATGCTGGGCTCGGGATTATCGTCCAGTGACATCTCGGGGAGAGCAAATGACTTCTGAAGGAGATCTCGTTTTTGTTTAAGCGTGAGCGGGCTGCCACAGGGAAACTCTTGCAGCTCCTCTGGCTTCGATAACTCTTCAGAGTCCGTGGGGTCTTCCAGAGCTATGAGAGCAAAGTCCCTGTCACCTGCTGACTGATTATTTCCTGAGTCCTTAGAAGAAAAGTCTTTAGAACAATCCTCCACACTTACTTGCACAAGGGGCGTGGTGCTTAGGCTGAGGACAGAGGGGTGGCTGGGGATGGAGGGGGAGGAGGCAGCGTTTTTACCAGAGGCACCATCATTTCCTTGCTCCATGGCCTCGTCTTCTTCGTCACTCTCTACTATTCGGAGAGGGGGCAGAGGCTCAAACACAAGAGAGTCGCTGTCAGATGTTGAGAGCATGGAGTGTTTTTCAGGCCCAGAGGTTGAATCTGAGGACAGGTCTATCAGATCTAAATCCTCTTTAGGAGCAGGCTTTAGTGGGGAATCAACTTTCACCTCGAACGTCTCCATGCAGTTTAATCTGACTTCTGGTATGACAGGCCTTCGAGTCTCTTGAAAACCTTCTGTAGCCGGGTTCTCAGGGACGTCAGTACTGTCGGGCCTCGTAGCCGAGTTCTGTCTCGGATGCCCGTGGCCGTGCTGTCTTTGCATGACATAAGCGGCATGGGGAGGCCTATCTGTGTCACACCGGTCTATGCAGGACTTCCTGCGGTGCTCGTCCAGTGTGAACAAGAGGGAGTCTGCATTCCCTATATCAAGAGACTTTTGTTTTAAAGAGCGTAGCTTTTTTTTCTGAATGCTTTCATCTCTCACACAGTGTAGAATGCTGTCTTGCAATGCACCCGTTTCTCTATATTCAGCCAGTTCTATTTCACCTGATTAAAACAGAAAACGCTAGTACTATTTTACTTGGAGATTTCTCCATTTTTTGTCCCCCTCATACTTGGGCACACACTTGGCATAAATCATAACCACAGTCCCAGCCCCACCAGAAGGCAAAGCTGACTTTCTGGCCAAGTGTTTGTAATGTTCATTCTAATTTCAAAAACCAGAAAACTTTGGATGAAAGAACCCAAAATGGCAGTTTAAGATCTTATTTCCAAAATCAGGCCTCAGGATAATTCCTCAGCTCAATTCATTTGTGCTCAGGAGAGGGGATCGCTTTTGGCTGAGGCAGATCTGGGAAACTGTATTCAAATTGTGTGGAACAGAAGCAAACATCTGACAACAAATCAACTCAGGCAATGGCCCTCTGAGACGGTCATGATGGGAACGATGCATCTGTCAATTCACGTATATATATAAACGTGTATATATATATACTGTTTGTGCATACATATATATAAAATCAACGGTATTAAAATGCGTAGTAACATAATAAAATTAAGATTTCACCCCAAACAAACGGTAGAGTACAACATTTCTGCATAAAATTACTAAGAGGAAAAAATTCATACTTCTCTGAACATTCATCTCAACCGGCTGATATTTCACCATTTTGCTGCCGCCTATCCTTTTCAATCTTGCAAAAAAAGTTTGAGACTCTTTATTGCAGGGTCCAGTAGGTGTATCATGAATATCAGATTCATCAAAAACACTATCTTCTTCTAATTGGGGAGAGAAAGTCAAAATTACACTTGAGGCGTTATTCTCTCTTAGGCTGTGTCTACACAAGCATTTCAATGAAAGCATTATGGAACAAAGGCTGGGGTGGTTTCTACACCAGCCCAAGTCTAGCCACGGCCTGGTATTTTCTCCAGGCATCAAATTATCCATATGTTGAACACAGCAACCTGTTAGAAGGTTGCCTCTCATTTTCCATATGACAATTGGCAGCATTTTCAAGAGAGGCATCTCAATATTCCAGTAGGACCTTCATGGGGAAATTTTTTCAATGCACTTAAAACCGAATAATATACATGTCAGGAATCTGTGACACTCCTTGAACTTGCCTGCTTTTTGGTCTATTTTCAGGTTAATTTGGCAAAAGAAAATTAAATTAAATGAGTGGACCTCATCCTCTCCAAAAATATATGGCTTCCTGGGATTTGAGAACTGGCATAGACACAGCCTAACAGTACATGCACCTTACACTTTGTGAATGCAAAATACTGTACTCTACATTTGGTAATGAAACACACAACACACAGAGAAAGCTTAGAAAAGCCACTGGTCATCCCAAAAGCTCCACAAATGATAATGGACTGAAAAAGTAAACAAAGAAAAAGAAAAAAACAGAAAATAACATTTCCCCCAATTAAAGTAAGACTCTTCTCTGAGGAGTTTGCCACGTGTAACTATTATGAATCCTAGAAAATCTCTTTGACTCTTACGACCCAGAGGCTCCATAAGCAAACCGGTCACTTAGGGTGTCTATCAAGCTTATTTCTAGTCCTCTTCTACTCCCATTTGGCAACTTTTAAATCAAAGATAAACCCTAAAACACATTAATGAGGAAAGGGTTGCTAGGCTACAACCCATGAAGTTCACTTAATAAAGTTTATTCTTTCATCCTTTGGAAAGCCCAAAGCTATGTACAAAGCAGCAAAAAAAAAAAAAAAAAAAGGCTACAAAAATGCATTTAATACCACAATAAACATAATTAACCTACTATTCAAGTTGAGGATCACTAAAATCGTAGTATTTGGCCTATATTTTTATCGACCTATATGACAAAATAAGGCTCAGGCGTGATTATGATTATTGAAGATTTCTTGAGTGTAAGGGGAGCACAAGCATAGAGTTAGGCTTTAAGGACCGATTCTGTCCTCAAACACAAGATTCTGCAGGAGTTCCCCCTTAACCAAGGGTGCCTTTCTGCAGTTTCAGTTACCCTCAGTCAACCGCGGGCCAAAAATATTACATACGATAAGATATTCTGAGATAGAGAGAAAGACCACAGTCACATAACTTTCATTACAGTATATTGTTATAACTGTTGTGTTCCATTATTAGTTGTTAATTTCTTACTGTGCCTAATTTATAAATTAAACTTTATCATAGGTATGTATGCATAGGAAAAAACAGTATATATAGGGTTCAGTAGTATCTGTGGCTTCAGGCGTCTACTGGGGGTCATAGAAGGTATCTCTCATGGATAAGGGGGGAGTACTGTAGAAGTAAATGAAATCTGAAGCAGTAGATGTTAAAGTATCATACTAATCTTTTTAGTCAAATAAAAAATGTGTTAATGATTAAAATGGGGTAGAAAACTCCCAGTGAACTTGCACAACGATGAAAAGGCCTGTCAGATTCCCATGTTTCTGGGGAGATGCAACACAATGACCTGTTTTATTTCTTAATTCCTTTTTAAAAATATTCTCCTTTGAAAAATACAGTTTTTCGAGGAAACAGTTATATGATTTCCATTACATAACTTTGAAATAATTCTCAAAACGTACTGAACGAGAGAGACAGAAAGACTTCCAGATGGCTCCTCCCATCTAGAAAGCTTGGCCCAGACACTGAGCCCACGCTGAGGACATCTATAGTTTAACTCAATCTATCCAATTTCCCAGAAACCAGGACCTTAGCTGGTAGATAAGATATTCTTAAGGAAGGATCTGAACGGTACCAAAACTTAAAGAACTTAGTTCTCACAGTTCTCTCTATGGCCAACCTAGACATCTGGATCTTTCAGCAATAAATGAACAGTGGAACACCAGCTCCTACGCATCCTACTGAAGTATTTGCAGAGCAGTTCTACCAAATCAGAATCTACTAACACCACAAAAGGGTCATGGGGCACTTGGCTTTCTCCCAGGATTGGATTAGATGATGTCACCTTTTACACGTCTAGTCACCCTGTGACATGCACTAAAGACATACGCCTTGATTCTTCAGGTCTCACCCGAAAACATCCAGGCTGGAATTTTACTCTATCTAAAGTTTCATTCTGCTGCCTCCTTTGCAAAAATAGCTATCAACATAAAAAGTGTTGATATTGGATATAATTTGAACCTCTGCAGCAAACATGTTTCATTTTAGTTTCCTTAAATCAATTCTTATTGAATAAGAAGGCTAGGAAAAAGCACTTTAGCAAATTCAAATCTGTGAGCACAAAGTTTAAGAGAAAACCAGAGACAGATAAGATTATGGCTCCACTGAGAGCTGACCAATATTTACGTCACGGCCCAAAGCAAGAAGCTTACAAAGGCTCCTTAACCAAACAGCAGACAATATTTTACAAAATATTATTCTTACGAAATGGGCTCTAGAAGTATATCAATTATTTCTCTTGAATGCTCATTTAAAAAATTAAAGCAGCAACATTCATGGGAAAGTTAGAATATTAATGAAGCAGTAGGTGTTTTTTTGACTCCAGAATAATGTCTAGAGGCTCTCCTCTATCTCCTAAGAAAAACATTCTCCATAAATGTATAACGTATTTAAGCTGAGTTTGGGAGAGAATTGAGATATGCAAAGTACCTTTTTCTTTTTCGCTGTATCTGCTTATGTTACTGTTGTCACTGTACAAAGGTCCTGCCGTGGCATGGGGCTTGCAGCTATGATACTGGGCATTGAGAGTATTGACTGTTATGTGAATCAGATGCAGCAGGACCTTGCTGATATCACAGTCTCGGTATGGATACTGCTCAATAAAATGGAGGGAGAAAAATATAAATGGTTATTTTGAAGGGTAAGTTTTTCCACTTGATTTTGCTAGATATTTTTCTCAGTATCTCTTGGGGATAAAAAGAATATACAGAAAAGCAAGAACATAAATTCCTATCATGGCCTTATTTTGACAAGGGACCATATTCCCTTCCTCTTGCACCAAACCACAGACAGCAATGCATGCCGGTTCTTGGTTATAATTCCTTTCAAGAAAATTACCTGGCATAAACATTTGGTGTATGAATACAATTTTAAGTATTTTCCTTATTTTCCGACATAATTAATACATAGATAAAATATGAGATTCTGAGCATAAACAGAGATTGTTGATCAATATCCTCCAATTCATCATTTTTTGTTTTAAACATCTGTAGAGTATACACTGGTATGGTCTCCATTGCTATTTTCATTCCAATGGCTCTACTTCTCAACACTAACTGTACAGCATGGTTCTTCCTTTGAAGGTCAAATTACTATCCTACAAAATTCTCAACTTAGATCTCTTAAGTGTTCTCCTCTAGAAGAATCATTCCACCCACAAAAGGAGTGACTACAGCACCTCACCTTGTAAAGGATGACAAGCAAGGCTTTCAACCACATCTGCCTGATGTGAGGCTTTAGGGACCAGAGGGAACAACGAGGTGGCTGTTGGAAATAATGCCGTAGTTGAGGACAAGAGCAGTATTTGAGCACCTGAACCACCAAGGGGAGAAGGTGTTTTCCCAAGTTAATGTTATAGTCCATAACCTGAAACAGGAAAAAAATTAATAACTGAGGGAAAAATATAAAGAACACATAAAGCCAAAAGGAAAAATCTGAACCATCAAAACATAGGCAAAGTATTTAAAAGGCATGTTGCCCGCAGCCGCAAAGGGCAAGGAATGACAGGTACCGCCAAGGCTACTTGGTTGTTTAAGCAATCAAAGTTTCTTGATAAAGGGAAACAGAACAAGGAGCAGGGATAAAGGGGAACAACAAATTGGTACATAGAACATCCACACCACAATCAGCCGGGGAAGTCCCAATAGTTTGTAAGGCGGGTGGGAGCGCCGATTGTCCAGGTCTGAGGCAAAGCGTCTTTTCCTCAGTGAGACTTCCCCAGCTGATTGTGGTGTGGACGTTGTACGTACCGATATGTTGTTCCCCTTTATCCTTGCTCCTTGTTCTGCTTCCCTTTATCAATAAACTTTGATTGCTTAAACAACCAAGTAGCCTTGGCGGTACCTGTCATTCCTTGCCCTTTGCGGCTGCGGGCAACAAGGCATTTCACAAAATATTAATAGTAATGGCCAGTACATATAAAGCAGGAAAAGTCCAACCTCACAAGAAATTGTAAAACTTATAAATTAAAATAGTTTTAATCTACTTATCTTATTATCTTTTTAATTTATCTACTTAATTAGCTGTTGAAAATAAAATTTTATCTATTAAAATGTCCTATTAAACTGTTAACTATAATTAAACTAGAATCAATGAAAACACGTAGTATTGGTAATCATGTGGAGAAGTGGGCATTCTCAGACACTGCCAGCAGGAGTATTTACTCAGTATGGCCTTTCAGAAGAGCAATTTAGCAATATGTATTCAGAAGAAAGAAAAAACATATCATCTCTAATACAGCAATTAAATATAGCCTAAGGAAATAATCAGACAAATGATCCAAGAGATATGCATAAAGATATCCAGCATTATAATCACCCCAAATTGAAAATAACTTCCATATTCAACAATATGGAATTAGTTAAAAGATTGTTTGTATGACAACAGAATGCTGTGTAGCCATTCAGTAGAATATGATACAAATTTGTTTACATGAAATGATGTTCATAATAAATTTTAGGTTTAAAAAAGGTTACATATATAACAGTATGTATAATATGATTCCATTATTGCAAAAAATACATGTGCATATACATATACATATATTTATACATATACACACATATGTATGCATGCATTTATATATGAATGTATGTAAATTTGGAGCCAGCAGTATACGCCAAAATGATAGAAAGCTATTTTTGTCATAGGTTTCCTGGAGATTTGTATTTTAATTTTTTGCTTAGGTTTCTAAAATAAATATGCATAATGTGGATTTAGAAAGAGAAGTGAGGGAGAAGGGGGTCGGTATCTGACATGGTGTATCCTCTCTTTATCACAGATAGCTGAGTGGTGCTCCGTCTAGTTATCAGCATCAGCAAGAGACAACTACATAATACTGCTCCCATTTTGCTTATCTGTGTTCATTACATTATAGTCTCTTTGAGCTAATTGATAGCAGCTACCATCATTGAGCTCCTAATATGAGACAGGCACTGATTAAGGTGCTTTCCAAAATCTTCTAATTTTTCAAAACAAATCTGTTACCAATGAGCAAACAAGCAGAGGATGTCTAAGGCCGTAACAGTTAATAACAGTGGCAGAGCTGAAATTCATATCCACGTCTCTCGACCCCCAGGTTCTACACCCTCTGCAGATTGGTGCAGCCATTCTGGACAGTGAAATTTGTGGCACTGGTCAAATTAGGCATACATATATGCGGTGATCCATTAATTCTGCTCCTGAATCCATATCCCAAAGGAATTCTCACCTTGGTGGATAAAGTGCATGTACAAGGATGTTCACTGATGAGCTGTTTGCAGTAGTGAGGGGTTGGGAGCAATGTGAGTGTCCACCATTGGGGGACTGGATAGTTAAAGCATGGTAAATATACAGCATGGCATACAATACAGCAGTTAAGAGTAGCAGACAAACATGGAAAAGCCAATGATGATAATGTGACATGAAGTAAGTTGTATGAGTAACTCAGATCTCCACTTGAAGCCAAAAAAGAGAAAAGGATTAAAAAAAACCTCACAAACAAAAATTCACACTCCCTTATTGTTTAATGGGTAGAGTTTCAGTTTAGGATAATGAAAAAGTTCTGGAGGTAGATAGTAGTGATGGTTACATAACAATGCGAATATACTTAAAGCCACTGAATTGTCCACTTAAAAATGGCTAAAATGATAAATTTTATCTTACGTGTTTTTACAAAAAATCCAATACTCCTTTTATGACATCAGGCTGCTGAGTCTTACTCATCTTTAAATTCCCCTCCATACAACCCTGCCTAATAAAGTAACTTGCACAAGCCTTTATACTGAACCGATGTTGGCTAAATGGAATCTAATGACTTGCTTCTATTAAAAGCCTAACGGCGTGACTCCTGAAAGCTTACACTTACTTGGGCAATTCCTGCAATAAATGCATTAAAGCAAGTTGACAGGCGCATTTTTTGAGGTGCAATCATGAAGCAGCCCTCCTGTTGGTCATAGCCGAGCAAGACATACAGGTGCCGCTTGACCGTGTTGAAGGCCTTCGCACTGCTGATGTCTGACTCAGCGCTGCTCTCATCCTTGGCCATGAACTTCATGAGCACCGTAATCAGCTGGTGAACTGTCTGGTGGTCGATGCCAGCATCTTCTGGGAGCAGGTCCTTGATGGTGTTGTCATTCTCAGGGGATTGTTGTCCTGTCAGTACAAGAAAGGCCATTGGGGGGTGGCTCCCCCACAAGTAAGTTTACACTAAAATCTCACTTATTGATAAAGCACCGTTATTTCTGCTTTCACTAAATATTTAAAAGTTCTGTTCTAGACAAACTTAAAGGCATAATGTGGCCTAGTAAGCAAAGCATTAGTCCAGAGGTGGAAGTTACTGTGTTCATCAATGACCAAGTGCTTTGGGAGCAATAGGGAAGAGAAATAAGTATAAGGCACTATAAAGCAAGGTTATCTGCAGACAACAAGACAAATAACTAAGCAAACTTTGCATTTAGTGAATTTTTAAATATCTTGGCAAAGTTTTTCCTCAGTGATAAAGAAAGATAAGTTTCCCTTCCAGCTTTGTAAAATAAGCATGTAAGAATAACCACAAAAATAATATTCTAAAATCCACTGAGCACAAAAACATCCAGTGGGTTATTTTGTTTAAATTATCGCAATTCAGTTATGTTCATAAATCAGCTAGTGCAAAGAGTTTTCTTTTCCAAATCCTGAGATATTAGCAGTGTGTACTCTTTGAATGATGTAGTCAAAATTATAAATAGCAAATTATCAGGCCTGCTGCATGTAATGAGAAACATACAGAGGGGGGGACACACACAGAAAGAAAGAAGCATGAACTTTTAAAAACAGAGAGAAAGACCACATGAAGGTGAGCTGAAAGTTCACATGGAAAGAAAAAATACCTTAGCCCTCGACTTACTGTTAAGCTAAGAAATAATTACATCTGAGCAGCTCCCTAACATTGACTTTCTCTGTTATTTTTCAAAGTCAGAAATTATACCCTGTCTTCCCTTGTTTTTCTGCCTCTGCTGATCTGGTTTAGTTCAGGCCTTTTGGTAAAGGAAGACTAAGATTTGTTCCTCTATACTTATGTTTTGGGGCTTATTCAAAACACTCTTTGCGTGTTTGTCCTTCGTTTGACAAGCAACGTCAGAATTTCTAAATTAAAGACAAAGTTTTTGCCTGGTGGATTGGATCCGCACACCAGCATTCTCGTCTGTCATCCTGCGAGGAAAAGTTCTACTAAATGATGACAAGCTTTGGTTACAAAGCATTAAAACCAAACCTTGATTATATCCATTGTAATTATGGGATAAAGGATACAACAAAGAGTCAGGTAGTAATTTATATCTGTTAACTCCTCAACTAATTTGGCAAATTCTCAACCTTCCAGGACACAGCCAAGAGAAGCAAGATAGGAGAAATGTTTCTGGGGACTGTGGAAATCAGCGTCTCAAGCCCAAGCACTTTTCTCTGGAGCAGTGGCGTGAAGGTGATGTCAAATTCAGAATTTACAAGTTTAGAACTGCACATAAGGTAACAAGCCTGGTTGCCTAGTTTTCCCCAGATGATCATAAGAATGTTGCTCTGTTCAAAAGTGATATCTTGAGAAGGGATGGTTGATAGTGAGTGAAGAGGCAGCTGAATTAACCAAGGCTAGGAGCCTCGAATGTAAGGGAAAACATGGACTAACTTCAATATGACCCTAGGACATCAACCACATTTTCTGTCTCACAGAGTCTGTTCATGAAGGAATAAATATGTGCAATGTACTTTAGAGAATTTCTTACCAAGAATTACTCAAGTAAAACCTAAGGATTTGTTTATTACAGTGTTTCACATGCAGAGAGGATCAATAAATTGTTAACATTATCATGATTTATTAGGCATGCATCAGCCAGCAGAAGAAAAAAGCGATATGTGTGGAAAAGCCTCTTTCAGCAAGAGGACAGAAATGTGAAGCATCACTGTATATTGTAATTAAATTAAATGTCTGAAATAGATGATCAGACCAAAAGCAACACCCAAGCAAATCCTCATAAAACAAAACAGAAAATGTTTAGAGAACTATCTTTTCAGCATTGAAAAATACTTAATCTCGATTTTTTTTCCCTCTAGAGTATTTACAGCTAGAAGGAGGTTATTGCTTTAGGCGAGCTTGGACCAAGAATGTGACAAGCGTGGGAATCTAGGCTCCCTGCAGGATTCAGCGTTATTGCAGCAGCAAGAGATGGCTGTCACCATACAGCTTCATTCTTCAATTCACTTAGCGCTGGGGGGTGAGGGTTAAGAGAGCACGTGTCACTCAGGCCTACTCAGCCACCTCCAAGTCCTTACTGGCTTGACTCCAAAGTCTCAAAGTTAAAAACGGAACTAGGGAGTGTTTGAGAAAGAGTTGCACCTTTATTCTATAACCCTGAGACTCTAGGGGCCTCAATAAAGAAGGGGAGCTCCAGGCAAGGCCCAACAAGGACACTGCCTCCCCCATTTCATTCTGTCCCAGTTCAAGTCTAGAAAATCAGACTTCATCTTTAAATATTTCAAAGCTCTTCTTTCTATTTAAGTAGACATGTATTTAAAAAGTGTGTAACCTTAGCTTTTCCCATCAAATCATATTTTCCTAAAGACTAAGTATCATGTCAAAAATGCCCTGTTCTCTCTTTAGATGTGTCTCCACTGATCTTCAGTGCTTTAGCTGAAGTTTGCTGCTCTGACTTTGCTTTCCCTGAACAGCCAGTAATGAGTGATCTGTACCAAATCATTAAATGTACTGAAAAAACAACTAGTTAACGGAACCTTTGCGTAAAGTGAAAAAAATAGCTTTCCATTGCAAAAATTTACTCCCCTAGGTGTGGGCTTTGCAAGTCTGTGCCTTGGATATTACTCCTCTTTAAAATAGTGCAAGCTTGTAAGTGGTACACTCACCAAAAAAGAAAAGTTATCTTAATCAAATCCCTAAGAAAAATGAGCTTAGAAAAGCTGAAATTTTCTTTATTGATAAAGACAATACTACTGTTTTAGTTATCTATAAAGGGAGTGAAATTTCCATTTTAAAACTACATGCCTGCAATGTTTTCTCTACAGTGTGACAATTAAAACACTAGTTTTGAATTCTAGTCTATGAAATTCCTATATCTGTTTTAACCTTCAAGATTTAACATGTTAAGAGATTTGACTTGATCGTTTCTGAAAAGAAGAATATAAGCATTTTTATAATCATGGAGGCAGAGCGATGCCTGCCATCACTTTAACTTGAACTGGGGCCGTCACACTCTGTCCACAGAGTGGCACAACTGAATTGAAACCCCACGTTTATTTTTTCAGGTGATTTGAAACCAGGCAGGATCAGGATCTGCTTTTCCAGACTTATCTCCTCTCACTCCACCCAAATGCTCAACATTCTAATAGGCTCGGCTACTAGTGGATCTCATCGCGTCTTTGTGTCTTTGCTCATGGTGCTCTCTTCACCTTGCAAGGTGGTCCTTCACCCCCACCCCCAGTTTTATCCTATGGATCTGGTTTTCAGACGCCATTCTTATTGCATATGCCCACCCTCCTCTCAGCAATTGGATGTGATCCCTAAATTCTGCAAATCTCCAAAGACAAGAAAAGGAGGAAGATGGGAGGTAGAAAGGGAAGAATGGAGGAAAACTTCTTTAGCATTTCCTAACTCTCATGTGGCAAATAACTATTAAGTAAGGGAGGACTTTTTAAGTATGCATTTGCCTTATTTCCCCTGTAAGAAGAAAGGCTCCTTGAAGGCAAGTGCTATGTCCTGTCCATTTTTATATCCCTCAAAGAATATGGGGCAGTGTCTGACCTATAGTTGATGCTTAGTATTCATAAATGTCTAAGTGCATTGAACCCAAATAAATATTTCAGATCTTGTCTTCTATATAGGAGAAAAACTGATGAAGTCCCCAAACAGCAAGGAAGTGGCAAGGGAAATACGGAACATTCCTCTGTATAAGTCGACTCACTGACCTCTCTGTCAAACCAATACGTGACAATCAGATAGAGGAAGGAAGGAGCCCTTCCACGCACTTTCTCTGCATTTGAAGCCGATGATCAAGCTCTATGAATGAGGTTGCACTATGTCAGTAGTTCTAGTTACACCACCTCACTGCTCTCCCTAGCTCACTAACTCAACTGAAAGCTTCATTCACAGCAATTCTGTTGTGTGCGCACATCCACAGAAGGGCCATAAAGCTGGGCCAGCCACTAACTCCCTCCCTCGTATGCTCCCCATCCCTGCCTTTGCCTCTTGCTATCCCACATCCTATCACCGTGCGTTTATATCCCATCCACTAGGCAAGGCCTGGCTGAACAGCCACCTGTACACAAGACCTTCCCCATGGCCTCTAGCTCTCTTCCCATTGCATTTGACGTGAACCATCACGTAGTCCCATCACTTTCACTCTAGATGAGATTTACTCATTGCCTACTTTATCTCCCTTACTTTAAGCAAGTCCAGAGTATAAAAATTTCCGATGTATCTTTGCACTTTTCATATTTCCTAGTACAGCAGGTGCCCAATGAGTGCTTGTTGAATGGAAACTCGTTTCCCAAAACGATCATGTCAAACAAAAGCATTCCTATAAAAACAACTATACTCTTTGGATTTAATGATCAAAAGGTATTTTGCAAGTTAGCAAAGAAGTAAATTATAAACCATCTCTAGAAAGAAAAAGAGAGAGCCCAAAGAGAAGTAATTTGGAATTTTAGGCTGGGACATTAAGAAGAAGGCAAGGAAAGGTCAACATAAGAGAGTTACACCAAAGCTACCTAGCATTGGGCACCTTCTCTTGATACAAATTCAGACCAAGAGATCTCAAGATTTCTCTGCAGGCTGGAATAGAACTGAGAACATCCATGTCCCTTGAGGAACTGGGACAGCTCCACACCAATCTGCGGGTCCTGACTGGGACGGTCCTTTGGTGATTTGCATAAAAATGCTCTTTATAAAGAGGTACTATACATATATGAAGTATTATTATTATTTACCTACTATTGTTTAATTATTCATTCCAGGGGATGAGCAACAAGATATAATTCAGCTCTTGTGTTTATAAGGTTGATATCATTTGTTCAGTTTTGTGCTGTGATACCATAACTACTGCAATATATTCAATTAATATTCAACAGGTGTTCTGAATCACCAAAGACAAAGAATTCCTGGTTCCCACAGCATCAATGAAAATACACCTTATATCTAATTATATTTATACCCATTTCAGATTAGCAGGTGAGACTGTATATTTCATCAATTAGGATTAAATGCTGAGCTCCCACTAGCATTTACCACCCATGCCTTGCAAGAGAGATCAAGACATCTGGTGCGAGACCCAGATCTGTCACCAATAAGCTTGTGAAACTTGTTCCTTTCTGAGAACCTCTGTTTCCTTTCCTGTAATGAGAATATTTACATATCTCTAATGTTTCAGCTATAACAGTTCTATGAATTTTCTATATACACACAAAGCCCTTTGATTTGACTCATAAAAGTCACAGAGAAATGCAGCTCTTCACTAGCTTTGCAGAGTGTACCTTCTATATAAGGGTATTTCTGTTGCAAAATTTGCCGTGGGTAATATGTGAAAGCTAAGATCAGGGAGCCATAAACTGTAAATCCAATGCCAAAAAGTTCAGCCTAAACAGCAATTAAAATTAAGTCTTGCTGCATAATTAAAGGGAATCTGCTTTATTTCGGGCCTAATCAATATGAGGTCTTGCACAGAGGAGCTCATTACTTGCACCAAACAAAAGTATGTTCGTTAAGTAGCAAGTTCCTTGGGTTCTATTTAATTACTATCTTAAACCATCCCATACAATCTTACAATTATCCTGGCAGGTCTTTGCTTGCAAATTAAAATTTTCAGCGTCCAGCAAATAATAGTGTCCAGTAAATACTAATGCAAAAATGAAAAACTAGTTTGAAATTGCCTTATAAGATGAGCCAGCTTATTTCCAAATCAAAGCAAGTTTTGCTTATGGTGGTGGTGTGTAAATTATCTTTCCAGAAGTTTAGCTTTATATTTAATTTTTAAATGCTGTTATCTGCCCCATTTTCCCACTGGGCACTTTTGCTGGGACAATTAGATGCCTGAAGGCTTTTCTTAACTTCAAGAATCGTATGTGCATGTTTACCAAAGAGATGTCAGAGGACTCCTTTGGTTGGATTGTTAAAATAGGTAATAATAATTAAACACTAGCTTTTCAATTAAGCCCTAAGACAAAAAGAAAAGATGGGGTAAAATAAAGATAACTCGTGGAATTGTCTATGACCAATCTGAAAACACCTAACTGAAGGGCGCCTGGGTAGATTCACATCTGCAGTGAAGCTCAGGATCCGACATTCTTCTTTTTATTCGGTTTTTTTAAAGCCCGGCACAGTTGAGGCTTGAGCAATGTGCAAAACGAGGTAGAGGGACTCTGCCACGTGTTTGCTGTTCCTTTTTTCTCATCAATTTTAAAGGAGCAAATATACTTTGGTCAACATCTGCATTCATAATCCTTGGGCTTCTCTCTCTTCTCCTCCTCTCCCACCCCTAACTGCTTCTCTTTCTAGCGTCCTTCTTATAACAAATAACACACACGTTGTTGAAAGTCTCCTCACTTGGAATTTTCCTTCAGTACCATTCTGAAAAGTTTATCTTAAAATTATTCTTAGATGAAATACCAAATGTTCTATAGCATGACACATAGGTGGTAGTTACCAAGTTTGTTTTGACAAATAAATAGGTATTCGGAAACTTTACAATCTTCCCAAAGAGTGGTGGCAACATCTGTGTAGTTAACATTCAGTCTATAATAGCCTTGCCAGTGTCCCTTCAACCTTTAGGATACTTCATGTTAAATTGTATTCTATCATGGAACATCAAACGATAGTTACCCTGTACTGAGCTGAATATGGTCCTATGGTCCTCCAAACAAGGGAAATCCTTCTTTCTCTGAGAGACAGAAATGCATGCAGAGTTGCAAAGAATCAGGAATGGCTAAGGGGATGAGTGAATGATGGTGGTTCAAATGTATAACCTTTTAAAATGTAAATGAAATGTATGTCTTTCCTATAGCAGATATACATGAACATAATATTTCTATGTGTAAATACACATACAAATATTCGTACTATGTATAGTTCTAGTCATTGGCTCTCTGGGGAAAAGTGCATACTTGGGTAACATGATGCTTCTCACTGGACCAAAAGTTAACGGGATCAAGTCATCAGTCAGTATTAAGATGGAAAGAACTGCTACATCAGGGGCTCAAACTGTTGAGCATCTGGGGTAAGACCCTTCGAGCTTGCAAATCCTAAGTGTATCACTCTGGTCCAGTTAGAGACACGGTACTCTTTACCTTGTCCACCTGTGATAGACACTTGTACATGGCCCTTCAACGTCAGAAGTACCCACCTGGAGTCTGTTCAGGTGTCCCACCGAGAGCTGGAGCAGACTGCTCATGCCTGGTCAACCTCATAGCTTAAAAATCAACAACAACTCTATTTAAATAAGCATTGAAAACAACTTGAGTCTAGAAAATATACTCAGTGCTAACGGCATAGGATAGCAGGGGCAAGTTTAGTTTTCCTATTTGTAATTAACATCACATAAAAGATGTTTATGTCACAAAAGGTTTGTGGTTTTATTTGAATCTCAAGAACATCCTTCAATGTTACTTCAATTCTTAATCTTCAAAATTGACAGGTGACTCAATTGACAAGAAACAACAATAAATAAACTTTATGTCCCAAACTGATCCCTTAGATTATAAAAAGGCTGGAAAATTCATATAGAAATTGTAATCTCTTTAATCTAAGTATTGGTTTCTAGGATCTGACTCAGTTTCCCCTGGGGCCTAGCGCTACCACAAGTTATTCTTACATGGCCACCTGTTAGTATCCTTGCTCCTGAAAAACTGGGTTATTGATTGCTTAGAGGGCTTTCATTGACTCTTCCAAAGTTCCAAATGCCACATTTCCACAACTTGTCATCAAAATAGAGGAAAACACAATAAATCAAATCAAATCATATTTATGATTAAAAATGGTTATGTTACATAGGCTGTCTTCTAAGAAACGCCAATGGAAAAGCAAACTTTTCAGCTTCTGACAGGATAAGAAATATGTTTTGTGGTGTTATTTTATTACCTTCACAGCAGTTATTTAAAAATTAAATCACTTAATAAATTTTACAAGTTAGAAATATATTTAAATATACTCATTCACTAACATGGTGATTTAGTTATGAATTTTTAATTATTTGACATTCATGAGCCATTGCTAATCATTAGAGTTCATTTAGTCATTTGGTAATGTGTTCCTTTTAAAAGTGCAATATAAAGAAAGACCTTTAGAAAACAAGTATATAGGGTCTTTTTTTTTTTTAGGTTGGCGATGAAGCTTGTTTTTATTTATAAATTAGCTAGTGAAGTTGGGCAGAAATTCAACTTCTCCTCAGCCTGATTTTTCTTTTCCGTTGCACCATTATTTTTGGTTTGGCTGCCTCTATCATGCATGAAAGGAAAATGCTTCAAATTCCCACTCGACCTCCTAGCTGCCATGGGTCCTGTCAGTCTTACTCAGGAAGCTCTTAGGTTACAAGGCTGGTGGTTCAGATCTTCATACCCTAGGACTTAGGAGCAAATAATTCTTCTATGTTTCATGACAAGCATGAATGGATTTGCTGCCTTCTACATTTCAAAATAACCTACAGGTGGATGAGGGGTTTGCTTCGCCTGCAAACTGGGAAAAGCCACCCAGGGCACTGGCACCTCTGGGTTGACCCTCTAGGGAATCTGAAGGCCAAAGCTGCTGAATGAGCTCAGTTGCTAAACCTGCTACTCTTGTGAACACTCAACAAGACAAGTCAGCCTCAGAAAGACATTAAACAGATTTAAAGGAAGGATGGAAGAAGATACTCAACGAATTTTGGAGGTTAGGGTCTCAGGGAGGGAGAGCGCCCTCTTGGATTCCGCAGGCCCTTTCACACTGTCTCTCAGGGAACGCACGCTCTTCTGGCGGTTCCTTGCAAAACGAGCCCTCTTGATCTTCCACAGTGCTGCATCACTGAGGTTAGCGACGTTGGTCCTTACAGCAGTGATAGCTTTGCCAAAGGAATTAGAGGTTATCATTTTCCTTGACCAGCTATGTAATACACCTAGTTTGACACAATCCATCTGTGTATATTTTCAATATTAAAATATTTCTTTCAAGGATACATGAATCATTCATCTTCCTCTATGATGA
This sequence comes from Equus asinus, assembly GCF_041296235.1. NCBI lineage: Eukaryota > Metazoa > Chordata > Mammalia > Perissodactyla > Equidae > Equus > Equus asinus. The sequence goes on along the minus strand of NC_091796.1, from coordinate 99,179,393 downwards.
GTCTCATATTAAAAATCATGACCATTGCCTCTCATGACGATCACCTATCATTTTTCTGTTTAGACCATAAGATTAAATTATCTAATTTTTATTATCACTGCATAAATAGTTGATTGCCCAAAGTCTTTTCCCATGTATTTAGAGCTACAGGTAACTGATTAATCAGCATGTAAGAGTGAACTTGCAAGGTGCAAACATATCTCACAAAACTGTTCACAAACATCATAAACATGATGATTGAATGATATTTAAGGAACACGCAGTCACAAATGGTTATCATAGGTCCTCAAGGAAATGAGGAGTTTTGACTTTGGAATGCCAGAAAATAGTTAACCTATGGATTACTACAGCAGATATTCAGGAAACGTTTGATGAACTGAGTACGTGAAGTTAAGGCGTCCTCCATAACGGGAAGTGAAACTGCATGCAGACTGCCTTCTGCTTAGCTAACAAGCTCAAGGACAGGAGCTGTGACTGTTTAAAGCAAGGTCTTTGTTTCGCTTACTTGTAGGAAAAGGAAATTCTTTGTTGCAATCCAAATGTAGCTGAGCTTCCAAGGAAAGCGTCTCAAATCTATTGACAAAGAACTCCCAGCTCAAAGCAGGAATATCTTGCTTAAGAAAATGCAAGAGTAAAAGTTTGCTCAATATTGTGGGTCGATCTTTAACCACAGTATCAAACTGGAAGTCAAGACAAAGACACAGACCCTGGAGGAGAGGGGGAAAAAAGGAAAGTCAGATACAAACATCTGAGTTACTTCAAAGCAAATACACTAAGTCAGTGAAAGAAGGCAACCTCCTCAATCCATACTTATAACGTAGAATGATCCAACTGATATAATTTTTGATCACAAGTTTTAGTAGGAAAAGAAAATGCAGAAGAGGAGCTAGCTACTCCTAATTGTAGAATATCTCTTAAGTTTTGATTCAGAAATCTGAATTAAATGAATATTACTGATTTTCTGATGCATTTAATAATAACCAAATACACTCAAACCAGTGCTTCTTTTTTAATCTCTGCAGTTTCTATTAGGAAAAACATACTTTCCAAGCTACATTGTAGAATATCCAAGAAGATGGTCTTTAAAATTCCTTTCAATGCTAAATTCCATGATTCTAAAAGAAAGTAAAGTCATCTTGTCTTATTAGAATGTGAGTGGAACATATAATCTTAAAATATCAAGTTGGAATGGATTGAGCATCCATTTCTCTAATATATGTCTACCATTCCTGTTTTTAACTGAATGAAATTTAAAAAACCATAATTCATCCAACTATTCTATTCATTCTTCAGCTCTCGTTTAATAAGTCCCTCCTATATTCCAGGCCCTGAGCAGAAGTCAGACATACAACTACCTAGTCTGATTAAGAGCAGCAGAGAAGGACTATCCAGAAGACAACGGGCAATTTTGACAAAGGAGGTGTGGGTCCACATGCAGCAAAACCCTATAATTTTTCAGATCCTGCTCAATTTGCCCTTTATTAGTGTCTTTTACAGAAGAAACCTTACACTGGATTTCAAGGCAGTGTGCACACACACACACAGACACACACAGACAGTTAAGAACATGGACTCTATTACGAATCAGACCTGAGTTTGCTCTGCCACTTAATAGCCGTGTGACTCTGAAAAAGTTACTTAACCCTTCTAACCCTCAGCTTCTCTAACTGTAAAATGGGAACACATAAAGTGTTATTGTGAGGGCTAATAAGATAACGCATGAGGGACATCTTCAATACATGGCCCTGGAAACATAGTACCTATTTGATAAATTTTAGCTCTTGCCATTACTTAGCGTTAATAATAATGATATAATAATCAGGTGCCAACGTGGAAAAACAGTAGATCAGGACGCGGGAGGTTCTAGCCTTGGTTTTCGCACTAATTCACTCTGTGTCCTTTGGTAAGTCACATTATTTCTCTGAGACGTACTTCCTTCAATGATAAAATAAAGGTGCCAAATAAGATCAACACACAGTTCTCTCCAGGTCTCATATTCCATGTTCCTTTGGCTTTAATTTGTGCTGTTTCATTTTGGTAGCATGTTTACCTTCTTATGTTTTGCTGTGACTTATGTTATAATTCATCTGATTTCTCCTAGCGTCTAGTCACTAATGACAAGGACTTCCAGCCCTGGAGCCAGCTAAATGATATAAGATAAACCAGCCTAGTTTAAAATTCTGCTACAAAAAAAGTTATACAAGAATCAGATCTGTCAGAAGTGATATCAGCATGTGGACAAAGACTGAAAAGCAGGTATAAACAAATAACAACAAGAGGTCTGTTAATAAGGTGTGTTTCTGGGATGTTTTTCCCAATTGAAAAATTTCCACTGCTACCATCATCACCGTCGTCAGTGTTATATGTGTTTATGTGACAAATGGCTCAGTGACTTAAGAGAGCAGAGCAGAGCACTGTCTGCAGAGCAGATAAGACACATCCAAGGCACGTCACCTGCAATGCTGGCCTCTTTATGGTGTCAAGCAGGAGACCGGCCCTGGTGGCCACTGCTGGGTTGACGTCCTCCACAGCTGTCAGAAAGCAGCAGAAGGCATGGGCCAGGGAGTACTTCAGCAGGTGGTTTTTGGTCACTGAGTGAATATCCAGAAATCTACAAATTACAGCCACTTTTTCCACTGCAACATAAAAGGCAGAGGACCAAAGAAATGGCATTATTTAGACAGTCTGAGAACTGAGCCCACCAAGAAAAAGTTAACTCTGGGCCCCCCCGACACATTGATTTTAAATACCAAAAGGAAGTTCTAATGCCACCTTCTCCAGTGTTCCATTTCATCTGTGCATCTGTGTACTCAGTGCAGTATTTTCTGCAGGCAGCCTTGATTTAGTGCTGGGTTGTTGGGGTTTTTTGCATTTTTTTTTAATGGTCTTGCCCTTGTTGAACTTCCAGCTACATGTCAAACTTTTCAGAATGCCTCCATGCTCATTTCTTTGTCTTTTCCATAGAGGTTCTGCAGGCTGCACGGGGAGGCAGGAGGTGCCCACCAGGTCTGGCTCTCGGTTCTGGATCCCCTACTCCACTCTTAGTATGTCACGATGTGAAATGACAACCAGTCTTCCTGGGGCTATAGAAGCCACATATTTCTTCCATGAATAAATGCACCCTTACTTGATAAATTTCTAAATCTCCCGCAAATCTATGTTAAATGATTCCAGCCACTCTTAAAACATAATTTTATAAAAAGTTATAGTAGCTAGTGAAACAATATAGTTCCGTGCAAATAAAGACGTTTCAGTACTTTGCTTAAGCTGTTCCAGCAACCTGGAATATTCTTGATATTATTTTCTGCTTATTGACACTCTACCATCCTTAAAGAATCTGCTGCTGAAATTCCAGCTGTTCTCTGAAGTCTACTTTGCCCTCCTAGAGTGGCCTCTCCATCCCATGAACTCCTGCAAAAATACTGTTCATTTACATACAGCATTTATGTGTTCATATATGGCTATATGACTTATCTCCTTTTGTGTTCTTGAATTATATTTATACCTTTATAGTTTCTTAAACTCTTCTTACAAGTTTATATTTGGTCTTATCAATTAAATTAGGAGCTTTTGGAGAAAAGGAATCAGCTCTTATACTCTTTTTATTGTTCCCATAGTACCTAGTACATATAGGATTTATTCAATAAATTCTTTGATTCACTTATTTAAAAAATATATATTAAGAACATATATACAACTAAGAAATCATCCTAGGTACTTGGGAGGAGATGGAAGTAAATGGAAAAATAAATTGTTATGGACTGAATGTTTGTGTCCTCCCCCAACAAATTCATATGTTGAATGTGATGTGTGATGGTAGGACTTTGGGAAGTAATTAGGTTTAGATGAGATCATCAGGGTGGGGTCCCCATGATGGCATTCATGTCCTTATAAGAAGAGGAAGAGAGATCAGAGCTCTCTGTCTCTCTCTCCACCATGTGAGGAGACAGCAAAAAGGTGGCCAGCCACCTACAAGCCAGGAAGAGAGCCCTCACCAAGAAAGTGAATTGGCCAACACATTGATCTTCGACTTTCCAGCCTCTGGAACTGTGAAAAATAAATTTCTGTTGCTTAAGCCCCCCAGTCTGTGGTATTCTGTTAGTGCAGCCCAAGCTGACTAATACGTGAATCGTTCACAAGTCTTGACTTCAAAGTCAAGTCAACTAAAACAGGCAAGTATAACTATAACTGAAATGTAATATAAAAAGCTGTAAATCCTACTGAGTTGTAAATAAAATGCTATGGAAGATCAGAAGATAAAGAAATGACTTTATCCACTGGGACATCATTGAGGGAACCAAGAAAGCGGAACTCAGTGTGGGCATTTGAAGGAAGATCAAATGGAGGTGGCATTTGAATAGGACCTAGAAGGGAAGACAATTTCAGGTGGAGAGCACAGAGTGGCCAAGACATGGTTGAGGGGAAGCAGGCAGCAATGGCATGTGTAGAAAGAAGAGAGGGAAATGAGGCTGCAAACACTTTTAGTTAGACCATGGGAGGCTCTGAATGTCAGGTTAAGGGGTCTGAACTGTATTCACTAGGCATTGAAAACCCATGAAAATTTTTTGAGGAGAAAAGTGACATAATCAGGGCTGTGATTCAGAAGATTAATCTAGCAACAATCTAATCTTTAAATTGTAATGAAAGAGCATAAACATTTATCTGCTTTATTTGTATTTAAATGCCTATAAAATGTTACCAATACCATGTTGTTTTTTGCTAGAAAATTTTAATCTAATTCCCTACAACATCACGTGCTATTATATAAATAAACCAGCCTCTGGAATTCATGGGGCATAAAAGGCAAGAACTCTTTGAGGTGGCCAGATGTTAGGGAACTGAGCTCTAAAGTATAATAGTTAACTCACCTGATGGAACTTCCATTTCTTTCCCAAATTTTTGAGACACTAAAATATATGGAACCATTCTGATGAGGCACACTATGGTATGCCAGCCCCACTTGCTGCCCCTTGAAGATGGGAGTCCTAGCAGATTGGGGTGACAGTGAAGCCAGCAGATGTGAGGCCAAGAGAACACATCCACGTTCCTTCCTGACCCTGTTCCTCTGAGAACTTGCCATTCTAAGCACTAGGAAATTGTACCCCTCACTGCACCAAACTTGGTCCCTGATGCTTCAATGGCAAGGGTATAACAGCAGAGATTCTCAAACTTCACCAATTACCAGAAGAACTTATTAAAAATGTAGATTCCTGGCCTCACCCCCTGAAATTCTGACTCAGTAAGTCTAGGATAGGGCCCGATAATCTGCATCTTTAACAAACATTCCCAGTTACTCTGATGCAAGCAACCTGTTAGATTGACAACATAATTTATCATTCAAGCCAGGACCCATCTGAGAGTAAACAAGGGTACAATTAATAAATACACCTGGACAGCAGGCATAACCTGGGACTGTTCTAGGCAAACCTGTGCAGAGTCACCCTACCTAAGGACACTGCAAAATACTATTATCAAAGAAGCCTGGCTAAGTAGAACCACAAAGAACACCAGCAAGCAGGACAATGCCCTTTAAAAACAAGGGAGGATAAAGGAAGGCCAGAAATAGATGTGGTGCCTGGACACCTGGTTTACCTTGTGACCAGAGAGAATTTTTAAGCTAATACAGAGGTACCTGCTTCAAACCTCATCTTCCAGTCCTTGCTGTTGAAGTTGCCATTTATAATTGTCCAGAAGATGTCAGCACCATGAGGAAGTGACAAAGCATGGAGAAGGAGAGGAACAGCCAATGAAGAGAGCTGGGAAAACTCAGATTTGACGACTCTCCACAGGCTGGGGAATCAAGAAGAGCAAAGTGGTCACAGTTATGATAACCTTTCTAGAAAAAAATCCTATTATCTGAATTTATAGGAAATGTGGTTAACAGGTAGCTAGTAGAGATTCTTTTGGTGAAATTACACTCAAGACACAAGACTTTAATCCTCTGATACACTTTTTCTATGCTCTATTCTATTAATGTTTTTTTTAAAGAAATTACTTTCATGTAACAACATAGAAAAATACTTACGACTTATGTTATTTTTTAACATAAAAATTATATATTATAAATTCAGGTATATAAATAAACAATGACTGTTAAATAATACACAAAATTGATATTAGTTATGTTAAGATAATGGGGTAAGTGATTTTTAAAAAATTTTCTTATAGTGAACATCTGGGGAGTTTTGTTGACTTTTTCCTGCCTACCAGCCTTTTCCTCTTATTCTAGCAAAGAACGACTCTCTTTCTATTAAGAAAAGCCTCTCCATCAACTGGCAGGGCTGTCAATCAAGGTGTCCCACCTTCCCTACTGTAAGAGTGATCACACACCCAGGTTGATCAAAATACTTCAATGCCATGAACAGAGCAATTAGTCTGGGGTGGGCATATGACCCGAGCCTGGGAAAGCCAGAATCCTTTTCCAGGTATCGATATGATCTGTCTCCTAAGATCTCAGGAACAAAATGCAGTGTTGGTCTAGAGCTGCTAGTGAGCTCTTTCCCACCTCACAGGGACAGCCTGCAGAGAAGAAGCCAACACAGATGGAAGCAGGCTAAGTGCTTGGGAGGGAGGGAGAAAGGGGAGGAGGGAGAGAGGGTGCGCGAGAGCCCTAGTAACGTCTCATGAGTACTGGCCATTCCTAAAACCAGACCACTATGGTCAAAATGTACCTCAGCAATTTTAGCTTAAGTCCGTATCAATTTCTACCAGGAAAATTCTGAATATATATTTTTAGTAATAATATATTATTGGTTTCAAATTATTTAAAGTATGCCTTTTGTTTGTTTTTGTTGTTATTTTGTTTTGTTTTCTATTTGGCTCCAGAGTTAATATCAGAATCAAAACTATTTGTGACTTTTAAAAAACTCCTAATGCACCACTAAGAGGGGGGGAGTGACATACATCTCCATTTACAGAGACCACGGGGAGGTACTTGTGCACTAGAGTTGCTTGTTTCTGAGAAGACATGCTAGAGCTCTGGAATGAAAAGAAACAATTTTCAAACACCACATGCTTCATCTGAGTCATGGAAATCAGACAAATATGGATCTAATCCCAACACTGCCATTAATTAGCTGCATAGCTATGTGTGAATTTCCTAACTTCTCTGAACTTACACTTGCTTCCAATGTGGGTTATATAAAATGAGATGATGCATCGTGCTTGACACATAGTGGGTATTTAAAAACCTCACACTACTGTTATCATTGTGAAGCTAAGGATGATGGTGCTTCCAGAACACAATAATAGACCCTACACAGAATGCAAAGGAAAAGAAGACGTAATCTGTGTCCTTGTGGAGCTTGCAATTTAGATGAAGAAGGCAAACCAGGTACAGCACTGCTAGAAAACCATCTCAGTGACAAAAGCCATGGATTTGGCCAGTCCCATGTGGCTTTCCCAGTTCTCTAAGGCAGCTTTCTTTGAAAAACACAGAGTGTCCTTTCCCCAGATCCCTTCATTGTCCGTCACAGTTTTTGTGTCAAGGTGGTACTTTGAGGAAAAAACCTGGGCTATGTAGCCCAAAGGCTGAGGCAGAGATCCCATGGCACCAGTAATCCATTTGGCTTGGGTTCGTGCCTGGTAGAGGTTGCTTCAACAATAAAAGATGGCCCACTTAGCATTCTCCCTCCCCTGGAATGCCCGCAGCTTCTGCCTAACTCTTGACCCTGCTCCTTCATCACTTTTGCCTGGACTTGCTGCTTGTCTCAGCTGTCACACTGATCCTTTCAGATTAGTCCTACTCTTCCCCACATCCAGGTCAGCCATGCTACCCTTCACCAGCTCCTCCCACTGCATCTGTAGAATCCCCATTTTATTAGGAGGAAAGTTCTTTAGACCCTCCACTTATCCCGTAGTATTCTTCTCTACTGGGTTGAATAATGTCCCCATCCAAAAGTATTCATGTCCACCCGAAACTTCAGATTGTGACCTTATTTGGAAATAGGGTCTTTGTAGATGTAATTAGTTAAGCTGAGGTCATGCTGGATTAGGGTGGGCCCTAAATCTAATGACTAGTGTCCTTATAAGAAGAGGAGAGGACACACACAGACACACTGACACACAGGAGAAAGTGACATGTAAAGATGGAGGCAGAAATTAGAGTGATGCATCTACAAACCATGGAAGGCCAAGGATTGCCCTGGCAACTGCCAAAAGCTAGAAGAGGCAATGAAGGATTCTTCCCTAAAGCCTTCGGAGGAAGCACGTCCCCACCAACGCCTTGATTTCAGACCTCTAGCCTTAGAACTGCGAGAGGATGAATTTCTGTTGTTCTAAGCCTCTCAGTTGGCAGTAATGTTACAGCAGCCCTAGGAGGCTAAGGCAGCTTCCCTAGCCTCCACCCTAGCTGAAACCTGACATTTTCCTGGTAACACAATTTCCCCTTAACCCTCTCTGTGAGTCTTCACCCCAGTGTTCCCTGGCTCCAAATGATCCTTGCTTCCCACGTCTTCCTCCAGGCCTTCTCTTACCAACCTCTTTCTTTTGAAACCCATTACATCTACTCGTAGGGCCCTTCTCCATTCCTTGGTGAATATGGTACCTGCTCAGTCTTCCTCCTCACCCAAGCCTCTGCTGATACCTTTAGTGAATCAAGCTCTGGTTTCATAGCTCTCCCACTTCCTCAGTCACAGTGGCCTTTATCTCTACTGGCTGAGCCACTGACCTCACCTCTCAAACACTGAGAACACTCAACTTTCCCCCTCTGACCCTGACTCAGACTTATTTTCCCTCTTTTCTATACCCTTCTCCTAAACATCAATCCTCTCCGGCTTCATTGCCTCCAGGCTAGATGAATCCCAGAGTCAACCATTTCATCACTCTGGAATTCCTTGTCGCTCTGATCTTCCACTATTATCAAATCACTAATTCCCACTCCTAAATAAACCCATTGCCCACTTTCTCCCATCCACTCCCAGGCCCTGGAGCATTAGTGAAAAAGAAACACAAATTCCTGCTAACTTGGTCCACCAGAAACTGGTGCTAGCTAACCTCAGCTGGACTTGAAGCTGGCAATTCTTTGGTCATTTCTTGTTGACTCCCCACTGCTTTCCTCACACGGGCTGTTCCATACTTTTTTCCATGTTCCTCAAGCTCCCAACCCAATTTCTATGCCCCCTACCTCTCAGCAGAAGACATCAGCACCTACTATTTTTAAGGTTCAGTCACCTGTTATGAATTCCCATTAACACTTGATTTCTTTTTTCCTCAAAGTCTCTCTCCTTTCAAAGGAAAGAGCATCCCTCCTCTTTTCCACCGTTGTTCTTTTAAAGCATTTTCTTGCCTTCCAGGACCTGGCCCCACCAACCTCTCCCTTTCCTCTGATCCTTTCCCACTGACATAAATATGTTCAGATCTTCTTTATCCTAAAAATCCTTGATGTCACTCCCTTTCCCCTCTAAGTATCTGATGTTTCCCTTCCTTTCCTAACAAACCTTTCAGAAGAAAGTTCTGTGTTGTATCTTTATATTCCTGAAGCCCTTGCAACATGCTCTTTGCACCCCCTTATATGTAAGTGGTTCCCAAGGATCTCTCTTTTCTCCATACTCATGCTGTTAAAGCACAACTCTGTCCCTGTTCATTTTTTTTAAGATTTTCCATAGATCACCAAACATCACTAAAGTCCCCATCTTCAAGGCCCTTCACACTTATGTCCCAACCTACTTCTCCAGCCTCATTTTCCATTTCTCCCCTAAAACCACACCATGCAGCAATAAATAAAACCTTGGTATCACCTAAGTATGCCCTGCTCATTTCTTCTTTCCAACTCTACCATCTGTTTACTTTTGACATTCCCACTTTCCACAAAATGTGCTGCCCATCCCAAATCTCTGCCTGTCAAAATTCTATCATTATCTTAATGCCCACCCAAATGGGATCTGTTCCTGTGCCCTTTTCTAGTTATCCAGAAGTGAGCTCTCCCACCTCTGAACAGTACACAACCCTCATCCATCACACGTCCCTTGGATTGAGAGTGACTTATATAGACACAAGGTGACCTTGTATCTCAGTTTATCCAAGATCTTAGTCCACTTTATGCTTATTGTTTTGAGGTTATGAAGATCACACCTATTCACTCTCAAAAGTAAACTAATTCGAATAACAAATTTTGTGGTCACCTTCTGTATACATAGTATTCAGCCCCTTCCAAACTAGATTGCAAATTCCCAAAGTGCCTAGAATAACAATGTACTTAGTGAGCCCTCAGTAATATCTGTTGAATGAATGAATGAATGAGTAAATGATCAAAAGGAGTAAAGGCAGATAGATCCTCAACTTGGTTTTGTCACCAAGTTAACCTCAACCAACCTTTACCTTTTTTTTATTACCTCATTCTCTTACATATAAAATGAAGATAATATTTTCTGACTTACTTCCAGAAAGACTGTAACACTCATTTTAAGGTTTTCAGGAAGAAAAACACCATGTAAATCTAGGGCAATATTTTACTATTTTTCTCAAAATGTCTCAGTCATCTCTAAAAAAACACCCTATCAGACAATATGTGGAGAGATTTTAGATGTCTATTATCAGTTCTATTTCAAGTAAGAAATTGAGTCTTTACTCAATTATACTCGGTAAATATTAACTTTAGTACTTATTGACATTTTTATACAGTACACTGTATTCATAAGCCATCTAACAACCAAAAGGCATAATATAATCCTTATTTTGCCTTTTCTATTTCTGCAATATCTAGCAAAGAAAATTACTATTGACATACTTAAAAATTAGACTAAATAGAAGAAATAAAACTAGTTTCTACAAGTGATTAGGCTGCCCTGGCTAAGAAAAATAACCAAATGAGTTGGTAAGTCTTACTCTAACTTTAATTTTCACAGCTAAAACCTAAAATATAAACAAACAAACAAAAAACTTAGGAAGACATACCTTGCAATCAACATATGATCCTGAATGTAGGCTAAAAATTGAGGATGGTCTTTTCTAGCAATGTATAAACATTCTCCATGTAAACAGAGAATCTTCAGGCAATTGAGCATATTAAAAAGAATGTCTGGCTCTTCAAACTTAGCCATTTCCTATGCAAAGAACCACATAGTTACTAAGTTTTCTAAAACAGCAATGCTACCAAACCAAAAATTCAAATATTTCAAAAAATATACCTGGAAAATGGTGTATATTAGTCTCAAAGTGACTGGAAGCTGCTGGTAACAAAACTTTCTTTCAGTATCATTCTTTATTGCTGTGAAGAAATAATCACACAAAGGTTAGCATGATTCCTCCTTTCCCCCACCGCTCATGAACTGATCAAAATCATAAAACCGAGAGGAGTAAAGAGAGATATGGTACATATGAGAAAGTGTTTGTGTAATGTTTTTATTTGCTCTCCAAGTTAGCATATATCCCTTCTATGGTGCAAGTGCAGGAAACCTTCTAGACTTAGGATTCTCAGCTTCCACTTTGCACTGTGCGGTGCATCACGTGTTCCAATGTCTTTGGCTCCATAAAGCGACCCAAGCCCAGCCCTGTGCTCCTCTGAGCAGCTAGTTCTGCTGCTCCCTGGAGGGCCTGGGGCCTGGCTAGGCATACTTTCCTAACTGAAAGGGAGACGAGCAGGCATTGAAGAGCGGTATTCAAGTTGTAATAGCACCCAGCGAGCGATTTATCCCAGGACTCACACAAAAAGGGAACATTTTGAAGAAGTTGAGCATATTCAACAACTACTTGTGGTTTTATCTTCTTGTGAGGATCTCTGAAACCCTCACTTCTCTTGTGGGAGGTGGTGTTTATGTGCATGAGGCGTGCTAGAGAAAAGGATTCACAAATTAACCAAATGTAGAAATTGGTATAAAATGTTTTCAAATTACCATTATCAGTTTTGGCAATTCCTAGGATCAGAGACAATGGGAGTGAAACCCTCTTGGCATATATACTAAATAGTTTATTGGGGATCTTCCACTCTAATGTATTTTAAATATTTGTTATCAGCATTCAACTCTATTTGGTCTAGTGTGAAAGTTTTAAAAATATTTTTAGTGGAAGACATATCCGACTGCTATAAGAAATAGGTGCCAGGCCCCAAAATGCAGAAAAAGGAAATCTAAAATCTCTAAAAGGAAGGGGAAATCACTGAGCACATGTCAGCTGAGCTCCCCTTCATTCTATGACAGGAGCTCAGGACCAGCGCCTGAAGGCCCAGAAGGCAGAAGCAGGATCAGGGTGCTGAGCATCAGGGAAGGCCGGTCATGGAGGAAAATTAACGGAGGCCTCCCTGAGGAGACAACTTATAACTGTGTCCTGCAAGACAGACAGCAAAAGGAAAACAGACCAGAAGCTTTGACAGGAGGCTTAAGGAGTGTTTGGGGGATATAAATCAAGCAAATGTTTAAAACAACTAGAGTTTAGAACAATTAAGCAAAGAAAAGAATAATGTATAGAAAAATATTGTTTAATTTTAACCATTGTTCAAATAAAATACTACATATAAATAAAAGTTTCAGTTAATTGATTTGTGTGCTATCTTGGGTTTAAAAACTATATTTGCGGGGCTGGCCCCGTGGCCGAGTGGTTAAGTTCGTGCGCTCCGCTGCAGGCGGCCCAGTGTTTCGTTGGTTCGAATCCTGGACACGGACATGGCACTGCTCATCAAACCACGCTGAGGCAGCGTCCCACATACCACAACTAGAAGGACCCACAACGAAGAATATACAACTATGTACCGGGGGGCTTTGGGGAGAAAAAGGAAAAAATAAAATCTTTAAAAAAAAAAAAACAAACTATATTTGCGTTAAAGAGTACAGGTTAGAGGATCATAAGTGAAATCCATCCTTCCTTTAGGCATTAATGCCTCATAGAAACACAGCCCTGGGCTTGGGCCTCAGCAAGTAATTAATTCCAAATAACCGGGAGACCTGGGTTCTAATCTCAATCCTGCCACTAACTAGTTGTACAATATTTGGATTTCCAATTCCCAGACTCCCACCCTAGGTATACCCAGAATTGAGGGTGGGTGGGTGGAGCTCGTTCATTTTGTTTGCGTTTCAACTCCTCAGACGATCCTGATGCTCTCTTACAGTTTGGGCAGCATGTTAAGCACAAAGCATAAATTAGGAATGAATAATACGAGCTACATGCCCATGGGCAAGTTGTTCAGTCCATCTGGGATGTATTTTCCTCATCTGCAAAGGAAGAAGGCTGAACCAGATCAGCAGGTTTCAAACTTCTTTTCAAGAGAATCCTTTGTTTGTAGAAAATCTGACTTAGAACTCCAACATATGAAATAGATCAAGTCAGAGCACTCTGGTTGAAGACAAGTGGGCACCTGGGTCTTTATGATTTGCCCCCATGTTCCCATCAATTGCCACCCTAATTAAGGAAGGTCCAGAAGAGACAAGACAGAGCTTGCACATCTCCAAGTACTTGCTGAAAACCAATGAAGTAGGTCATCTCAGGCATTCCTTCAAATTCTCAGTTTCAATGATTGTAAATAGTAGGAGCCGAGATATTCATACTCAACTGGTCATTTATACAATCCATGCAGAAGCAGTTAGTTCCGACCAAGCATTTTGTGGTAATGATGTAGTTACCTTGGTCTGAATAAGACCCCCAGGAGCTACACTGAACCCCACACAGCAGTCACTTAGTAATGTTTGTTCACTGAAGGAATAATGGACAGCCCACGCTTCCCAAACTTTGCTTCAGTGGGTGGGCCACCTGGAAGCCAGCTATTCTAGCAGTTCAAGAGAGTGGAAACAGAAAGATAAAAAGCTACTCAGATTTGCTCCAGGTCCTTACAAATTCCCAGAGTGCCACAGTGCAGATCTAGAAACCAGGCTTTCCCAGAGGCACGTGGGGTCACATCCTAAATTCCCAAAACTCCTTCAGAGTGTGAAGAGCTAGAGTATGATTCTGGCCAGCCTGCTATCTTGCTGTCCTCAATTAGCCCACACAGAGCCTTTAAGCAAACTAGAAAGAGGTGGACATTCCAGCTCTGAGCCAAGCCAACCAGCCTTAGAGCACAAGTTGCACAGCTATACACGGTGAGCCTGTGCAGAGTCCTGGTTAAGCCCCCGGGTGCAGAAGCTGCATGAGCTCAAGTTCCATCACCCCTCTCCCAGAACACTCTGCTTTGGCCAAATGCTCTGAGTAGCTGCTGAGTGTCAGCACCCTTGGCTTTAGCTGTTCAGCCTTGGTTCAGAGTTAACTCTCCATAGAGAACATGATACACCATAAACAGAAAAGTGATCATTTCCACATTAACACGGCAGCTTTTTGTTGATAACAAGCTCCTGCTGCCAGGAAGATGCTCAGTTACCTCTCTTCTACCAGAAGCATATCCTGGATCTGTTCACTTCATAATCTAGGGGGAAATGGTTCATTTGCACACATCTACACTAAGGAAGCCAAGTCTGTACTTGCCCAAGTTGATAGTAATCTAAGAAACCAGTGTGTGAATGTCAGGCCTGTGCAAACTGGGATGTGCACACAGCTCTCCCCCATGAGCCAGCATTCACCTACCAGCATGTTCCATGGGCTCGGTGCGATTTCCTGGGTTCTCCCCATGCTTGGTTGCTGGATTCTCCTCCTCCTCGCCTTCAGGACCAATAATAAACTCTGGTCTGGAGGAAAGGAGGCTATCCTCAAGGCTGTCTGTGGGCTCCTGAAACAAATATGACAAGCAGCCAGATGAGCAGCCCTTGGGGGATGTAAAGAACGGTTCCTCCTGGTTCAAGAAAGATGGACCGAGTGCCCTGTGCTGAGCCCTGGAGGGCAAAAGCAGCTGCCGCAGAAGAGACTTGAGCTTATTTCCATAATGGTTAAAGGAAATTTGGATCAGCTGTTACTGAAACATTTTCATTCCCTTGAAATAAATATGGACAATCTCGAAAACATTGTTAACTCTCCATAAACCTACTTTCCCATAGCTGCTTTAATCCTGTAATCAATGTTCCACTCACCAAATGATTCTAATCCATGCCCATTTTGCTCAATAACAGGACTTAATTAGCAGGGAATAATAAGGGGCTGACTGCAAAATGCTAAGATGCAAATACTGGGTGTCTGGAGAAGTCAAATTTTTAGGAGCAAGAAATTGCTATAACATGTGAGTTAAAGAGAGTTATGGCAACCCAAGTGTTCACCAACAGATGAACAAATAGACAAAATGTGGTATAAACATACAATGGAATATTACTCAGCCTCAAAAAGGAAGGAAATTCTGATATGTGCTACAATGTGGATGAACCCTGGGGACATTATACTAAGTGGAATAAGCCAGTCATAAAAAGGAAAAATATTATATGATTCCGCTTATATGCAGTTTCTATAGTAGTCAAACTCATAGAGACAGAAAGCAGAATGGTAGTTTCGAGGGGGAACGGGGAGTTACTTAATGGGTATAGAGTTCTCATTTTGCAAGATGAAAAAGTTCTGGAGATTGGCTGCACAGCGATGTGAATATCCTCAACACTGTATGTACATTTATATATAATATGTTATATTTGTAAATGTGTATGTAAAACAAGCTGCAAAAATATGTGGAAATGAGAAGATTAAGGAGAGAGAGAGAGTGCACTAAATATGGCTACTGTTTAAAATATCCATCTCTAGTTACCCTCCTATCCCAGCATTTTTCTTTCTTTCAAGTACCACCTTCAAATATCCTCTTTTAACATCATCCTCTTTTAGCTAATACTTTAACCAGAAAACATTTTTTTTAAGAATTATTTGACAGCCAGCTCAAAGCAAGAAGGAGATAAAGATTGATAGGATACGGGAAGGATGCCAAGAAGAAAGAAACAAGTGCTTAAAACGGTGGCTGGGAGGGCTCTGAGAGGAGCTTCGGCAGCTTCACAGTTTTGCTAAGGCTGACGCCGTTCCTCAGTCACCCGTGAACAAGACACTACCTCAAAGTACAAACTGAGTCTCGTGAGATGAGATACGGTGAGAAGTTTCCGGCTGCATATTGACTCTTCTACACACGCCCACGTTTCCGTCATCCTCCTCCGAGGCGGCAGGGACTGCAGTGGCCTGTCTGGCATACTAGTCTAAGCCTCCTATAGCCCACCCCTTGTGTCCTCACTCTCGTGCCCTCTGCCTGTCCTGGAAGGGAACTAAAGAGCTAAGGCGGCTGATGCGTGCAGTGGAAGCCACGTGTTCCAAGACATAGTCCTCTTTTATTGATGAGCATCTCTCCCGTAAGACTTTGCGAAAGGAAAACTGAATCCTTTAGCTTCACCTCCAAATTTGATATTTTAGGCACATGACAAATGTCAAAGGCATTGTGCATATGTTCCAGTGGCTCAGATTCTCCACATTTACGCTTATTCCTCCTTGTTCCATGGGTTGGTGGTGTGAAATAGACACAATATAGAACTCCTGCTGGGACAGGGCAGAGGCTCAGGACACCCGCCTCCACCTTCTTCGCCCTCTCCTTCCCTTCCTGAAAGACAGAACTGTACTTCATGTAGCTACTCCCTCAGTGCTTAAACCACAAACTACTTGGACCCATGGCTATTACCACCCACAAGGGCACAAAGGACCCTTAATTTCAGAACCCCTGGGCGTGTTTTAGTCTTTTACTTTTCCTCTCTCTTCTTGACATGATCAACTATTCCCTCCTTTTCTAAACTTTCTCCTACTTTGGCTTCGGAGTTAGTGCTCTCCCTCAGTTTTTCTCTTGTGTCTCTGGCCTCCTCTCGATTGATTTCTGCTCTTTACTTCCCCTGTTTTCCCCTGTTAAGAGCTGGTACTTCCCGGAATTCTAGCCTTAGGTCTTCTCCCTTCTCATTCCGTACAGCCTACCACAACATGCTGGTGACTGCAAACTTTATCTACTTCTGATATTTCTCTTAAGAACCAAATCCACATATCTGATGGTGCTTGGCATCCCCACTTGGACATCTAAAAGGTGTCTCAGTCTACTATGTCCAAGTGTGGCTACACCATATCCCACTCCTGCCAAAAAGAGGGTGTGGAGAGAAGGGAACCCTTGTTCACTGCTGGTGGCAGTGCAAACTGGTGCAGCCACTATGGAAAGCAGTATGGAGTATCCTCAGAAAATTAAGAATAGATCTACCATATGATCCAGCTATCCCACTGCTGGGTATTTATCCAAAGAACTTGAAAACACAAAGGCATAAAGATACTTGTACCCCTATGTTCATTGCAGCATTATACACAATAGCCAAGACGTAGAAGCAACCTAGGTGTCCATCAAGGGACGAATGGATAAAGAAGATGTGGTATTTATACACGATGGACTACTACTCAGCCATAAGAAATGACGAAATCCAGCCATTTGTGACAACCTGGATGGACCTTGAGGGTATTATGCTGAGTGAAATAAGTCAGAGGGAGAAAGCCAGATACCATATGATCTCACTCATAAGTAGAAGATAAAAACGACAAAAAAAAAAAACACATACCATTGGAGATTGGACTGGTGGTTACCATTGGGGAAGGGGGCGGGGGGAGGGCAAAAGGGGTGGTTAGGCTCACATGTGAGGGGATGCACTATAATTAGTGTTCGGGTGGTGAACATGATGTAACGTGTACAGAATTCGAAATATGATGTACATCTGAAAAAAATAAAAATTAAAAAAAAAAAAGATCACTTCTCCTATTACAGTAACAATCTGCTGTAGATGGCAACGTTATCAGCTCCCAAGCCAGAAAACGTGGATTTGTCCACAACTTTTCCACACTGGAACACCGAGTGCTGCTCATTCTCTTTCCTAAAAATGCATCAGGCCCTCCCCTTCTCTTCCTCACCACCACCTCTCAGTTCAGGCTCCCTTATTCTCTTCCCTGAGTGACCACATTAACCTTCTGACTAGATTCCTGTCCCGAGGGCCAATCCTCCAATCTCTCTCCTCGCTGGCCAAATGAATTTCTCAAATTCATTGAATTCTACCACTACCCTGATTCAACTTCTTTAGGATTCCCCCATTGTCGCCAAGACAAAATCCAAACTTCTTAGTTTGGCAGACAGAGCCCTTAATAAATGTGAACATAAAACTGAGTCTAACTTTCTCCACTCAACTCTCACTACTTTCCCATCCTCCTCACCACTCTCACAACACTGAACCACCTTAAGTTTCCTGAGTGTATCATTCCCTCCTTTCCGCTGTATCATTTAAACAGAGAGTTTTCTGGGTCTCCAAGTGCTTCTCTCCTACCACCTTCATTTCATTGACTCCACTCCTCCTTCAAATATAAGCTTAGGAGCCACCTCCTCCAGGAAGACCTTCTGGATCCCTATCACACCTCTAAGCTAGATTTGTTCCCTCTCTGTACTCCCATAGCTATCTTGTTCATATCTCTCTCATAATGCTCATCACTCTGTCCTATGTTTTTTCATTTAATTAAACATTTTCCTGATTAGACTCTAAGCGTCTTGATTTTAATTTGTTTTTGCATCATCTTTTACTATAACTGTTTCAAAGTAAGTACCCAATGACAATGTTAAAAGACCATACTGTAGAGATGTTATTTTGCGACAGGTAGAACTAATGAGTTAAGTGGGCCGAAAGGTATTTACAAACAAAAGAAACACTTTACTGTGTGTATGCTATACCTCAAAAAAAATTTTTAAAGAAGTCACTTTCTACCTAGACAACCTTAGGAGACAGGAAGAAAAAGAGAAGATGGCAAACACTGACTCAAATAATTCAGGTCCATCTACCTAGGATGGTATGAGGGTATTCTGGTGATGTGTGAGTCTTAGCAGGAGAGCAGGCTAAACAGGGAATAACAATGTATGGAGTAGCTAATGTATGGCATATATTAACTGTTTCCTGTTCAAATGGTTTTCTTGGAAAGCAGGAAATAAAAACGAAGTTTTTATTGGTTGTTGATGAAGTCAATGGATTTTAGAAACTGAGGTCACCTAGGAATTCTCAGTGTCCACACCCAGTCCACTTACTCAATATTTGATATGCAGGTTTTATACCATTCACTGTTATCTAAACTTTGTAATATAACTTTGTGATAAAAGTTATTTCAAGAATATCAGTAATGCCTTGTATTTATGAAAATTTTATGAATGGATGTGCTACAACCCTACCTCCAGACTCAAGAATTCTAAGTGAAGAATTCTGTATCATGTAGTTCCATCTCATACCCCCTTCCAGAAGCCTGAGTTGGTGGAAGGAACAGGAAAACTCTCTTTTAACACAGTCTCACGTATAACCCAGCATGGAGCATAAGATAACACTGGAGGAAGACTCCATCACACCAGCCACTGCAGTCCTTATTACTAACAGAAATGGCTCATCTCATTTCGTCCACTGCTTACCACCAGCCGGCTTTCTTCTTTAGGAGCCAGTCTCTCCAGGAGTTCACAAGCAAGCTGATAGCACAGAATACTAGACTGACATAAGTTACACTCAATTGCTTTTTCCTCCTTCTGGCATGTGTGGGAGCCCCCCCAGGGGGCTTGGAAGACATTGTTTATAATGGAAATAATGTCCTTTGATAGGCTGTGCTCTAAACCCATCGTGATCCCATCATCTTGTAACTCCATCTGAAAGACACCAAAAAAAAAGGCCAAAAAAAAAAGAAGGAGTTTGGTCCTTTTGTCCAATATTTCATTGGCATACTAATTGGGGATAATTTTCACTAACTGACAATATTAAATTATTTAAAGATGATAAGGCTTATAGAACATGAATATACATTGTTTTCCATGGATTCTTGTAAAAAGAATATAAACACAAGACAAAGTAATGGGAATTATTTTTAAAATCATGTAGGACATTTAAAAGAGAGGTTTTTTTCAAATTTATCACTTTGTGAGATTTACACATTTAAAAAAATGCTCCTGACTTGGTGTCCAGATCTTGATTTCTAAATACCATCATCCACTAAAAAGAACCAGGGCTCCTTGAGGAAATGGCTGATTTCAGGATTGGGGCTAGGAAAATATAAAATGAGCCTGGAACATCTTGTCATGCCAGCAATTAAGGTAGTGTTCAAAGAATGATGAGAACATGTCAAAAGAACACAGGAGCCAGCTCAAAGGGACTCTTACTGGCCAAATATGGACAGTATGAACATCAAAATAAATAATCATAGTAAAAGATTTTAAGCCACTGAATAAAATAAGAGTCCATGAGAACATGCAGGTATAAGCAGATAAACAAATAAATATATACACGGGACAGAAGGCAGAACTGTTCCTTCGGGAGAATGCCAGCTAATGAAAGAAATGATGGAATTAGAAAATTATCATTTGGTAACCATCATAGTAATAATTGATTCAGGCATGAATCATCATGGATGCTAAAACTAGTAAGTTAAAGTCTGAAGAGAAACAGGAAATCTCAGTCTTAAAGGCTCTCCCTCCAAGTTACTTATTAATTACAAAGGGGTGACTTTGTAGTTGAGAAATCTGGCCTAAATCACCCTAATGGAGTTATCACCACCACTAAGGGGACATTATCATGTCATGTGCTTCCTGATATGATGCACTGCAAAGGACATAACATCACATCTGTTGTATTACTGCCAAAAATGCTTAACCCAAATCAATTCACAAGGAAACATTGGACAAATTCAAATTGAGGGACGTTCTACAAGATAACTGGACTGCACTCTTCAAAAATGTCAAGAACACGAAAGATAAACAAAGACTGAAGAACTGTCCTGGATTAAAGAAGACTAATGAGACAGGACAAACATTTGCAATGAGGGATGCTGAACTGCATCCTCCATCAAAAACAATTTTTTTCTTTTGCTATAAAGATGATATGATTATTATAACAATTTAAAAAATGAATAATTTCTGTAAGTTAGATAATAGATAATACTATTACAAGAATATTAATTTCCTGATTTTGCTAACTGCACTTGGTTATGTAAGAGAATGTCATTTTTCAGAACACACACTCTGAAGTGTTTAAGGATACAGGAAGTTCATGTTTGCAGCTTATTCTCAAATGGTTCATTAAAAAAATCTACAATTCGAGCCAGCCCTGAGGGCCTTGTGGTTAGAGTTCCACGCTTTCAGCGCTTTGGTGGCCTGGGTTGCGGGACCATACCACCCGTGTGTCAGTAGCCATGCTGTGGTGGTGGCTCACATAGAAGAACCAGAAGGACTTACAACTAGAATATATGACTATGCACTGGGGCTTTCGGGAGGGGGAAAAAAAAGGACAATTGGCAACAGATGTTAGCTCTGGGTGAATCTTCCCCAGCAAAAAAAAGAAAAAAGAAATCTACACTTCATACATACAGAGATTAAGAGAGAGAAATAAATGTAAATGTTAAACATCTAGAGAATTTGGGGGATGAATATTTGGGAATTCTTTCTACTATTCTTGCAACTTTTCTGCAAGTCTGGAATTATTTCAAAATAGAAAATGAAGAAGAAATGTTCTCCTAACCAAAGCCTTTTAAATTTCTCTTTTAAAATTACCTTCAAAAATCAATTTATAAAATATATTAAAATCAGCCTATCACTGTAGAGTTGTACCTAGCTCTTCCTAACAATAGCATTACCCAATTTGTTCACCAAATTTGTTCAACAGCGTCAATTCTAATGATGCTGGGGGGTTTCTAAAACTCATATCCAATCTCATATGTCAACATCATTGCAGATATTCATACAAGTATTTTTCAGGCTCTTTAGGAAATCCTCAAAGGAGTTTGCGAAGTGTCTTGAGTGATGTTGCATCATTTCAGTAAGTGTGAAGAACACATGGAAAGAAGCACTATACATTACAATGCTTTCTCTAATTCTTCACCTCTGAACTAAAGGAAGTTCATGCCTTAGCTACCTGCTTCAGGAGAAGATCAAACATGAGGATGAAACAATTTAGATTCATTTCATCATCTTCACAATCAAAGTCAATAGTCCTTCCTCCTGGGTGTCCAAAATTCTTGAAAGGGCTACGAAATGGACTACGCATAGGACTCCGAAATGGACTCTGAAAAGGACTATGAAATGGACTCAGCATATTGTGCTGAACTCGTCGACCAGGATCAGAGGCAACACTCACCTAGAAGAGAGAACATCAACACACATAAGTGAACTTGCAGAAGTTCAAATGACTGTATAAAATTTTGGGAGGACTCTGTGGAAGGTGTTTCCAGCTGTCAAACTGATTTCCTTCCTTAGTCAATAGCATTGGTACCTCCAAATACTATGGATCTTCTCAAAATATAAAAATGAGAAATAAAATCATCCCAACTTTATGCCTAATTGTCAGGGAACGAAACATCAGCACCCTGAAGAATGAAGGTGGCTGTCTTTGCCATTATATTTTTCATCCCATAAAACATTTCCAATTAAACTGAATTGTCCACATCTACCTAAAACCATAACTTGAAAACTGAGAACTTACAAAAGTAAAATATTGCAAGATCAGTTTTAGAATCACAAGCACAGAATCTCAGATTGATATAACTAGTTAAAGAAGAACGGCCTCTGGGTATTATAATTATTAAACTATCATGAGAAAACAACATATGTCAGACCTGTTGTACTGGTCATTCTCTATTTGCCAACCCAAGCCTCCCCGCTCTCCCCAGGCCCTTAGTGTCCTTCTCTGCCCTGCTCTACGCCTGAGGATGCCAAGAACTGAGGCTCTCTTAGCTCTCTTCCTGGCTGGCCTCCAGTTGGGTTCAGTCAATGGGAGGCACCAGCAGAACAGCTACTCTGGAGGAGACAGAGGTAGGAGCATTTCTCCCCGCCCCCTGCCTGCTTTGAGGCATCTCTGGCAGTCTCTCCATTACTCAGCAGCTCCTGTACCCAGCCCTTCCTTATAATTTCAGCTCCCAATGAGCTCCAGGAACTCTTTCCCTTGTTTCGTCAACCTTAGGAGTATAATGGCTTTCTACCGAACTGTTGCTGGCCTCTGAGTCCCTCACCAACCCTTATTGCTCCCTTACCCTATCCCATAACTCTGTAGGCAGAGTCTCCATGAAAGTCTCTTCATTTGAACCATCTGGGATAAATTCTGTAGCAGGACCCTGACTACATACCTGTACGTCACTCTCAAATCATATTTTATCTCTTAAAGTTGTCTCTAATAACCAGAAAGCTCCTTGAACACGATATTTAAAGTAAAGGGGAAGAGTATCCATTAAGAATCAGAATACCTGGATATTGACAGAGTTATCTATGGCAAATCACTCCATTCACTGAACCTGAGGTTCAGTAGTTGTAAAATAAGGACAATGAGTTCTTCCCCAACTGCCTCACACAATTCTGTGATGTCCTTAATTGTGAATACATCACACAGTATAAAGTGCTGACAAAGTAATGTAACATTAAAGATTACAGAAGAAAGAAACAAAATATAAATGTTTGGCAGCTGGTTTCTAGGAGGCAGATGAGCAAAGAAGTATGATTAAAAAACAGAAGGCACTGAATACAAACTACGATCCCATGATTGTATTTTCTAATCCCTAGATATCAGGTGGGATGACTGGAAAACGGTACGGAAAGGCATGACAAGGAGAGAGCTGAGAAGTGTCCTCGCCCACCGACAGGAGAGTCAACCTCTCCAAAACTGGCCGTGGTCTGGGCATGTCAGTACGTCAACAGAACTCTATCGGGGCCTCCACAGAAAAATTATCAAAATTCCAACAGTTTTCATACACTTCGGACCAGACTATATGGACTTTTCCCAACCACGGAGGTACAAAGGGGTCAATAAAATGGGCTCAGTTGGTTCATAGTGACAGCATCACTCACAGTCACCAGCCATTGATCACATCTTCCAAAAACACAATAGAAAAAACATCCAAACTCCTCCTCCTCAGAGTGAAGCAGTGATCTGCCCAGCAGCTGGTAAAGAATTCTCATTTGCCAGGAGACCAAAAAAAAGCTACCCTTTTTCCTTTCATCAAGGGAGAAAGATAGCTAATAGGGGCGTGTAGGAGAAAAATGCAAAGGAAAATGAAAATCCAATAACTTAGTGGTTACAGACTATACCAACATATTTTAGATAAATGTTTTCTGTTATTTAATGTGCTTAAAAGAGTAACAAACAGAGTGTGAGATGGGATGAAAAGGCATTTTCAGAGAAGTTTATTATGATGCTACTTTTAGGCCAAGTATAATTGACAATAATAATAATAGCGGTGAAAAGTGACAGGATAGTGCGAAAGAGCCGGGCAGGGCTCCACTCTGCTGTCCACGGGGGCGCTAGGGGTCGGAGTCAACTCAATGGCGCTAACAACGACAATAATAATGGACGAAATCTTAAGAAAGACAAAAAACAGTTGTGGCAATAATTACCCTTCGAGCTGCAAGGTTCCCCGCCAGTTCACTGACTCTTGATTTTCTCTGATTTGCCAGCTCTTTGACAGAATTAACTCCATCAGAAAACATGCTTATTAACAGCTGAAGTGGAACCATGATGTCTAACTCCGATAATACCTGAAGAAAAAAGGTATATATCCCCCCAAAATTTAAACTTTAAAACTCAAAAAAACTACATTTAACGTATTTTTCCAAAGTGTACTATTGAACATAGGGACATTTAGCCTTACACATATTCTATCAGTAGAGTCATCCTCAATTTTTTGTACTAAAAAAATCAAAGCTATCATTAAACCTCCCCCCTTCCCACTCCCCACATCCAACAAATGGTCATGTTCTTTCTTTTAATACTTCGAAGCATCTCCTGATGCTGTCCCTTCTTTTCCATAGCACTGCTAGTGCCTTCATTCATCGCCTTTCTCCTGGACTAGTACCATCTGCCAGTGCCTTCCTCTGGCCCATCCCACGCTGACCTCAGTGCCCCATCCATCGTGCTCTCTGGTACAAACTCAGGTATCCTTCTGCTGAAATCGTTACTTTATCTGTAATAAATTTTCTGGAAATAGATGCCACCTTCTTTTAGACAGAATGAATCCATCCCTCTTCTCTACTTTCTTAGAACTTTATACATACCTTTAATAGAGGAATTATCACTTTTCATTATATTTGATTATTTGATACTATCTCTCCCACTGTGATCTCCTTGAAGAAAGGAAGTATGAGGAAAGGACCGTTTCTTGCCCCATTTTTATCCCAGTGCTTATTACAGTGCCTGGCACAGAGGAGCTCTACAAAGGTTTCTATGATTAATAAACGAGTCAACTCCAATCCTTATATTGTGCACTCTATTCCCCAAATGCTTAGACTAGCAGTTTAAACCGTCCTTCAATTGCAGCATCCTGTTTTCAAACCAAACCTGTGTCAGAGCCCAGTCCATAAAACATGTCAACTGTAATTGTTCCAGCTATGGAGGGGACAGAGGTTTATGGCCCTAGCTGCTGACCCCTAGATGGCACAGTTTAAAGGGTGTGTAACTGAGTAACAACATCTAGCCATCTGTAGGAAGACTGGCTTTCCTAAAATGGGAAATTATCTTATTGAGATCTACTTGGAGATGAAAGTTAAAATTCTGCATCCGAAAGGCGACTTTTTTTTAAATGGCCCCTTTATTTGTTGCCAGTTGTGAAAAATATTGTTCCTTAGTTGAGAAGCAGAAAGGCATTTTCACAACTTGAAAAGCTTTGGGGTCACGCCCTTCCCTGACACAGAAATGTACTGCCCCCGTGGCCAGTCTAAACATGGGTGCTGTCTCCTTTTTGAAACTGCCTGAGCTTGGTATTCCAGTCAAATTAATGAACTTTTATTGAACATCCACTAAATACAAAGCATGTGCCAGATGCTAAGAGGAAAGGACGAAGGGAGTTATAAATTCACAAATGAAAAACCCTGGTCCCTGCACTCAAGGCATTTGTCATCAGGAGAAGAAAAAGACAAAAATGAACTAGAATAATAGACAGAAATAGAATTCACACAGAGAACCCGTATGACTACTGGGGGAAGGAATCATGAATCCTGATGGGATGTGAAGTAGCAGAAAACCATTATGAGGTCATTTTTGAGTTGGATTTCAAATGATGAGCTGGAGTTCACACATGGAGACAGGAAGGAAAGTCATTCCAGGCTGAAGGATCAGCATGAACTACTCCCTAAATCAGCAGCTCTCCACGTTTCCAAGTAAAGGACGGACTTCATATCAAAAGATTTAACAGAATCCCACGAGACAGCTGTTATACTTTTAGTATCTATTGATGGAAAAATTCATAAGGACCAAAAGCTACGATAAACTCAGTAATAGTATTGCACAGATTTGTATTTCATTAATCACAACATAGCTACATATATTTGAAATACAGCTATTTATCTATGCATACGAGACAGTCCTCAGCAAACATACGGATTTATGGACTCTGCAATAACTCCCTCCCCCTCCACCTGGGGACCTAAAGTTCATAGGCTAATAACTATTGCCCCAAATGGTCAAAAGTATCATTCACTTACATGAAGCCACAGTAAAGCTTGTTCCTGCACAGAGGATGGGTATCCTGTGAACCGACAGCTAATAAAGCCAAACATCTCTTCCATTGAAAAAGGTAGAGGACAGAGCTCAATGTCAAACATTTTGCTGGAAAGCAGAGCAACAAAAGTAGATGACAATGGGCATATATTAGGGTCTACTGTTGCATTTCTAACTATATCTTATTTGGGGGGCCAAACACTTTAGTCTGTGTTCTGAACTGTTATTAGCATGTTCCATTTCACCGTAATAGCTTATGTCATTGGAATAGCTATCTTATAAATAATTCATATGGTTGTTAATAACATTAGTGTTCATACTCAAATTAGGTTTAACAGAATAAATTGCATTTCTGAGGAATTAGAGTTGCTCTGCAGCATCTAAAAACATTTTTTCTTTGCATTTTTCCCACTTTATCCAAATCATAATTATATTTGAAAATGAACAAACAATATGATGTATCTATTTATTATTCCACAAGAATAAAATCCTTTCTGAACAATTCCAGATCATCTGAGCACAATTTATAGCAGCTATTTCATTTTGGGCCTTCAAATTTCTCCAGAGGGTTGTCAAAAAGTAAAGGAGATTATACAAAATGTTTAGCACAGTGTCTGGCACACAGAGTGTGCTCAGTAATGTTAGATACTGTTATAATTACAGTGACTTCATTCAACTACTTACCCACCTTAATACTTCCCTGAACTCTTTTAACTGGTTCTCTGGGACTTCTGTTCTGACGGCTTCCAGCCACTCCGGCATAACGCACTCCCACACAGACTGACTGATCACATTGTAGGGGATCAGGCAGAGGATTCGGTTGAGCCCCTCCTTCAGCTGAGTCACTGTGCTGCAGGACTTATCCCAGTAGCCACCGACCTGGCGGCGTTTCCACAGCCACGGGGGAAAGAACAAAATGCACTTGTCACAACCATACTCAAGACTGCCTAAAGGAAACGGGTGCAGAGAACGACCACGGTCCGTGACATCTGCATCCCGGGCCGAGTATCTTCAGAGAGAGGTTTGTAAGAATCTACAAACTGCCAGGATCCATTAGACAAAAAAGAAACCATAATTACAAATAGGTCCAAATATTAATCTCAGACTGAATTTGAACTATTCTACTGCAGACTTTCCAAATTACACATGAATTGAAATTCCAAAGATTTATTCCTAACAGGATGAGCATACTGTGGAAGTAATGTTATTGCTAAAGTTTGACAAAACCATTACAAATATGTGCAGCTATACCTGCGCTTCAGAGGAACACACATTCCTACTGCTGTACATTTTGTGTTGAAGATATTTCATTAGAAAAATAAAGTGACAAAGAGCGCTATTTTTCTCTATGCTGCATATTCCTCCACAATTTTTTCTTCCTAAGAATGTTCTAAGGCTGGTTGAATCCATGAATAAAAAAGATTGGTATTTTTTACTAATCAAGATAGTATATTAATTTTCTGGTGCAGAAAAACTTAAAATCACAAATTAGGTTCTGTTTATAATTCTGATTTTAAATAAAGATCCTATGTTCTTACTATATGTATCAAAGTAACAACGGGTTGACTGGTCCTGAACCTTTACCACGTAACACAAGATTTGTGGGAAACTACCTCATTTTAAATGAATCCAATTTTAAATGTTTAATTATTACATCTAGAATTCCAGATTATTCAAAACAATCAAAGCAATTCTATTTAAAGCTCAAATATCTATTTGGTACCATATTGGCCACAATCCTAGATGACTGACTAGATATTTTCGGAAAGTGACTGTATTTCTGGGATTGTTGTTGTTAGTCACATGGACTCAGAAGAGCTAACATTGATAGTGTTGAGATCGTGGAATATGTCACTGTTGAGGTTCCTTTGGCTCGGTAATTTATGGTTAAGCCACATAAAAGCCTATTGGTTTTGAGTCACATTTTGGAACAGGTATTCCCATAGAGATCCTAAATTGTTAACAGCCAGACAGTAGATCCTTTGATTTGGAAATGTTTTTATATTTTAAAGGATTTTTAGAGAGTTCTCACCTCCCCAAAAATGTCCTTTTACCAATATAGGAGGATCAGTTTGAAAAAAGGACACAAAACCAGGATCACTGCTAGCCTAAAAGACTCCCATAACAAAATTCAAGGACAGAAATCAGATTTAAAACAAAAATTGAAATCCTCACCCACCATAAACTCCCCTGTACCTCCTCCCTCCTGGGAATGACCCAGCTGGAAGCCAGTACTCAGATCCTGGTAGGAGCTATTTTAGAGGCCTTCCCTCCAAAGTTTAATTGGGCTAAAGTAGAATGATGTACACAGAGGAAAGAAATACATCCTAAAGGTTTTGTCAAACAATTTATAAAAACATTGCAAAAGGACACAGCTCTAAATCTACAGGACTGAGAACACAGGAATCCTTTGTTTCCCATCTTAGCTGGAAATCTTCTCTCTGATATAAAGAAGGAAATTCAAAATAATGTGGTTGGATGGGCAGGGCAGCTCTTTAATATTATTATGGAGGCTGCCATCTAATTCTTTGAAAAATTAAAAATAGCTGTCCTCAGGGTTGGCCCTGTGCTGTAGTGGTTAAGTTCAGCACGCTCCACTTGGTAGCCCAGGTTTGCCAGTTTGGATCCTAGGCGTGGACTACACCACTCATCAGCCATGTTGTGGTGGCAACCTACACATATAAAAATATATAGGAAGACTGTCACAGATGTTAGCTCAGGCCTAATCTTCCTCAAGCAAAAAAAGGGAAGATTGGCAACAGATATTAGCTCAGGGCTAATCTTCCTCAGCCAAAAAAAAGAACCCAACTGTCCTCATCTTACTAATTGAGTCTTTACAAAAATATAATTGTGGCTCCATAAGTATCCCAAAGTCCACTCATGTTTCTTACCAATCCCAAAGCCTCTCCTATTCACCTCAAGATGCCTGCAGATACTATAAAAAGTCAGGACATTAGAAAAGGGACTTTCCTGAACTTAAGAAAAAGAAATGCTTAAATAGTAATTGTCTTAGGCCTCAGCCTCCTCAGTCAAGCTGCTCTGAGCCCTCTTCTCAACTAAGGCCTCATCCTGGACCTATTAAAAACTTCAGGTAATTTTGTTCACCTCCCACACCCCTCCTCCCTTAAAATGCCTGCTTGTAAAAGCTCAATGCTACCAGGAGAACTTATTGTTTGTCCCAGCCAAAACCAGTGAATAGACAAATATGCCCTTGAAAAACTCTCTTAGACCAGTTACTTTAAAAGCATCCTTTCTCTCCCTCTTTGAGACGTGAAACTTCCACCACCCAGAACTATGTTCTCAAGGACCTGAGAACCATCTCTTTAGAACGCAGACATCCAAGGAGCCCAGAAGATGTCCTCTCAGCCCAAGGGGGCCTTGCTTCTACTTGTACTATTGCCTCCTGTGATAAAATACGAGAAATTTATTTCTCTTCCTGATAAATGCCAATTAACACCCGCCTTAACAAACCCCCAATGCCTCTTTCCTTAGCACACCCCAGCCTTTAAAAGATAACTTCTTAGGCGACTAAAACAACTGCCTGAGCCTGGACCATGGCCTCCAGGAGATTACATATCAGGACAAATTAAGATCTTAAAGGTCTCCCCTGCAAATATTGAGAAAAACCTTTAGCCATTATATTGAACAGGTAACAACTGTTCTGTCTGCTCGAAACAGAATTTGAATAAAAGTGAGGTGAAGATGAAAATCAACTCTTCTATGAACTGGAGAGTTTTGTATTACTATGATGGTGTCTCCTCCAAGGTCTCTATGTGCATTTACCTGTGTATTTTCATATGTATGGTATATATATGTGGTATTTTCTTATCTCTGGATGGTATTGCCAAATTAGTTTATAACATCCCTTAAAAGATCTCTATTCTAAATGAGCTATTAAAAAAAAAAAGAGCTTATATAAATTAAAAATTCCTAAAACTCTCAGAAACATAGGAGGTGACCCAAATGTTTTTCAAGTTCATGTGATTTGGGCAAATCTTTGATAAGTAAGACTAGTTTAATATAAACAGTTGTGTCTTCTGAGTTATCAGCACTGAATATGATATGAGCATACATTTTTATTCTACATGGGTTTACTAGTCACATAAGTTAATATTTTATTTACTAGATCTTTAAGATTATAAAATGTATAGATTTCATTTTAATCAAATTAAATTATTATTTTGACAAATTTTATTTTAACAATAATTGAGTTTTATAATTTAACTCCTTAGAAGTAGTTTCCAAAATCTTTTTGGTAATTTGAAATTAAAATTATACTAAGTTAAGTTAAACAATAGATATTCAGTGAATATCTAGATCATTTCTAAACAAGATAAAAGACTGAAACATTAATTACAGTCATGAGCCACATAATGATGTTTCAATCAATGACAAACCACATACACAACAGTGATCTCATAAGATTAGTCCCATACAGCCTAGGTATGTAGTAGGCTGTACCATCTAGGTTCGAGGAAGTACTGTAGGGGAGGAAGAAATTTTCCTCTACCCTCTAGGGTCTTCTGGCTGGTCTAAGAATTAAATTGATATGAGACAGAACAACAGGAGAAAAACAAAAGTTTAATAACATGCATACATGAGAGAAACCCAGGAAAACCAAGTAACTCACCAAAATGGCCAAAGCGCTCACCTTAAATATCATCCTCAGCTCGAGACAAAAGAAGTTGTTGGGGGTGGGGAGGGTCAGGGACTTCAAAGGGAGGGAAGGCAATTCACAGGTAGGTGAAAAGGAGCCAACGTTTGGAAAACAAGTGTTTGGCCACACAGAAACAGAAGAACATAGAGGGGAGCCCAACAAACAGATTTTCTCCGTTCCTCCCTGTACACCACCTGGGTCTTGTGATGCTAAAGTGACAGGTCACTTCCTGGGACAGGTTTTTGAATCTGAATTCTTTTAGGCAATTAAGGGGGAGGTAACAAGAAAAACTTTCTGAGTCTCATGTTTCTAATAATCAGCTTAAAATAATCTTCGCGTTAAAGAGACACATTTTGGGGTGGCAACTTCTGCTCCCCTTCATTACACTCTGTGATGTTTGTGCAACAACAAAATTGCCCAACAACATATTTCTCAGGATGTATCCCGTCGTTAAGCAACACATGACTGTACCGAATATAAGTTTCAGTTTACATACTTTTGGCTTCTTATTTTTAGAGAGACTAAAGATATTTGGATCTGTTAATAAATATGTTCTTTTTGCCACATTGAGAAATTGTACTATGAGGAAGCATATGCCTCCACAAGTTATGAGATGGTATATTCATAAAATTTGTTAATATGCTACAAAATGCTGGCATGTGACAGGCAATTCACAGTTATGCACCTCCCAGTTTCCTCTGAAATATAGAGGTTACTAAGTGTTGAAAATTATAATCAATATATATAAATGAAACTACTAGAAATAATAAGGGTGAAGAAAAAAACTCTGTATGCAAAGTATTCAAGGAATGTAGGATGTGTTTTTGTTAAGGACAAAAAGGTAATTCTGTCCTAAAGTAGTTGTTTAGGGGCTGCGTGAAGGCTTTCCAGAATGAGGAAGAGGAAAGCGAAGGACAAAAATCTGAAAGGAAATAGAAAGTTGTAAGGATCTGGCAGTGAGGGGTGGAGGCGAGAGAGCACCTCACCTCCTTGGTCAAACTGGCTAAGATCATATGGATTTATTACAAAGTTCTTAAAAGGAGCTTTATTGTCAGTCATGTACCAATTCCAAACCTCTAAAAACCTCTAAAAAGGACAAAGGTTCTTAGGTTATTGGTCTGTTCTTGATAAGAGATTATTAGAAGTTTTTCTTTACCTTCTCAGTAACATGTCTAGGAAACAAAGATTCTGGGTCTTATCAGAATTTCCTGTGCTTTATGTTGTCTTTATCGTGTCCTCAATTATTCAAGAGAACTGAGTCTCCTCAATGTTAAAAAAGCTAATTTTTTTTAATAATCACGTTCCAGCCTACCTTTACTCTTGAAATCTTTATTGTCATTTTGGTTAAATGATAATTAAATATTATTTCACAGTGACCTGTGATGCTGGTTAATCAAGTGTTCAAACCTTTTGACATTTTAGACAACTTTTGATATTTTGCCTTCCCCAAATCAAATCCTAAATAAAATCTTGGTCTCAAACTGACTTTGAGATTTCTGAGAGGGCCTCTGGAAAATCTCAATGGATTGTTCTCTACTAGTAAAAAGAGATGATAAAGGGGCCAGCCTGGTGGTGTAGTGGTTGAGTTTGCACACGCTTCAGCAGCCCAGGGTTTGTAGATTTGCATCCCAGGCATGGACCTACACACTGCTCATCAAGCCATGCTGTGGCGGCATCCCACATACAAAATGGAGGAAGATTGGCACAGATGTTAGCTCAGCAACAGTCTTCCTCAAGCAAAAAGAGGAAGATTAGCAACAGATGTTAGCTCAGGGCCAATCTTCCTCACCAAAAAAAGAGAGAGAGAGATATGTTAAACTAATTAAGTTTATCAGATACATTGAACTGCATGAAAAGCATTGTTAAGTAAGAAGAGATGCTTAACATTTCCTAGTTTATGTTCGGGTATAAATAAATTTTTAGGTAATTGTTTTTAATATAAATATTTCAGGAATTATAGGAAATTCTTAGAAATGTGTCAATGCCCTTTCTGTTCATGATTATGTCCTTATGCTGCTTTGCCTGACAATAGGAAAAACAGCATAATGTTATCATCATAATGCCAGTTACTCTCATGGACCTTTAATCACAGCCATTTTAAGCCTTTTATTATTCACAGATAGTCATTGTTTTATGCTGATGCTTTCCTGAAAGCTCTTGCAATCAATTCATCTTCAGAAGAAAGGACTGTCTCTGAGACCTGTGGAAAGGACCATGACAGGTAATCTGGGGTACAGGCTTCTGATGGCATTGCTTAAGTAACTTTGAGACCATACCACCGGACCAAGAATTGATTCCAGAACTCTAGTGGAGAAGCTGATGGGTTCATAAAACCACTAACCCAAGATCACACAGAACAAAAACTAATTACATGGGACTGAATGAACTGATGAGGAAAGATGATAATTTTTATGGTTTTTCATTTGGAAAAAACCATGGTTTTTTGGTTTTTATTTGGAACATTGCTGGTCCTTTAATGTTCTATTTTTTGGATATAAGGTTTCTCTTAAGCTACCTATAACTCACAATAATTTAGTAGATTATACCTTTGTAAACAAAAGTGAACATTTGTCTTTTTCTCCCTACCTGGTCCCTCTAGAATTCAGAAACTCTTATTGGATATTCTTATTTTCATGGCAATATAGTTAGTTGCACAAGGTCAATAAGAATATGTTCTCCTTATACCAGGACATAATTGGAAAAATTGGTTATATTACCAAAGCTTTGACTGGAATGTCATATTTGAGAATGATGTACATAGAATCAGATAACGACCAGACAATTTTAAGGAACTAAGGTTGACATTATGGAGCCAGTGCTCACAAAGCTCTCTTGGAAAAACCAGCCTGGTACATGGCTTATGGGGTTCCCAGCCTGAAGGCAAGTAAGAAAGGTTACTTCCTGACAGGCTCAGGAACCTCAGAATATTTGGGGGACCTCAAGAAGAGAGAAACTCGCCCAAATCTATAGGTACTGCAGATGAAGTATGATGACAGTTTCCTGGCCTGGCTTTCTAGCTCCGCGAAGCTTTTAAAAGTCCAATCTGAGATTCCTTATAAAAGTTCCAGCAAAGCAAACTTAAAAAGGCCTATTTGGTCAATTACCATTCTTGCTGCACTTATATAAATAATCAGGCCAAATTTAATGAGACTAGACTTATTTTGTGAACAAGAGTAACCTTACTTTGATTATCTTTGATCAGAACAGGGGTGATTGGAGAGGGAAATTTTGGTTCAATGGAAAACTATAACCCTGATTCTAGTCCTATACGCTGTCTCTGGGCTATTTTTCACCTCTTGAAAACCGGATCCTGCTGTCTTAGACATTTTGTCAGTACTTAATGCTTCCACTTTTTCTCCCACCCTCCTAACTTGGTGTCACTAAGAACTAAAACCTGACTGCCCAGATCCCCATTGAGACTCTAGGTCGCCTTGTCCCAAAGCCCTGCAAGCTAAAGCAGGACCATTTGACAGAAACTTCAAAGGACTTATTGCTGCAACAATTCAGGCCACTCAGGAAGCTCACCAAACACCCGCATCTTCCACGCTCTGCTCCAGGAAATAACCATGACTGTAACACTCATGTTCTAACTCCAACATCCAAAGATGTTTCAAGTCTAATATCTAGAAATCTTCTTAACTGGCTGCCCCCTGGACTCAGAACCTAGGTTCATAGTCTACTCTAACCATTAATCTTTGTTTTCTTTTTGTTTTCTTGTTCTAATCTATGCTCTTTTCCTCCTTTGCAGATCTCTTACCTTGCAGTTCCTAACCTGAAACTTCTCTCCACAGCAATCAACCTAGCTTTTTTGTGTGAACCTTCTAGGGAAGTTTCAGATGAGAGGAAGGTAGAGATCCACTCAGGCCCCCAGAGTTGGTATAAAGATTACTGTAAAGTGAAAACGTTCAAGCTAAAGAAGATGCAGAGAGAAACCTTATCTGAACTTCCCTTATCCGACTAAAGCAGGGCCTCCAGAAAACATAGCTTCCATTAACACCCTCTGAAATGAGTTTCCCATGAATTCAGCCACCTTGGAAACAGAATGCCCAGTCCCATTAGCATCAAAAGGCCCAACAGAACTTTCGGTATTTTCCTGTTCAAGCCCCCTGGACCCAAGTTGGTAGAGAAAAACTTTTCCTCCCAACATAACCATGTCTTATCTTTCAGAGTCAGATCACATCAATCCTTTACTATTCCAAAGAATGCCAGGAAATAGGGAATTTCCACTATGCAAAAATCCAGTTTGAAATGTGAGTCAGTAGGTGGCACCAAAGAAGAAAGAAGTATATCTTGATAAATGCAGAGAGTTCTCTGAGTCCTGGAAATCCAATAGAAGCTACTCCTTTAGATGGTCTGTGTTCTGTTTTATCCTCAAATGTCTTATTTAAACTGAAACTTGCCTCAAGACCTCATTGAAAGCAAACGAAAAAATCACAAATAAAAACAAAACTGAGAAAACACCTTGAAAAAAATTTCATGTATTGCTGCCGAACACTGATTCTGGACATCCACCTTCTTGGTGGACGTCCATGAGACACAAATTATATTGTGTTCAAGAAACGTGGGGTCTTACCAGCTGTACCTCTGAAGCCTGTGATCCACTGAGGCAGAACCAAGAGGATAAACATAGAGAAATTTTTCCTATAAGCCAGAAGAAAAGGAGCATTTTGACAGTTCCTAACTCTTTTTGGAATTCCAAATGGGAGGGCAGGGACTTCTACCACTCATCTCGAGAAATATCTGTGAAACCACAGAAATTGCCCCTAGTCAAATGTTAGCCTTTCCACAGACTCTAGACGGGAAAAGAACTGAGCTCTAGCAACCCCACAGAGAGCCTTTTTTTCCTGTTTCTTAGTAAAAATATTCAGCAATGTCATGAAAGAATATTCCTTTAAATTCTTAAAGATACTTCACACATTCATTTTGCCATTCTTCCCCATCCCAAACCACCATCAAAGCAGTACATCCCCTAAAATATAGTTACTAAACTCATTTGCTGTGTGGACTAAAATAAGGAGCGATGTTCCTTTTCGACAGACAATGAGAGCACGCCAATAGCTAAGGGAGCACTTCTCCCCAAAGCCTTCTCTCCAACAAGGTCCAAGCTGTAGGCCTCCACTTACCCTGGCAAACTCCATTGGTTTCGGGAGAAGGCACATGACCATGACATCAAAGCGAACATCACACACTGTCTTCAACCACTTGGTGACAAACTGAGGCTTCAGTTTTTCCACCAGACTTCCAACTTCATCATCCATCATATATGCTGTGGAGTGAAACCACTGAAACACCATGGCCACCAGCCTGGCCAAGCTTTCCGTCGGGGTGTTCTCACTGGGTGTGCAGAGGCTCACCTGGAAAGAGGCGGGTCAGACCCTGCTTCAGCCTCCATCTATCTTTACAAATTATCACATGTTCATTTCAAGGCAAAAGAAAAAAGATGAACCAGATAATCCATCTGAAATAGGCAGTTTCATAAATGATGGAGGATCATGTATCCTGGAAACTGTGTTCCTCTCTACGGGAGAGATGGATTGTAACAATTATTTCCCCTCGAGGTTGCACCTTCCAATAAGCCTTTTCCCCCGTAAGAAATCTACTATGTAATTTGCACTAGAGAAATGCTTTTAAAAAGTCAAGTCTAGGGGGCCGGCCCCGTGGCCGAGTGATTAAGTTCACCTGCTCCGCTTCGGCGGCCCAGGGTTTCGCCAATTCGAATCCTGGGTGTGGACATGGCACCACTCATCAGGCCATGCTGAGGCGGCATCCCATATGCCACAACTAGAAGGACCCACAACTAAAAATACACAACTATGTACTGGAGGGCTTTGGGGAGAAAAAGGAGAAATAAAAATCTTTAAAAAAAAAATTAAATCTACAAAGTGAAACAAGTATCTTCAGTGAAAAAATAATCTGTATACATTTCAGTTCTAAAATGATCAGATTTAGGCTAAGAATTTTCTATCAGTAATAATTCTGAAATCTTAGAGCCCTCTAATTCACCACATTATAAATAGACTTTTTAAAACAGCTCATCATTTATTCATTCATTGATTCTGAAATAACCTTTTACCGAGCACTATAGTATATTCAGGAATATAAAAAATAAATAAAACACTATCCTTGCCTTCAAAGAGTTCACAATAGTAGTCATTGTGTCGATTTGGTTAAAAAAAAAAAAAACTTTTTCAGGTGAAAGCATGAAAGAAATGTGTCACTAGGGAGACTTAATCCATGTCTCCAATGGGCAAACACAGAAGTCTGCTTCTCGGCTGAACTGGCAAATTTAGCTTGCTCGCAACGTTGGATCTGTATGGTCG
The DNA here is from genome assembly GCF_041296235.1 of Equus asinus. NCBI lineage: Eukaryota > Metazoa > Chordata > Mammalia > Perissodactyla > Equidae > Equus > Equus asinus. The sequence continues at coordinate 99,142,107 of NC_091796.1, read as the reverse complement.
ATCTTTCCTGAATGAATACTGCAGTTGAATCAGTCAACAGCAATCAAATTCCTCATGTTAATTTGGCTATAATTTTTCTGACTGTATGCAGACTTGCCATAAATACACAAAAAGCTCCACAGAGACTGAATTTTCAAGAAAATGTCATGTATATAGACAATGGGATGTGAATGATCTGTAAATTACACTGAATCCAATATTTCATAATAGACCCTAGCAACTTTCCCATTTGTTTCCTGTCAAAGGTGCCTTTCAAACGGTCTGGGCGCCTGGCACAGGAGGTTTCAACACCTGGGTCTTCATTAGAATCAACTAGGGAGCTTATTTAAAAGTTCCCAAGGGGCCCCATGGCAGAGTGGTTAATTCTCGCACTCCTCTGCAGTGGCCCAGGGTTTCTCGGGTTTGGATCCTGGGCACCGATATGGCACTGCTCATCAGGCCATGCTGAGGTGGCGTCCCACATGCCACAACTAGAAGGACCCACAACTAAAAATATACAACTATGTACCGGGGGTGCTTTGGGGAGAAAGAGGAAAAATAAAAATAATTTAAAAAATCAAGTTCCCAAGATTCTGAGGTGGGATCTGGGCAATGTCATTTTTTAAAAGCCTTCCCAGGTAAACCTAACGTGCAGCCCAGGGTCAAAAGCCTCTGTCCTGGAGTTTGGAGTCCCACTGCTAAGGTTAATTTTCCACTGCTTGCTTCTTTAAAAACAACAGGAGACAGTCCACGTCGGTGCAATGTTGGAAGGAGAAACAGAGTGGACAGTAGTTAACTTCTTTTCTTACCAAGAACCATATTCCAAATTGACTGAGCAGCCGCTGGTCATGCTTATCGTCATCCTTGTTATCAAAGTCGGTGTTATCCAGGGAGTGGTGGGAAGACGACAGGCCCAGCTGCCGCCGGCGGTTCAGCTCATGTTCCCGCTGCTCCGCGTGGAACTCAGCTTCTTTCAACAAGCTGCCGCGGAGGAGAGGTTTCAAGTCAGACTATTGAAAAACCACACTCTAGACTATGACCTATTCAGAGCAGCCACTTCATGAGTTCTCGGGCATCACTGATTGCTCTCCTCTACATTGGTAGGAGTTACTCCAAAGAGCCTAATTTCATTTCCTTACTATTTTGTACTCTATCCTCATTTCAAAGATGAACAAATTGAGCACAAACAGGCTACTTCTTCCAATCAATTAGAATCAAGTAGAACTGATGCCTCTGGCTTCTGGTTCACCAACCATCCCACTAGAAGTCCATGCTTCCTGTACATCTAATGTGAACTTTGTGGACATCAAATGCATGATACAAGGAGAGATTGAGGACTTGTACCAAATAGGAAAATATTCAATATCTAGGATTCAAAGACCTGAAAATGAGCAGCAAAGACTCCTTTTTCAATTTGCTAAACAAAGTGACAATTTTTAAAAATAATACCCAATGTTGGCACGGTTGTATCTAAAACTAGCAATTTCTGGGCCAGCTTGGTGGCGCAGCAGTTAAGTGCGCATGTTCCGCTTCTTGGCAGCCCAGGGTTCATCGGTTCGGATCCCGGGTGTGGACATGGCACCGCTTGGTAAAAGCCATGCTGTGGTGGGCGTCCCATGTATAAAATAAAGGAAGATGGGCAAGGATGTTAGCTCAGGGCCAGTCTTCCTGAGCAAAAAGAGGAAGATTGGCAGTAGACAGCTCAGGGCTAATCTTCCTAAAAAAAAAAGATTAAAACTAGCAATTTCATACAGCACTTTTGGCATTATAAATTCATATACGTACTTTGAAAATCAGTTTGGTAACATATCAAGAGCTGTTAAAATATTTATGCCCTTTGACCCAGTCAACCACATCTAGTAATCTACCCTAAGAAAATAAAAATATAGGAATAGCACTATATATAAAAATATTTATCAGAGTTATTTATAATAGGAAAAAATTAGAAGCAATCTAAATAACGGTGAAGGAAAATAATCTAGATGAATATAATGTTTCCACCAAAAATGATAAACATGGAAACTACACAACAACATAGAAAGAGCTAATAGTATAATATTATATCAAAAAGAATTGTGGCTATGCTGTGATTACAGTTATATAAATAAAACATGCATTTGAATAAAACTAGAAGAACAGGTGCAAAACTGATGATGATGATATGGTTGATTTTTTTTTCTATTTCCAAATTTTCTGTAATGTTTTATTTGACAAATATTTATTGCATTTCTATATGCACCAGCCACTGGGATAAGACAAACAGAAAAGACTTAGTCCCCATCCTTAAAACTTACATTCTAATGCTTTCATTTTTAAAAACCTTGCCGCAGTGAATATTATACAAAAAGAGAAGAAATCTAGAGGTTATCATTTCCAAAGCTGCTTTTTCTGTCACGTGATAGGAAGAGAAAAAGCCAGCAGCCTGCAAGATCAGACCCCTGTCTTGTTCCACAGCCTCCTGGGTTACCCCTACTAGTACCAAATTAGCCCTCTCGCACCTCGCTGCTGGCACTCCGGCCTCGGGTGGCCCTGTCCCCACCCCCTGCTCTGGTGACAGCCTCCACTTCATTCCCCTGAGAGTCCCTGCCCTGTGCTGTCACTGCGCGCACCACACGGATTGCAGTTAGGCGCTTCTGTTTCTGCAGGCTCCACATGGCTAACCTGAGGGCAGGGACTACATTTTATTCTTGTCTCTCTCCCAAGTGCCCAACACACGCCTGGCACATAACTGGCATCCGATAAAAATATTTTTTGAATGAATCAATTAAAACATCATCACTGCAGCATTGTGGACGGCGAGCTGCTGGGCTGAGGGCACTTGAAGTTGAATTGAATTTACACACCTCCATGGGAGAAGGGTGGCTCAAAGCGAACGTGGTGTTTTCAGGGGAAGCTGCTCAAAAACTGCTTGTTACCTAATCACGGCCTCCACGGCGCAGACCAGCTCCTCGGCACCGCACTCCCGCGTGTTGATGGGTGGAGGGGAGGTCTGGTACAGGTGGGTCTCCGAGGCGGCCCCCACTTCGTTACTGTGATGATTGGAGTGGCATCTTTTGCAATACCGCACAGGCCTGTTTCCGTGGCGACCGCAGCACCCTGCTGAAAAGCAGGTGACAACTGCTCTTCTAACGTGGGAACTGCAGTTCTAGGAGGAAAAAAGGGAAATCAGTTAAAGTTAATTGCTGAGGTAAATTTGGCTAAGAATTGGAACAAATGGAAACTCAAAGGGCCCCCGGAAGTCACAGCACATTTCTGAAGTGCCACTAGCTTCCAAAATGCGGGCCATCTCTAACCAGTTAGATTTCAGTCACGGATAAAAGTAAAGGTGAGAAGTGGTTTCTATTAGTGTGAGTGATAGGAACGTTCTAAATATGAGTGGGACTGTGATGAAAAGCCCTTTGTAAAGTTACCTCAATCATGGGAGGGAGGGGGCGTTCTGGATTATTCCAAGTTAGTGTTTCAAGAGTTTTCAGCAGACATATGAAGAAAAAAATTAAAACCATGGTCCAGAGAGAGAGAGAGCATCATGCACATCAGAGTAGGAAGGATCATTTTAAGCCCCAGAATAAACTTTCAAAATTACTCCTAAAAGAGCAGATTTCCATTACAGCTCATCCGTCCTTGCTGCCTTCAAGGTCAGGCAGGGAGTTGTGCCGAGCTGAGCTGATAACCCAAAAGCAGACCTTTCCACTCCCCCCAGCACTCTTTCTATCAAGACCTAAAGAATATGTCCACTGACACCATGAGAACATATCAAAAGGCAGCAAGAGCCACTCACAGAATCAGCCTTGACATCAACTACTGGAAGGGTCAACAGATGAAGCAATGGAAGCAAGGACAGTGGTGTAGCATCAGGGAGATGCCCCAGATCGGGGGCTGTTGTCACAGCTGCCCTGATGAGAGGCGGAGGAGCAAGGCAGCATCCACACGAAGCAATTTGAGGAGCTATCAGGAAACGTCCCTGACGTCCGCAAAAAACGTGCCCCAAGCCTATTGGAGAGGCCACCACCACACGCTCAATGCCTCATGTCCAGAGAGCATTTTCATCTTTCAACAGAGATTATAAAGATGGGAACACCTCTAGGGGATATAATACCCTTAGCCATTACGATCTCAGAGCCTGGTGAAGATTTGAGAGCCTCCATGACAGACACCTTGTGGAGACAGAAGAAGGAAGCAGGCAAGCAGCACAAAATCTACATCAAAACCATGACACTGTATTGACTGCTTATCGGAACAACCATTTCAAAGGAAGGCTTGTTCCACTTCAATTTTAGCACAAAGGCTTTGGATAGCAGTGCTGGGAAATCTCATTTTCTGAACAGGACTCAGGCCAACAAATCATAAAAACAAAATTTTTGCAATCTTTTTTTTTTCTATCTATTAATAAGGGGTTTTTGTTGTTGTTTCCTAAAATACAGAGTGTTTCATTCTGCATCTGAAGCCCAAGTCGTCTTTGGCCTCCAAGCCAGCCCTGACTTCTCCAAGTGGAGTATTTTTTCGGCTCTGTGCCCTTTCTTCCTCTTTCATACACTAAATTTCACTCTGGAAGCACAAGAATCCCTATTGGTTTAGGGCTTCTCCTGCTCACCCACCAAACCAATACCGCACCACTAGCAGCGTGGCACATGTCGGAGCTTATTCTTAGTGTTGATTTCTTCCTTTTGGTTACAATGAGTCTTTGTTCCTCTGGGATGCCCACTGTTATATAAACAATAGGAAGTGGATATGGGCTGGTGGGTATAATGAAGACCTAAAGTTTAAGGCCTGCAATTTCCCATCCTATTTTCTGGTCACAAATTATTTACACCCTTGCCACATGCAAATTCCTGGCTGGAGGTCCAAGGTCTTCTCATATAAATTAAGCCCAGCTGTGGACGAGGCTCTTTGGGTTTGCTTCCTCAGGTATGTTTCCATTCTCCTTGAATCTAGATGGGCTTGTGGCTGCTTCAATCAAGAGGATGGCAGAAGTGATATTTATATGACTCCAGTGATATTTATATGAGGCCAGGTTTTAAAAAGGCATGCAGCTCCCCCTGGCTGTCTTGGAATGTTCTCTCTTCAAAGCCTGCTCATCAGTGTAGTCTTCTCAGAACTCTGCCGTGGCCAAGCCACATGGTGAGGCAATGTGTAAGTCTCTAGTCAATGGTGCTGGCTAAGCCCAGCCTTCAAGTCACCCCATCCCAGAGCCCAAACATATGATCTAGAAGCCTCTAGATACTTCCAGCTCCAAGCTAGTCAAGTCTTCCCAGATGAGGCCCCTTGAGCGGAGACAGGCTGTGGACTGTGCCCTGTCTGAATCCCCGACCCACAGAATCTGTGAGCATAATTCAATCGTTGTTGTTTGATGCTGCTACTTTTTGAATGATTTCTTATCCAGTATCTGGACATACTGCATATACTGGTATCTGGACTACCAACTAAAAGTCAACCTGCTTTCTCACCATGTGCCATCAATTCTAAATAATATCAGCAATAAATACTTTGCCCCCAAATAACCTTTGGTTAATCAAAGTTCTAAACAATTGCTGTGGTTCCTACTAAGTTTTAATAATATACTTCCAAGCCACCGTTGGTCCTCAACCCATGTGATGTCAGCCATTTGTCTCCATTTCAAAGTGAACCTGAGAGACTTTCCTTAGATCCGGATTCAGCTGGGCACGGTTTGCAAATATTCACTCCAGCACTCTGTTCACTGCTTTGAATTTTAAACATAAATAAATAACTCCAAGTGGTCTCATATAATGACAGAATTGAAGTAAATCAAGGTCTGTCTCTTTATCTTCACAACCTTGACATTTATTTCAAACCTACTGTTCAAGAGTAGGAATATGTAGTACTGAAAGAGGGAAAGACACAGACTGTACCCGAAGCAAGCTCAAACAATTCTGAACTAGTATGAATTCAATGGAAGTTCCCCATTTTAGCTTTCATATAAAATACAATGTTTATAAAGGATGCATAATAAAAAATCTGCTAATTTGAAGGTTATTACTAAAAATACTTTTGTCATATAAAGGAGGAGAGTGTTAAAAAATGATCCACTCTCAGTGTCAAATATGTTAAGAATACCACCAGAGCCAGGACATGCTGATTTAGAAAATAAAAGTGTTTCTCATCCTAGTCTCTCTAGTTTGTAAAAGATTCTCAAAGTGAGAAACAGCCTCAGGATAAAAGTCAAATCAAAAGTATGACTGTACTCCTTTGTTAAAATGTTAGAAAGATATAAAGTGATGCCCAGTTGAGCCTCTCAGCTAGAACAGGGCTTCTAATAACTTTAAGGGCAGACTAAAATGTCCAAAGTACAGAAAGGACTGTCTCGAAAAGAATTATATATGTGGCTTTGGGGGCACTGAACCCCAGTGAAATTCACTGAAAATCCACAAAGTTTTAAAGAAAGTCATACTAGCAAAAGCACCACCAGCTTAAACTAAAGAGGACAGACACAGGTCAACATGAAAAGACGTCTGTGGGAACCCCAACTTCTACAAGAAAACTAAGAGAGGTACTCAGCCGCAACATGGACCATTCCTCACTGAAAAGGAAAGATATCTCAGAGAGTGGAGCAAAGAGCCCAGAAGGACAACAATGGATTGAGGAACTACTCTCAGGAAGCAAAACCAGATCCTAATCGAGGCACATTGCTATCCCTGGAGACAAAGGAACTGTTGACATGTTGATGGCTGGACTGCTACAGACTAGCCATCCGCTTCCTCTTCTTCTTTTTGAATAGAAGTCTACTGCTCTTATCCTGTCCCTATCTCACCGTTGTGTGGGGGGGTGTGTAGGGAGCAGATAACTTGCCTTTTTAGTTCACAGGTGTCTGAATCAAGAGAATTTGTACCAGAGGAGTTTCATCAGTGACCAGACCAGATGCAGATCACAAGATAACTGACTTTAAGCCTGAAGCCATAAATGGACAAGACTTTCGAAGGTCTTATAAGGTGGTGAGAGTATTTTGCATATGGAAAGAATGTAAATAATTATGTCAAGAGGGTGGATTGTGATAGATTAAATATGACCACAAAATTCTTGCTGTTCCTTCTATGAAGAGGAGAAGTCTATTTCCCCACTCCTCGAATCTGGGCTGGCCTCGGGGGATGTTTTGACCAATGGAATGCAGCAGAAGTGATGCTGTGTGACTTCCAAGCTTCAGTCTCAAAACACCTTGCCACCTCCTCTCTCAATCTTTTGGAACACTGCTGCCTAATGAACAAACCCAGCCTAGCCTCCTGGAGGATGAGACACCTAACAGAAAGAAGAAAGGGCAAGCACTCAGTCATCTCAACCATTCCGGCCATCACAGCTGAGGCCCCAGACATGGCAGTGACGTCATGTGGAACCAGCCAATCCCCAGCCTACCCACCAACTGACTGCAAATACATGAGTGAGCCCAGAGAAGTTTATCAAAAGAACGGCCTAGTTGAGCACAGGCCAAATTGCCAATCCACAGAATTGTGATCAAATAAATGTCTGTTGTTACAAGGCACTACATTTTAGGATGGTTTATTATGTGGTAAAAGATAACTGAAACAGCCCTCCAAAGGTACCCACTCATGACCGACTCCTAAAAAGTTTAAATGACTTGTACGTGGTCTCACAGGGAGGTGGGAATAGCGCTGGCCAGAACCCAAGTATCTCAAGCAACTAGCCCAAAGTTCTTTGTATGACACCACACTACCTCCTCTTGTACTTTTCAACAACTAGAACAAGAAAATAAGATGGAAATGGCTTAGGGAAACTGTTGTGAAAAGTGGCTAAAGGAAATTTGAAGGCAAAATATTTAACTAGAGATATCATTCAACTTACATGTAAATGAATATTTCCCATATATAGTTGGTCTAGGTATGTTTCTGACACACATTTATTGGAGAATTTGCACTCCACTTCAAAACAATAAATATTGTTAGCATATAAGATACATCCTTTACCAAAGTTAAGCAGCATGTATTGCATTGTCATTCAAATCTCTTTATAACTAGACTTCTAATGCAGAGTGACACGTATGCTTTTATTTTAGATTACTTATCAAAAACACAGTGCATAAGATGGGTGAGCAAAAGCAGAAATGGAAATAGAGACCATTTGGACATAGCAATCTTGCATGCTAAATTATTTCTTTTCCCCCTTCACAAATACAGTGACACATACGTACTGGGAAACCACGGTGCAGAAATGAGGCAGATGTCAATGAATGAATTTACATACAAACACAGCAAATCATGCCCCACCACACAGATGGTTTGCTCTTACCTTCTTCTGACATATAGCAGATATTTCAGCTGTAAGGGGAAGGTACACAAAATATCAACAAAGAAAGAGAGCCCATTTAAAATAAGGGCAGCCATGAAGGGGAGTAAAAAGAAGCTTAGTAACACAACCTCTAGACTTGGCCAAAACAGCTTCTCACTTGTCTCTTAAATTGTCATCTACTTATATTTAATGAGGTCAAAAACACCTGCATGTTCAAATACTTCACTTATTTTCACAAGTAATTCAACCTCCTCAGAAATGACTTAGAATTCAGACCATGTTAAAGCCAAATTACTTTAATCTCACCTCCTTATTTGACAGAGAACAAAACTGAGGGTTGCATGACTATAGGATCACCCAGTCAATGGGAGAGGCAGAGCCAGAGCTAACATCTCTGGAATCCCTGTTTTCCGCTCATCCATTATGCTATGCCACTGAGTTGATGGGATATATACTTCAGGATTGACTTAACAAATGGATAAAAACTCTTTCTAGTGGACATACCAATTATGTCCATGAAAATCGATGTTTGAGAGCACCTGAAAATAATTTTTCCAAGAATATGTTAACATTTCCCCTGAAATAGTAAGTGCTCAAAAAATGGATTAAACCATTACTTACAGTCTAGTCTATGTTACCATTTATTAAAAAGATCAAAGGTAAATGTTGCCCAGACTCTGTCTGGAAATTATGAATTAGTGGATGCCAAATCAATAAAATTTACAACTCAGTTTTAAAAGCTGGTTTCGTATAATTAATGGTTATTTTACAGTCTGATATCTTAGAGTTTATCTTAACCTGTGTCACATCTTAAGCTTTATGTTAAGCTTAGCGCCACATCTCTAGATAAATAATGAAAAGCTATCAATTTTCTTCCAAAGACGAATATCATCTGGAGATGCTGACAGAATTGAGCAGTATATCTGGTATTTAAAATGTGCTTTAGAACCTGACTATGGGTTTTACCTCAGAGTACTGGAAGTTGGCTAACAAGGTAACCTAATTTAAGGGAGAAAAAAGTTACCTTCATTCATAGAAATCCAAATCTTTTTACAGATATTCTTAGGTAAATTTTCAAAATGTCTCTTTAAATGATGTAGAAGCTGACATTATTGATCCATTTTACAGATGGAGAGCACTCACTAAATCATTTAAGGTCGAGATGACCTAATATTAAAAGTTAGACTACCAAGAGATAGTGTAATTATCATCAAGCAAAGGCCTTAAGTTTAAAAAAAAAGTTCACAATTTAGTTAACACAAGGTTTTTACATTTCTTTTTAAGATGTCTTTCATAGAAATTCTTTTATCTACCTCTGAAGTCATATGTCAAGTTCCTCCTGTGTGCCTGACCTAGACTCAGTATGCCCCCAGCTTTTCCCACCTTTCATCTTTCCTCTGCTTTCCTGAGTACTTTTTCTGATCATTTCAGCCTCCAATTAGGTGGCTGGAATACCTGCTTCCCCACGTGTGGAAGAAAGCTCTGTCCGGGACCTGCCCACTCACCAGGCTTAGCTTTCAGAACTCTAACAGACTACAAGCATCGTAATCTCGTCTTTCCACTGAGATGGGTCAGATGTACATTAGCCCCATTTTACTGATGGGGAGACTGAGTCTCAGGGCAATTAAACAATTTTCCCTAAAAACACTGAGCCAGTAATAGTGGCAGGAGAAAGACCCATTATTCAATGCTCTTCCTGCTGATGTCCCTTATTCCCTTTCCGACCTGGCACAGCAAACATATCATTGGCAACACCAGTTATATATACAGAAAACCCCTTATGACATAATTCAGCAGGGCTTTAGTCACACAGAATCCTAATTCCAACATCTACCCTTAATTTTGGTAGAGATGATGCCTCCTTCCTCATTATTAAGTGTGTGGGTATATTATAAGAAAGACATTGATATCATGCTTCATATGAATGAATATTCATAGACTATAATACTTCGGTTACTGTCTTTGTAAAATAAAACAGTACAAGAGGAGAGAAATCAACCATGCCATTAGTCACGATTACTCATTATTCATTCTTCTGAAGCAAACCATACCTTGTGGCAGAAGAACATCAATCAACCATTCACTGTGGTCCCTATAAAGAAAAGCAGAAGTCATTGTTGAGCTTCTTTGCAATGTTACCCTTCCCCCCGAATGTTTATAAGCTGCACACTACCGCTAAAAAGCTTTTAATAGAAAGGAAGTAAAATTAAGAGCACTATCATAGTACACTTTTTAAAATGTCTAATGCATTCCAGCTAAATTATAAATTATAGGCATTTCATCATATTCAGTTATCTTTAAATGATACTTTCCAGATGCTAATTAAGCCAACCAAAATACAGCATGATTTGTACAGAGCTGAATGTGATTCTGCGAAACCAACAAGCAAAGAGAACCCACATGAATTATATGTCATGTTTGAAAACCACAGTTTTCTGTTTCACTGTGCCCTTTTAACAGGGTCACTTGAAAACTGGAGCTGCTTTCTTTAATGGAATTGCTTTCTCTTGGCACATGGAAAGAAATATTGCAAATCTTCAAAGCTGAAATGTTTCAAATGAAAGTTCGCTATATATTAAATATCCAACAAACTAACCTTTAAAAAACAGAGAGGTTAGTGGGAAAGGTGGATAATGTAACCAATTTAAGTCCAAGTGATTGTTCTTATCTTCTCATTGTTGCCCTATTTCCTTTTCCTTGAAGACCCTGGTACCTACCCCGCGATCCTCTGGCTGCATTCTTCACAGAGATACAGTGGGGGTGGTTTATCACCCAAAGCTACTGACAGGGAAGGGTCTATACACATCTGAAACACACGAAGAGACAGAATGACCTCTCCTGTCCTGTTTATCACATTGCCTGTATCATGAGCACAAATGGTTCAATAATGACAGATTTTCTAAAGCAAAGCGGAATAAATATTTTTAGCAAAACCCATTCAACCTATAACTTTTTCCTACGCTGGCTGATGAGTCCACACTGAAGCTTTAAATGTGGCTACTGTGGTTATTCATTTCTCCTGTTATTTGCAATTCAAGTAACAAACAGTGTCAAGAAATCCACCTTCATTCCACAAAGATAAAAAAATCATCTTGCTCAATGGCTGTTCAAATTGCCTCTACATGACTCGTATAGTGGTAAACACAGCAATCTCTTTTTAGGAAAAGGAAAACACATTATTAAGATTATAAAATCATAACTGTTACCAAAATGCATGCCATAGAGAATTTTGCTTCTTAAGATAGACCTCATTCAGAAAATTTAGCACTAGATCTACCATTGAGTGATTAACTTTTCTTACTCTGGAACCTAAGTTCTACATCAGTCATCCAACATTTCATTTGCAGGTGTTTTTCCTTCCACGCATGACCTGTAGTATCTTTAACCCTGCTATGCCCCATTCAATTCTGGATTATTTATGGCTGAGTTTTCATTAACCTAAACACAGAGATGAAAAGTGTTCATTTTACAGTTGATCATCAGGATATTTCAAATATCTGGATGTTTTAAATGAAGCGAACAAAATATTCAGATGACCAGCTGAATTTTGTACTTTGCATCAGTTTAAATTCCTATGACTTTCCAAAGTCATTTTGAATTCCGTTCTTGCCCTTTTCCACACTACAGCTGATTATGCAGTTAATGTGCCTAGTACACAAATTCTTCTGGAACTTCACGCTGCCTTGTCTTTAGTTTTTACTGAGTTGAAGGGGAAAAACGAACTAAATTTATCATCCAAACAGCCTGCCATTTAAACTTAAAACCCTGAAGCGTTTCAATGATTGGAGAAAAAAAAGAGATAGAATTCCTAAATTTAAATAATTATACCATCAAAATCTGTAAAATATATGTTCCCATTGTGAAAATTTTCCTTAGATAAGCTCCATGCTTCCTTTTTTGCAATGAATAACTACTTTTTGGTGTGTTAAATCAGGGACTGGCAAACTTACTGCAAATGGCCAGAGAGTAAATAATTCTGGCCTTGTGGGCCATACGTTCTCTGTCACAACTACTCAACCGTGCTGCTGTAGCATGAAAGCAGCCATGGACAATATGCAGGCAAATGAGCATTTAGCTCAATACGTAACAATAGACAGCCATAGGCAATACATAAGTAAATAGCTGTGGTCCAATAAAACTTTATTTACAAAAACAGGCAGCATGCCAAATTGGACTATAGGCCATAGTTTGCTGACTTAGTTTTAGATAATTATCTGGACTCCAAAGTACTTCATAAAGTGATTTTCAAATAGAACCAAGTAAAACCAAAAGCAGAGTGTGATACAACAAACTATAAGTTCCAACACGTTTTCACTTTCAATCCTATCACAACTCTTGGCTCTTACCTAAAACGTACTTTTTTGCAACCTATGCCAACCAAAATAGATAATACTTTCTACCGGCAAGTCATTACTCCGCGGTGCTATAGCTCACCATTATGGAGACGTTAGGCCTTTTGTGAGGATAAATGCATTTTCCCTGAGTCTTTGCCATGCACCCCATGGAGACCTCTTCTTTAGTGCAGTTACTTCACTCTCATTTCTAATGAATCATTGATACCACTGTCAGGCAAAGAGCTTTTTCATTCCACTCAAAAGGAAAAACTCCTAGGATGTTAGAACTGTAAAGAGCCATTAGAGATTAGCTAATTGACCTCTGATGTATTATGAATTAATTAACATGACCCATCAGATTTGTAGCTGATAGTGTCAATTCTGTTCTACTCTGAACACCCATATTAATATGTTCATATCTGACTGCATTAAAAAATAGCAATTTTCTGTTTATAAATATAACATATGCCAAATGTAGAGGCTTGGGAAAATGAAGGAAATAAGAGAATAAATAACTCATTAACCTCCATCTCAATGCAATCACTAGTAACATTCTGATGAGAATTACTGGTTGTTTTTCACTATGAACATGAATATAAATATATGTAATTTTAAACTAAATTGGCATCATACTGTACAATTTCATAATTTCTTTTTCATTTAACATTATTCTGGAAGCATCTGGATGGCGGATACCCTTGATCTACATGTCCTATAGTCACATCTCCGTGGGTTTGGGGAGCACTCATATTGTAAAGAAAGAACAGCATGGAGCCAGACCTGTTGTCAGGCAAAAGCAGCCCCAGCACAGGAGGCGTTAACAAGAATGTTACCTTTCTGGGAATTGTAGAGTACAAATAAAAAAGGGAGCTCTTTAGGAAAACTGGAGTTCAGAAAGCAAAATTTTGGGGGTGATAAAAATATTTTGGAACCAGATAGAGGTGGTGGTTGCACAACATGGTGAATGTGCTACGTGCCACTGAACAGTTCGTTTAAAAATGGTTAATTTTATGTTATGTGAATTTCACCTCAACAAACAAATGCCAGAAGGTAGGATGATTTGGCCTGTCCTGGAGGGCTGGCTGTGGGAACAGCCTGTGAGGAAAGGGAGGCCAGGCCAGAGGAGGGCACTGAGCTGTTGGCCTGGAAGAGAAGGAGAAAATCTAATCCTGATGATTTCTGTGGGTAGGAGGCCAGACATCATTCCTAATCATGAAGTCAGAGGACTCCTGAGAATGCAGTCTGACAAAAAATCAAGGAAAAATCACGGGAAAAATCAGACAGAAAGTACCTCCTTTCTGTTGATGTCTGGGTGAATCGAAAGACGGAGTTGTAACTTAGACGGGAAGAAGAAAGGACGGATATAGAAACTAAAGTGAGAGAGGCAGATAAGTCTCACCACTGCGAAGAATTAATTCCATGAATAATACATGAACTCAAGTGTTTTGCTGAAAACGTCCTCACACCAAAGAACAGCACCTTTGAACCCCAAATGTCCATGGCGGCTCAGAGGGGGGTGCACACAGTAGAAGAGGAGAGGACTGTGTTTCCAGGGGTGGCTTTCCCTCACCTGCTCTTCCTCAACACAAATTCCTTCAGTTTGCTTTCATCAAAAGCAGAGATCAAGTGTAACAATGCAAGGATGTCTTTTGTTAGTAAGAGATATCTAGACGACAGTGTTACTATTGGCACTCCTCTGCCGTTCTGGTACATGAAAAACATTTTTGGTTCCATTTATGTTTCTTGTTGGTTCCATTTATATTTATATTTCTTATAACTCATTTTACCTCTTCTACTCCGTTTCTATAAAATGACAGTACTATTTTTCTATCATTTGGTAATCTTTACAGTCGACCTATCCATAGAACAAGGGAGGCAAACTCCCATGACACTAGGTTCTAAAAAGTAAGTGTGAACTTTAATCACTTAACCTAACTCTCATTCTTCATAATATAAAAATTAACCTTTGCAAATCCAGACACAGGTCTCTCCAGCCAAGTATTGTATCCAACAAAAATAAGTAATTTTGTTAAAAGGTTTGATTATTTTTCTTAACATTCAATTTGAAAGATTCAGGGTTATAACAGACAGACCCAATTAGATGTGGTAGAAAAAGAATAAGGCTGACTCAAGGTACCTGGTTCCAGCCGTGTGACTGTAGGAAAGTGACTTAACCTCTCTAAACCGCTGTTCCCTCACCTCTAATGTAACTTTCCACATGTTTGCTGTCCAACTACCTCTGTCGTTTCGACTAAATCATATCTGTGATCTGAGCTAAGACTTAACAATTTCATCTATTTTTGTCCTATGACTCTTGAGTTTGCATAGTCACACACTAGACACTCATGATTTGTAGCATACACATGAAAACAGGGGCAAGGTACCTTTCCCTGAGTTTATTAGCTCAGATAGAGCCAGTTCAGGACTAAGTAAATGTTTCACCAGAATTATTCTGATAATTAGCTCAGTGCTACACAGCACTTGGCTATGAACTGATAGACAAACCTGCAGATACCACTATCGATTGCTCTGTCTTGAACCAACCCACCAAAGTATAGTTAGACTGACATGGACGTGCTTGAGATTACCACAGAGCACAGGCCTCTGCTTTACAGAGAAGGATACAATCTACTCCATTTCATTCAGCAATCTGCTCCTGATAATTTGACCACTGATAATACGAGATGGCACCAGGTCTGCTAAAACAGTACCTTCACAGCTGGTTTGTTAATTGCGTTGTGGCATTCAATGTGCTGGCAGTGGATGGGATTCCAAGCTGTAAAGCAAAGCATAGCTGATGAGTACTTCTCATTGAAATTATTTGTGCCCTAGTAAAAACACAGCAGATACTTCACTAGTTTTCTTTTTCCTAAATAGAACCATCATCAGAAGGCTTCCTAAAATAATCATTTTTTTAGTCTATGAAAAATTCTAAAACCAAGCAAAGATATCACAACTCCATCCATTTTCTCATGGGGAGAGACAAGCTGGTATAAGGTGGCATACACAACATCATAATATTACCTCATAACGATATGCCATTAGTCAGTTCTCAAAGGTTTTTATACCTATAGTTTCACTTGATCCTCCTAACAACTCTGTGAAATAGATACAGCAGATTATTAACCTCATTTCATATATGAGTAAGTTAAAGTTAAAAAGATTAAGTAGCTTGTTACGGTCACAAAGTTATTAAATGACAAGCTGGGACTAGAACCTATAGCTCTTCATTCTTGACACACTGCTCTTTTCACTCTACTATAAACTATGCTAAACCTTCTAGATTTTTGGCACCAGGAAGTGTTTCAAATTGATAATAACTGAAATGAATTGTAAAGCAACCTCCACTATTCCATTTCCCACTCCATCCCCATCAAACGTGGAGACTGGAAAGATGAGTTTCTTGTCAAAATGAACTTCATCTCTCTCTCACACGTGACCCATAGACTAAATCTCTGCTGGTTTGCTAACACTGAACTCCTTAACACAGCATACACACAATGAGGACAAGAACCAAGTAATCTGGGATAGATCAGAACAAGAGGCACAACAAGTAATTATCATCATCCAGATCATTCTGCAGCCCAAAGCACCTAGCTAACAATGTTCCATCATTAAAAAAAAAAGTATCAGGATTATATGTTTAAAAGTAGGGCATTTTTCTAAATTGCCATATTCTAATCTTACAGGACTATGATCAGCCTAATATATAAGAATTTTCAGGTTAGAAGATATTCTTACTTAGTTACATACCCAATTGTAATTCAAAAATACTTATTATTAATGATTCAGACCTAATTTATGCTCTAAATATTTTATAAAATTTTCTGTCTTGGATTGTCCCAACTTCAAATCTTCTGTCCCACTGTTAAACCAGGTATAAGATTATGTGCCTGTTTGGGATTCAGGAAAATATGGTCCAGAGCCACCTACCTTAAAAAAATATACAATGAGTCTATTTACTTAAAAAGAAGATAAGAAGTGCAGACCAGAAACCACCATTCTAATAACATAGTATCATACTGATTATATTTTGAGAGAGAAAGAAAGAGGAAATGAATGAGTAAGGAATGGATGAATGAAGAAATAATTTGAATATAAGTATTCCATGACTGTAAGATTTGTTTCCTACATAGGGAAAAATCAAATCAATATAGAGAGTAACAACGAGTTTTCTTGTATAATTAGAAGAACCCTAAAGAAAAAGACGGCCTTTAACCAGTACAGGAGTTGCCAATACATGGGACATGTGCCCCATTCCTCCAATCACAAGCTCATGACAGATATCACTAATCCACAACAGCATTCATTTCTGCTGAGTCCAGAAGTGGCCTTAAAATCCTCAACACTGAGCTCCAGGAGGTCACATCTATCAACAGTGTTGGCACACAGACGAAATTAGGTAACCACCTCTGAATCTGTGTATTATGAGAATATTTGCAGATCACTTTATAAATATGAGGAAGTTCTTGACACTTATAGATAGAATATTCAAAGATATAACAACCACTATGGCATAGGCATAAACCGATCAGAATGTGCAACAGCCAATAGTACTTGATGAGGTCTGCTCTGCCAAAAATTAATGCTTCATACATGGATAGTGGGGACATCCAGGAGGTCCTACTCTTCTAGTTTTTATTTCATTTTTACAGTGTCACTGAGTTAAGAACAGGTTGTAGGATACTTCATTTAAGTCCACCAAAGTCACACTAGATTTAAGTTACTAGAACAGTGATTCTTAACTTCAGTTGTGTATCGAAAATCACCTGTCAAGTTTTCAAAATTATGATGTCTGTAACCCATGTTAGATCCACTGAATAAAAATCTCTAAAGATAGAGCACAAGTATTTGTAATTGAGAAAAGCACTACAATTGATTCTGATATAAGGACAATCTACATACCTTACCTTACAGTAAATATAGTCATGGTAAATCTCCCTTCATTTGAAAATATAAGCAAAAAATATAGCATAAAAACATGACAGACAAGAATTCTGCTTCCAGCTATGACAGAGTAACTGGTATTAGACTTTCCTTCCCACCAAAAACAACTATAAAACCAGAAAATATATATGAAACAACTGTTTTCAGAAATTGGACTACAGGTAGTGCAGGACAATGATCCTTCAGAGAAGAGAAACAATGAAATGAGTCCTACAATCACCTTGGCTTTCTTCCTGGAAGCAATTTCCAGACACTGGCCCTAGAAGGGGAAAGATAAGCACAGTAGAGTGGTTTCACTGAGTTGAGGAAACAAAAACTGGAGTTTAGAGAGGCAAGGTGGCTTGAATTTGCTAGGTAAAGTACCAAAGAAGGGAAAAGGGAGCTACACAAAGAAAGAGCTCTAGAAATCTTAGCAGGAGTCCTTTGGGGTCTTTTGCTTTATACTAAGCTAAACGTGTGTAAGGCAAAACTCCATTAGGCTGCATAGAGAACAACTATGGGGGATTCGTAAGCTAAATAATTCCTACATCTCCTACAGAGCTGGGAGATATTCGAGTTCCAACCAGTCAGAATGGAGGTGACTCAGTGAAAACCTGGGACATTTAATAGAGACTCTAGGAGGTCATACCCTAGTAGTAGGGCTAAACTAACATTAGAGACAAGGCTACTCTAGGCACACACTAACAAAACATAAGAATAAGTCTGGAAAGGGTCAAGCTGATCCACCAGTAACTTGACTGCCAACACAAACTTCAACACACTGTAATGCAAGACAATAAAATCCAGACATTCAGTAATATAATATTAAAAATTTTTAGCATCTAGTCAAAAACTCCTTGATATTTGTAAAGGGAGGAAAATGTTACCCATAATCAGGGAAAAAAATTGGCCAATAGAAACAAGCCCAGAAATTACAGAGATGAGGTTGTTAGCAAAAAAGGACGTTAAAACAGCTATTATAAACATATTCAAAGGAAAATATGAACACGAGGATAGAGATAAAGACAAAAGAATCAAACGGAATTTCTAAAAACTTAAAATACAACATCAGAAATAAAAAATTCACAGAATGAGCTTAATGGCAGATTAGACAAAGTAGAAGAAAAGACCAGTGAATTAGAAGACATAACAAGACATAACAACAGAAACTACCTAAGCACTGGAAGAAATAAAACAGAGCTTCAATGAGCTATGGGAAAATATCAGGCAGATTAAAAACCAAGAGAAGCAAGGAGTGGGAGGATGAATATCTGAAGAAACAATGGCCAAAATTTTTCAAGTTTGATAAAAACTATAAACGCACAGATCCAAGAAGCTCAGTGCATCTTAGGTAAAATAACAGCAAAGAGAATCACCCCTAAACTCATTATAGTCAAATTGATGAAAACCAACAATAAAGAGAAAATCTTAAAGGCAGCCAGGAAAAAAGACACATTACTTACAGGGGAACAAAGATAAAGAATTGTCACTGATTTCTTGTCAGAAACAACTCAAGCCAGAAGACAATGGAACCACATCTTTAATAGGCTGAAAGAAAAAAACTGTCAACCTAGAATTCTACACCCAGTGAAAATATCCTTCAACAATGAATATGAAATAAAGACTATTTGAAGACAAACACAAGAAAAGAGAATTCATTGCCACCTGAGTTCTGCTACAAGAAATGTCAAAGGAAGGTCTTCAAGCTGATAGAAAATGATACCAGATGAAAGCTAGGACCTACACAAAGGCATAAAGCGTTCTAGACAAGGTAAATATGGTGAATAACTACAAAAGACTTCCTACTCATATTAACATGCTGTTAAAAGATGATTTTCTATTTAAAACAAAAATAATAGTCATGTGTTATGAGACTAATATACAGAGAAGTAAAATATTTGATAAGAAGAACAAAAAGAATGGGAAGGGGAAAATAAAACTGCACAGGTTTCTTACATTGCATGTAAACTTGTATAATACTATGTAAAGGTAGACTGTGAAGTTAAAGGTGCATATTGTAAACCCTAGAGCAATTCTTTTTAAAAAGAGGTATAGCTAGCAATTCAATATAGAGATAAAATGGAATACTAAAAATAACTAACCCAAAAGAAGGCACGATATTAAAAAGAAAAGGAACAAAGAATAGATGGAACAAAAAGAAAACAAGTACAAGATGATAAGACTTAAACCCAACCATATCTGTATTTACATTAAATGTAAATAGCCAAAACAATAGTTACATTACATGTAAATGGTCTAAAAGGCAGAGACTGTCACATAGGATTTAAGCTTTTCAAAAAGCATGACCCAAATATATCCTGCCTGCAAGAAACACATTTGAAATATAAAGATAGATAAGTTAAAAGAAAACAGAAAAAGTTATACCATGCAAATGTTATTCATAAGAAAGTTGGAGTGTCTCTATAAATATCAGACCAATAGATTCTAGGACAAAGAATATTACCAGTAATAAAGAAGGATATTTCACAATGATGAAAGAGTCAATTCATCAAGATGACATAACAATCATAAATATGTGTGCAGCTAATGATAGACTTTTACATTGCATGAAGAAAACTGACAGAACTGAAAAAAGAAAGAAGTCCATATCTGGTGTTACAAATTTCAACAATCCTCTCTCAGTAATTGACAAAACAAAATAGAAAATAAGTAAAAACAAAAGACTTGAACAACATTCTCAACAACTTGACCTAATTGATAACGATAGAATTCTCCACTCAACCACTGTGGAATAGACATTGTTTTCAAGGGTACATGCAACATTTACTAAAATAGACAATATTTTGGTCCAAGAAATAAGTCTCAAAGATTTAGATAGAGTGATATTATAGAGTATGTTTTCTGACCACAACAGAACTAAACTAGAAATAAATAAAAAGATATTTAGAAAATAACTAAATATTTGTACATTTTAAAAACCACCCTTCTAAACAATCCATAAATGAAAGAAGAAATCACAGCAATATTAGAAAATATTCTGTATTGAAACACAATGAAATCATAGCATATTAAATTTGTGGGATGCATCTAAAGCAATGGTTAAAAAGGAAATTTATAGCTTTAAATTTTTATATTAAAAATATAAAATATCCAAAATAAATGAGTTATACTTCTACCTTATTAAAATAGAAAAAGAACAAACTAAACTCTATATTAGTAGAAGGAAGAAAATAAGAAAGATAGAAGCAGAAATCAATGAAATTAAAAACAGAAAACCAATAGAGAGAATCACAAAGCCAAATGCTGCTTCTTTGGAAAGTTCAATAAAATTGATAAGCCCCCTAGCTAGCCTGAGGTATAAAAATATATATAAGAAACAAATTACCAATATCAGCAATGAAAGACAGGACATCATTTCAGATGCTATAGACATGCCAATAAATTTGACAAGTTGGATTAAATGCCCATATTCCTCAAAAAACACAGATTACAAAATTACAAAATCTGACAATACAAAGTAAAAAAATCTAACCACTTCATAACCTATTAAATTGAATTCATAATGTAAGACCTTTCCACAAAGAAAACCCCAAGTCCAGAAGGATTCACCAGAAAATTCTATTAACTATTTAAGAAATAAATAATGCAAATCCTACATAAACTCTTTCATAAAATAGAAGAGGAGGAAACACTTCCCATCTCATTTTATGAATCAGCATTATGCTATGAACAAAACTAGATGAAGATATTACGATAAAATAAAACTAGATCAATACTCCTCATAAATGTACAAGCAAGAACACTTTAAAAAATTAGTAAACTAAGTCTGGCAATATAACACAACTGACAATGTAGAATTTGTCCCAGGAATGCAAAGCTGATTTAACATTGCAAAGCAAATCAACATAATTTACCATATTAACAGAATAAAGGGAGGAAGTCATATGATCATCTCAATGGCAGAAAATGCATTTGACCAAAATTGACATCCACTCATGATAAAGAAAACTCTCAGGAAACTAAAAATAGACAGGGACTTCCTCAATCTGATAAAAAAGTATCTGTGAAAAACTTACAGCCAACATCATATTTAATGGTGAAAGCCTGAATATTTTCCCCTCACAGACTCAGGGAAAAAACAAAAGATATCCACTCTCAGCACTTCTGTTCAACACTGAACTGGAGATATGAGCCAGTGCAATGAGAAAAAGAAAGAGGGAAAGGAAGGAGGAAATGATGGAAAGGAGAGAAGGAAGGAAGCAAGGAAAGAAGAAAGGGTGAGATGGGAAGCTAACATAATGAGATAAAAATAGATTGGATAAGAGATATGATATGTAATTAAACTAAAAATAAAATAGCAAAATTAGAAACCCTCATTCAAAGCAACAAATAGAGGTGATTTGGGAGAAAATCAAGTAAGTTATAGAGTAAATCAACCTGAGAAGCTAAGAATATAGAGGAAAAGATAAATACATGGAAAATTGTGGTTATAGTAGCTACACAGCACAGAAAATGAAAATCCGACCTATCAATTACAAGTATTCCCAAGGAATATACCAAAACAAGGAAGAAAGTAATAATTTAAAATTTCATTAATGAGAAATTTCCTGAAAAAGGACCTGTATTCACAGATTGAAAGCGCTCTTCATATTATAGGCAAAATCAATGAAAAGATACTCATATATAGAAATATTTAAGAAAAGTTCTTTTTAATAAATAAATAGGTCTCCAAGAATTAAGAACAACAAAAGGAGTTCCTATAACAGACAAAGTCACACTGGTCTAAGATTTGTCTTCTATAACTCTAAATGCTAGAAAACAATGAAGCAATATTTATATTTTTTTCAGTGAAGCAGAGTTTTCTTTAATGTGTGAAGATATAGAAACACATTCTTAAATACACCTGAGCTCAAAAATATATATGACCTACATTCCACTGTTGAAAATATTACAGAAAAAGAGTCTGAGTCCCATTTCCCCAGAAATGACAGACAAATTAATTCAAGTCAATCCTCCTACTGAGAACAGTTAGAAAACTGGACAAGATTAAAAGCAAAAACAAACAGAGAATTTTACGGGAGATTTATGGGGCCATGACCCAAAAGAGGAAGGAATTCATTGAAAGGTGAACCTGGCATTTGAGGCCACTCTTCCTCCTTTGCCCATTTCTCTATCTGCCAGTTCCACAAGACGAGCAGATTTCAGCAGACTCTTTGAAGTAAGAGAACAAAAAATGGAATTTGGGGACCACCAAGGAATGAGAGACCAAAAAATCTCCCTAGGTGGTGGGTAGAGGTCCTAAAAGGCCACACCCTATGAGTAAATGGGAACCAGAAATAGACCAACCCTCACAGGGACTGAAGACCAGCCCCAAATCATCTTGAGAATGGCCCATAGGTCTTTTGGGGTGGGGGAAGCGGCATTAAGGTGATCTGGATTGTTAATGTCCATAGGCTCCTGCCAGAAGCAAAAGCAAACCCTCTCTAAAGAAATGCATCATAATCCTAAACCTCGAGTTAGCTCTATAGCTTCTGTATCTAATGTCTTGTACACAATTAAAAAGAAAACAAACATACATACAGGAAAGACAAGAAAACAAAAGAAACAACAACAGATCAGAATCTCCAGAGATCTAGAATATCGAGTTATCAGAAACAGACTTTAAAATAACTATGCTTAATATGTTCTATAAAGTACAAGACAAGTTAGTGAATATCATCAGAAAATTGGAATTTTTTTAAAGCACCAAATGGGAATTCTAGAACTTAAAAATATAATTAACATAATTAAGAACACAATTGGGAGACTAAAAAATTAGTGAACAGGAAGACAAGTCAGAAAAAAAGATTCAGCATGAAGCACAGAAAGATGAAATGGGGGAGGAAAAGACAAAAAAAATATTCATAGGAAATGGAAGAAAAGTCTAACATATGTGTCATTGGAATTCCAGAAAGAGGGATGAGAATACGGTACAAGCAATTTTTCAAGAAATAAGGGAACTTCAAGTTACAGCCCCTAATGTCCTAGGATATATTGGACTTATCCTTCCACTGGACAAAATGTATGAAGCAACTAATTTCTAACATTG
This sequence comes from Equus asinus, assembly GCF_041296235.1. Lineage (NCBI taxonomy): Eukaryota > Metazoa > Chordata > Mammalia > Perissodactyla > Equidae > Equus > Equus asinus. The sequence goes on along the minus strand of NC_091796.1, from coordinate 99,118,566 downwards.
GGCATAGATTTTAACAGAGGGCTACAATCCTTTGAAAAAAGGGGAGCATACAGGTTCCTCTACATGGACCTGGCTTTCTGCCTGAGAACGCTTCCAAACTGCAGCAAAGACGAGTGGAACCCAATAAGAAATTAGCATTTTCAGTGAGTAGGGGAAACAGATATCAGAGTGAAGAATTGCTAAGGCAGCTGCAATTTGTGAGTAAAGGTACAGAACAGAAGGGGGCAGCAGGGAAGAGGTTCCGCAAATCTGCGTAAGGGTGCCCCTCAGGTCCTTGGCCTAGTCCTAAACTGCATGTGCTCAGAACAAAACTCCGCAAGGACTAGCAGAGAACAGCTGCTTACTGGTTTAAAGCTGAGATTTCAGAAGTCACATAGTGATAGAGATGCATTGTATTTCCAACTAGCCAAAGAGAGGAACTTTGGTGAACATGCCAGGAATTCAGGAGACCACAGATAGGTCACACCTTGTGAATGAAGACCGTGCTCCAGGCCTCATAGAATGAGTTTGGAAGTGTTCCTTCTGCTTCTATTTTCTAAAAAGATGCTAAAGAATTGGTATCATTGCATCCTTAAATGTTTGGCAGAATTCACCAGTGAAACCACCTGGGCTTGGTGCTTTCTGTTATGGAAGCTTACTAATTATTGATTCAATTTCCTCAATAGATATAGGCTTATTATCTATTTCTCCTGTGTGAGTTTTGGTAGTTTGTATCTTTCAAGGAACTTGTCCATTTTATCTGTGATCAAATTTGTGGGCACAGAGTTGTTCATAGTATTCCTTTATTATCCTTTTAATGTCCATGGCATCAGTAATGATGACCTCTAATTCATTTCTGATATTGATATTTTCTTTTTCTTTTTTCTTCTTATTTAGCCTGCCTAGAAGTTTGTCAGTTTTAAGTGATATTTTTTTAAAAACAGCGCTGGTCTTTGTTGATTTTTCTCTATTATTTTGTTTTAAATTTCACTGAATTCTGCTCTAATTTTTATTCTTTCTTTTCCTTTTTTTTCACTTGCTTTAGGCTTAAATTGCTCTTTCTCTAGTGTTCTAAGGTAGAAGCTTAGTTTATTGATTTTAGATCTTTCTTCATTTCTACTATATGTCTTTAATGCTATAAACTTCCCTCTAAGCACTGCTTTCACTATATACAACAAAACTTGAAAATGACACCAAAGCAATAATAATTATGCACCAGGACTAAAGGCAAAACTGAAACATACTTGTCTTAACACCATAAAACTAAGCTGTGACAGGAGAACTAGATCCACTAGTAACTTCACTCTGGCAAATACAAAATTGAATACTTTTAGAGGAAATAAGATGTCCCAGAGTCTCCACAATATATTCTCTACAATGTCCATGATAAAATAAAAAATTACAAGATATGTGAAAGGGCTAGAAAATGTTACCCATAATCAAGAGAAAAAGAGTCAAAAGAAGCAGACAAACAGATGATGCAGACTCATTTGGAATTAGGAGTAAGGGTTTTAAAGCAAATACTTAAAATATGTTAAAGATATTCAAGGAATAGATCATTAAGATAAGGAAAACTCTAAAAAGTAACCAAAAGAAAATTCTAGAACTAAAATATATATAAAATTAGGAGCTTTTCGGATACACTTCTTACAAAATATTGGACAGAGTGGAAGAAAGAATCAGTAAACTTGAAGACAGGTTAATGTAAATCCAAACTAAAGCACAGATAAACAATTTTTTTCAAAAAAAGGAATGAAGCACTTGAGTCTTCTGGAACAATATCAAATATTTTTTAAAGTCCCAGAATGAGAGGAGAAAAAGAAAGGGGCAGAATAAATATCTAGAGAGGATAACAGCCAACATTTTTCCAAAGCTGACGTAGAACACAAAACCACAGATTCAAGAAGCTCAGCAAACCTCAAGCAGAATAAATATAAAACCCACTACACTTACGCAGATCATAATAAAACTACGAAACACCAAAAATAAGGTTAGGATCTTTAAAGGAGGCAGAGAAAAAATATATTATATTCAGAGGTACAATCATAAGAATGTCTAATTTCTTATCAGAAACAATGGAATGACATCTTCAAAGTGTTAAATGATAAAAGTAACATTCACTGATTACAAAGGAATTACAATAGAAATCAAAAGAAAAAGTTATTAGAACCCAAATACTTGGAAATTAAATAACATTCTCCTAAATAACACACAAAGGAAGAGATAGTAATGAAAAATTTTAAATATTTTTAAATGAGTGATAGTAAAAATACAACATACCAAAACTTATGAGATACAGCTAATGAAGAGCTTAGAAGAAAATTGGTAACTTTAAATGGATAATTAGAAAAAAATTATAATGTTCAAAATCAACAATCTAAGCTTTCACCCCAAGAAACTAGAAAAAGAAAAAGAGGAAATTAAACTCAAGAAAAAAAGAAAATAGCAAAGATAAGGGCAGAAAGCAATGAAATACATAAAGAGGAATATAACATTTTCTTCTCTACTGTTGTTTTAGTTTATCTAAGTATTTGATAACATTCAAAATCTATTCAAGAAAAACCTCTCGGTCAAGTGGAAATGACATGAAACTTCCTCACAGTGACATAAAGGGTTTCTGCAAAACCCTATAGCTAACACCATACTTAATGGTGAACTATTCCTTAAAGTTAGGAACAGAGCAATGGTCCCCATTCCTACCACTTCTATTCAATATTGTTCTGAATGTCCTAGGCAGTGAAACAAAGAATAAAACCCAGCAATAAATGGTATACAAATGGGAAAGAACTAGCAAATTTGTCTTTATTTACAGGTGATACCATCATCTACATAGAAAATCCAACCAATCAACAAACTACTGGAACTAATAATTGAATTTAGCAAAATCATGGGATAAAAGATCAATATGCAAAAATCAACTGAATTTCTTTATGCTGTCAACAAACAATTGGAAACTTTATTTTAAAATAATGCTATTTACAACAGAATCAAATAATCAAGAACTTACGAATTAATTTAACAAAGGAAATGCAAGAATTCTACACTCAAAATTACAGAACACCGTTGAGAGAAATTTTAAAAGACCTAAATAATGGAAAGATAAATCACGTTCATGGATTAGAAAATTCACTACTTTTACAATGTCAATTCCTTCCAAATGGAACTATAGATTTAACACAATCCAGATCAAAATCTCAGCAGGATTACTTTTTGCAGAAATGAAAACTGATCTAAAATTTATATGGAGATGCAAAAGACCTAAAATAGCCAAGATGATCAAAGAAGAACAAAGTTAGAGATTTGCACTATCTGATTTCAAGACTATAAAGCCAAACTATTTAAGACAGTTTGTATTGGTATACAGATCAATGAGACAGAATAGAGTCCAGAAATACACCTATATATATATATGAACAAGGGGCCAATACAACTGTAAAGGGAAAGGACAATCTTTTCAATAAAGGATGCTGGAACAATCCATACGGAAATAAACGAACCATACCCACCACACCCAAAGATTAAACTTGAATGGATGATAGACTTAAATATGCAAGCTAAATTATAAAGCTTCTGGAAGAAAACATAGGAGACTATCTTCACAACCTTGGAGGAGGCAAAGCTGCTTTAGGACATGAAAGGCACTAACCTAAACAAAAAAATTATAATTTTAGTTTGCCAAGATTAAAAATTCATGCTCATCAAAAGACACTGTTAGGAAATAAAACAGCAATCCCAAACTGGAAGAAAACACTTGCAATATATAAATCTGACAAATGACTCTTACCAGACTACATTAAAAACAATTACATAACAATAATAAAAAAGATAAACAACCCAATTAATGACTACGCAAAAGACTTCATCAAGTACTTCACAAAATATCTGAATGACCAACAAACATATGAAAAGGTACTCAACATCAGTCATCAAGGAAAGGCAAATTAAAACCACAATGAAATAGACACCCACTAGAATGACTAAAATTCAAAACGCTGAGAGTTGCAAGTATTAATGAGGGTGAATGGCAACTGAAACTCTCATACATTGTTGGATGAAATGTAAAATTGCATAAACACTTTATAGAGCTGTTTAGAATTCTCTTATAAACTCTGTGACTCAGTAATTCCGCTCCTAGGTATATACCCAAGAGAAATGAATACACATGCCCACAAAAGACTTGTATAAGATGTTCATAGCAGCTTCATGTATATTGGCCAAAACCTTGAAACAACCTAAATGTTTATCAATAGCAGAGTAGAAAAACAAACTGTGGTATATTTACATAATGGAATACTCATTTAGCAATAAAAAAGAACCACTAATATACTCAACAACACAGATTAATGTCAATAATATTATGTAGAGTAAATGAAGTCAGACACGAAAGAATACATACTGTCAGATCCCCATTTATAAGAATCCCTACATTATATGAATATATGAATTATATAGAAACAGGAGTAGTGACTGCCTCAGGGTGGAAGAGGGGACACTGATTGGTAAGGGACATGCCATTACTTTCTGGAATAATGGAAACATTCTACTGTCTTTATCTGGGTGATGATTAAATGAGCATTATGCATTTGGCAAAACTGACCCAGCCACATATTTGATATTTGTGCATCTTACTATATATAAAATATGCCTTAATAAAGTACTGTTATCACTAACAAAAGAGAGATAGTACCTGATAATTTTCCCAAACTCACAAATTAAAACCAAGAAGTCCTATGAACCCCTCAAAAAGATAAATATAAATAAAATCATAACTAGACATACCATAGTCAAGCTGCTTAAAAACAAAAAAATAAAGAAAACCCACTCTCAACAAGGGACAGACATCTAGACAAAGAATTAATAAGCAAACAGCAGATTTGAACAACGTTATAGACTAAATGGACCTAACATACAAATAGAGAACATTCTATCCAACAACAGCAGAATACACATTCTTCTCAAGTGCACATGGAACATTTCCTAAGATAGACCATATGTTAAGCCACAAAACAAGTCTTAGCAAATTCAAGTATCTTCTCTGACCACAGCAGCATGAAACTAGAAATCAATAACAAAGGGAAAACTGGAAAATTCACAAACACATGGAAATCAAACAACAGTTCCCTGAACAACTAATGGATCAAAGAAGAAATTAAAGGGGAACTAAAAAGTTTCTTGAGATAAATGAAAATAGAAACACAACATACCAGAACTTATGGGATGCAGCAAAAGCAGTTCTAAGAGGAAAGTTCATGGCAATAAATGTCTATGTTAAGAGGCAAGAAAGATCCTAAATAAACAACCTAACTATACACCTAGAAAAAGAAGAACAAACCAAGCTCAAAGTTGGCAGAAGAAAGAAATAATAAAGATTAGAGCAGAAATAAATGAAATAGAGAACAGAAAAGATTAACCAAAGATTGGTTCTTTGAAAAGATAAACAAGATTGACAAACCCTTATCTATACTAACGAAGGAAAAAAGAAAGAGGACTCAAATCAACAAAATTATAAATGAAAGGGGCCAGCCCAGTGGCACAGTAATTAAAGTTCACACATTCCACTTCAGTGGCCCAGGGTTCACTGGTTCAGATCCTGGGTGAGGACCTTCACACTGCTTGTCAAGCCATGCTGTGGCAGGCATCCCACATATAAAGTAGAGGAAGATGGGCACAGATGTTAGCTCAGGACCAGTCTTCCTCAGCAAAAAGAAGAGGATTGCTGGCAGATGTTAGCTCAGGGCTAACCTTCCTCAAAGAAAAAAAAAGAAAGAAAGAAATTCAAAGGATCATAAGAGGCTACTATGAACAACCATACACCAAGAAACTGGACAATCTAGCAGCAATGGTAAAATTCTTAGAAACATGTAATTTACCAAGACCAAATCAGAAAGAAATAGAAAATCTGAATAGACTAATTACTAGTAAGGAGATTGAATCAGTAATCAAAACTCTCCCAAGGAAGAAGAGCCCAGGACCAAATGGCCTCACTGGTAAATTTTACCAAACATTTAATGAAGAATTAACACCAATCCTTCTCAAACTCTTCCAAAAATTCAAAGAAGAGGGAAAACTCCCAAACTCATTTTAGAAAGCCAGCATTATCCTGATACTGAAACCAGAAAAGGACACTACTAGAAAAGAAAACTACAGGCCAATATCCCTGATGAATATAGATGCAAAAATTCTCAATAAAATACTAGCAAACCAAATTCAGCAGCACATTAAAAGAATCATACACCACAATCAAGCAGGATTTAACCTGGAATGCAAAGATGGTTCAACAGAGATGCAAATAAATCAATGAGATACGTCACATTAAAAGAATAAAAGAAAAGAATAAAATGATCATCTTAATAGACAAAGAAAAAAACATTTGACAAAATTCAACATCCATTCATGATAAAATCTCTTACAAATTAGGCATAGAAGGAACATATCTCAACATAATAAAGGCCATATATGACAAGCCTACAGCTAACATCATACTCAATGGTGAAAGGTTGAAAGCTTTTCCTCCAAAATCAGGACCAAGACAAGAGTGCCCACTCTCACCATTCCTATTAAACATAGTACTTGAAGTCCTAGCTCGAACAATCAGGCAAGAAAAAGAAATAAAAGGTATCAGAATTGGACAGGAAGAAGTAAAATTGTCTCTATTTGCAGATGACATTATCCTATATAGAGAAAATCTTAAAGACTCAACCAAAAAAACCTGTTAGATAATAAGTGAATTCAGTAAAGTTGCAGGACATAAAATTAACATACAAAAATTAGCAGTATTTCTATACACTAACAATGAATTTTCTGAAAAAGAAATAAAGAAATGGAACCCATTTACAAAAGCATCAAAAACAAAATACTTAGGAAAAAATTTAACCAAGGAAGTGAAAGATCTATAGTCTGAAAACTACAAGACATTGATGAAAGAAATTGAAGAAGACACAAATAAATGAAAAGGCATCCCATGATCATGGACTGAAAGAATTAATACTGTTAAAATGTCAATACCATCAAAAACCATCTATAGATTCAATGTAATCCCTATCACGATTCCAATGGCATTTTTTACAGAAGTAAAAAAACACTTCTGAAATTTATATGGAACCACAAAAGACCCTGAATAGCCAAAGAAATCCTGAGAATGAAAAACAAAGCAGGAGGCATCATACTCCCTGATTTTAAGCTATGCTATACAGCTACAGTAACCCAAACAGTATGGTGTTGGCATAAAAACAGACAAATAGACCAATGGAACAGAATCAAGAGCCCAGAAATAAACCCAAGCATATATGGTCAGCTAATATTTGATAAGGGAGCCAAGAATATTGAAGAATACTCAATGGAGAAAAGACAAGTTCTTCAACAAATGGTGCTGGGATAATTGGATATTCACACGAAAAAGATTAAACTGGACCCCTATCTTACAGCACTCACAAAAATTAACACAAAATAGATTAGAGACTTAAATGTAAGACCTGAAACTATAAAACTCCTAGAAGAAAACATAGAATAAACCTCTTTGACATGGGTCTTGGTAACGATTTTTTGGATATGATACCTAAAGCACAAGCAACAAAATCAAAAATCAACAAATGGGACTACATGAAACTGAAAAGCTTCTGTACAGCAAAAGAAAGAATTAACAAAGTGAAATGACGACCTACGGAATGGGAAGAAATATTTGCAAACCATAAATTTGATAAGGGTTAATAGCCAAAATATACAAAGAACTCATACAATTCAGCAGCAAAACGATAACTCAATTTAAAAAATGGGTGAAGGACCTGAATAGACATTTTTCCAAAGAATATATACAAAAAGCCAACAGGTACATAAAAAGATGCTCAACATCACTAGTCATTAGGGAAATGCAAATTAAAACCACAATGAGATATCACCTCACACTTGTTAGAATGGCCGTCATCAAAAAGACAAGAGATAACAAATGCTGGCATGAATGTGGAGGAAAGAGAACCCTTGTGCACTGTTGGTGGGATTGTAAATTGGTATAACCACTATGGAAAACAGCACAGAAGATCCTCAGAAAATTAAAAACAGAAACACCTTATGATCCAGCTATCCCACTACTGGGTATTTATCCAAAGAACATGAAACCAACAATTCAAAGAGATTTCTGCATCCTTATGTTCATTGCAGCATTATTCACAATAGTAAAGATGTGGAAGCTACCCAAGTTCCCATCAACAGAGCAATGGATGAAGAAGATGTGGTATATATATATATATATATATAACGGTACACTACTCAGCCATAAAAAAAGAAAATAGTCCCATTTGCAACAAAATGAATGGACCTTGAGGGTCTTATATTTAGCAAAATAAGCCAGACAAAGAAAGACACATACTGAATGATTTCACTCACGTGTGGAAGACAAACAAACACGTGGATAAAGAGAACAGATTAGTGGTTACCAGAGGGGAAGTGGGTGGGGAGTGGGCAAAAGGGGTAAAGGGGCACATACGTATGGTGACAGATAAAAACTAGACTAGTGGTGGTGAGCACAATGTAGTCTACACATAAAGTGATATATAATAATGTACACCTGAAATAACACAGTTATAAACAATTATGACCTCGATAAAATAATTTTTAATAAATAAATAAAATGCCCCAAAAAATTTAAAATATAACTACCATATGATCCAGCAAGTCCACTTCTGGGAATATATTCAAAGGAATCAAAAACACTAACTCAAAAAGATATCTGCTTCTCCATGTGCACAGCAGCATTACTTATAATAGCCAAGACATGGAAACAAACTAAGTGTCCAACAATGGATGAATGGATAAAGAAGTTGTAATATATACATATAATGGACTATTATTCAGCCATAAAAAATGAGGAAATCCAAAAATGTGGAGACGAAACAACATGCCACTGAACAAACAATGGATTATTGAAGAAATTAAAGAAGAAATCAAATATTATCTGGAGACAAATGAAAATGAAAACACACCATACCAACTCATTTGGGACACAGCAAAAGCAGTCCTAAGAGGGAAATTCATTGCAATACAGGCTCACCTTAATAAAGAAGAAAAATCTCAGATAAGCAATCTCAAATGACACCCAACAGAATTAGAAAAAGAAGAACAAACAAAGTCCAAAGTCAGTAGAAGGAGGGAAATAATAAAAATTAGAGGAGAAATAAGTGAAATTGAAACAAAAAAGACAGTAGAAAGGACCAATGAAACAAAGAGTTGGTTCTTTGAAAATATAAACAAAATGGACAAACCCTTAGCCAGACTCACTAAGAAAAAAAGATAGAAGACTCAAATAAATAAAATTAGAAATGAGAGAGGAGAACTCACAACAGATACCACAGAAATACAAAAGATCATAAGAGAATACTATGAAAAACTATATGCCAACAAACTGGACAACCTAGAAGAAATGGATAAATTCTTAGACTCTTACAACCTCCCAAAACTGAAGCAGGAAGAAACAGAGAATCTGAATAGACCAATCACAAGTAAAGAAATTAAAACAGTAATCAAAAACCTCCCCAAAAATAGAAGTCCAGGACCAGACGGCTTCTCTGGAGAATTCTACCAAACATTCAAAGATTTAATACCTATCCTTCTCAAACTATTCCAGAAAATTGAGGAAGGTGGAGCACTCCCTAACACATTCTATGAAGCCAACATCACCCTGATCCCAAATCCTGACAAGGACAACACAAAGAAGGAAAACTACAGGCCAATATCACTGATGAACATAGATGCAAAAATCCTCAACAAAATTTGGGCAAACTGAATACAGCAATACATTAAGAAGATTATACACCATGATCAAGTGGGATTTATACCAAGGACACAGGGATGGTTCAACATCCGCAAGTCAATCAATGTGACACACTACATTAACAAAATGAGAAACAAAAACCACATGATCATCTCAATAGATGCAGAGAAAGCATTCGACAAGATCGAACATCCATTTATGATAAAAACCCTCAATAAAATGGGTATAGAAGGAAAGTACCTCAACCTAATAAAGGCCATACATGACAAACCCACAGCCAACATCATATTCGATGGGCAAAAACGGAAAGCCATTCCTCTGAGAAGAGGAACAAGACAAGGGTGTCCACTCTCACCACTCTTATTCAACATAGTACTGGAGGTTTTGGCCAGAACAATTCAGCAGGAAAAAGAAATAAAAGGAATCAAAATAGGCAATGAAGAAGTGAAACTCTCACTGTTTGCAGATGACATGATCTTATATATAGAAAACCCCAAAGAATCCATTGGAAAACTATTAGAAATAATCAACAACTACAGCAAAGTTGCAGGGTATAAAATCAACATACATAAATCAGTACCATTTCTATACTCTAACAATGAACTAACAGAAAAAGAACTGAAGAACTCAATCCCATTCACAATCGCAACAAAAAGAATAAAATACCTCAGGGTAAATTTAACCAAGGAAGTGAAAGACCTATACAATGAAAACTACAAGACTTTCCTGAAAGAAATTGATGACGACATAAAGAGAAGGAAAGACATTTCATGCACATGGATTGGAAGAATAAACATAGTTAAAATGTCCATACTACCTAAAGCAATCTACAGATTCAACGCTATCCCAATCAGAATCCAAATGACATTCTTTACAGACATAGAACAAAGAATCCTAAAATTCACATGGGGCAACAAAAGACCCCGAATTGCTAAAGCAATCCTGAGAAAAAAGAACAAAGCTGCAGGCATCACAATCCGTGACTTCAAAACATACTACCAAGCTACAGTAATCAAAACAGCATGGTACTGGTACAAAAACAGGTGCACAGATCAATGGAACAGAATTGAAAGCTCAAAAACAAAACCACACATCTACGGACAGCTAATCTTTGACAAAGGAGCTGAGGGCCTACAATGGAGAAAATAAAGTCTCTTCAACAAATGGTGCTGGGAAAACTGGACAGCCACATGTAAGAATGAAAATTGACCATTTTTTTTTCACCATTCACAAAAATAAACTCAAAATGGAACAAAGACCTAAAGATTAGACCTGAAACAATAAGTCTTCTAGAAGAAAATATAGGCAGTACATTCTTTGACATCAGTATCAAAAGGATCTTTTGAGACACCGTATCTCCTCAGAAGACGGAAACAATACAAAGAATAAACCAATGGGACTTCATCAGACTAAAGAGCTTCTTCAAGGCAAGGGAAAACAGGATTGAAACAAAAAAACAACCCACCAACTGGGAAAAAATATTTACAAGTTATATATCTGACAAAGGGTTAATCTCCATAATATATAAAGAACTCTCACAGCTCAACAACAAAAAATCAAACAAGCCAATCAAAAAATGGGCAGGGGACATGAACAGACATTTCTCCAAAGAAGCTATACGGATGGCCAATAGACACATGAAAAGATGCTCATCACTACTCATCAGGGAAATGCAAATCAAAACTACACTAAGATATGACCTTACACCTGTTAGAATGGCAAAAATAACCAAAACAAAAAGTGACAAATGTTGGAGAGGTTGTGGAGAAAAAGGAACCCTCATACACTGTTGGTGAGAATGCAAACTGGTGCAGCCACTATGGAAAACAGTATGGAGATTTCTCAAAAAATTAAAAATAGAAATACCATATGACCCAGCCATCCCACTACTGGGTATCTATCCAAAGAACTTGAAATCAGCAATTCCAAAAGTCCCATGCACCCCTATGGTCATCACAGCATTATTTACAATAGCCAAGATGTGGAAGCAACCTAAGTGCCCATCAACTGATGACTGGATGAAGAAGATGTGGTATATATACAATGGAATACTACTCAGCCATAAAAAAGGCTAAAATCGTTCCATTCACAACAACATGGATGGCCCCTGAGGGTGTTATGTGAAGTGAAATATGCCAGATAGAGAAAGACGAACTCTGTATGACTCCACTCATAGGTGGAAGTTAAACATATAGACAAAGAGAACTGATTGGTGGTTACCAGGGGAAAGGGGGGGTGGGGGGAGGGCACAAAGGGTGAAGTGGTGCACCTACAACACGACTGACAATAATGTACAACTGAAATTTCACAAGGTTGTAAACTATCATAATCTTAATAAAATGTAAAAAACAAAATGAGGAAATCCTACCATTTGTGACAACATGGATGGACCTCGAAGGCATTCTGCTAAGTGAAATGAGTCAGACAGAGAAAGATAAATACTGTATGATCTCACTGATATGTGGAATCTAAAATAAAACGCATAGACAAAGAAATCAGACACGTGGTTACCAGAGGCAGCAGGTGGAGGAAGGGAGAATTAGAGGAAGGTGGCCAAAAGGTACAAACTTCCAGTTCTAAGATAAGTAAGTCCAGGAATATAACATATAATATGATGACTATAGTTAACACTGCTGTACAATATACAGAAAAGTTGCTGAGAGCAAAGCCTAAGAGTTCTCATAACAAGGAGAAAATTCTTTCTCTTTTGTTTTTCTTTTCTTCTTTGTTTTCTTTATATTGTATCTGTATGAGATGATGGATGTTAGCTGAACCTCAGCACGATAATCATTTCACAATAGATGTAAGTCAAACCATCATGCTGTATGCCTTAAACTTATACAGTGATGCATGTCAATTGTTTCTCAATAAAACGGGAAAAAATATGAAGAAAATTTCAATCAAATAGGAAAAAATGAAGAAAACTTTCAAAAGAAAAAAGGCAGTTTACCTCAAAAGAGTAACAGTAACTGACAACTAACTTAATACAAACAATGAAGATGAAGACACCATTGAAATACCCTCAAAGTATGGAAAGAAAATGACTGCCAAGCTAGAATTCTATGCACTCAGAAAATATCTTAAACAAGTAAAGGTAAGGGGGCCAGCCCCACGGCAGAGTGGTTAAGTTCACACACTCCACTTCAGCAGGCCAGGGTTTCACCGGTTTGGATCCTGGGCACAGACCTAGCACCGCTCATCAGGCCATTCTGAGCTGGCACCCCACATAGCAGAACCAGAAGGACCTACAACTAGAATATACAACTAGGTACTGGGGGGCTTTGGGGAGAAGAAAAAAAAGAGGAAGATTGGCAACAGATGTTAGCTCGGGGCCAATCTTAAAAAAAAGAAAAGAAATAAAGGCAAAACAAGGACATTTTCTGACAAACACTAACTGAAAAGATTTATCCCCAAGAGAATGGCACTAAAGGAAATGTAAAAGATTATTATCAAGGAAAATAATTAAATTTTAGACAGGGACTTAGAGATATAAAAAGGAAAAAAAAGTAAGAAAAAACAATATCTAATGACTATTGACTGCAAAGAACAATAATAATTGTGTTTTGCTGAATTATAAAAAATAGAGCATAGCACAGAAGTCAGGAGGGGGTAAAAGAAGTTAAAATATTCTGTCATTTTACAGGAAAAGGTAGAAGTACTATTTTATACTGCACACTGATAAGTCAAGAATGCATGGCGTATGGGCAGGCTCCATGGCATAGGGTTAACGTTAAGTTCATGTGCTCCACTTTGGCAACCTGGGGTGTGAGGGCTTGGGTCCCGGGCACGGACCTACACACTGTTCATCAAGCCCCGTGGTGGCAGCATCTCATATACAAAATAGAGGAAGACTGGCACAGGTGTCAGTTCAGTGACAATTTTCCTCAGCAAAAAGAGGAGGATTAGCAACTGATATTAGCTCAGGGCCAATCTTCCTCACCAAAAAATTTTTTTAAAAAAAGAATGCATGGAATAATCTCTAGGGTAATGATTAAAAGAATGCAGAAGACTGAATAACTCACCAAGACAAAGATGAAATATTTAAATACACTCAATGCAAAAGGAGAGAGAAAAAGAAAAAAGAAAGCAAAGAGAAAAATAGTGGATTTAAAATCAAATATACCAGTAATTACATGACATGTATATGGACTAAGTGCTCCAAATAAAAGGCAAAGGTCATGAAAATTGAGTTTAAAAAACAGAACTACGTGCTGCTTATAAGACACATGAAATATAAGAATATTAAAAAGTTGAAAATAAAAGGGTGGAATAAGTTATACAAACTTATGAAAATTTTACACAAAATTATACAAACACTCATGAAAGACAGTGTAGTTATACTAGCATAAAGACAAAGTAGATTTTAACACAAAAAAGCATTACTAGAGATAAAGACATGCATTCCATAATGGTAAAAGTTTCAATTCACCAGGAAGATATTGCATTCTAAATTTGTATGCACCTAATAATGCCACCTCCAAAGTTATACAGCAAATATTGACAGAACTACAAAGAGGAATACACAAATCCACAATCACAGTAGGAGATTTTAACATTCTACTCTTGGTAACTAATAGAAGAAATAGACACAAATGCAATAAGAATACAGAAGATTTGAACTACACAATTAACAAATTTTATTTAGTTGATATATATAGAACAAACAACTGCCTAAAGAAAGTGTAAAAAGTATCAAAGGAATGAAATAATATAAAGTATGTTGCCTGACCACAAAGGAATCAAGCTATAAATCAATATAAAACTTCAGCAGGAAAATTCCTATATGTTTAGAAATTAATCATCATCCTTCTAAATGACCCATGGGTCAAAGAAGCAACCAGGAAAGAACCTAGAATTCAGCATAGCACAGGAGGTTTTAGCCAGTGCAATAAGGCAAGAGACATAAAAGTCTTAAGGGTTGAAGAGGAGACATTAAACTGTTGTTATTCAACAATAATATAATTGTACACATGAAAAACAATTTTTTACACAAAACTAAAGATAAATTATTAGAATTTAAAAGTGATTTAGCAAGGTTGCTGGATACAAGATCAACATACTAGAATTAATTGCATGTCTACAGACTAGCAACAAAGAGTTAGCAAAATGTAATTTGTGTGTGTGTGTGTGAGGAAGATTGGCCCTGAGCTAACATCTGTTGCCAATCTTCCACTTTTTGCTTCAGGAAGATTGTCACTGAGCCAACATTTGTGCCAAATCTTCCCCTATTTTATGTGAGATACCACCACAGCTTGGCTTGATGAGTGACACCAGGTCTGCAATCAGGATTTGAACCTACAAGGCCCAGACCACCAAAGCAGAGTGCGTGAACTTAACCACTATGCTGCTGGGCTGGCCCCTAGAAAGTGTAATTTTTCAAAGATATATCGTTGACAATAACATCAAAAAAATAAATACTCAGTGACACACTACATGAGAGATAGGCAGGACATCTACACAGAAAACTACAAAACAGCACTGAGGGAACTAAAGAAATCCTAAATAAAAAAAAGATATACTATGTGCATGGATTGGAAGATTCAATATTTTAAAGATGTCACTTCCCAAGACTGATCTACAGATTCAAGGGAATTTCAATCAAAATCCTAGTAGTTTAGGTGTGTGTTTGTGTGTGTTTAACTTGAAAAACTCTTTAACTTAGCAAATAGCTAGGAATAACCTTGAAGGAGGAAGAAGAACAGGAAGAGGAGGAGAAAGAACAGGAAGAAGAGAAAGCAGGTGGAGACAAGGAAAAGAGTAACAATTACAGCAAGGTGGAAAGACTTGCCCTGAAGGATACGAAATTTTATTATTAAGCTACATTAATTCAGACAGTGTAGTATTGCAAAAAGGAAAAATACACCAACTGAACAAAATAAAGAATCCAGAGACAGAACCATCTTTAAATAGACACTTGATTTATGACAAAAATAGTACTACAGAACATTACGGAAAGGAAAACATTTTCAATAAATGACATTGAGTCAACTGGCTATCCATAAGAGATTAAAAAAAATTGACCCTTACCTCACACCATACAGAAAAATTAATTCCAGATACATCTAAATGTAAAAGGTAAAAACCAAATAGTCTAGAAGATAACAAAGAATATTGTCATAATTTTGGAGTAGCAAAAGATTTTCCTAGATAGGATATAAAAAGCAGTTTATACAAACAAAAAGATGACTACTTTGATTACATTAGAAATAAGAACTTCATTTAATCAACAGACATCAGGGAAATGCAAATTATAACCACAATAGGATACCCTGGAAAATGACTAAAATTTTGAAAACAAAGCATTGCCCAAAATGTGAAATATAGACAAAAAGAACTCTCACACACTGCTAATGGGAGTACAAACTACTACAACCCTTTTGGATCCACTAAAAGTGGATATATACACACCTCTGATCCAACAATTCTACCCTAGGTGTATACTGAACAGAAATCTGCACATGTGTATACCAAAAGATATTCAAAGGATGTTCATAGCAGCATTATTTGTAATACCCAAAAAGTGAGAACAACCCAAATATCCATTAATAGTAAAATGAATACATAAACTGTGGTACATTCATTTGCTAGAATATATATAGCAACAGAAATGAATGAAGCACAGTTATGCTCAACCCATGGACAAATCACACACACACAAATAAATAACATATGATTCCATTTACATAAAATTCAAAAGTAGGCAAAACTAATTTCTGATGTTGGAAGTTAGGTTAGTGGTCACCTTTGGGATAGAAGGAAGAGGTAATCATGATGGTAAACACGGTGGGACATATTCCACATACACTTCTAATTTGTGTGTTTTTCTACACGTGTATAATGCACCAATAAAAAAGGTTTAAAACATTGTTTCTAATTACGTGGGGACAAAATCGAGGTGAAAAAGAACTCAATATTGAGGAAGTTATGACATAAAAGGACTGGTAGACCTTGTAGTTAACTGTAGACAACCCCAGAATCCAAGTGTACTAACGCCGGGTTGGATATCTGGCAGCCCAGACCAAAGCTTAACCTTGTAGTGCTATCTTAAGTTATTCTCTATCTACTTCTGCAACAGTCTCTGTCTCAGAAACGTATATCTTGTGCCACTTCTTTTGTCCCATAGTCCAGATGGAAACTACACAATTAACTGGTGCTATCTTTGCTTAAACAAAGTCTAAATTACCTACTAGTTGGGACACTGTACCAAGAAAATTGCTAAATAATTTCTTTCTCCCCCACAGAAGCAGAGTTTTATAGAACAGCGTAATGGCTACTTTCATTGCCAGGAAACACTGTAATTCTTGCATCTTCAAGACTCATATTTAATGACCAAAATAATTGGAGTAGTTTTTGTTGTAGATAAATACTAATAAACCCAAAAGAGGCAAATATTGTAGATTACCAAATTCCCACTACTTAGTGTGCGCTGGTGATATGGTGGTGAGCAGAGCTGCCTTCCAAACCCTCACTAGTTGATCTTCTTCATATGAGTTGTAAATATTCCTATGTGACTATGCTTAAAAAGCAATAAATAATTTATATACATATATATGCACAGTTAAAATTATTGTGAATTATTAACAATTATTAAATCTATGTGGCTATATGTGTGTACATAGAGTTATTCTTTAAACTTTTCTGTATTTGAAAAATGTCATAATAAAAGGTTGTGGGAAAATCTTGTATAACTATATAGAATATGATGCCTATTTTATTTTAAAATGTGCATCAAAAACACTGGAGGGAATATACCAAAATGTTAACAGTGGTCATTTCTGGATAGTACTATTTTTTTCCTTCTTACTTTTCTAAAAGCAAATTTTCCTTTTACAAAAAAGAAGCGAGGGGCCGGCCCGGTGGCGCAGCGGTTAAGTTCACATGTTCCACTTCTGCAGCCCAGGGTTCGCCAGTTCCGATCCCGGGTGCAGACCTGCGGACCACTTATCAAGCCATGCTGTGGCAGGTGTCCCACATATAAAGTAGAGGAAGATGGGCACGGATGTGAGCTCAGGGCCAAGGTTTCTCAGCAAAAAAGAGGAGGATTGGCGGTGGGTATTAGTGGATGTTAGCTCAAGGCTAATCTCCCTCAAAAAAAAAAGGAAATTTACTTTTTAAAAAGGAAATAAATTACTGGGAAAACATACAAAAGCTGCTGGTCCCTAAGAAAGCATTTCATCTTTGAGCTTCCAACCCCTAAAATTCTGTCTCCATATAATTTTTTATTATTAAGAATATTTAGGGTTGTAGTGCCACCTAAATACTGATGTCCTTTAGTGCATCTTTCATTGAGACACGCAATGCAGAAAATTTCTAATGCTCCAGTTGAAGGTTAACTAAAGAACTGAATTGACAGAAGTGATGTCACCCTGTTAGAACAGAAAACTGTGAGTTTTCAATGAAGATGATGTAGGCTGAAATTCAAGCTGTGCTCCCTTGTAATTTGTGTGAATTTAGGGACGTTACTTAAACTCTGTGTCCCACTCCTCATCTGTAACATTGAAAGAAGAAAACCCACTTCTCAAGATTTTTGTGAGGATTAACCGAGAAAATGTCTGTAAAACCCAAAATGGTGCTTGGTCCATAAATTGTGTTCAATTAGCAGAAGGCTAAAATACTAAATGAGATACTAAGCAACTAGAACAATGTCTGACAAGCAGCCAGTGTTGGATAAATAGTCAAACACAGATCAGAATGATTAATTTTTTTTATGATCTCTTGTTTCCTGCATAGAGTGCCATGGTCCCCTAGAATGGGAGTTCCAAGAGAGCTTCCTCCCCAGGGCCTTAGTGCCTGGCAAGTAGCAGGCACACAATGACACACTGTTGAAAGAACGGAAGTGTGCGGAGGTATGATTACACGAGGGACAGAAGAATAAAGGCCCATAGACAGAGGGGTCTTGTCCAGAAAGGCCAAGAGAAGGTGAAGGAGTCACTCTGATCTTAGTATGCAGAGGCAGAGCCACTCTAGGGAGACAGGTTTGGCTGGCCCTTCGGAGACGGTAGGGTCACAGGGGTAAATGGAAGTGGCTGTCCACCTGCTGGTCTTCTGGGATGTTCCAGACAGGAAAATCTCATCACGTGGTTTCTCCATCTAAAACCTGTCTGTGGCTTCCCATTGCCGTTAGGATAAAATTCAATTCCTTCACCAGCCCTGTCAGGCTTCCTGCTTACCTCGTCTGGCTCCTCTCCTCCTGCCACTCCACTGTCTGGCTGCATATGACTTTTTCTAGCTCCTAACTACGACCATACTGTCTTTGGCCTCCAAGTCTGAAACCCAGGCAGTTCCTTCTGCCTCAGACTCACTCATGATTCACTCCCCTTTTGACGTCCAGGGTTCACACATCTTTCAAGTATTCCCCTACACATCACTCACTCGAGAACCTTCCTTGACAAGTTAACCCTACCCAAAGTTGCCCACCAACAGGGTGAGGTTAGAGGTCCCTCCTGTGTGTTCACACAGCTCTCTGTACTTGCTCTACCTTAGCACCTATTACACTGTAAGGAGATTTCCTGATCTTTCCCCACAACTGGAATGTACATGCCAAGATATTCATGAGTTTAGTCTGTTTTTTCCATCACTTTCCACCAGTGCCTAGAATAATGCCTAGCTAATAGTGGATACTTCATAAATATTTGTTCAATAAATGAATGAATTTCCATATCTAGATTCCATTAAGCTCCATGAGGTCTGGTTTTGTGTCAGTTCTTATACCATCAACAAAAAGTTTAGTGCCTGGCACATAATAGTTACTCTACAAATATTCACCAACTTAGTAAATTTCATTTGATACTGGTTACCCATTCACACATCATGTAAATGCTTATTTCAGGGATCTATTGAGAAGGGGTTGGTGTCAAATATTTCAGTCATTTCACCTTTTATTTTATTAATGCTTCCAACTTTTTTCCTGCTTTTATATTCAAATTATCCACGTGACAACACTTGGACATTCTCTACTATTGGTAGAGAATAAAACAGAAATGATGCCAATTTTCATTTTTCTAAAATTTACTTACTATCTACCCTCATTGTTTTAATTAATATTGTTATCACTAAGGCCAATATTATTTGTTCTGAGTTTAGAATAAGCCCACCAAGGACCATCAAAGGCCAAAAAACAGTCATTAATATCTCTAACACTTGGCTTTAATCAGGAACATAAATCAGACACCTGCATTAAGTTAAATCCCTTTTGAATGACTTCAAGACACCTTTGGAAAGAAGAGTGATTTCAAGAAAGTAGAGACTCAGAACATCAGTATACAATCTCACAATAACGTGAATAAAAGTTAACTTTGCCAAAACATCCACCTCTCTCATTTTCAGAAAAATATCTACACAATTAAGTGGGAGGAGAGGGTAGTCAGGGGCAAACTCCATCAGCCATAGGTTGCTTCTTTGATTTTATAGTAGATAAACATAAACAACAAAGGACCTGGGGCTTGTTTGGTTTTTGGTAACTATACATCTTTACATTTAAATCCAGCATTTACTTCTCAGTCATTAGTTAGACAAATATTCATCAATTGTTGACTCTTCCTGTCCAACCAGACTATCACGATCACCTAATTTTTATTTAGTGTATGAACCGGTAATGTTGAACGTGCTCCAAGTCTTCTTATCAGAGCAGAATTAGCCACCTGGGGTTTTGCTAACCGGTGAGCAAATCTGCAGCATCACTCACCTTTGTAGTGACTCACGTTAGCAGTAGTTAGACCACAGGCCAGGTGTATGGCAAAGGAGACTGAGACTTAGGCAATCTGCTATGGTGTCGTAAGTGCTTTTGAAATTAATTTATTTTATACCACCTAGTTTCAGAAAGGATTATAGTAATGTCTAAAGGCATGTAAATATAATCCAGCAAGATAAATAAATATATAAGTAGGTGAGGCAAAGACGTCGTAGGAGAAATAAAGATGGGGCACCACAGAACCATTCTTCTCTTACCTGTGTACTGCAAGCCCCTGTATTCGCTTATTGCCCCAGGAGGCTTTAAATTGGGCCAGTAATGGAACAGCATTTGCACAGCTGGAGGTTTCACTTGTGAAGGCCCATAGGCTATCACATACAAAAGATCCTAAAGGAAACAGGAAGCATACTTTGACTTATCAAATAAAAATAAAAGTAGCTCATTCAATATTACCAAAGCAGTGAAAATTCCAATGGAAGGGTTGAGGTGGCAAATTTCTCTGGAATCTCATCATCTAGGTTGCTTCTCAGATTAGATCATATGAAAATATTATTTTTTATTATTTATTTATTGGTCTCATAAATAAACCCCCCAGGTAGCATTCAAAAGTACACCATCTTTTAATAAATTCTCCTCTACTCAGAATAATGTCAAACAATTTTAGAATAGCATTAGCCAGTTTGTCAAAGACTGTATTTTAAAAAATATTTTCCTAAAACATATTTCTTAACAATTCACATCTCCTATTTGAAAGAAGACAGGTTCTCAAGCAACATTTCAAATTAAATAAAATCGCCACATAATATAGTATTTGCTGAATTCCAAGTATAAGAGATATCCAATTACTTTCTTTATCAAGCCACTGTGTTCTTCAAGTACCATTTCTGCTCTAAATGATAAAAATTAACCAGTAAGGAAATAATTCTAGGTTCTACCACACCAAAATACTAAGACATAAATAAATTTGACCTAAACAATAGTTTTAATATGCAAACAATTTTTACTATACTGTACAAATCAAGTTTGTGACTATGAGTTAAATTTTGTCCAAAACTTACTTTCCAGACTTCTTGTTTATATTTCATGAGGCATTCCAATAATTGACAATGATACACTGTAAAGAAGAAAATGTAATTTGAACATGAAATGTAAATACCAGATAAAAAAATCCTCTGATATTTAATAAACTATATTAGCATGACTTTTCACTCTAATCATTAAATTAGAACTTACTTATTTCTCACTCTAATCATTAAATTAGAACTTACTTATTTCTACATATTCATACTTTTCAAAAATCACATAATCCCTTGACTTTATCAAGTTTTATTCCAAGATCTTTCATTTTATTAACAAAGGAAGTATTAAGAAAGATCCCTAGTAATCATACTTCCATAACATAAACTTATGTCAATGTAATCAAAAACTACATAGGAAAAAAAGTAGCCTCATGGGATCATACTACAAGCTCACATTTACGGAGCATTCATTGTGTGTCGGCATTTGCTAAGAGCCTTACACCTACTGTCTCAGAACCACCATGTTGCAGTTAGGAAACTGAGGCTTAGTTTCCTATCTCACCAAAGGTGGGACAGAAAGCAAATAACGGACTTAGAATGGGAATCTTCTATCATTTGATCACCAATTCCATCTCGTTGAGGAATTCTTAAAAGCTACACAACAGTAAACTTCTACGATCTGCCTACGTTGACTTCGGGAAGAAAGATGCTTTCACCCCAGTTAGATACCTGATTTATACCTTCCCTAGTCTATCTTCCAACCCTATCATGGCACTGAAGCAGGTCTCACTTCAGTCACCAGTGACTTCCGTGCTGTTCAATTCAATGGGCACCTTTCAGTCTGTCTCTTGCTTGACCTTCAGCAGCATTCAGCACTGCTGACCACTGTCTCCTTTTTAAAGCACTCTCTTCCCCTGACTTCGTGACTAACCCTCTCCTATCACCTGTGGTGGACACTGTTGTTGCTACTCAGCTGCTATCAACAACCCTTTCTTCCTTATCCATCTCCCAGTACACAGGCTACAGAGCAAGATACTCTCTCAGACCTCCTTGCAGCTACGGATGGCCATGTGACTCAGTTCTGGCCAGTAAGACCTAAGAGAGAATCTGCCTGGGAGCTTCTGGGACACTTTTTCTCTCTGATAAAAGGAAAGAGACAAACCAGGAGACCTTTCTCTAATTACCCTGACTAATCCTATTACCTGTTTGTGGATGTGATTGTATAAGGATATAATAACCTCCATTGTGGCAGCCATCTTGCAAACAGGAGGGGAGGTCCAAGAGAAACAAAAAGAAAGCCATCTCAGCCCCCTGATACTCTGCAGCTATCTCCAAGACTTCCTACTAAGTAAACAACAAACATTTTTATAGTTTAAAGCCTCTGTTAGTCAGCCAAACACAGCCTAACAGATACAACCCCTCTGCCTCCTTGGCAAGCTCATCCTCTTCCACTGGGGAACACCTGCTAGAGTTCCGGGAGGCCTGATCATAAACCCACTCCACTTTTCATTCTATGCTGTCTCCTAAGCAATCTCACACTCATATACAACTTCAGTTACCATCTATATGCAATTAAGTAATCATCATCGGACTCTTACATGTAGGTTCAAAGTTCATTACCTCTAGCCCAGAGCTCTGTTCTGAGCTCCAGACTCATCACACAGCTTCCTAATTACTATCGCCTCTTTTTTTCCCTTTTTTAAGGAAGCTGATTTACTTGCATTTTTGTGTTTTGGACATATAGAATTATTACTGAGGTTATATATGGGTTTTTTCCAGTTTTATTGAGATACAATTGACATATAACATTGTATTAGTCCAAGGTGTACCATCTCCTTTTAAATGTCTCAAAGACATCTTGAATACAACATGTCCACAACAGAGATTTCCTGGGAAGCCTGATCTTCTTGTTCCAGTGTCTCCCTTCTCAGTGAATAGAACTACCATGCAGCCAGTTATACAAGCTGAAAACCCACCATATCCAATATATCACCAAGTCCTATCCATTTTACTTTCTAAATAGCTCTTGGACGTATCCACTTTTCTCAATCTCAATTGCCCATGCCTTTTATATGCCTAGACAAATGCAACGGACTGTTCCTGGGTCAATCTACATCCACTCTGGCTCCTTTTTAACCCATTCTCAACTGCAGTCAGGGTGACACATACATAATCCCTCAAAGTCCTTCAGGACTGTCCCATTCGACTTGGGATAAACACAGGACTCCCAAACAAAACCCATGACATCCTGCGTGTTCTGGCCTGCGGAAGTCTACAGTCTCATCTCGCACGAGGCAGCTCTCACTCCAAGCTCCAGCTACACTGGTCTTTCAGTCCCACCTGCTTGCCAGGCTCCCTTCTGACACGAGGTTCTTCTGCCTGAACCCTCCACCCCAGTAGGCCTCGTTAATGCTACTCCTCCTTCAGTCCTCAGACCAAAGGTCACTTCCCCAGAGAAGCCCTCCCTGACCTCTTCAATAAAAGAAAAATCCCCTTTTACGGGGTCTTGTAGCACACGTACATCTTTCAGAGCACTTGTCACAGGCGAAATTTTACATTTGCTTTGATAGTTATTTGATTAATGTCTTCTCCCCCACACCATTTGGTAAGCTTCAGGAGGTGAGGGCAGGCGTCAGTTCTGTTTTGCTAACCATGGTGTCCTCAGTACCTGGCACATAGTAAATATTCATTGACTATTTATTGAAGATATAAATGGCCCTCTGGAATTGGAATTGGGTTCTTAGGTGCAGATGTTCGAGGCCCCTTTCTCTTACACAGTGTCTGCTATTCTATTTTCCACCTGTCTGCTCCATGAACCTGGCACAGAGTAGTCCACTGACTGCCCTGTGAACAGACCTGGAGAGTACTTTGCTTAAACTGCTCCCCTCCCAGAATGTCCCACTTACCCTATCAATCAAAACTTTATCCATATTTTAAGGCCCATACTGCACTTAAGTGGTACAAAACCCTTCCAGATTATTTCAATCCATAGAGTTCTCTCCTTCTGACGAATCAACACTGTCTATAGTATTTATTTCGTGCTTTTCACATATTACTTTACATTATAAATTAATGATTTATGTGAATATGCCTAATCTTCCCAATTAGACATAAGCTCCACAGCAAGCACCATATCTTACCTTTCTGGGCAGTTTTCACAATGCCTAGCACAGAGCCGTGTACACTGGAATCACTGAACGAACGCCTTTTAGCTGAACAAGGTCTGTGCCCGATCCTTGACACATAATCAGCTACAAGGAACAAGCTGCCACTTGCTGTTTCCCTCAATAAAAAGTCAGACAATACAATGATGCCCCCCCACTTGGCCTCAGAGAGCCCCCGTTGGATGTCCTCACTTCTTAACAGTTTCCCAAAAGACTAGTTTTGGGTCCCAAATACAATTCTTAGTATAGAATAGGCTGTAAATGTTCCCCCGTGAACGTGTGAAGATATAGATTTGGAAATAACAGAAATACCTCGATCCGATCACAGTGATTTCCCAGTGAAACACTCAACTCCAAGAGGAAAATGGCAGACTGTAGCAATCTGCATTGCTATTTATTGAGCAGTTACAATGTGCCTGTCAGTAAGCTAAGGAAGCACTTTGCACACACTTAACTCATTAAATCCTCACCACAACATCCTAAGGCACTGCCGGAAGAACTATGCCCGTTTTACAGATGAGGCAACTTGGTCTTAGGGAGGTTGAAAGGTTCACTTACTGGCACTTCTCGGGGAGGTTAGATATGAACCCACATATACATCTAACCTCAAAGCACATGATTTGCCCCACTCTGCTTTACTGTCTCCCAACTTAGAAATTAGGACCAAGGCCTCCTGACGAGACTTCAATTCACTAGATTCCAAATGAAGGGTTTTTTTCAGAATATAATATATAAGAAATATAAACAACATTTTTAGAGTCCTTCAAGCCAGAGTGAGATGAGACATAACTTCCAAAAAATATACATTTTAATTAAACTCATATAATAATCTTAAGGGATTTCATATTTAAAGGATGACACTCCAAACTAAGAAGTGTTAAGATTTTAAAACAAAAAAAATTTTTCCTCGGGGCTGGCCCCGTGGCCAAGTGGTTAAGTTCGCGCGCTGTGCTGCAGGCAGCCCAGTGTTTCGTTGGTTCGAATCCTGGGCGCGGACATGGCACTGCTCATCGGACCATGCTGAGGCAGCGTCCCACATGCCATAACTGGAAGAACCCACAACGAAGAATATACAACTATGTACCAGGGGGCTTTGGGGAGAAAAAGGAAATAATAAAATCTTAAAAAAAAAAAAAAAATTTTTCCTCATCCTGAGTCAAAAACTCAGTTATTATTTATTACGTAATTAAGTAGAAGGTTGAAAACAGTACAACCAAATTTGTTCACTTTCCAAAAAAACATTAAATGAAAATTAAAGCCGAGTTTGCATCTTAACATGTGACTCCAACAGTCAGCCCCTTTTTAGGTCAGTTCCCCAAAGTTTGTCTGCAGTTATACTAATGAATGAAAATCACGGAGTAAACTATATGAAACCTGTCCAACATCACTAGTAACAGAAGAAATACAAATCAAAACAATGAGATATTATTTTTCATCTGTCTAACTGTGTGCAAATTTTATGATAATACTCAATGACAGGTCACAGTGTACTTTCACATATAATTATGAGACTATTGAAATTTTTTCAAGCCCTGTAACCCATTAATCCCTCTTTTATGAATTTAATCTAAGAAAATAATCAAAAATGTAGTAAAAGATCTAGGTTCAAAGACACTTGTGTGGCAACAGTAGCAAATTCACAAAATATTAACAGTGTTTATCTCTAGTTATGAGAATTGCAGGTGGATTCTTCTATTTCTACTTTATTCCTATATACTCACATTCAATCAATTTCCAGTCAATGTTCTAAAATTGTGTCTTCCAACATTCTAAGAATGTCACCAGCCAGCAAGATTACTGCTCAGAGCAACAGGCAAGGGAAATTTATCTCAACTCTTCTGTTTTCTAACACATCTCCAGTTGTCTCTCCACCAAGAGAAGTTCTTCTCACATGAGAATTTCTCACCTGCTTGTTTGATGACTTATTTATTTATTGGTTTTGGAATTATTCTTGCCCAAACTCCCACGTACCTGGGTTGGATGTGTACTGCATTGCAATCATTAGCATGGATGACGCAGAGAGATTGACATGGGCAGGAACGCCTTCTCTCCTGGAGGAACCCACTGAAAACAAAATTTTTGTGATTAGACACAATTAATCTATACACATACTTGCTACTTTGCATAGTGCATGAGAGCTGAGGAGAAACTTTTTTTAAAAGTCCCAACCAAATCAGTGGGAGTTTTGCACAAATAAAACCACAAAATTTGTCCTAGCATACAAATGCTACACCGTCACCATCAATAGCAAACATCCAGTGAGAATCTACAAGGAGCAGAAACACTGCCAGAATATGATGTAATGGCTTTATCAGAGTTGTGCTTGGATGTGATCTCTGCTCCCAAGACATTTATATCTAGGTAGAAAAGAAAAAAAAAACCAGAATCCTCCAATACCCAAACATATAGAAAAGCATGTTGAAGTCTATCCCAACAAGAAAGTAAAAATAAAAGGTTTTGAACCCAACTTGAAAGTATTAACTTTTAGAGATGCAGATGAAATAACAGTCTACTTATAATGGGCAACTTATTAATTTAGTTACACACACCAATTTTAAATCACATATTATAAAAAATAGTATATTAATTTAAAAATGATTTTCAACTCTCACATATCATTACACAAGTTTATTCAAACCTTCACATGTAACTTCATCACCACCATCTTTATCACCATGAGAACCACTTTTTCAGTTTTCCAGAGCTTACCATCTTCATATCCAGCTGAGTTGTTTGAAATAAAGCACTTTTTGAATCTTTGAATCTGTGAATAACACTGTTGCTGAACATTTTATCCCGTGCCACAAGTATTCAACCACGAAGCAAGTTGGTTTCTTCAAAGTTCATCTTATAGTTGTATAATCGTGGTCTCCAGGAGATAACCACTTACATGCCGCTGTTAAGACATCTTTAAGTGGCTTGTTTATGATGACATCCAACACTATGTTAAATTTCTTTCTCTCCCTTCTTGAACAGAGTGTTCAGGTAACCCCAATAAGCATTCAAAGCTAGCATTGACGAAGGTCACCCAGAGTAATATGTTGTCTGCAAAGAGTACTTTATTATTCTGAACACAGTAATTAAGAGAGAGCCCACAACAGGAGGAAGGAGGAACTTTATAAGGACTCAAATATGAAATGAATTCCTCTTCTCAGGCATAATTGCAAAAGTGGGAGAAACCTCTCCTTACAATCGGGCTTATGTGCCAATTGTCGAGAAAGCATGAACAGAACACATACAGTGAGTATAACACCTTCAAGATGTCTACTCTCAATTTCCTACACACAATGGTGAAGACCACTATCAAGGGCAACAACGAAAAAAGCAGATAACTCTAAAATCTGCTTTACTCTATTTTATTTTATCTTAAAGTATAATATGTGGAAATAATATCTCACCTATATCCAAAAAGAATAAAGCAACTTATAATAAACGCATCTATAAAAGAATCATTAAAACTCTAATAAAATATTTGTCATATAATAAAGTAGACAAAGACAAAATTTAATATGATTCTATTTTTTTTACATAAAGGACTTTGAGCACTACAATGGATGGTGGCCTTTACAATAGCTTTACAGAAATAAGCAAACTAACAAATAAAACAAATCTGTAATTAAGTCCCGTTTATTGAGTTTGCTTTTATTAATCACTTGTAGCTGGGCTGCTGCCAACCCACCAAGCAGGTGATGTTCAGGTAGATAAATTAGTTTGTCTATACAACACAAATAAGTATTAATAATTATACAAAGATGTAGAGATCAGTTCATTGCTCTTAGATAGTAAAGTTGATTAATCAAATATGATCAATCAAGGAAAAAGAACATGGAGCCAAATGCTGAAGAACAAAATGCGGCTGATGTCAGCCTTCAGCCAGGGAGCTTGCACACATTCAGCTCTCGGGGGCCCGTACCTAGAGAGTCTGGCTCAGACAGTTTGGAAGCAGGAAAGCGACATTTTTAATGAGCACATCAAGTGCCTCTGATGCAAGCAGGCACTGGACCTCTGAGAAGTACGGCTAGAGGGACAAGAAATAAGAAAGAAAACGCTGAGCAAGGTGTCCAGGTGCAGGAGAAATAACTGCATGCTCCTTGAGCCCTTTGTTTAAGGGGGAAATGAAAGAAAGAAAGAAAAGTCTCTGACATGCTCAAGGAAAAACAATGTTATTTATATATATACATACATACATATATATATATATATATATATATTCCCTTTGGGACAAGTGTTTTCACCTTTGTTTAAATTGACCTCAAACTTTTTAATAAGTGTTCCTAAAAAAATGAAAACTACTATTAGGAGGCTAAAAATCACTGTGCCTGGAGGCCTTTAAAAATGGGAGAGATGCCCAAATGTCTTGAATGATTTAGGTGAAGTCTATTTGGAGAATAGCCCAAATGGCTCAGTGACCTTTGGATGTCCCTTCCACCCCTACAGATCCATGCTCTCCCTCAACTATGGTCAGCCACAAAGCCAAAAGCGTTCCTCTGGCTCAAGCCCTAGGAAATTGGCTGCAATACTTATATAAGCAGACGGTGCCTCGCAATTTCTTAGCCTTCTAACTGACTGAATAAAATCACCACTATCCTAATTTAATAAACATGCACAGGCACACATCATTTATTGAACCTTGTTAAAAAGACATGATGTAAACAGATGTGCAGCTTGTCCCCATGAGGGTGTATAAAGCCAAAGCTACATGCGATGGAAGGAAGAAGAGAATTAATCAAAATAAGAAAATTTTACATTTAATATTGTGCTCAGGAAACGCAATCAAATGTTTTAAGACCTGTTCCCTGATCCTCCCAGCACCGCCAGAATAACCTTTACCACCATCTCCTCCCCCTATGAACAACAATTCCTTAATCTGTTCCTGCATTTTACAGTTCCCAATGTACATCATGTATAGCTCTTATATGATTCTTGCCAAAAAAAAAATAAGTATATGAAAAAGCCATTTTATAAAAGAGAAATCAAATTATTTGCATGAGAGCACCAACTCAATTATTAGGACTACAGCGTAAGTCACTTGACTTCGTAGCTCGTGCTCTAATCACTCACTCATTCAAGAAGTATTTTTTCAGTACCTCTATGTACCAGGCGTTGTTCTAGGCCCAGAGACCAAACTGTAACAAGATAGGCAAGTCTTTGTCCTTATGGAGCTTAAATGCTAGAGCTGTGTTATCCAACATGGTAGCCACTAGCCATACGTGACTATTTAAACTAGTTAAAATTCAATTAAATTGAAAATGCAGTTCCTGTCTCAGTAGATACATTTCAAGAGCTCAGTTGCCACATATGGCTAGTGGCTGCTGTATTGGACAGCACAGTACAATTTTTTAGAACGTTTCCATCATCACAGAAAGTTCCCTGACAGCACTGTTCTAGAGGAATGGGCAAACAAATACTTGTAAAGAAATAGAAAGCAAGGCAAGGGAATCAAAAATGAGGGAAGGACCTATTTTAGCTAAAGCGTAAGGAAGGGCATCTCAAAGGTGTGACACTTGAGTCAACATCTACCTAAAGAGAGTGAGGAAGCAAATCCAGTGACCGTGTTGGAGAAGGGCTATTAAGACAAAGGGGAAAAGCCTGAAGCAAAAGCAAAAGCTTGGTGCCTTTACGAAACTGCAGGAAGACCAATGCGGACAATGCAGAGTGAACCCAGGAGAGGCAGTGACCAATAGCAGGTGGGCAGGGGCCCCGGAAGGACACTGAGTTTGATTCTAAGAGTGATGGGAAGCTACTAGATGGTTTTGATGCAGGAAGGGAGGCGATCTGATTTACACATTTGGAGGATAGCTCTGGCTTTTTGGTGGAGAACAGCTGTAGGAGGGCTACGTGTAGAAGCTGGAGACCAGTTTGGAAGCTCTTGGACTGGTCCATATGAGAGCTGGTGGCAAGAAGTGGTCTGAATTGGAAAATATTTAAACAACCCCCCTCGCCTTGTACATTTTCAAGGGGTAAAGGTAAGGGAGTTGTCTGGGAAGAAGCAGCACAGGCTGGTGTCCGTTCTGCATACACCAGAACCATTTCCTGTGGTTTGCAGAGGGCATGCCTGAATTAACAAGCGCTCTCTGTGTAAGCGGAGCTAACGGTGGTCCATGAGACAGGGTTTGAACATAAGACACCCATGCCTTTAGAAAGGCAGATCAGCTCAACAGAATGGGAAGACTGAGACACCATGACGCAGAAGTCTACGCAGCATTAAAATACTTGCAGACTGGTAGATTAACGAAAATCAGAGAGACAGGACTGCCCATCAACACTGCAGAGTGTACTCAGGTTCTATGAGATCAAAACCTGTTATAAAACTCCCTGTTATTATACAACAAACTCTAGGGGAAAAACATCACAAGCCCCAGAGGACGACCCCTTATCTCAAGCAATATTTAAGATGATAAAATTTGAGGGCAACATGTGAATTTGAGCAGAATATTGGAATTCGCTGCAATGGGATTTGATGTCTGCCATTCGACTATGGGTTTGGTCTGTCATACACTTGTATAACATGATACAATATTCACGGGCATTTCCTATGTTATCTTACAGTCTTCACAACAAACATGGGATGTAGACAGGGGAGGTTACGATTATTCAAAATTTCACAGCTAAGGAAATCAAAGTTTGATGAGGTTAAGCGATTTGCCAATAGTCAAAGAACTACAATTCAGCTCCTCTGGATTCCTATTCCAAAACATTTCCCCCAACTCAACAATATAGCTCTTAAAGTATAGTAAGACCTACCTTACAAAAATAATCACTAGCTAATAAAACAGACTTTATATATAGATTATTTAAATACCATCAATATCTTGTGTTGGTTTTTGACTGTCTTTTTTTCTACATATTTATTAGCTTTCAGAAGATCATAGAAACATAACATGTACCCGCTGTAGGAGAAGAACTAAAAGTGATCTGGAGCCAAAGGTCTGCAACCAGATATTCAATCAAGTCACACAGTCGCTTTTAAGTCAATGCAAAGATCTGAAGAAAGCTTTATTTTTCCCGAGAGTAAGTGACTTTTTGAGGAAATTTAAGTTGGCAAAGAAACTAGATGAGACTGCACAGTTCAGGGTACCAAGATACAGTAGAAGGGTCTCTCACTGATAGAACGGTTCAGCTTTATCATCATCTTTGAAATAATAACATCAACTCATGCTCATTTGGGATCCACTTTTTCTCTTCTCTGCCAAAGTATCATCTTCCCAACATCCATATTTCAATTTGGTCCATAAATCACAGATCCTTTATTGGAAAAAGAGAGGTTTCCATGGTGAAATGCAAATGACATTTTCAATTCTTAGTAACTCCTTTAATATTTTTTATAAACAAAGAAAATTGCACACACATGGAATAAAAAGAAGTATATTTTATTATTGGAAGGAGTTAAAAAGAAAAGGTTATGTCAAAGGAAATTTTTATAATAAATTGCAGTTTGCTCTGCAGCACCTGAAAAAGAGTTATTTAAAAGCACAGTACTTGGTTTACTGACAAAAATGACATGAAGGACATAACTGAAACATATGCAGGGCTCTTAAACTGAAAGATCCAGTCCAGAGCTCAGAACTTCACCTTCTAGGTCCTTAATGATATAATCATTTAACACCTGCAGTACTGTCCATGTTTGACATTTGACCTTGCAAACACCATACTAAAG
Source organism: Equus asinus (assembly GCF_041296235.1). NCBI lineage: Eukaryota > Metazoa > Chordata > Mammalia > Perissodactyla > Equidae > Equus > Equus asinus. The sequence goes on along the minus strand of NC_091796.1, from coordinate 99,086,294 downwards.
ACATAAAAGCCTTATCATCTTAAAGAATTTATCAAGTACTCAGAAAACGCAACATGTGTCATCCTAACAGCTCAGTCCCGAAATAAAAATATTTTGGAAGAAGTTAAACGCTCCTCTCTTGTTTGGGTCAGAATTTCTAGACACTGGAACAACTCCCAAAAATAGAAACAACATGGATGCAAGCAACAGACACACATTCTCGCAGCAGTTCACTGTAACGTAATTAATTCGGAACTTGATCCCTTCCATCTTTGGGTCTGTGTCTTTGTATCTCCCTTGTGAAGGAAAGAGCACAAAACAAACACCTGAATCATTTCATACAATTTGGCTTTAAATTTTGTTGTCATTGCAATTTATTTTCGAAGATTTAAAGATGATAAAGATTGGCTATTACTGAACCATAGGAATGGTGATGAGAAACAAAAGTCAGAACTAAGAGACTAAAACCAGAGCGATAGAATAAATGAACCAGATCAATGAGTGGGTTAGAGGAAGATATGCGTCTCTTACATAAAATAAAATTGATGTTATTTAACCTAGAATTATTAAGCCAGAAATAAACTTAGAGATGGAACATTTTTTCCAAAACCCTCCTTTACAGTTGAGAAAAAATGGAATCCCAGAGACATAAGCAACTTACTTATACCTTTAAATGAATACCAAGTTACTCTACCAAGAAGCACTAAAATTCACACAGATTTTGTAAACTCAGCTTTGTTCTCCTCAGTTGCCAAGGTTCACACATTTAAATAAGTAAGGATCCCAATGTGACTATAAGGCATGTTTTGAGGTCTGTATTTCTAATTAAGTAGAAATTAATAGTCAAGGGTGAAGAAACGAATTGCCAGTTGTCACAGTGCTTGATCAGTCCCAATAACCTCAGAGGCCCAATACAGCCAATGCCTCTCCCCAAATTATTAACTTATTCCCAAGAAACAGGGATGCAGTAAATTAGACCAATTATTAGATAGACGCCGCCTCACCTGCTATTCTTTAAAAAAAAAAAAGAATTCCTACTCCTAAGTTTAATAGTTAACATACTTATCAAAAAATATGATTATACAACCTAGGACTGTATCCATAAGCAAGTACTTGTCAGTAAGGTTCCACAGGACAAAAAAAAGAGAACGATCAAATGTTCTATTACTTGAACAATATAATCAGTCTGCTAATTTCTTTGAGTCGCTATATAATTTAGGCAGAAATCAGACTCTTTGCTTAGACATGAAAGTTACAATTCTATAGCTAAAATTAAGCTTGATTATAAAAGAAATAAATGTGGCTCAAAGGTACATATGTTTCCCAATTGTTATTACAGAGTAATAACTTCAATAATATCATAAGTGCATAACATTAAAACGGTGAAAATGATCACTAGAAATTGAATGTGACCAATACAGGTATTTTTAGGGAACAAGAATTGAGAGGAGAAAAGTAAACCAACACTTACTGAACACCAGCCATTGTGTTAGCACGTTACCAATGTTCCAGGTTAATCACCTCAATTATCACAATAGCCTCACAAGGCAGCTGTTGTTATTATTCTCATTTTATAGCTAAGAAACAGAAAGGTAAGTAACTCGCCCAAGGTCACACAGCTAGTTGGCAGCAGAGCTGTGATTTGAATCTAGATCTGTTTGACTCTTTTCAGATTATTCACTGAGACATTGATCAATTTATAATCCATTTGTTTAAAAAATACTTTAGAAGGATTTGGATCATAAAAACCTTGAAAACCACAACCCAACTTTTTTTCTCTCTTTGCTCGCATATCTGGAAAGCCTGCAAAATTGTTTATAAAAATGAAATAGAATGCAAATCAGTTCCACACTTATAACAGTACCTTGCACATGAGTGGCAAGCCTTAGCATTTTTCAGTGTTTTCCTAAGTTTTGACTCACTTCATCAACACAGCACCCCTGTGAGGGAAAGCTGGTGTGTCATGGTTCTGGAGATGGGGTCTCAACTAGGAAACCTTGAGCTGCCCAAGGTCACACAGCAGATTGCAGACAGAGCTGACCCTAGAATCGACATGCCCTCACTCTCTCTATTGCTCTTCCCCACACCCGACTCCCTCCAGATGCAAAGGATAAGCATTTTTATTTCTGATGCAACACTCTCTCCACCTTTTTTCAAAAGTGGCAAAAAATACCCTAATTTACACGTAGGAAATACGGACTCTGCCTTGACATGATTTTTCTTCCTATTCTATAAGATCAAACTACATGAATAAAACAATTCTAAAGTATACTTGTCTTTCATTTCTTTGATTTTCACCATAATATTCATGCTGAAATGACTGAATTTAAATCACAGCCCACGTATACAAGTGATTCCATTATAATCTTGAAAATCTACAGCCTAAAACAGCAAAAGCAATTTCAATTTGCACAATATATAAAAATAATCTAGTATTAGGTAAGATTGAACTTACATATAGCCATTGGTAGAAAAGATGTGCTAAGATATTCAATTATATCCTTGTGCAGAAACGGAGGAAAGGTAGCTAACGTTGATATCATCGTGTAGGGCAAAGTACTCAGAATATCGTCATTGAGAAAGGGTAGCAAACACGTCGTTGTATAAAATATCGACTGTCCCAGATCTACAAAACAAAATTCAGGAATCAGCCACTGAATATTTTGCCATTTAACAAAATACACTAACTTTATCCTTTAAGTTTCTATGAACTGGTTTAAATTATAAATAACTACTGCTCCCTTCCATTAAGAGTTCTGAAACATGCTGCTCAGTATACTGCAAATACAGTATTTTTTTCTTGATAAATGACTGATGAATGACTTTATCAATCTTCAGTAACAGTTGGTATTCATATTACTCCTTGATTTCATAAATTAAAAGCACTTTCCATGTGATAATGAATCCTGAAGTCCCTCCAGCATTCTTCCTTCCATTACATTTTACACAAGATAACTGTGGCACAAAGATTGTTAAATTATTTTCCCACTGGAAGTTTTAGAAAAGTCAAGGGCAAGACTGGAAATAAAACCAGGCTATTTCTGCTCCAATCAACCAAACCACAATCTTTCTACATCTGGAGTGTTGGGCAATAAGGCAATCTGCATCTTCCAGCACAGTGACAGCTTCAGCATGCACCAAAGAAAGGAAGCCGCAGACTTATACCTCATGCCCCTGTGCACTTGGTTAACAATTATCACGGAAGGACTTGCCACTAAATCACAATCTTTCTATCAGCATTTGTAAATGGGGACAGGAACAGTACCTACCTCACTTCATGAGAAGGATTTTTAGGAGGTTAAAATGAGATAAATGTAAAGTGCTTTACATAGCACATAATGTGTCCTCCAAAATTTTAGCCATTATTATTAACATTAATATTGTTACTATTATTATTACCTGCACAAGAGTAAAAATAGAGGACATTCAAAAAACCACAACTGTTTAGCTTATACAATGCATATAGGCCAAATCCCATTACACTGAATGGATACTTTGGTATTTCTGGACCTTCCAATACATAGGTCATCAGCCAAGACTTGACAATGAAGACTTCTTTTTTTCGTATCCATCATAAAAGAAAATTGTTAGACATGTTTTTTTTTGCAGCAGATTTACCTTCTTAGTGCTATTTTGAGACCTAATGTTATTTCTGATTATCATTAGAATTAATATGCCATCTCAACAAGCACATCAACTGGCAACAGAGAGAATGTGGCCACACTGCACACTGGGGAGCGAGGGTCAGTCAACCTTAGCCTGAGATTGATGAAACGGAAAATTCAGAGGTGCTTAACTAAGAATTAACTGAGGCTGTGCGTAAAAGACAGCTCAGCTTCATGTTAGCCTAGTTACAGAACGTGAGCAGCGAAAGGGGCCCGAGAGCCCACTGCAAGATGTTCCATGTGAGGAAACTGAGGCCTAGAGAAGGGAAGTGATTGTCCAAGATCACCTTAGAGCGAGTAGTTGAACTGCTACAAAAAGAGGCTCTTCCCAGTACACCACACTGCCCGAGGTGAGCCTCTAGCAGAGCCTCTAGACAGAGCCTCTAGCCCCAGTGCAGTGATTCTCAGACTCGTACAAAAGAATCACTCAAAGAGCTCATTAAAGCTTCAGATCCTCAGGACCCACCCCTCGGTGATTGTTATCCAGAAATCTTGGCCTGGGACCCAGAATTCCATGTCCCAAGCTCCCCCGGTGATTCTGATGTTGTTCAGATCACACTCAGAGAAACAATGCTGTATTGTTTTTTAACCTCTAAGGGATGGTCTAGTGAGTTTTTTCCTATCTTCTAAGCTCTGTTATGCAGAACGAGAACACACTCTATAGGTAACAGTGAAGAGTAAAGTTGCAAAATAGCTGTAGGTACAAAAGCAAAAATACAAATCATCCCCTCTGAAACTGTCATAATTTAAACATTAATTGCAATTAAATGGATTTTGAGTTACCAAAGTGAATGGTTTTATCCTAATGAAGTGGCTTTGAAGATAAAGGACAGCTGCCCTAACACAGCAGCTCATCCCAGGACCACGCAGGTCCACGATGACCTCAGGACTGTCAGTGACAAAGGAAAAGCTGACAAGCTCACCACCACGGTAAGCTCTGGCAGTCTTATGTTCAAAGAGTCATCTCCTTTAAGTTTTGAGCTGAGCTGGGACAGGATCACAATAAAAGTGACTACGCTTAAAATAGCTATGAAATTATACTTAAGCAAACTTACAAATTTCTACATTTTTTTATATTCACTATAATACAGAATTATATATATAAGAAAAAACAAATTCAATAATCAGTCTCATCATTTTTATGAAAGTAGTTTTTTTTAAATTAGGAAAACATCTTTCTAAATAAACCATTAAGCATTCTCTTAGGAGAGTTAACCATAACTAAAAGGCAAAATAACCCCCACCACCCATCCATTTCTCAAATTCCAATTTTTCTGTACAGTGAAACTTTGATTATCATACTTCCAGAGACCTAATTATCAGTGCTTTAAAGTTAAGACAATTGATGTCTTAAAAGTTCATTTTCTGCAAAAATCCTTTTTCTTATTGTATGGTTTTCCACTTGATTCTCCAAAATATAATACTGAATAGTTAAACGGTAGATATTATTGTTCTCCTTTTTATAGGTTAAAAGAATTTGGTAAGCAAGCAAGATAATGAAATTGACTAAAGACAGTAGAAAAGGGAAGAGTTAAGAAAAGCAGCATGCTGCTAGGCTTCTGTCCTACAGCACCAGGAAAAATGTATATTATATACCATATACAGCACGTAGCACCACTATACACTGTACCACTTGGCCAACATTTTGTAATAATTATTGATTATTAAACTTGGAGATTTCTCCTTATCTAACTTTCTGGGTTTACAGACAAGAAAAATGAGTCCCAGAAAGATTCTGTGATTTGCCCCCAAAAACCACAGAATTAGTCAGTGGATCCGACTTGTTCCCCAAGCTCTACCTCTAACATTTTCTGGGGGCAATTTTTTAAACCTTAGCCCCCAAATCATAGTCTCAACAAGAATCTCCATGATAAGCATATCAGGGGAGAAGAGAGAAGTTCCTGGTACAGCCTTCCTCCTTTCTCCAGCCCATTACCCCCAGTGCAGGCCCACTTGGATAGCCTCCCTCTGGTCATAAAACAGCAAAAACTGATAGGATAGGCAACACCATAACTAAGTTTCAGTGTAAGAAAGGCTGTAGCCGCACAAAGACCTTTTAAGCAATTTATTACAATAACAGTCTCCAGCATCCATAAACATAACATGCACATTTTCAAAAGTTTCAATTAAATGCTCACCATGTTGGCCATGCTGTAGTAAAGGAACTAGATCCAGGAGAGTCACCAAAGTCACGTAGAGGCCTTGATAGTCCAAAGAAGGGTAGTCTGACAAGTGAGCATCACGACTTTGCAGGCCGCGTTCAGAGGGAGCATCTCGCAGGACGCTGTAAAGGAGGGAGCGAGTAACAGTAGGGTTGATGGAACTGACCTGCGGTCTTAGAGATGGGGTGAGTGGGAATGGCACAGGAAAAAGACACATGGTCATGGGCACTGTCAAATTGGAGGCATCTTGGTTTTCCTTCTTCCCTGTGCGGGACAAAATGCTGTTGGGGGGACAAAGAAAAAAAAGAGACAACAAAGACACAAAGAACAGCACATTACATTGAAATGACACTCTAAAACAAATAATAAAACACCAGATACATCCCACATAAGATGCAATTGCCACACCAGCAGCATCTACAAATCTAGTACGGGTCGCATAGCTTCATGCTCGAAGATACCAATAATGCAAGGTTTATTTTGTGGAAGTTGCATTGCATCTCATGTGTTATCTGGTTAGTAAGGAGCAAAAATATAAAAATGCATGTTTCAGTGCCAAACCCATGTTTTACAGTTTACTGATTTGGAGAAGGAGAGGTTTCCTGGAAGGAAAAACAGTGGCTTCGTCTAATGAGTTAGGGCTTTTATTTCTAATTAAAAGGAGTTTTCAAAGCAAAGGAAGTTTTCAGCAAGACTGTCTTAATCAGGTATACAAAAACTTGCAAAATATAGGTATGGCACTTGCAGAAACATGTTTTAGCAAAGAATAAACATGTGTGTTTATTAAGAAAGTCTTAAAAATCACATGTTTATTGCATCAAAATAATGTCTATATGTATATTATGATACTGTTTCATGACATTCTGTCAGTATCATTTGAGATAATGAAGTTTAAACAGGCATATGAATTTAGAAATAATACATATTTCTAAAATGTTAGCTAAACTACATTGGAAAAGCTATAAAATAATATATAGTAGATGGTCCGTAGCATATGTTTGTGAACTAATGATAATGGTTATCTATGTGTGTTTTTTTAATTTTGCATGTTGGGGAGGAAACATTTTACTTTATGAATACAAACAGTGGTTTATTAAATAGTTACCTTCCAAATTCTAAAGACTAAGCGAGCAGTATCTGTCATAGAGCTGCACGTCATACAGTAAGATCTCATATATTACTGCTGCTACTTACGTTATTATTCAACAAAACTCACTAAAAACTAAAGGAAAGATAATTTAGAAAGTTAACAAAAAGTTTAATGGGAATAAAAATAAATTCTAGAAATAAATTGGCTTTTTCTTAGCCTTAATTTGTAAACAAAAACGTTTTAGTAAAAGCCATAAAGCAGAAAAGTTGTTAATCTAAAAATAGAAGAAATGACTGTTTAGCCAAATGTTTAGGTTTTTTTAAATTAGGTTATACTATTTATCATTAAAGACAATAGCTATACATTATAATGATAATATCTATTGTACTTCCATAGTGCTTTTATCTAGTACACTTATATGTTAATCAGAATAGATAACAACTTATAAATGCTTCATTACATAAAAATAACCTTGTTTTACACTTATTCCATGTGCACCAAACATTACTAAGTTCTTAGTTAATGATATTACATTTACAATTTACAGTGGTGTGAAGAATTGGTTAGTGTCAAGCATGCTTGCTATTTCAAATTTACATTTATTCTTATTTACTCTTAGTGCAAAATATGTTACAATGTGAGAAAAATGACTACATGCTTTTTATTTTCCATGTGCCTAATTTACCTCAATTTCCTTTGTCTTCTGTTACCCAATGTCCAGGGAAAAACAATTAATAATAATAAAAATAATTTCAGAATAGTTATGTCATACTTCTTAGCAATAAATAACTTAAGATTTAGTGGGGTTTTTTTTTACTTCTAAAGGGATTTAATTTACCTTTTTGTGTGTGTCATGTATTTAACTTTGTAAAGCTTGTACTTGACAATGGGATACTATCAACATCCCAGTTACCCCGGCCTGCCTACATCTACTATAAATGTCACTAGATTTTCCATCAGACTTTATAACTTTCCTAATATAACTCGATTACCCCTAAAAGTACCACCTTTAAATGTTATATTCTTGATAAGCCCTGTCACCAAAAACCCATTTTAATCCTGTAGGATTCTATCCCACTGATAATTCCTTTAGAATCACAATGGACATAAGTTAGAAATACTTTCCCAAACTTCAGCCCTAAATCAGCCTACCACCAGCATCTTTTCAAAATTACAAGATGTGGATCTTATAGAAGTGGTATAGAAAAACAACATTTTGCCATGGAGAACAAAATTAGCTTTAGATCATATCATATAGCATCTTAATGCTATCCTTTAAATTAAGTACAGTGCTCTCATCAAAGTTTTCCTTGGTGGGGGAAATATAGCACATTATTTTTTTCAAATATACATTGGTAAATTTCCAAAGTTTGATATAATTTAACAAACACTAGTCAAATCAACTTTGGAGAGTCTACTTTGATATTTTTCCCTTCCTGTATATGCGGGGTTCCCAAACGACTGAGCAACAACTTCATACATGCAGGGAGGGAAGAATGTCAGCACTGAAACAGTAAAATTTCTCTCTCACTGCCTTTGGAGTTAATAAGTAGGTGAGGTTGAGAAAAAATGGCTGAAGATGAGTTATCTATGAAACCAGTTTTAAATTATCATTCATGTTTCAATGTAAGGAAATGTTTTCATTTGTGGAAAAACTGAAGAAGGGCTCATGAATAAATGTACAATGCATTGTGATTTTATGATGTTTCGTGAAGTTTATTCAGGAAAAAACAAACTTATTTCCCCAACCAAACTGTTTAACTTGGGAATGATAAAACCATCTTCCCCATCTGAAATTCTTCCCCAGAGGTCTATGCACCCAACCAAAGAGAAGATTACGAATGCCTTGCTCAGAAGAGTTTGACCCAGCAGCCAACTTTTCACCTTTCCTTTTCCCTCCTGAGATCCTCTTTATCAAGCATTTACTTCCAACAGCAAGAGAAACCAAGAGAAGAAGACCTCTGTTAGTGCGAGGACAGGTGAAAAGTTGCCCTGAGGTATTTATAGCACAGAAAATTAACACATCAAGTAAACTTTCTAGGATTATGAATTTTGACATTTGAGTTGAATCTATGCGCTAAACAAAATTTATTTGACCATGTTATGCTCTAAACGTACTCTGTGGACTTCAATAATTTGAAGGTCTATATATTCTTCCTAAGCAATCAGAAATTACAACTCAATTAAGATGATTGAGCTGAGACTAGAATCCCTTCTAAAAACATATTAAACATTTTCTAAAGAGCTCACAGCAAGTAGCTTTCCCCAGACTTAACGATTTTTAAAAATATTGTATGTGCTAGCAGCTTGAATGGCGCCACAAGAGAGATCTAGAAGAAGGAATTCCAAAAGAATGTTTGACATAGGAAGACTGGAAACCTTTAAATGTTCTGCCAGGTAAAAGGTCCTTAAAGAAGACCATAGATGTTTAAAATACGGCCCCAGGATGCTTCTAATAGAAAACGGACAGACTCCTCTGCAGCGATGAGGCAGGATTAAACTAGAAGATCTTCATAGTTGCTTGTAATACTAAAAGTGCACAAAAAACTAAACTCAGAAGTTGTGTATAAACTGTGTGTCCATTCACCACAATTAGGTCCCTACTATCTTAAAATGAGTACAACTCAGCACTCAGATGAAATTTTACCCCGGACACCAAGTCACTGCTGGATGAAGTAAATGCTCTAGAAGTGTTCCTGCAATGGATGGAATTTGAAGTAAAGTCAACTCAACTCAACAAACATTTACTGATCCCCTTCTAAGAACCAAACACTGCTCTAGGCTTAAGGGCTAACACACAGGGCTTGCCTCCCACTAACCTAGAGTGTAGGGAACATCCCTGAACTCTAACATGAATCTCATTATGAGCTGAGGGAACATATGTGGAGTATTCAACTGCTGATATAGTCAATTATGGTAACATAATCTCTCCTCTCCTGTGGATTAAATTAATTGAAGTTAAACACCTAGGCTAATCTCTGCCTTCAGAAATATGTACAAAACTCTATTGAAATCAGTGAGAGTTACATGCATGCATGAATTTATTGTTGTTGTTAGTGCCCTCAAGTCGATTCCAACTCCTAGCGACCCTCTGTGGAGCAGAGCAAAACGCTGCCCGATCTTTTTGCACCATCCTCTCATCTTCAGGCACTATATCAGACAATGCTCTGCAGCTATTCATAGGGTTTTCATGGCCAATTTTTTCATAAGTGAGTGGCCAGGTCTTTCTTCCTAGTCTGTCTTAGTCTGGAAGCTCTGCTGAAACCTGCCCACCATAGGTGACCCTGCTGGTATTTGAAATACCGGTGGCATAGTTTTCAGCAGTACAGCAACACACAGCTGCCACAGTATGACAACTGAAAGACGGGTGGTGTGGTTCCTTGACTGGAAGATGAACCCCGAGCCAGGGCACTGAGAGAATCTTAACCACTAGACAACCAGGGGTGGCTGCATGCATGAATAACCAGAGGACTATTACTCTAAAGATGCAATTCTGACTCAAATGAAGCTGCTGGAACTTCAAGTTGAATATTTTAACCAAAATAATAATCATTTTAACTTCCTTGAGCAAATCCAAATAGAAAGGCAGAGGGTTATTCTGTGCAAATTCATCTCTAATTCTTTCTTCTTATTTCTTTCCAAGAATCTGAATTCTGAAAGCAAGAAGTGCTTCTGAATGTATACAATAAATTATGTAAAACACAAAAGGAACCATCTTGTTTTTAAGCAGAAAATCTTACTGACAATAATCTTGGCACCAAATACCTAGACTAAGTTATTTGTCTTGAATTTTCTAATAGCATAAATAAAATAAGGTAATATAAATATGACTCTTATGGATGTATATAACAAAAGTGAAAGTGATCATGACTCGGTCCAATATATAGGACAATAGTTGTAAGTTTTGTATTTCCAGTAAACAAAAGAAATGAAAGATTAAAAAAAAAAACAAAAAAGCTGCAGCAGGCAAAAAGAAGATAGAAAAAGCATTGGGTTCAGCCCAAGAGTTGAACCTGTAAGTATTAAAGTCCAACCCATAACATGTTACATTCCTCAATGTTTTCTTTCTTTCCCCCACTTCGTTTGTGTGTTTCCTATAGGCTGTCAACTCTGCCCTGATCTGCTATCCACAAAGAATTGCTGAGTGGGAGATGGAGCTAAAAGATCTGGGAATTGGAACACTGTCCACATAACCTCAGGTATAACTCAATTTAACTGCCGAAAAGAAGGTAAATCTTTACACTAAGCACTTCCTTTCTTCTCTTAATCTCAAGGACAGCCAAAAATACTCTATGGACTCAGAACAGATGCCAGCATTCCCAAAGGCCAAACCAAGTTTCCACTAAGAGAAGCGTCCCTGGTATAGGATAACTAGTAGTACTAAGGAGAAGCAGTACAGCTTGACTGTTGAGAGCGTGTGCTGTGCATTATGACCACCAGGTCAAACGCTGGTTCCAACACTTACTAGATATGTAACTTTGAGCATTTCATTTAAGCACTCTGCCTTAGTTTAATTTATCTGTAAAACGGGTAAAAATACACTTTTATGGAATTATTATGAGGGCTTAAATGAGATGACACGTGTAAAGCGCTTCAAACAGTGCTTGACACATATAATTACTATTATTATAATACAATATCACTACCATAATGATAGCTTTTTTACCATTAGTAGTAGTTGTTGACGTTGTCTCCCTTCGAAAACGGACTTGGCTCAATTGCATAGAATCTTCTCCAACAGCCACATGAATAAACTACCTTAACACCAGTTTCACCATTAAAATGCTATCACCTATGATCATATCTTAATGACCCATTGCACAAGAAAATGGAAGCTTCATGTCTTGTAATCATGACTTCAGTATCCTAAATTTCTTAATTTTTTGGCACAATGACTAAGACTTAAGCAGTAAGCTTCGAAGTGCCAACTAGGATGTCATAGTTTCTTTACAAATGAAATTCAGAATTTGAGTCCCACTGAAAAGCACGTCTCACTTCGAGAACCTTCAGAATTTGTGTTAAAGGAAAGTGTTTCCCATTAAGAACCCTGACCTCAAAGACAAAAGGAGAATTCAAGAGAACAGAATCAGATGGCTTGGTCTATAAACTTATCTGATTATTACTATAAAAACTTAGCTAATTATTCCACTGCAATTTGAAAAGAAAGGAAATATTCTGTAACAAGGTCCTAAACTTACTATGCAAGTATGAAATCTATGAATCTGATCAACAGAATCTCTTCAATAGAGAACAGGGACACTAAGGGTTCTAAATAAGGAAAGATATCCCAAAGAACAAGAAGAACACAGACACAGCAGGACTGCAGCAGACTACTGTCTGACAACTGTGTAAAGCTTCTTTCCACCAAGTGTTCAGTCAGCCCAAGGCAAAGCCTTAGACCACTGGGAACTCTAGTGTCATTACAGTCATTCCGAATTGGTGTTCTTTACCTAATACCTAGCTTACAAAACTTTTGCTATTGTACAGCTAGAAGAAACAGTAGCAGTTAATTTCTGTGTTTCCAAAATCAGATTTAGAGCGAGAAGATCACTGTAATGGAAGAGATCAAGCCTTAGAATTTAATGGAAAGTGAAGTGTTTCTCTCACTTTGATGTTATTTCCCAAACAATTGAGTCTTTACTTGAAGAGCTCGCCTTTGCTTGTTTCCCTAATGAGAACTGTGAAGCAGATGGCTTCCTCCTGTCTCTACCTTACAGTAAAAGCAAACAGTATTTGTTTTTGTTTCTTTGTTCTCCATATAATTTCCATATCAATTGTAAAGCATGGTGAACACATGAAGTGTTACACACATTAAAAATAATTGTTATTATCATATATTATACTTTGAGAAATAGGAAATACTATTGATGAACCTAAAATGCTACATAATTCTGATTTTCTTTAAGACCACAAGTGTTTCCTATTCTTAATTTTAAGCCATGTAGGTTCTCCTTTTAATACCACTCTATGTTAGTGCCAGACAAATAACTTTTATCACTGTATAAATCTCTGAAAAGATGTTCAACTGAGGAAAGCAGGCAGAAGCCATGCAGCCCATTTTTTTCAGTTAAGCCTGTGATCTGATCTGCTATATACACCCAGAGAACCTGAGTCCAGACTCTTCTGGCAGAGCACTAGAAAATGTAAGGCGCTTCAAAACTTTCAGTTCAGTAAAAATTTAGATCCCAATCAATTCAGCAGTACTACCTACTAATTCTTTCAAAGTAGGGGATATTTTAAAGCTTACCTTAACAAGGTCTGCGAAAAGTATTTCAGGGTGTTTGCAATATCTGTTCCTGAAGGTACAGGATAAATGTTGTGGAGAACCCGGTTATGATATTCCTGTAAGTACCGGATCTTGGAAGCAACTAGATAAAAGCAAAACAACAAAAAAAGAAGAATTATCTTGTAATATGTATTAAGTATACAGTTATTTTTTTTTAATGATCAGATACAGGAATTTAATCAGTATTTTAAGGAAAATATGTAAATTCTTACTGGAATTCCACGATAGAAACAATTACAAAAGACTTTTAATTTCTTAAAATTGTATTCAGCACACAAAATTATTTTTAGTTATCTGGTTTAATATCTTACTCACAAATTATTCATTACCTTTTTTTATCATTAAGAAAGGCAGTACTCCAAATCATTTTACAATCATCCCCATTAGCTTATTATTAGCAAAATAATAATAGATATAAATCTCTGCTACCAGAGAATTATATTTAATATTGCTTAACTAAAACTAAAGGAAAAAACTCAAAGGTCTTTCCACAACACTCTAAAAATCCTAAAATATAGGGAATCCATTGCATAATGGCATCAGTCGAAACCAGATATTTAACTCAAAAAGGGATCATAAGAGTGTGTTTAGTGAATGTTTGAACTGGGAGAATATGTTAAAAGTAGATTAACTTGGTGAGTATTACAATAATTTGAGTGGTAATAAAACAGAAAAAATGAATGTCACATTTTTCTTCCAAAGAATTTCATAAATTAAGAGACTCGCTAATAGCTTTCTGAGCTTGGCTGCCCAGATCTTCTCAAGATTCAGGAGGGACTTAATAGGCTTATTTACCCTCCTAGACCTACCTGGAGTCACCAGCATTGTCCACATTCCTGACCTGACCTTTGACCTGGCTGCAGTGAATGGCCCAGTTCTAGTCATTCCTCTTTGCAAATCCCAACGGGCCATGATGATCAACGTCTCTCAGGTCTCCTCTTCCACAGAGCTCTCAACACTCTCCATTTGTCCTTTCAATCTTTAAGGGTACCAAGGGAGCCTTTTAGGTGGTATGGCTCACTGTCAGCAGTTAACAGAAGACATATCAAGTCCTGGAGAAGCAAGGCCTTGCTGTTCCCAACAGCCCATGGAAACAAGCTCCTGGATGCATTCTAACTGAAATGCTGGCTTAAGCAACTTAAAGAAAGTCAAAATGCTTTTGATAGGCGTGGGACACAGAATCACAGAATAATAAAATATCAGAACTAGAAGGACCTTAGAGACCTTTTCCCATAACCACTTCATTTTAAAGATTGGGAAAATGAGGCACATAGGTAGCCAATGGCAGAGCTAGACTAGAACTTAGAAATCCTGACTCCTGTCCAGTGTTCTTTCCACCATGACGTACTCTGGATATGACTCTGAAATGAAGTCAGTATACAGACAAGGGGTGTTCACTGCATGACATCAAAGCAATTTTCAGCTATTATTATTAACTTAATTGATTCTAAATCCCACATATACCATTTATCAGATTTGCCTTTTCTCCCTCCTACTACCTGCACTATTTCCATAGTATGGTTAGCATTTTCCCACAAAAATAGTCTAGATTGCCAATAATAATACCTTGAGTTTGTATAGCACATCAGCTCTAAAGAAAGTACCAAGTTCATATCCATTGTCTCAATTAACCTTATAAGTATTGGGGTATAAATTACTTTTTTCCTGAGATAAGGTTAAAATAGAGGATACTTGAAAATGTTTCAATTACATAATCCACAAAAATCCATTTTTTTCTCAGTATTTTTGATCTGCTGTCCACCATCTTTTTTTTAAAACACATCACAGGGAACACCCACATTAATATATACTTCTGAATTCAAAATATTTGAGATATGTGCTGAGCCAGCATATGCTTTCTGCTTGCCCACCATCACAGCAATGCTTTGTTACTGTGACTTTTCTCAAGCCTTAATTCAGCAGGCTCTGTTGCGTGGTTCAGAAACATCATTAATCATTCCACCACCTAAAAAAGGTGTGGACAGTGCAGGTTGTGGACAATAAGCTCAAATGAGGAGAAAAGTCATAGGCTCCCCCAGCCAACACTTGCCCATAACTCGAGAGCTACAAAACTGTCACTTCACAACGACAGCAAGCATTCAGAAATATTTGTGAAATGAATGAATGTTCTTTTTATAGGTCGTTTCATTAAAATGCACTAACGGCGCCTTTCAATGAGTATCCAAACATGCAAGGGAAAGCAAAGACCAGAGTCACTCCCCTTCTTTGAGATCTTTTCATATCTGACAAATATCACCTTGCACTCTGGTTACTTACCTGTTTATTTTTCTATACCCTGTTGTAAATTTCTTGAAGGCAGAAACTATATCTTACTCATGTCTCTATCCAAGCCTAACACACTGCCTGGCACTTAGTAGGCACTCGACATACTTGCAGGATAAATCAATAAATGGATTATTACTTTAATAATAGTACTTATCACTTGGGGGGATTGCATATATATATATGTACACACACACATATATATGTATATATCTCCCACCCTAGATTGTGGGCTCTTTTTATCCCTAGTGCCAGACATCTAGTAGGTGCTCAATAAATAACTAAGTGAAGATGGAAAGGAAGAGGGGGGAGAGAAAAAAAAACAAAGACAGTGGTGAGTAATCCTGAAAGACAATTTACAGAACTAGTTGGAAAAATGTTCAGGCTAATTTGTGCATTGGTGAATGTAACAAAATCTTAGCAGTCATAGATTTACTTAACTTTTATGTTTTCAACTATTTGAGAACAGCTAGAAAGATCCCTAACATATAGTAATTTGTACTTGTGCTGAGGATGTGAACAAACTCATTTACATTTCAACTTTGCACATGAGAGATGGTCATTTGGCTGGTTACTAAGCCCACATGAGCAACCAGAAGCCTCATGGGAGCACAGAGTTCTTGTTCTTTACTCCAACCGTACATGTGAATAGTGCTGCAGAAATTCATGTAATTGGGCTGGATGGATATAAACAAATGATCTCCCACCTCAACTGACCCAAAGGCTGCATTTCTCTGGTAAGCTCCTTCTACCCTCCTTCAATCACTGTTTCATCCCTCTCCACACTCTTCAAAACTCCCCTCACACCCACTCTTTTCCTTATACTTTAAGTAAACAGACACCATCTGTTATGGACGGAATTGTGATCCGCCCCCCGCCCCCATCATGTGTTGAAGTTCTAATCTCAGAATGTGACTGTATTTGGAGATAAGACCTTTAAAGAGGTGATTAAGCTGAAATGAAGCCCTTTGTGTGGGCTCTAATCCAGTCTGATTGGTGTTCTCATAAGAAGAGGAGGTTAGGACACAGGAGAGACGCCAGGGATGCGTGTGCACAGAGAAAAGGCCATGTGAGGACACAGAGAGGAGGCGGCCAGCTGCCAGCCAAGGAGACGGGCCTCAGGAGAAACCAGACCTGCCGACACCTTGATCTTGGACTTCTGGCCTCCAGGAGAGCGAGAAAATTAATTTCTGTTGTTAATGCCACCTAGCCTGTGGTACTTTGTTATGGCAACTCTAACAAACTGACTAATACACCAGCACAGAGGAAATTCTATAAAAGTCTAAGTAAGAGCTAAGAGTCTGAGCTCTGAAAGCACACAGGTCTGTATTAAGACTTTGGCTCCATCTCTACCGAACCCCAGGTTCCTCATCTGTAAAATGGGGACAATCATACCAACTTTATGGGGTTATTGTGGATACTAAATCACTGTGTCCATCACTTAGAATAGTACCTAGTACATACTCAACATATAGTAGATGTCAAAGGCCTACCTGCACCTCCTTCTTTCCTCTTCCTGTCAAACGTCAATCCCACCACTAGTACCCTCCGTCCATCAGTTGTCTCTCCTACATCATTAATCTCTCCCTCCCTACTAAATCATTTCCATAAGCATTCAAATAACCTCTAGAATCTCCCTTGTCAAAAGGAAACAAAAGTCCTCCCTTGACTTGACATTCCTCTCCAGGTGTTGGCCTCTCCAGAGCCAAGATTATAGAGTTGTGTACACTCTCTCATCTCTCTGTCACTTCCAAGTCTTTCTTCCATTCACTCCAGTCTGGCTTCCACCTCCACCACTGCACTGAATCTGCTTTTTCCACCATCACCCAGAGCCTCCATGTTGCCAAATCCAATGGGTATCTTCCAGTCATCATTTTATCAGCCCTTTCAGCACATTCCATGCAGCCAATCCCTCCCTCCCTGAAATTCTCTCCCACTGGCTTCCCACTGGCTTCTCCTAGTCTTCCTCCTACCTCCCTAATATATCCCTCTCAACATGCCTTACTGCCTCCCCCACACTCAATGTTTAAATGTTGGAATTCCTCTGGCCTCAGCCCTGGACTCTCATTCCTCTCTCCACATTCTCTCCGTGGACATTCTCATCCATTCACAGGGCTTTCAGCACTATCTGTGCAAACTACTATGAAACGTGCACCTCCACCCCCGATGGTTAGCTCTTCTAAGTAAAAGACCTCATCTATTTGATTCTCCACTTGGGAATCTTAGAGATATTGCACAGTAAACATGTCCAACACTGAACTCTTATCTCTTTCCTCACCCGGCCCCCCAAAAAAACCTACTCCACCATCTATGTAATCCACCAAGTGATTCCAGCAAAGTATTCTAAAAATCATCCTTGACAGCACCTGTTCCCTCTCTCTCGCTCCCTTAATCCAATCCGTCACTAAGTCCTGTCAATGCTACTGCCAAATGCACCTCCAAACCATCTTCTGTTCTTTATTTTCACTGTCATTACAGGGCACCATCATCTCCTGATCAATTCTAAAAGCCTCCTAACTCATCTTCCTGCTTCTCTCTTGCCTCTCCCCAGATCTTTCTCCTCAGAGCAGCCAAAGAGATCTTTTAAAAATATAAACTGTTTCATGCAAATCCTTCAGTGGCTGCCCATTGCCCTCAGAATAAAATCCAAAATTCCTAACATATTATACCAGGTCCCTGCCTACCTTCCAACCTCATGTCCTACTACAAGAGCCAGACACATGGCTCTTGCCCCAGTTTTCTGAATGCACACAGCTATTCTTTGCCGGAAAATCTTTATATGTGCTTGTCCTTCTTTCTAGAATGCTTTTCCCTCCATGTTTTGTCTGACCATCTCCTACTCATACTTCAAGGCTGACTTGAAATGTCACTTCCCCACGGAGGTCTTTGCTGACTTCCCTCTCTAAGTCGATTCACTGACCTCCACTCCCATTTTCCTCTGTCATAGTATCCTATTTTTTTTTCACAGTAGTTAGCACAGTATTTCATTATATACTTCTTTGGGTAATTGTTGACTATCTCTCCCAAGTAGACAGTAGGCTCCAAGAACTACATCTCTAGTTCACCATTATATATCCCCAGCCACTACTAGGCACTGAATTTGCTGGGTCCTACTAAGGACAAAAGGAAAAGAGGGAGGTAGGGCGAGAGTGGCTTTTTGCAATGCTTAAATTTTGTTTCTTTTTGAAAACAGTCCAGAAAGCCAACTGTTAAAGCTGTGATGAAAATGAAGGAAACACAAAAGGGAGTGTAAGAAAGTGATGGTGTTTATCCAGACAAACATGAGGCTAACCGCTGCTTGCTGCAACTTCACTACTCATCTTATTTCCTCCATTTCTTAGAAGGTTTGCTACATTTTGAGAGAAGGAGCCACAAAAGCAAAATTCAGTCATTCATTTTAGGCATACGTAGAAAAATACTTTAACAAAATTGAGATCATAGAATATGTAAGCTTTAAATCGCTTTTTCTTTAAATCGTAAGCATTATCTTATGTCCCTAAATATTTTTAATAATGACCCATTCCTGTTTTTTTTTTTGAGGAAGATTAGCCCTGAGCTAACATCCGCTGCCAATCCTCCTCTTTTTGCTGAGGAAGACTGGCCCTGAGCTAACATCCATGCCCATCTTCCTCTACTTTATATGTGGGATGCCTGCCACAGCATGGCTTGACAAGGGGTGCGTAGGTCCACACCCGGGATCCGAACTGGCGAACCCTGGGCTGCTGAAGTGGAGCGTGCAAACTAAACCACTGCACCACGGGGCCAGCCCCCTAACCCATTCCTATTTTTAAATTTTGAATTATCTGTATTCATTATCATAAAAGCAAAAAATTCAGGTAAGCACAATGAAGAAAATAAAAATCACCTAAAGGCCCACTATTCAGAAACAACCATAGTTAACATTTTGATGGTATTATCCTTCTAGAAAATTTTCTCTGCATAAATACACATTTACAAAATGGGGTTATACTATATATAGTTTTAAAATCTGCTTTTCCTACTTTCTATATCAGAAATACATTTCTACATCATCATTTTAATGGCTTTATCATTTTCCTTTATATAAGTGAATCACAATTTATTTCATCAATCATCTATTTGTGAAATTTGGGTTATTTTTCACTATTCTATTCAATGCTGCAAAGAATATCCTTTTAAATACACGCAGACATCTTTAGTTATTTCCTTAGAATAAATTTTTAATTGTGGAATTGCCAAGTCAAAGAGGAAAATCACATTTTAACGCTTTTGGTAAGAACTGAGACATTTCCCTTGAGAAAGGCAGTAACTCTTTACATACCAACAGTGTACATATGAATTATAATGTTTATCGAATGTCTACTATTTATCAGGTGCTCTATATACATTATTTTTAGTCCTCACAATAACTTTCATAGTTATTATCATTTCCATTTAAAGTTAAATGAACCAGAGCTCCAAAAGAGGAAGTGACTTGCCCAAAGGCACAAAGCTAGCAAGCGTAGAACTGGTAGTTTAACAGACTATCGGTCAGGCTCCTCCACCAGGCCACATGGTTCTTTAATTACTTTTACTAGCTGAATAACATTTAATTGTAAGAAATAGCATGAAATATTAATATTTCCCCTATTCTATGGTTTGACATTTAAGTTGTTTCCAATATTTCATTAAGTAACATTGCAGTGAACGGATGAAATACTAGAATAAATCTGATTTTTTTTTTGGAAAACACAAAATGAAACTTGTTTACTTTACTAGTCCTATCCTTTTCTTCTTGAAAAATCAAATCCCTTTAATCCTTCTGGGCCCATCTTAAGAGTTATACCATCACGAAGCCTCCTAATTGACTCCAGACATTATCACTATGTCCCTTTTCTGACCACTCAGAGCACCCATTATCTGCCTCAAAACTTTTGTCACTTCACAATAAGCCAGTTAGAGAAGGACAATCTCTGTATGACTCCACTCATGCGAGGAATTTAAAAATGTGGACAAAGAGAACAGATTAGTGGCTACCAGGGGAAAGGTGGGGTGGGGGGTGGCCACAAAGGGTGAAGGGGTGCACCTACAACACGAATGAAAAACATTAATGTACAACTGAAATTACACAAGATTGTAACCTATCATTAACTCAATTAAAAAAAAAACTTTTGTCACTTCATGATATCAATTTATCACTGTTAATAACCTGTTCTTGATGGTTCTAAATGAGTTTCATGTTTGCAAGTCTAGTATCCCTAACAACACTTTAAGATCTTTGAGGGGAGAACTATCTCATATATCACGTGTAACTCCCTTAGAACTTGTCACACTGCTAGGTACATAGCAGAGGGCCAAACTTAACACAATGGTTGAAATGAATTGGAAATCTAAATACCAGCTATCTTATATCCTGTCAATATTCTCTAAATAAATTTTTTAAAATTCTAACATCATTTAAACAAATAAGTAATTTCCAGATAAAATTTGCTTGTATAACGTGTAAATAACACAGAACTCCTTTTCATGATTTATTTTCCTCCCATCTCTCATTTCAATAGAACTCCAAATAATCATTTCACTTGATATATATTCCAAAAGTTTTTATAGGTTCTTCATTATTATTTTCAGTATTTACTCATTTTTTTCCTCCAAAAGGCCACTCATTTTACTTTTCACGACTTGGACCCTAAACATGCTGGGCACATGTCATGGAGTTATCACAATGTCTTACAGGGAGCTCTGGGATATGCTGTGAGTTCCCACCTACAGCTTTGTGTGACCTCAAGCAAATCATTTAATATCTGAGCCTCAGGGGTTCTTGTTTGTCTGTTTGGCTGTGTTCTGTTCTATTTTTGCCAAATGAAAAATTAAAATAATATTTCCCCCACATTCTTTGCAAAAGTCAGTTATTAATGTTGTAGATTTGAAAGCACATATCCTAATTCTATTTTATTTTTTATTGGTTTCTTCTTCCACTACATAAAGTCCCAAGACTTTACAGATTTGCTGTCATTGCCCCCTTTTAAACCATTCACTTTCTTTTCAGTCTAAAGTTTCATTAAGAGATGATAGACATAAATAAAGAGTACTTGGACACACTTCACAAATTTGGATGGCTATAAATATTCATCACAATGGTTAAAGTAAAAATTATGCTTGGTACCTTTTTCATTTCTTCCGTTGATTAGAGGACCAGTCAGGAATCAGGCATCTTTCTTAGCCACCCTGCATATCTGTCTTAATTCACTATTTTTGAGTCTCAAAGTTTTGCTCATGTCCAATAGATTCTATTTCTTGGTCCAATTCATTCTGTCTAGAAATCACCTCTAGAGTCTATTCTCTTCTCTATGTACAATGGTATCACCTTAATTTGAGCCTGCACAATCTCCTTCCTAGATTATTGCTGAAATATCCACACTGATTTCCTTCTGATCCTTTTTCCACATGACATCCAGAGTGATCTTTCTAAAATACAAATCTTCCTCACTTCCTGCAGGTTGAAATCCAAATAATTAACTTAGCCTACAGAGTCCAGCATGAATGGATCCCTGCGCACCCGTCAAGCTTCATCTTCTGTCTCTTTTCCATATATACCATACTTCAGCCATACAAACTTGCAAAAACTCCAACTTACAATACGCTTACCCTTCCACGGTTTTGCAACTGTTCTCTCCACAGGAACGCAATCCATACTTCTCTGTCTGGCAACTCCTAAGAATTCTTCAAAGTTCAGCTGTAACCACTTCTGCTGTAGAAAATGAACCCTCCCTACCATAAGCTGCATTAGATGCATCTTTTTGGCACTTTCATAACACACAGGGCTTCCCTCCAACATAGCACTTATCACTAAATGCTACAAGTATTAACTCACTCACTGTCTCCTCCACTAGGCTATTAGATCCTTGAGATCAGAAACGGTCTCTTTTATTTTTGTATACCCAGCGTTTAATAACTGTCTGGTCCTAAATAAATGTTTGATAAATGAATGAATGAATGAATGAATTCATATATCACATGATTCTTGGTACAACAAAGCAGTTTAGGATTGATATTCCTTTCATAGACTAGTTTTGGATCTTGGATATGGCACTAATTCCCTCTACCTCTTCTTCCTATTTCTTGTAGGAAGAATTATTTGTATCACAAGAACTACTGTACCACTTTCAAATTCCCACTTCCACCACTAGCCATTTTGGGGTCTGGCTGAAAGCCGACTGAAGGGGTGAGGATGAACTTGTGTCTGCAAGGACAGAGAGAGAGCAAAGAATACCTAACTCAAGAGTCAGGGGGCAGACAGAGAGCCCTACTCTAAGGAACTAAGTGCATGAGAAACCAGGTATGGCCTTACAGTCACAGGAGGATCTGTGCCCCGCTCTCACTTGACCAGCTCAGAGAACAGAGTCAGAGCAGAGAAATATAAATAGTCCTCATCCTCTGAGTCAGTATCGAATGAGGATTAGAGCTATGTACCTCTAGGTGCAGAAAGTGAAACACCCTTCACAGAGGCGCACCCTTAGAAAGGACATTTGGGGAAAAATAATTTTAGGAGGAGAAATAGAAAATATACAGGACTTGGCACAGCTAAAATTGGTCCCATTCTATTCAGAATGATTTAGGCTCCCTTTCTCTGTTGCATAAGGACCACAGAGAAAAACTCCTGAGGACAGAAGGTGCCCAGGCTACCTACCCCATCTGAGGATGCAACTTCAACCCTTAACACTGTTAAACTCAAGCTGAGGGAACTTCACTTGGGAGATAATGTTACGGAAAAAGACCAGAATGTGGATACTGTCTGATACTCACTGAGCCTAAAATTCAAGTTACTGCATCCCTTTAGCCCATTGCACTTAAAAGCCCTTATTAGTACAGCTGCTGCTTTTCTGCTTGTCCTTTAATCTCACATGCAACTTTTTTGGGGGGAGGGGTTTGGCTTTGGTTTTTTCATTTGTTTACTTTTTATTGTGGAAATTTTAAACACACACAAGAAGAAAGAAAAGTAAAATGAAGCCTGTGTACCCAACACTCAGCTTCACTAGTCACCATCTCTCCCTTCTCACAAATTTTTTTATCAGATCATTTCACTGATAAATACTTCAGTGTAATCTCAGATCAAGATGGTTATAACACAATCACAATGCTACTATCACACTCAATAAAATTAACAAGTAAATCCCTTAAGATCAGGAGCCAAACAAGATTTGTGCGGGGCATTTACAAATCCCACACGTACCCCTTCCTCACGCCTTTCTTTCCTCCTTCCCTCCCACTGTCACAACTACAACTTGCACTCACCGGGCTCCTAAGGAAGGCCACAAGAACACAGAAAATATGGGCCCGTCGTCTCTCTATTTCCATTTCTGCCCCCACATTCCAGCTTCTCCAAGCTTGTCACTGTTTAATTCATTAGACAGCTGTAATTTTCTGCAGCTACTACAAGAATCACCTCAACCCTCTTCCTCACCCCACCCCAGACAATTGGAGCTTTTCACGTACGCAAAAAAAAAAACATTTTACAGATGGAAAAATGGAGGAACCAAGAATTCAAAGGATATAGAAAATCAGAGTCAACTAGAACTAAAGTCCAGGCATCATTTGAATTCAGGCTCTTCTACTTACTAGCTGAGAACTTGAGTAAACTAATGTACTTCTCTGAGCCTCAATTTCCTAACCTGTAAAATGGGGATAACAATATCTCACAGTGTTGCTATAAGGATTTTAAAATATTGCATACATAAATTACTTAGCACAATGACTGGCACATAATAGAGAATAAATTGCCACTATAATGAGCAGTTACACCTGAGATCCTTCTCCTTCCCCTTTCCCAGTCCAATACTCTGTCCCTTAAAATGGAATAACCTGTGGAGTAAGGAAAACACAGCAGGGATCTTTCATCAACATAACAACAATCAAGCATAAGCCCCTATACACACACATACACATGCAAGCTACTACTGCATTTGGTACTGAAATCCAGTTCTATATTTAGAGACTTGTCTTTTTTAAAGAATAAAAAATAAATATAGCTAACAATAAAGTTGCTCAGAAATGGAGGAACAATGCATTGTTCAGGAGTCCTAGCATGGAACCAGAGTTCTTTGCAAATCTTTGATCACAAAACGATCTTCCTTCTTTGAGAAAGGTCATCCTCTTTAAGTCAAAGCAAAATCTCACAAAGCTACAAATTAAGGATGATCAAAAAGGACACACATATTTACAGAGTGAAAATAGTCAGATTTCCCCTCAAAAGCAAAAGGATGTCAGATGTCACAAATTTCAATGTTAATTCTTCCAAATATTTATATACTTACATATATATTCTTCAGTTGGTTTTATTTCCAGGTGGCAGACTTTACCTGGCACTTTCAGCAGACGGGAGAGGTCAGCGAAGAACACTCCTATTCTTTGGCAAGTGACTCCAACACCATCACCATCATCATCAATTACATTTGTATAGCCATTCACATTTTTCAAAGCACCTCCACATACATCATTCAGTTACATTTTTGAGCAGTTAACTTTTGAAAAACAATATGTCAGGAGTTCTGGGAATTTTAGACATTAAGCAAAAGTTAAACAGAAAAAAGTAAAGGGAAAGATATCAGTGTTCTTATTAGTTCATCAGATATTGATGGAACAGTCACGATATCCTAGGCACTTTGAGGTGTGGATAAATCAACAATAAAAAAGACATAATGCTCATCCTCTAGGTCACAATAATCACAATAATACTTCTGAATTCTGAGTGTTTACTTTGTGTCAGTAAACATAAAAATAATTGTTGCACTATTATTATTCCCATATTACAGATGAGAAAAACAAGGTTTAGAGAGGTTAAGTAACTTGCCCAAGGTCACACAGGAGGTGAATGATAGAGGCACTTTCTGACATGCCACCTATAAAAAGAGACGATTGAAGTAGTTGTGGCCCACCATACATTATTAGCACATTTTTAAAAAACCACATAGTATATAAAATCATCCAATGCCTTCACACATGAATTAGTGAGACCTAACCACCTGCCAATTGAAAAAATTCTTAACATGGAAACACTTCACTTGCCATAAATTGGGTACTTGCAATAAAGAAAAGGGGAAAAACAATTTATTCAAGCCAAAAGAGAAGACTGCTGTCCTGGTTTCTATTGGTCAGGAGAGCCTGTGCTAGGAACTGTGAAAGTCAGACTCATTTCATGGAGCAAGTGACAAAGGTGGTGAATCTTCTTCAAGTTGAGTGTTTGTTGGATATTAGCAATAATTTGAAATGGAATATGGAGCTCTACTTTATTTCAATGCAATCGGGGTAGGTTACAGGAGTTTGTTTTTAAAAGTTTACTGGCCAGCTTTCTCACATCAAGATTTGAAATTGAAAAATCTGAGGTCAAATTTTAAGTACCATCCGAAGAGTGACTCACAAGCTTATACTTCTTTCTGATGTGATAAGATCCGAATACTGTACTTGAACTTGCAAGGATGGGGTGGAGGGTGGTACAAGAGTGTTACTGATTTGTTCAAGGAAGTATAAATCTAGACGTATAGATTTAGCAGATGAAAACTAGAGAATGCTTTAACCTGTCATTGCTAAACTGTACCGAGCTCTCTACAATCACAGGCTTTTGAGGAACTGAGGAGCTATTGGGTGGAAATTAAATAATTTCAGAGATATACAGAGGCTGATAACTAGGACTCATTCCTTAAGTTTCTACATCTAAGTGCAATACTCAAGACATATCTAAATTATCAACCACCTATCCAATCAGTGTGGCTCCATTTCAAAAGAAAATGATTGCACCGAAAATAAATTACACTTCCTACAAAGATGCAGATATCCTGGAGCCGCCTAAATAAGAAGATGAGTTATAGACAGCACTGTGATAAGATTTTCATATCTGGCTACATGGACAGACTCTGGGAGACATTTGGGATCTTACTTTCCTGTTAAAGTACATTCTCTTCCATGGCAGTGATAACATCCAAGTTGAGATTCACGATCAACCTGGAGTTAAAATTCAGATGTGCTGTGACTCAGAACACACTACACAATACTCAAGAATAATTCAGTCCGTCATACAACAACATTTTCTCTAACTTGATCAAAGTTGAACAAAATTATAACTCTTTAGAGACTCTTTCTAGGACTCTTAAAAATACATTTCTTTAGCATTTACTATGTGCCAGGCACTGGTCTAAGTACTTTACCCTTTTAACTCTCGTAAGCCTCACAACAATCCTATGAGAGAGGTGCTATTTTATTCCTCTGCCTTGCTTTTCTATATATGAAAAACTGAGGAAATTGCTATGAATTTTAAAAATTTGTGGAGTCTACATATAATTTGTTCTTTTACTCTTCCAGCAAATACTTATTGAGGGTCAGCTATGTGCCAAATACTGGGGATGTACCAGTACCTGAGACAGCTCCAACTTCTGCGCTCATGATGCTTATGGTAAAGTGTGACATATGAACAAAAAAGACAAAGAAATTGTCTTAAAGATCTACAAAGGAACATACAGGGAGCTAAAAATAGAGAATAGAGAAGGGGGTAGGGAATGCCTCCTTTCCACAGGGTGGTTTGGGAGGGCCTCTCAGAAGCAATTATATTTAAGTTAAGACATAAGGAATGAGAAGATGCTAGACAGGAAAAAGTGGAGAAAGCTTCTGGGTTAAGACTACAAAGTGAACACAGTTGGCTAAATCATACATACCTGAAATGCCACCAAACTACAGTAAAAGGATTTGTCTTTAAGACAAGAAGAAAGGGACAATAGGCAAGACGATATACAGCAACTTAATTCTGGAAGCTTGAAAGCTAATAGACAAGTAGCAATTGACTTGGCAGACCAGAGAAAGTTGAATCCAAGGCCAGCAGCAAGGAATGCTGAGAACTAACAATGTGCATCTCGGAATTCTCAAAAGGCAAGGAATAGACAGCACCAGACAGCTCTGGAATTAGAGGTGTAGGGCAGCAGTGGAAGCTTTAAAAAAGATGGATTGGCTGAAAGCTGTTTAAGAAGCAATTGGATTAAAAATTCTCTCCCCTATCTCACATCCCTGAGAGAGCACCTCTCCCCAATTCAGCAGATCTGAAGTTTACTGTCTAAAGAGAATAGACACCAGAGGATCTCTGGAATAGAAGAAACCAAGGTAACCTACCGAAACCAAGGGTATTTGGTGGCTACATGAAATGTGAATACTGAATACAGAGCCAGCCAATGCCTGTCCCCCAACACCTAGCTCCAGACCCTTACCCTTCGGGCTGAAAATTGGAAGCCTCTTTTTTTATCCTTCCTTCTCTGAATCTGACCAGTCAGAGAGGAAAGACCTGAAGACAGTGACATCAGGGGTTCCCCATAAATGGCCCACTAACATATTCAGGTCAGCTCCTTAGTCCTAACCCTTAATCATGAGTAGATAGCAAAGGATGGCAGGCCATCTAAAGAAGGCCTCTAACATGGAAGACAGACTAGAAGGAACAGAAAATCAACCTGGAGAAAAAGAATCTAAGTAAGAAAAGAAAACCTTTAAAAAAACTCTTATTAATATCAGAAAGATGAAATCCTCTACCCATGAATAAATGTTAGGTGCTATTAAAAAAAATACAGAGAGAACAAAACAAAACAAAAAAGAGTTCTCACAAATTAAAAACCTGATCTTAAAAATCAATAATCAATGGAAGGGCCGGAAGATACAGTTGAGGAAATTCCCCCAAAGTACAACAAAAAGACAAAAAGACAATATAAGAGAGAAATGATAAATCCAGGAAGTCCAACATAGAATAAAAGGAGTTCCATAAAAAGACAATAGTAAAACCAAAGGGGTTGAAATTTTAACAAAATCAGTTAAAAAAATTTTAGAAAACAGCAGATTGAAAAGGCCCACCACAAGGAATGAACATAGACACACAACAAGGCATGTCATTGTGAAATGCCAGAAACTGGTGACAAACAAAAGATTCTACATGCTTCTAGAGATTTATTAAAATTTACATCACTTAGGAAAGATCAAGATTCAGAATGGGTTTGGACTTCTTAAAGCAACAGTGGAAGCAAGACAATAATGAAGCAATGCCTTTAAAACCCTGAGAAAAAAATATTCCTAAAGTAGAATTCTATATTTAGGCAAACTGTAAATCAGGAATAAAGGCATATTTAGACATTCATGGTTTCAAAAAATTTATTTCCCATGCATCCTTCTTCCTGGGAAAGTCCCAGCTGTGCATCAGGCACAAAGAGCAATCAGTCAAGATCAGAATACTGTGGTTCAAGAGACAGTCTGCTGAGAGCTGTCATCATCAAGAGCCCCACACTCCATATACCGGGTTTTTAATCCAAGGCAGACTGCCGGGGTGAGTGTAAACCAGATTCTTATTTGTTCTTGAGCCAGTAAAGTTCCTATTCTCTTCCACAGTTTCCTGGAACAGCTAAGGACATTCATTTTACTCTCAAAGAAGTTCATCACTGACCTGCTTCTAAGAGTTAGAGGCAGGTCCTGTTGAGCTTAAGCAGAAAATACCGAGTAATTCACTCTCTGACCATATTTTTGCCAGAGGTCCAGTACCTGGCTCACACTTTGGCATCTGCTAAGAGCCCCAACTGTGGTGAGCCCTGCTTTCCTTGGACACACTTTGGACCCTGCTCAGTGACCTCTCCAGGAGGGGCTCTCAAGGATGCTGAATTCAGACTGCGTCCCAGAGACTCTGTTTAGCTTATCTTCATGATATTAAAGAGGGCATAAAATTATGTTCAAAAATAATATTAAATGCACACTCATGTACCCACTACCCAGATTAAAAGCTAGAACATTAGCTGCATTTTATCTGTATCTATCTCTAAGTTCATCACCATAAAGGTAAACACTGTTCTAACTTTTCTGATAATCATTCCCTTGCTTTCTTTTTAGTTTCATCCCTGAGATATATAGTGTATACAAACACTATATTATCTAATTTCAAAAAACTGAAGAGCAAGCACAAACCAGTGGTGTAAGGAAAGCACAATATTGCATCGATAGGAAGGCTCCTGTATTTACAAGTTTGGGTCATTTCCTCTTAATGCCACAGGAAAAAATAAAGGAACAGAGGGGCTGCCTTGACTTCATTTTGACATAGACACAGTGAATGGGTGAACAGTCACAAGCTTTGTTCTAAAAGCAACATCCATTTATTCAAGAAATGGATCTTACATACCAGAGAATACGATTTCAGCACGAAAAAAAATCAGGTTAAATACGGTAAACGAAGAGGTTTCTGGGAAGAGGGCAATGGCAGCAGCATTATTTTTGAATCAAACCAAGTCCCTCCATTAAAAACAGACAGGCCAATGAGGATGACAAACCCAAACACTTCTGATACTAGCTACAACAAAACTAGGTGACAAGGTAGCCCCGTGAACCAACTATGAGAAGACAGAGACAAACTTCTGACAACTACACACCCGTGTAGTATCAGCACCCATGTTGGAAGATGCAAAAGGAAGACACCTGGGCCTCTGATGGTCCTCTGGTCGGAATAACTCCCAAGTCATGCACAGGTACTCACAGGAAACTGGTGGTCCAATCTGGAAACAGAAGTCCAAGCAGGGAGGAGAGTCTTCAGATGATAAGATCTAACAGTGATGGAGCAGATTCTCGGCTCCACAAACTAACAAACCAAAGCTGCCTTCAAGACAAAGCCCTGCACTCAGAAGAAGCTGCTGGGAACAGAAGCACAACTAACGGTGTAAGGATGGTAGATGCAAAGGAGAAAGCAAGTCCAGACAAAGTGGGGAAGGGAACCCAAGAAAGCAGGTCTCAAAAGTACAAGAACACATTTCCCATCACTTTGCAAAGACAAAAATAAAACAAGAAAAGGAGCCCTAAAGCCATCCTGCCCTAGCCTCCCCCCTTCAATTTCAGGGAACTTGATTTCACGTTAAAATTGAGCAACAGAAAATCCCACACGAATTTCTCATAAAAGAAAGAGAATAAGAAGCAGAGACACGGGCACTAATCAGATGAAAACTGTGACCTAGTGTTTCAAAACAAGCTAAAGAAATTAAGAAAATGATTGAAGCTGTTATTAAACACACTGAAATTAGATGATTAAAGAGAGGTTTAGAAAAAGAAGGTTAACTCTGGAGAGAATTGGAAATGAAAGCAGAAATATTTTTTAAATGAAGACTAAACCAGTAAGAACACAGGAATAAATAAACACAATGGATAATGCTTAAGAAAAATAAAACATGGAAAGGAGGAATTCTTTAAAATTAAAAAGAAATGAAGAAGCTTCTGGGTATCATAAAATAAGCCTCTACGAACAGCCCCTCTTCCTGTCACTGAAAACGACTTCCAAACTTGGACATGATGAAAAAGCAACAGCCAGGAAGCACAGGAGAGTGGGCAGAGCCCTTGTTCAGACTCTGACAAGGAATTGCAGCTGCCAAGGACAGGGAAAGACAGGCAGCTATACCAAAATGTTCCCATCTCCACGGCTTTCAGCCTGGGGCTAAGTGCAGTCTGTTCAGTGTGCACAGTGGTAAGGGCAGACACAGCAAAACCCAGGTCTTTCTGGCCTGGGGAACCAAAAAAGGAAAGCTGGCAAACCGTGAATGTTGAAGTGAGTGGGAAAATCCCACAAGGGAAAGAGAGAGAAAGAGGACCCCAAACTCTGAGTATCCAACTCTCTGACTGACCCCTGAACCATAGAGCACAAAGCAGATTCAAAGCAGCCCGGCCAAAGGCAAAGGATCCGAACAGAGTTAAGGACTCAAACTCTGCACAAGCAACAGAGTTTGCGGTTCGAGCCTCGCCAAGAAAATGACCTACTAAAATAGAGGAAACAATCTTCATCAGCGGGAACTAACAAAATCCGAAGTCTCCACAACTTAACATTCATACCGTCCAGGACGCAATCCAAAATTATCCAACCTATGAAGAACCAAGAAAATGAAACACATTCTCAGAAGAAAAGAAAATCAGTCTAGTTCGAGGGTGAAATGAAACAGATGTTGTAACTAATAGACAAGGTACATGCAACTACCATAACTATCCTGAGTGAAGTAAAACAAACACGCTTTCAACGCATGAAACTCTCATCAAATGAGAATTCCCAGCAGAAAAATTAAAATAACAGGAACAAAATGGAAATTTTAGAATGAAAAATATAATTTCTGAAATAAAAAATCCAATGGATAGACTTAATAGCTAAATGGACACTACAGAGGAAAGAGTACGTTAACTTGAAAATAGATCAACAGAAAGTGTCCACAGTAAAGAAGAGAGAAAAAAAAGATTGGAAAAAATTGCTCAGAACCTCAGAGACCTGTTAGATAATATCAAACAGTAAAATTATGGATGTGTAATTGGAAGGAGAGGATAGAAAGAACGGGGCAGAAAAAATATTTGAAGAAATAATGGCCAAAGATTTCCCAAATTTGATAAAAGACAGAAATTTTCAGATACAAAATGATAAGGAAAATCAAGCAGAATAAACATTTAGAAGTCTATGCCAATAGAAGCCTGTATGATACTCAAACTACTTAAAGTCAAAGATAAACAGTATATCTCGAAAGCAGCGAGAGAAAAACCATGTATACACACATATTATAGACATATTACAACTGATGGCTGAATTCTCCTCTGAAACCATGAAGGCTAGATGGAACAATATCTTTAACATACTAAAAGGAAAAAAAAAAAAAGCTGTCAAAGCAGAATTCTATACTCAGCAAAAGTATTATTCAAGAATAAAAGCAAAATAAAGATATTTTCAGACAAAAGAAGAGTAAGAAATTTGGCCACAAGCAAAGCTGCACTATAAAAAAAGCTAAAGGAAGTTTTTAGGCTGAAGAGAAATTATACTAGATAGAAACTGGGATCCTCAGAAAAGAATGAAGAGCATCAGAAATGGAAAATCTCTTGGTAAATGCAAAAGACTATATTTTCTTTTTCCTCTTAATTTCTTTATTAACAATGTAACTTTAAAATTAAAATCATGTCTTGTGGGGTATGTTAGATGTATTATACATAACAACTAAAAAATAAAGAGGGATATGAGACTATATGGTTGCAAGATTTTCATATTTTAAATAAAATAGTACATTATTAACTATATGTTAACTGTGAAAAACTAGGGATGTCCATTATAATTGCCAGGGCAACCTTTACTTAAAAATGCAAAGGACAATACCTATGAAGCCAATAGGAAATTCTTAATGGTTCAAAGGAAATGAATGGAAAATATATGTCACATAAACAGTAAGCAAAAGCAGGCTGGCTAGCATTATTAGTATCAGATAAATTAGATTTCAAAACAAAATATATTAACAAGAATAAAGAAGACACTTCATAACAATAAAATAGATGATTCAGTAGGAAAACATAATCATAAATGAGTATAAATCCAATAATAGAGCTTCAACATATATGAAGCAAAAGTTGACAGATTTAAAGGGAAAAAATAGACAATTCCATATGATAGTTAAAGACCGCAATATGCTTTTGTCAGCAACTGATAGAAAAACTATACAAAAGGTGCAAGGGCGTGGAAGATTTGAACACATTACCCAACAACTGCAGAATACACATTCTTTTCAAGTGCACATGGAATGCTTACCAATACGAACTATACTTTGGGCCATAAAACGTCTCAATTAATGCCAAAAGATTGAAATCTCATAGATTATGTTCTCTGACAAAAATGGAATTAAGTTAGAAATCAAAAACAGTAGATGAGATAACCAGGAAAAATCCCAAATATGTGGAAATTAAACAACACATTTCTAAAGAAACTTTGGGTCAAAGAAAAAATTACAAGACAAGTTAGAGGACATTTTGAACTAAACAATAATGAAAATACAACCTACCAAAATTTGTGGAATGCAGCTAAAGTAAGGCTTACAAGGAAATTTATGGCTTTAAGTGCCTATATTAGAAAAGCAGATAGGTCTCAAATCAATAATATAAGCTTTCACTCTAAGAAACTGGAAAAGGAAGAGCAAATTAAACCCAAAGCAGACCAAAGTAAGGAAATAGGTTAAATAAGTGCAGAAACCAATAAAATAGAAAACAATAGAGAAAATAATCAAAACCAAATGTTGGTTCCTTGAGAAGATTAATAAAATTGATAAACCTCTAACCAAACAGGTCAAGAAAAAAAGAGAGAGACATAAATTGCCAATATCATAAATAAAAGATGGATATAGCAAGAGTTTCTACAGATATATAAAGGATAATAAGGAATTATTACAAATGACCTTATGTCAGTAAATGGACAACTGGAAAAATTTGCCAAATAGACAAAATGGACAAATTCCTTGAAAGATACAAATAACAAAACTGACCAAGAAAAAATTAAAACAACAGCAAAAAACTCAAAGAGCTCTATATCAATTAAAGAGATTGAATTTACAATCAAAAACCTTTTTTTAAAACAAAGGGAAAAAAACCTTCAGGACCTGATGGCTTCAAAGGTGAATTTTATCCAAAAAAAAAATGAGGAAGAATGATTATCAACTCTATACAAACTCAGAAAATATAGAAAAGGAGAACATTTCCCAACTTATTTTATGAGACCAATTTTACCCTGCTTCCAAAACCAGACAGAACATCACAAGAAAAGAAAACTACAGACCCAGATCTCCCATGAACATACATACAAATATCCTTAACAAAATATTAGCAAGTTTTAACAGAATTTTAAAAGGATATACATTATGACCAAATGTGGTCTGTTTCAGGAATGCAAGGTTGGTTTAATATTGTGAAAGGCTCAAAACTCTCTACCTAAGACCAAGAATAGAGAAGGCACGAAAAGTCCACTCACACAACTTTTATTTAACATTGTTTTGGAGGTCCTAGCCAGTGCAATAAGAAGATAAAAAGAAATAAAAGGCATACAGATTGGAAAGGTAGATGTAAAACTATCTTCATTCACAGACGACATGAGTTATGTGTTGAAAATCTTAAGCAATCCCCCAAAAAGCTACTAGACTAATAAATGAACATTACAGAGGTGCCAAATATAAGATGCACATACAAAAAATTAATTGTATTTCTCTATCCTAACACCAAATAATTAGAAAATAAAATTTGAAAAACAACTCCATTCACAAAAAAACTTAGGAATAGATTTAATGAACAATGTGGCAACTACAAGACATTACAAAGGGGAATTAAACAAGACTAAATAAGTGTACATATATATCATTCCAAGGATTGGAAGATTCAATGTTGTTAAAACAGTAATCCTCCCCAAAATGATCTATGGACCAAAATTCAAAAAGCTTCTTTTGAAAAAAATGACAAGTTGATTTTAAAATTTAAAAGAGAGCAAAGTACTCAAAACAACTAAAACAATTTTGAAAAATAAAAACAAAGTTGGAGGACTTATACTACTTGATTTCAAAGGTTACTATACACTTACAGTAATAAAGACAGCATGTCGCTGCCATAAGGATAGACATATAGATAAATAAACAGAACAGATTCCAGGAAAAGATCCACAGGTATAAGGTCAACTGATTTCTAAGGTATCAAGATAATTCAATGGAGATAGGATAGTTTTTATAATAAATAGTGTTGGAACAACTGGATATTGTATTTGGAAATAACGAACTTCAGCCTTACCTCATACCATACATAAAAACTAACTAAAAAATATTCATAGACCTAAATGTTAGAGATAAAACTATTATATTTCTAGAAGAAAAATCTTTATATCCTTGGGTTAGGCAAAGATTTCTTAAACAGGATACCAAAAGCATATAAGGTAAAAGAAAAAATCTGATAAAATGGAATTCATGGCTTAAAAGTTTAACTTCTCAAAAGTCAAAGTTAAGAAAACACAAAGGTAAGCCACAGACTGGAAGCAAAGTTTTTCAAAACAAAGACCTTCTACTCAGAATATATAAAGAACTCTTACAACTCAATAAAAAGAAAACCAAAAAAAAAAAATGGACAAAACTAAAAATGCACAAAACATCAGAACAGACATTTCCCAAAAGAAGATATACAAATGGCCAATAAGCACATGAAAATATGTTCAACTTCACTAGCCCTCAGAGAAATACTAATTAAAACCAGAATGAAATACCACTACACACCCACTAGAATGACTAAAGTTTAAAGACTATCAATACCAAGTGTTAGTGAGATTGGTGAGAATGTGGAGCAACTGGAACTCGCTCCTACATTGCTGGTGAGAATGTAAACTGTTACAGTCACTGTGTAAAACAATATGGCAATACCTTATACCATTAAATATTTATTTACCACAGTCAAGCAATTCCATTCCTAGGTATTCATCATAGAGAATACGTCCTCATGAAAACATGTATGTAAATATTCGTAGCAGCATTATTCATAACGGTCAAAAACCGGAAACACCCCAAATAATATATACACACCATGAGACACTACAGAGCAATAAAAAGGAACAAAATATTAATATGTACAACAACATGAATGAATCTCAAAAACATTATGCTAAATAAAAGAAGTCAAACAGAAAAGACTGTGTATTGAATGATTCCATTTATATGAAATTCTAGAAAAGGCAACATTATAGTGACAGAAAGTAGATCAATGTCTGCCTGGGACTGGGGATCAAGAGCAAAGCGGCACAAGGAATCTGCTTAGGGTAAGAAGACTATTTTTTATTCTGGTTAGCGTCATGGTTACACCACTGTATCTGCTTAGCAAAATTCATTAAACTGTGCTTTGAAAGTGGGTGAATTTCATTATATGTAACTCCATAATAAACAAAAAGAGAATAAAATAACATGTATTCCAATACATAAGTACTTGGGCATGTCTACACTAGAATACATGATAACATAGCCAGATGCTTGTACTTACTTATAATGAAGAAGTTTGGATTTATGAGAAATAAGACAGTGTCGATTTTTATTTATATTTGACATTTCAAGTTAAGGGCTAAATAAATACATTTGTTTATACATGTGATTCCACAAATCCGTGATTCCATGAATAGGCTAGTCACATAAAGACTAATAAAAGTATATTGTACAGGTGATCCCCCAAAAAATCAAAGAAATGAAGAAACAGATTTTAAAACATTCAATACTGGGGCCAGCCCGTGGCCGAGTGGTTAAGTTCACGCGCTCTACTTCAGCAGCCCAGGGTTTTGCCGGTTCGGATCCTGGGAGCGGACATGACACCACTCATCAAGCCATGCTGAGACAGCATCCCACGTGCCACAACTAGAAGGACCCACAACTAAAAATACACAATTATGTACCAGGGGGCTTTGGGGAGAAAAAGGAAAAAATAAAATCTTAAAAAAAAAAATTCAATAGAGCGTAATCCATACAGAATATTAGCAAAAAAGACCCACCATACATATGATAGGGATCACAAAGAAAAATGCCAAACAATAGACCAAAATAAATATTAAAACCAAATTCCAGAACACTTTCCTAAAATTAAAGGAAAATCTTGATGCCACATTTTGAAAGAATACACCACAATCATTTCAGCATGGCCAAAACTGAACCATATTACAGTTAAAACTACTTTAAAGGAAAATAAAAAATCGTTTGAGCAACCAGGCAAAAAGGGTAAGTCACTAAAAGGGAAAAAAACAAGATTGTCACCAGACTTTTCAACAATTCTTAATGTCCAAAGAACTTGGTGTAACAAATTTAAGATTCTCAAGGAAGGGAAATATGAATCAAGGATTTCATATCTACCCAAACTAACCTCCAAGTACAAAGCTGCAAATAAACTATTGTAAATTTGCCAAAACTCAGGGTATGTTGATCTTGTGAGCCCTTACTAAAGAATCTATCAGAAAAGGACATTCAGACAACCAAAAACACTGAGGGACAGTAATATAAGAATCAGTGACGGTGAGCACTAAATATAAATACGCAGAACAAAGCTAAACCATGGTTATAAAGGAGAGAATATCGTAGATATAATATAATTATCAAAAATTGAGAGCACAGGGAATAAGGAGTGCATATGGATATGTCTAGCAGACATTAATTGGAAATAAAAGGATGTACTTTATATCAGATACTGAAGTAGAAGGAGCAAGGAAGAAGAGGTTACGAGGTAACTTCAATATTATTCAATGTAGGGAAACATTAAGTCCACAACAAAGGTGGACTAATGGTATCATATAAAGGTATTGTACAAAGTTAAGCAATAGAGCAAGAAAGCAGATAAAACTCACTGTGTAATGAAAAAGCATAGCTACAAAAGACATAAAAATAAAACAATATGATAGAACCGTGGCCAAACATATTAATCATATCAATAGATGTAAATGGGCTTAACTCACCTATTGAAAGAAAAGGATTTTCAGATTGGCTAATAAATCAAAATCCAACACTATGCAGAATACAAGAGACACACCTAAAACAAAGAGATTCAAAAGAGTTAAAAGTAAAAGGATGGAGAGAGATATGTCAGGCAAACACAAATAAAAAGAAAACAGGGGTCTTAATCTTGATATCTGACAAGGTGGAATTGAGAGCAAAAAGCATTAAAATATATAAAGGCCACTTTGTAATTCTCAAGGCTACAATTCACAATGAAGATATTACAGTTATTAATATTTATGCACCCGATAACAGAGTAATAACTTTCATTAAGCAGAAACCTACAGGAGATGCAAGGAGAAACAGACAGAAACACACTAACAATAGGAGACTTTAACATACTTCTCACAACCCAAGATCAAGCAGACTAAAAATTAATAAAGGTATAGAAGACCTAAACAACACAAAGTAGCTCTTGCAGATCTCTATCAAACTCTGAACCCCAATACTCATGTGTAGCTAAATGACAAGGATACTTGCTGAGAAATGCTTCATTGGGCGATTTTGTCATTGTGCAAACATCATAGAGTGTACTTACACAAACTTAGATGGTATAGCCTACTACATACCTAGGCTATATGTTGTTAATCTTATGGGACCACCATCATATATGCCATCTATCATTGACCAAAACGTTGTTATGCCGTACATGACTATTACAGAGATTACAGCTTCTTTTCAAATACATATAGAACACTCACAAAAACTGATCAAATCTTAGGCCACAGAGAAAACCTCACTAAGTTCCAAAGTATAGAAATAACACAAATATCATCCTCAGACTATAATGCAATAAAACTAGAAATCAACAACAAAAAAAATACATTAACCAGACTTATTGTGGTGATCATTTCACAATATGTACAAATATCATTATGTTGTACACCTTAAACTAATGTTATATGTCAATTATACATCAATAAAAAAGAAATAAAACATACACACAAAAATATAACATAAAAAAACAAAAATGCCCTTCCACGTGGAAGTTTACAAGCACACTTTTAAACAACTCTTGGGTCAAAAGTAAAATACAAAATTAAATTGCAACCTTCTTGAAAATAATAATAAAAGCCTGACATTATCAGAATCTGTAGGCTACCATTAACTGTAACGAGAGATAAAGAAGGGCACTACATAATGATAAAGGGAACAATCCAACAAGAGGATATAACACTTGTAAATATCTACGCACCCAACATAGGAGCACCTGAATATATAAAGCAATTACTAACAGACATGAAAGGAAAAATAGATAGTAACTCAATAATAGTAGGGGACTTTAATGCTCCACTTACACCAATGGACAGAACATCCAAACAAGATCAATAAGGAAACACTAGCCTTAAACAACACGTAAGACTAGATGGACTTAGTAGATATATACAGAACATTTCATCCAAAAACCACAGAATACACATTCTTTTCAAATGCACATGGAACATTCTCCAGGATTGATCACATATTAGGCCACAAAACAAGTCTCAACAAATTTAAGAAGACTTAAATAATACCAAGCATCTTTTTTGACAACAAAAGTTTTAAACTAGAAATCAACTACAGGAAGAAAATCAGAAAAGCACAAATATGTGCAGATTAAACAAAATGCTACTAAACAACGATTGGGTCAATGAAGAAATCAAAGGAGAAATCAAAAGGTACCTGGAAACAAATGAAAATGAAAATACTGGGGATGGCCTCATGGCCAAGTGGTTAAGTTCGTGCACTCCACTTCAGCAGACCAGGGTTTCACTGGTTCGAATCCTGGGCGCAGACATGGCACTGCTCATCAGGTCATGCTGAGGCAGCGTCCCACAAGGACCCACAACTAAAACATGCAACTATGTACTGGGGGGATTTGGGGAGAAAAAGGAGAAAAAAAAAAAGAAGATTGGCAACAGTTGTTAGCTCAGGTGCCAATCTTTAAAAAAAAAGAAAGAAAGAAAGAAAATGAAAATACAACATGCAAAAATCTATGGCATACAGCAAAAGCAGTTCTAAGAGGAAAATTTAAAGCAATTCAGGCCTACCTCAACAAACCAGAAAAATCCCAAATAAATAATCTAACAGTACACCTAAAGGAAGTGGAAAAAGAAGAACAAACAAAGCCCAAAATCAGTAGAAGGAAGGAAATAATAAAAATCACAGCAGAAATAAATGAAATAGAGACTAAGAAAACAATAGAAAAAAATCAATGAAACCAAGAGCTGGTTCTTTGAAAATATAAACAAAATTGACAAACCTTTAGCTAGACGCACCAAGAAAAAAAGAAGGAAGGCTTCTTCTATAGACTATAATGCAATAAAACTAGAAATCAACAACAAAATTGGATAATCTAGAAGAAATGGATAAATTTATAGAAACATACAAGCTACCAAAATGGAATCAAGAAGAAATAGAGAATTTGAACAGACCAATCACCAGTAAGGAGATTGAAACAGTAATCAAAAACCTCCTAAAACATAAAAGTCCAGGATCAAACGGCTTCCCTGGTGAATTCTGCCAAACATTCAAAGAAGACTTAATACTTATACTTCTCACACTCTTCCAAAAACTTGAAAAGGAGGGGAAGCTTCCTAACTCATTCTACGAAGCCAATATTACTCTGACACCAAAACCAGACAAGGACATCTCAAAAAAAGAAAATTACAGGCCAATATCACTGATGTACATCAATGCAAAAATCCTCAACAAAGTACTAGCAAATTGAATACAACAATACGTTAAAAAAGATCATACACCATGATCAAGTGAGATTCATTCCAGGGACGCAGGGATGGTTCAACATCCACAAATCAATCAACGTGATACACCACATTAACAAAATGAAGAATAAAAATCACATCATCATTTCAATAGATGCAGAGAAAGCATTTGACAAGATACAGCATCCATTTATGATAAAAACTCAGAATAAAATCGGTATAGAAGGAAAGTACCTCAACATAATAAAGACCATATATGACAAACCCACAGTTAATATCATTCTCAATGGAGAAAAACTAAAAGCTATCCCTCTAAGAAAAGGAATTGGACAACAATGCCCACTT
Organism: Equus asinus; assembly: GCF_041296235.1. Classification (NCBI taxonomy): domain Eukaryota; kingdom Metazoa; phylum Chordata; class Mammalia; order Perissodactyla; family Equidae; genus Equus; species Equus asinus. Next base: position 99,045,499 of record NC_091796.1, on the reverse strand, counting down.
GCACCTCTCTTATTTAACATAGTATTGGAAGTCTAAGCTAGAGCAATCAGGTAAGAAAAAGAAATAAAAGGGATCCAGATTGGAAAGGAAGAAGTGAAACTGTCACTATTTGCAGATGATATGATTTTATATATAGAAAACCCTAAAGAATCCACCAAAAGCTTTTAGAAACAATAAAGAAATACAGTCAAGTTGCAGGATACAAAATCAACATACAAAAATCAGTTGCATTTTTATACACCAACAACGAAGTAGCAGAAAGAGCAATTAAGAATACAACCTCATTTACAATTGCAATGAAAAGAATAAAGTATCTAGGAATAAACTTAACCAAAGAAATGAAAGATCTGTAAACTAAAAGTATAAAACATTGAAAGAAGTTGAAGAAGACACAAAGAAATGGAAAGATATTCCGTGCTCTTGGATTGGAAGAATTAACATAGTTAAAATGTCCATACTTCCTAAAGCAACCTACAGATCCAATGCAATCCCTATCAAAGCTCCAAAAACTGTTTTACAGAAATAGAGCAAAGAATTCTAAAATTTATATGGACAACAAAAGACCCCAAATAGCCAAAGGAATCTTGAGAAAAAAGAACAAAGCTGGAGGTATCACACTCCCTGAGTTCAAAATAAACTACAAAGCTATAGTAATTAAAACAGCATGGTACTGGCACCAAAACAAAAAGACAGATCAATGGAATCAAATTAAAAAGCCCAGAAATAAACCCACACATCTATGGACAGCTAATTTTCGACAGGGGAGCCAAGAACATATGATGGAGAAAGGAAAGTCTCTTCAATAAATAGTGTTGGAAAAACTGACACCCACATGCAAAAGAATGAAAGTAGACCATTATCTTACACCACATACAAAAATTAACTCAAAATGGATTAAAGACTTGAATGTAAGACCTGAAACCATTAAACTTCTAGAAGAAAACAGAGGCAGTACACTCTTTGACATCAGTCTTAGCAGCATATTTTCAAGTACTGTGTCTGGCCAGGCAAGGAAAACAATAGAAAAAAAGAAACAAATGGAACTACATCAAACTAAAAACTTCCTGCACAGCAAAGGAAACCATCAACAAGACAAAAAGACAACCTAACAATTGGGAGAAGACATTTGCAAACCATATATCTGATAAGGGGTTAATATCCAAAATATACAAAGAACTCATGCATCTCAACAACAAAAAAACCAACAACTCAATTAAAAAGTGGGCAAAAGATCTGAACAGACATTTCTCCAAAGAAGATATGCAGATGGCCAACAGGCACATGAAAAGATGTTCAACATCATTAACTGTCAGGGAAATGCAAATCAAAACTACAATGAGATATCACCTCACTCCAGTCAGAATGGCTATAATTAACAAGAAAGGAAACAACAAGTGTCGGAGAAGATGTGGAAAGAAGGGAACCTTCATATACTGCTGGTGGGAGTGCAAACTGGTGCAGCCACTATGGAAAACAGTACGGGGATTCCTCAAAAAATTAAGAACTACCATATGATCCAGCTATTCCACTGCTGGGCATTTATCCAAAGAACATGAAAACATGAATGCATAAAGATACATGCACCCCTATGTTCATTGCAGCATTATTCACAATAGCCAAGACTGGGAAGCAACCTAGGTGCCCATCAAGGGACGAATGGATAAAGAAGATGTGCCATATATACACAATGGAATACTACTCAGCCACAAGAAACAATGAAATTCAGCCATCTGTGACAACATGGATGGACCTTGAGGGTATCATGCTAAGTGAAATAAGTCAGAGGGAGAAAGTCAAATACCGTATGATCTCACTCATAAGTAGAAGATAAAAACGACAAACAAACACGTGGAAACAGAGATTGAATTGGTGGTTACCAGAGGGGAAGGGGGGAGGGAGGAGAGTGAAAAGAGTATTAGGCACATGTGTGTGGTCATGGTTGTAATTATTCTTCAGGTGGTGAACATGATGTAATCTACACAGAAATCGAAACACAAAATGATGTACACCTGAAATTTATATAATGTTATAAACCAATGTTATCACAATAAAAAAAGGAAATGTCAAAGAAAAATATATTGCATGAAATGCCTATATCAAAAATATTAAAATTAATTAATTAACTAATTAATTAACACTCAACTCAAAAAGCTAAAAAAGGAACACCAAAATAAAACAAAGAAATAGGGGAACAAAGGGAATTAATAATAAAAGCAGAAATTAATTTAGAAACAAAAAAAAACCCAGTAGAATTAATAAATCCAAAATTGGTTCCTTAGAAAAGAAATCAACAAAACAGAGAAACTACCAACTAATTTAATCAATAAAAAGGGGTTGGGGGAAGATACCACAAATATACAACGTTAGGAATAATAAGGAGAAAATAAACATCAAAATCCGGGAAATTTTAAAATTTCTAAAAGAATCTTTTGTACAATTCTATGCAAACAAATTTGAAAACTTAGATGAAATGAAACATTTTTTTAGAGAAATAAAACTTACCAAAAATGACCCCGGTAGAAACATAAAGTCTAACTAGAACAAGGGTCATAGAGGAAATAGAGAAAGAAGTTAAAGAGTTCCACTACAAAAAAGCACCAGGCCAGATGATTTCCAGGGGAACCCTAACAAACTTGTAAAGATCAGATAACCTCAAAGTTACTTTAATTATTCCAGAGCATAGAAAAGGAAGGAAAACTTCCAAACTCACTTTATGTAGTAAGGATAACACTGCTCCCAGATTCTGACTAGAATTACTCCCCACCCCCTCAAAAAACCCTATGGACCAATCTAACTTATGAATATCAATGCAGAAATTATTAAATAAAATATGACAAAATCCAATCCAGCATATTAATAAAGTTAAGAGAAGTTACATGGTTTCCATAGATACAGAAAATGAACAAAATTCAATGCCATTCAGATTTTTTCTAAAAAAATTCAATAAAATAAGAATTGATGGATACTTCCTTAGTATACTACCTCAGCCTGAAAGAATACCTTACTTAATAAAGAAATACTAGAGGTTTTCCTACTAAAATTAAAAATAAGACAAGAATACTGACTCTCTATGCTATATTTAACATTGTGTTGGAGACATTTGCCAACGCAATTAGAAAAGAGAAAGCAATTAGAGATATAAAATTGGATAGAAAAGAAAGGATAAAACTATTTTCTATTTGCAGATTATGTAATTATATATCTTGAAAATCCAAAGAATAGATGGAAAAACAACTACAAAAAGAAAATAATTTAGTAAAGTAAGGTTATAAAATTAGCATACAAAAATCAATAGCCTTCATGCATAAAAATGAAAATATAGAAAAAAAGGCAGACCCCAATTATGATAGGAAAAAAGATAAAAGAAAATAGCAAGCATAAGCTTAACAAGAAATTCCAAAAGCCTCCCTGGAAAGGCACAAAAAGTCTTGAATAAATGAGAAGACATACCATATTCTTAGACAGTAAGATTCAATATCCTAAAGATGTCAGTTCTCCCTGTTATTTTATAAACTTAATGTGATATTCATAAAAATACCATCAAGCTTTTTTCTGGAGCTATGCAACTTTATTATAAAATTACTTTGGAAGAATGAAAAAGAATAGCCAAAAACATCTGGAAAATAAGAACAATGTTGAATGGGGGAGGGGTATGCTAACAAAATTCTCTACAAAAATTTTAGCCTACAGTAGGGAAAAGAAGAGCAATAATGGTCATAAGGAGCAAGTATTGGCTGTCTGTGAATAAGTCACGCCAAGTTCACTTCAATTTCCTATTTCTTTTAGAGATCTAGAAAAAGTATCAAAGGAAAACTGAAGATAGAATATATACATCTCAGCAAAGTGTGATGCCTTTGGGGACTCGACTGTAAGCTCCCCTAGGCTGAAACAGAGCCTGACACATTGTAGACACCCAATAAATATTTGTTGAATAAGAGAATGGACAAGTTGATGACATATGGATTGGGAAGTACCACAACAGAATGGATTTGTAGCTGCTGAAACTGTTATATCTAAAATGTATTGATTAACGGCTCAAAGGTTACTTGAAACAAGCTATTTAATGGTATGTCATGGGGGTTTTGTACTTCTTTTCTCCTCATCAACATTTTTATTTTGGGTATTTCATATGGGAATGCATATTATTTTGGCAGTTAATGCAAAACTAATGGAAGAATGGCTAATATGTTGAACGATAAAATCAGGCATAACAACCAGGGACCGGCCCAGTGGCATAGTGGTTAAATTTGTGCACTCCACTCCAGTGGCCTAGGGTTCGCCAGTTCCCGGATACAACGGACCTGTGCACTACTTATCAAATCATGCTGTGGCAGATGTCCCACATATAAAGTAAAGGAAGATAGGCACGGATGTTAGCTCAGGGCCAATCTTCCTCAGCAAAAAGAGGAGGACTGGGGGCTGGCCCCGTGGCCGAGTGGTTAAGTTCGCGCGCTCCGCTGCAGGCAGCCCAGTGTTTCGTTGGTTCGAATCCTGGGCACGGACATGGCACTGCTCATCAGACCACGCTGAGGCAGCGTCCCACATGCCACAACTAGAAGAACCCACAACGAAGAATATACAACTATGTACCGGGGGGCTTTGGGGAGAAAAAGGAAATAATAAAAATCTTTAAAAAAACAAAAAAGAGGAGGACTGGCAGCAGATGTTAGCTCAGGATTAATCTTCCTCAAAAAAAAAGAAATCAGGCATAACAAAGAAATGACACTAATAGGAAAAAATTTAATAGAGTTTGTAGTGGGTTGAATCATGTACCCCCCAAAAGATATGTTCAAGTCCTAACCCCTGGTACCTATGAATGCAACCTTATTTGGAAACAGGGTCTTTGCAGATGTAATCAAGTTAAGATGAGGTCATACTGGATTAGGGTGGGCCCTAAATTCAAAGACTGGTGTATTTAAAAGAGAAAGGAAAGGGAGATTTGGGTACAGAGACACAGGCCGTGTGAAGATGGAGGCAGAGGCTGGAGTGATGCAGTACAAGCCAAAGAACGCCAAGGATTCCCAGCACCCACACGAAGCTAGGAGAGGGGCAAGGAAGGATTCTTCCCTAGAGCCTGCAGAGGGAACGTGACCCTGCCGACACCTTGATTTTGGACTCCCAGCCTCCAGAACTGCGAAAGAATAAACTTCTGTTGTGTTAATCCACCCAGCTTGTGGTAATTTGTTACAGCAGCCCTACAAAACCAATACAGAGTTAAACAAAGCTCTCTATCTTTCTACTGCACAGATAGAGGAGGAAGGAAAACAGGCTTAACAGATAGTCTTGTGGAAAAGATCTGTCAGTTTCAGCAGATCAGCAGCTTAACATGACAATACAAAGAGCTAAAGGAATCCTTACATTTTGAAATAGAGATCCTGTACTCTCTGCTAGCAATGCTACATATAAGGTATTGAGTCCTTTTACAAGTGCCACACTTACAGGACATAAGGAGGACCTGGAATGCATTCTGAAACATGACATAAAAGGGAAAGTGTCTCAAAACTGTCCTGTTATCATGCAACATTTGTGAGCAACGACTCTACACATGGTACATTGTCTAACCTCTAGGAAGAGCTCACCCAACTCCCAAAAAGGTGGAGCTCTAACCTGGGTCAAAGGTGATGGGAAGTTACTGAAGGGTTTTAAAGAAGAGAATGACATGATAGCCTCTGTATTTCAGATAGATCCCTAAGGGGGCTACGTGAGGATAGATTAGGTGGGGACTAGAGCAGACACAGGGAGAAAAATTAAAAGGCTGTTATAATAGAGAAATGACAAATTCCCTAATTAGGATGGTGATGGTAAGAATAAAGAGGAAGTGAGGTCTCTGAGGAATGTGGAAGACATTGAACCAGAGTAATAAAACAATAACACTTGACTCTCAAAACTATTATGAAAATGAATTAAGGAAATATATGTCCAAGTGCTTAATATATAGTAGACATAAACAATAGACATCTAAACTCTCCTTTCTGGAGATCTTCAGGTTCAAACATATGTAACTCTGACATGCTAAACTGGTTACATGATTGTGAGTTATCATCTGTTGCCACTTCTGAGGCAAGTTTATTTTTTCTTAAAAGAAAAAGAACATTATATACATATAAATGTACATGTTTATACACACATGTGTGCACACATATGCATAAATACACATGTGTATACACATACACACATCCTTTCAGTTTTCTTCTAGTGTCAGACCCAGTTTCTGAGACCAATGAACATGAAAGATACCCGGAAATGCTGAATACCCCTCTCCAATTTTAATCCCATACCAAATATTAAATGAGACTCACATGATAAACTATGTGCTGTTTAGGAGCATTGTTCTTGAAAGGTCCAAAAGGAGGGAAAACAAGACAGAAATGAAATGTATGGATTTAAAAAAGCTAAAAATTCTAAATGAAAGAGTTGAGCTTTCACACTACAGAAGCTAGCTTACTGTATCAATAAGAATACGTTTTTGCTTAATGTACTTTTTGATGCAATAAACATTTCATTTCTAAGCCAATATATGTGTGTATTTATGCAGAGCTACCCAAATCTTCTCAGAATATAAAAAATAAATGCATATGAATTTCCAACATAACACTGCAAAACAAAAATCCCAACTTAAAGTCTATTTATTGGTTGAGTAATCAATACATACCATTTGAACAGATGTATTATCAAAGGATCCAAGTCAGACTACAGCATGAAGAGTCCCTAACTTCAGATGTACTGTCACTTTATCTTAAGAAAAACATTTGGCTGTATGCTAACGTTGTCTACCAATTAATAATCATAATTATTATGCTGAATATAGTAATAGAAAGTTTTAACTAAAGAGAATGAACCAGAAACACAATGAACAGTCAGGGAAAGTATAACTTGTTATATAAATACTATAAAATTTGATTTAGCAAATATGTTTAAGTACTTTTGACAACTATATTTTTATTTACCTGTAAATCCATTTGAAAAGCATAAGAACATTGTATAGAATGTAGAAGTTCATATTAATGAAAATGTGAAATCTTCAAATTAATGATATCAAAAAACTTACATAATCCTTCTTTATGACAGACATTTAATTCACCCTCAATCATTTTTACTTAAGAAACAGTTTTTGTGCAAACACTGTGCACTAGACAATGGTTTATATGCTGGAGACACAGAGATGAACATACTAGTCTACACACAAATGAAGGCAACTAACAAGAAAACTAATTATTGCAACACAGCGTGAGCACATGAGTCGGGCAATCACGCAGGGCGTCCAAGCTACGTAGTGAACAATAAGTAAGCATTAGAAAGGCAAAGAAGAGGGCCATGAAGAGAAAGAAAGCATTTCAGGCAAAAAGATCATGTGCATCGGAGGACCTGAAAAAAATATTCCAATGTAACAAGATCACGGAGTTAGGGCAGAGATCTAGTTGGACAGGCTACAATCAACAGGGCTTGGCAATTTGTTGAACAGTAATGGTAGAGAAAAGGAGAAGCCTAGGAAGATACCCAATCTGTTGACTTGAGTGATTGGGTAGATGGTGGTGCCATTCACTGAAATGAGTACTATAAAAAAAAGTGGAAGTTTGGGACAGAAGACAATGAGTTTGGGTTTGAGACACCTATGGATGCCTGGATAGAGATAGAGGCCTGTAGTTAGAGACATGTTTAGACTACAAAATTGTATTTGAGTGTCATCCACATAGAAGTGATAACTGATATCAAGCGAGAGAATGAGAACAAGAGTCTGTGGGATTTAAAAAAACAAAAGATGGGGCTGGCCCGTGACACAGTGGTTAAATTCACCGGCTCCACTTTGGCGGCCCCAGGTTCATAGGCCCAGATCCCAAGTGCAGACCTACATGCTGCTCATCAAGCCATGCTGAGAGGGTATCTCACATACAAAAAAACAGGAAGATTGGCATGGATGTTAGCTCAGCGACAATCTTCCTCAAGCCAAAAGAGGAGGATGGCAACAGATGTTAGCTCAGGGCCAATCTTCCTCACACACAAAAAAAGGAAGACTAACAACAGAATCTTGTTTTTAAGGATAGGGATAAGAAAATAGCCCAAAGAAAAAAATCTGAGTAGGAACAGCCAGAAAAGAAAGAAGAAAAGGAGAGTTTAAATAAAGAATATGGCAACTAGTGTCAAATCACACAGAGAAATCAGGTAAGAGCTAAAAACCAGGCATTCCTTCCGCTATGACAAATATGGTGAATAGCCATACTCTAATTTTTGCATATATGAATAAAACTAGAGTTTCCTCTATAAGAAGTTAGCAATGTTGTTGTGCAAAGATTTCTAAATGACTACAGGTTGCAGTGCTATTCAAAGGAGAAGCACTTTTCTATTTTAGTAATATTACCTAATAATGTACATAAAAATAAATAAAACCATCTATTGATTTCTTCAAGCATGGCCCTTAAATATGCAGGGGAGAGGGGCAAGTTCAACCTCAAATCATAGTACTAATTAGCTATACTCTTAAAAGTGTTTGTTTTCGATGTAATCAAAAAGGTTTTTAGTTACTAAGATAAAGATGTTGGGAAGGGTAAATACACTAAAAATGGCACACATTCATATTTCTCTAATTAGCTATTTTGAGCTTATGCCCAAAATATCAGGAGGTTATTTTCCAAACTTGACAAACATTTTGATGGATATTTATATAAGTGATTTATGTTTACCAGCTGCTACACTGTCATCATAATATAAAAGGTGATGGATAGGCAGCTCATGCCCCACAAACGTTCCATTTAGGGGATCAGCCAGTTCCTTGACAGATGTACCAAGTCAAGGAATTGCCATGCAGGGATCCCCTCCCACCCAAAATGGATCAGGCTGATTGCTGTAGAGGAGACCTGGAGACAAGGAAAGGAGAATAAAAAATCGTCCAACAGCCCACGTCCCATTCAAACAATATCGTGGCTACTGTTTTTCTGCTACACTCTGGGGAGCTAGCTCCAAACTTTACAATTATCCTTATTTTAGCAGCAAGCACAAGGTTTTATACTTGATGATGACGATGATGATAACAGTTAACATGTATTAACTCCTCATTATGTGCCAGGATTCTGTGCTAAGTACTTTTCATAGATCACCTCATTTAATCTTCACAACAAATATGACTATCCCCATTTTATAAATAATGCAGTCGAGGCTTGGAGAGGCTGAGTTAACTTGTCCAAGGTCACAGAGATTGCAAGAAGCAGAGCCAGGATTCAAACCCAGGCAGCAGGCTGATTCTAGAAACCCAACTCTTAACATCTGCCATTATGAAAAGCAGGCTTCCTTTGAACAAGCACACCCAAAGTACTCCAGATTGGTCAATTTTAACTCTTAGAAGACAGAGAAAGCTGGGGGGGGGAAGGGAGACTTCTCTTTGTCTTCATTAGAATCCCAAAGAACTATAAATTCTTATTTTTATCATTCCAGACTCTATATCAGCTACATAAACATTTTCACTAGAGTGAACTCTCACTGTAAGGAAAAGAAGCATTTGGAGGAAAAATTTTAACTCTTGTGCAATCACCTCAGAAATTGCTAGGAAGCTTTCACCTTCTGTTATGATGTTCTGCACATAGCATAGGAAACAGCTCGAATGTAGAAAAACAGGCTCCCAACTATATCTTAGCTAAAACTAGCCTCTCTTTCATCATTATTCCTTATTAATTTTTAAAACTGCCACTACATAAAAATAAAATCATTTTTCACATATCTGTGATACATTACATTTCAAAAGTAAATCACGTAACCTCTTTGGGTTGAAATGCAAGTACTTCCTCCTGCTGGATCAACCAAACAGTTCCACTTCCTGTACCAGTGAAACCTTTACTTACATCAAGAGACCTCAGGAAGAAGAGTAATAAAAATAATATTTTGATGTTTTATTAAACCTAATTCTCCCCCTTAGTCCTTAGGAAAGTGGTAACTGAGCACACCCCTGAATGCAGAGGAGAAATGAATGCTCTCATTTTCTCCCATTCTGGTGGTCTTCACATCCAGTAGAAAAGAATATCTCTTGGCCCTCCCTTCTCTTTCTCCTTCCCTCTAACCACACTCCTACCAAGTCCAAGGATAAAATACCACAGATCTACAACTTCTTTTTAATAAAAAATATTCACCTTCCACAAATATCAAGTATGCAGCCTTTCACGTGTTTGCTTTATTTTCAGGTATATAATGTGCACTAGAGTGTTAACCCATTCATGCTAGTGCATGTTAAGAGAGAAAGAAAAGAGACTCTTAACTTCCCTTCACTCTAATAAAAATACCTAGAAATACCCAAAGCATCCTTATCCTTTTCACAGCTTACTCCTTTGCCCTCCAAAACCCTCAGGACTAAACAAAGACAGCTGCTACTATTACTCCTTACTTCGTAGATGGAAACTCTGAGGCACAAAACTGTTAAGTTAATTGTCCAGTGTCTCACTGTTGGTCAGAAGGGCATGCAAAACTCAAATCCACATGTTCTATCTTCAGATATGGTTTCCTTTCCATCATCTACAGATGGAAAAATCTGCTTTAGAAACAATTTTAAAATAGCTGCTTAACCACACACTACACGCACTGCACAACCAAGTCCATATGTAGATTCATTCATCCTGGCATTCACTGCCCAGGAAAGAGACAAGGCAAAGCATCCAGTGCATCTCAAAATATAACAAAGAAGAGAAAACATAGGAAGAGGTCAGTAATACTCACTGGATTTAACCTGAAATTACTTACATAATATGTAACTATAAAATCAAATGATAGGTGGTGGTTTTCTTTAACAATTATACGATAATAAAACCTTCAAAGATGTGATATCCTCAAGTGGGAAGTTCTACACGGACTCCAATTATGTTACCATTACTCAAACATAATGCATCCTATTTTTTTGAAAGCCTCTATAGAAGCAAATTTATCTTCAAAGTTTAGATTTAACTTTTAGAAACAAGCAAAACAAATCACAAGAGAACTTCCTATTTAGAGGAGATTGACTACTAAGTGGGAAATAATTGTCAGTATTATAACCATCATTTGTTGAGTACTTGCTATCTGCTAGGCTCACTACACAACCTTTTGTGTGTATTCTCTCATTTATAATCACAACAACCCCATCGGCATTATTACCCCAGGTTTACAGATGAGTAAATAAAGTTCAAAAAGTTAATTATCTTGCCAAGGTCAAACGGTAAATGGCAGAACTAGAATTCAAACTCAGGTGTTCCAGATTCCAAAAAACATCGCAAAGACATACAAGCATTGGATAGTAGGTGGGCATAGACAATCTCTAATGAACCATCAGTCTGGGAATTCTATGAGTCTTCAGTTCATTTAATCTATCTGGTGAATACTGAATTTTATCATATACAAGCTACTGCTCCAAAATAATGAGACTACTGTTTTGAGTATCTCACAGAATAGCCTTGATAACCATTCCAAAGAAGAATTACAAAGACTGTTAAGTAGTGACAGTGTTATCAACATAACTGTGTTCTCCTTTGAAAGAAACAAGACTCAGTTAGATGAATAAGTTCTGGTATATTTGTTAAAAATTCAAACTCATTGCTTAACAAATACATCTTTTATTTACAATCAGAAGTTTAAGTTCCTGAATCCCTCAAGTGCACTCAGGAAAAGGTTTCACGTTAATCAACCTACCAAGTACATACCGAAGGCCTACTAACGCACACTGCAATAAGAGAGGCTATAGGGAGTGTATCAGAAACTTCCTCTGTCCACAAGGAGTTAGAAGGTTGTTTCCAACCAAACACACAGGCAATCATTACTGGGACATCCAAAATCCTCCTGCTATTTTTTATAGTTTGTATGAGCTGCCTTACAAAGGAAATCTCTTTGGAAAAATAATTAGATCGTTTTCCCAGAGCCCCTTTCACTTTCTTGGAAGCACCGACTCCTGCTTTAACCTATGGTTGTTTTTGGTTTAGCATTCGTGTTGGTATTACTGAATTGATTTTCCTCACACTCAATCCAGATTCTGCCTGGCTCCCGGCTCCCTCCCCCTTCCCTCTCTTCTTGCCTCTCCAACCCGAAGTGGAAACTGCAGACTCAAACTCCCCTATGGCTCCAGCACCGGGAACTGGGCATGCTCAGAAGGCCAGGCAGGCTTTGGTTGCTCTGACAGTTCCCCGCCCCTGATTTGCCGCTGCCCCCCTTCCCCCACTCCAGCAAGAGATACTGAAATGTTTATCTGAGAGATACGAGGCCTCTTTTTCCCGAGAATGACCCCATTTTAATTTCATTTCGCAGGGTCTTTCAGTCTTGCGAACCCCACCGCAAGCCCGAGGAAGACCGCATTTTTTTTCAGCACCGGGGACAGCGCCGCGTCGCGTTAACGTCCACCCTCCCCCACCTCTCTTCCACCACCCCCCACCCCCCACCCGCCCCAACCTCAGCCCCCACCCCCGCACCAGCACGATGCCAAGGTCTCCCGGCAGCCGCAAACGCCGCAACTGCAATAGCTCCCAGCCGGAGGCCGGGCCGGAACGCCGGGCCGGCTGCTACTTACACTGCTCCGCTTTGGTGGACATGGTGCTGTCCAGATGAAAAGGCTTTGCCCCAAAATCTGTGTCGTGTGAGCTCCCTCGCTCCGCCAGCGATGTTGCGAGGAAAAGAGCGCATACCCCCCACCCCCCACCCCCTCGCTTTCCCCCTCCCTTAGGCCCGTGTCGCTACCATTCGGACAAAACGCACATCAAATTGCAGAATTCGGTCCCGGAAGGTTAGGAAATCGCCCCCGGAGAAATGGGTGGGATTTAATAGGCGGCCAAAGGCTTCCTGTCCGTCCCCTCCTGGAGCTGCCCGCGTTGATGTGGGCGGGGAGACCGAAAGGAGAGAGCAAGCTGCGGCTCCTGGTGAAATGGGAAAATGGGCTCGACCGGGGGAGGAGTATTTCCATTCATAAGGCGCACGGAGGGGACGGGTGTTTCCCAGAGAAAAGCCTCTTAAAGTGCCGGAGTCCCCGATCATTTGGATCTCCCATTGGCGTTCTCCGGGCCTGTAAATCCTGCTCCCGGAGCAGCCCCTGGTGCCTCAACGGGATGACCGGAGAGGGACACAGGTGCGACCCACGCTTCGTCTCAACCTCCGGGAGGAAGGAGGGGGAGGCGGATCCGGGGCGGGCTGGAGAGAGCCGGGGCCGGAGGGCGGCGAGGATGCTCCTGAGGACCGTGAGGAAGGAAATGCAGAAGTAACCCTCAGCATGGCTTCCCGGCGTGCTGCGGTCCATGCCCTCTGCCTCCCCTCTCTAATGGGCTCTCCTGCTGCTGATTAGGATGGGAGGTCCAACTGCCAGGGGGCTGTGAGAAGACTTTAGAAGTCGGGGCTCGGGAAGGAGGAGATTTCCACGTATGGCGAAGCTGGAAGGGCCACAGAAAAGGAAAATGCACGGTTGGAGACAGGAAGAAGCCAGGTCCACTCAGGCTGGAGACAGGCACGTTAGGAAGCCCCTCTGCTGAGAAACCAAACGAAGCAACAGAAAAGGAAAGCACTGGAAAAGGGCGCCATGCATATTAGTAGGAAGATACTTAAAGAATCAGCTACAGAGCTGAGAGACATTCTGAGCCTGGACTTGGAGTTAGGAAGAACCAGATTCAAGACTCGGTTTTACCACTTATTGATTCTAGAGCCAATCTCCCTTTTAATCTTCTTAAGTCTTCAGGTTCTTCATCTCTAAAATGGGAACAATAAAACCTGCTCTGCTACCTAAAGAGTTACGGGGCAGATCAAATGGTATAACGAATGTGAGTCCTTATAAAATTGAAGGACCATACAATTGCCAATCCTTAGGACCATTCTTAATTCAAGTAATTTAGTTCGTGAGAGCTGAGGAGCAATGATCAAAGCAGGTTGATTTAGCAAAAGCTATAGGAGCAGAAATGTAAGAGTTGACCAGTTATTTTTAATGCTGATAACTGGGGTGACTAAATCAATGTTTTTCTATCTCACCAAAAAAGAATAAAACTTATTTTAGGAAAAAGAATGTTAAATTGTGCATGATATGCACAAAATCTTCAAAACAAATCTTTGATATTTAAGGAAAAATTTGTGAACAAGTATCAAGAAAATATGTTTCTGAGTAGCCCCAAAAAAGTCCACTGACAGCAAGGAAGCTGCCCATTATGATACACACAGTGGCCAAGTTTCATGGTATAGGCAAAAATGTTCGTAAAATTTTAGTGATTTGCCTCTTAAGGATGTATAACGACTGGACTATGTCACCTCGCTGATTGACAGGTTGGTCTCGTTAATCAGGCTGACCGTCCTATACCACTGTTTATTCCCAAAAACACATCCCAAAGAGAAGTTCCATTCTGTAGCCAAAGATAAATGATGATGTAAACAATGGTGCTGAAGAGTTAATTTGGGGTACAAATAAGTTGGAATGATTCTGAAGAAAATACGACTATAATGTAAATTTCTGAGATGACAAATATTTTGTGTGATTAAAAGAAAGCTCAATCATTTATTCAGAAATTTCCAGCAGACCTGAGACGTTGATAGAGAAAACAATAATTGAAATATTTTTTTGAAAAGTGATGTCTTGGATAATTCAGAAACAAAGTAACAAAGTATGTGTCGGAAAACTACTCCGGCGACCTATTTACTAATCCTGCTGTTTGTCAATTAAAGCTCCTACTACCCCATTGAGAGAGTATAAAGTTGTTAAGGGATACAGACTCAGCAGTTACACAGCTTGGGTTTGAATCTCAGTTCTGCCTCTTATGAGCTGTGTGACCTTGGGCAAGTTACTTCTCTATGTCTCAATTTCCTCACTTGCAAAATGCTCATAATAACATGGCTACTTCAAAATTGTTGTCAGGAGTAAATGAGTATGCATAAAGAATCTAGAACAATCCCTGACACATATGAGTGTTTGCTGTTGTTAGCATTACTGCTCAAGCCACTCAAATGCACCCATTCCATTAAGGTTAGTTCTGTTTCAAATTCTTCAAAGCTTGAAATCGTCCATATGATTGATATCCTAATCATTAACCTAGGCTCTTACAACTTCAGCCTTCTAACATGTCCATTGGGCTAATTCACTAACCTGGACCATCTCCGTTATCCAGTTTCTCCTTTCCAACAGATGGCCTGCGCCTTACTACTTCAAAGAAATAAATGTGAACTCCCTCACTTTTCCTTTCTGTCTCCACCTATCTGTGTCAACCTTTGTCTCTTCCTTTTCCTCTATTGCAGTACTGCCTCTCCTCATTGCCAGATTAAATGCCCTCTTCTACTTAACCTATGCCTTAAGTATGAATGTTCCCATTAATTGTCTTCTCTCTTTCCAGCATTTCAAATCTCTATCTTTTTAATGGATTGTTCCATTCTACTCACAAACATGAATAAGTTTTCCATCCTGGAAAATCTATACCTGTCATCATACTGAATAAGTGGTTTCCATTTCGCCGCCTACTGCCTCCATTTCCTCAGCACCCCACCTATTATCAACTGCTTGCTGAAACAGGTTCTTTCAATAATCACTAATAATTTCCCAATAGTCAATTATAATTATTTTATCTCTTGGTGACTAATTCCAGCATTTCAGATATCTCCCTACTCATTTTTGAAACCCTCTTCCCTTAAGTTCTATGCTATAATGTTCTGAAAAATCTCCAAACTTTTGGATGCTTCTTTTGTTCACTGAAGTATTTCCAACAGTATTACTCAGTGCCATCAGATCTTCATATTTTGTCATATTTGCATTAGATACTTTAAAGAAATAAAACATTTTAGATTCACTAGAAGCCCTTGTAAAACTTACTAAAATTTGTGGTTAATCAAGCCCACATATTTTTTTACTTTTCATTTATTCATTCAGCAAATACTTATTAAGTACCTATTATATGCCAAACACTGTTCTAGGCATCGGGGATACTGTAGTGAACAAAGAAGACACAAATCTGTGCCTTCAAGGAGCTAACTTGTTTACCATACCTTCCCTCTGGGTTTACTTTTCTGTCTTACTGAAGTACATCCTTTGTTATTTCTTTTTGAAAAGGTATGTAGCTAGAGAACTCTCATATGCTGAAATTTTTCTCTTTTGCCCCACACTCTCATGTGGTATTTAGCTGGGTATAAGATTCTAATTCAAAATCATTTTCCCCTCAACATTTTGAAGATATATTTTATCATTTTCTGGAATTCTTTATTGATGAGGAGAAGTTTGCTGTCACTCTGATTGCCCTTTATTAAATAAGCCATTTTTCCCTCTCTGGTAGCATTTAAGACATTATTTGATCATCAATGTTCTGCAGATCCACTATGATGTGTCTGCATGTAGATTTCTTTTATCCTGTTTAGTATTGAGAGTGCACTTTCTATCTGAGAAGTGATGACATTCTTTTAATTCTGGAAAACTGTCTGCCATTTTCTGTTAAATACTTCTTCTCTATCATCTCGTCCCTTTTCTTCTTATGGAACTTTTATTTGATATTTCATAACCTCCTATTCCATACCTTTTAACTGCTTATTCATATTCATTATCTTTTTACCTCTCATAGTGCATTCTGAATGAATTCCTCAGGATTATCTTTTAATTCAGTGATTCTTTTTGTGTCCAATCTGGTGTGTGTCCCAGCTACTGAATTTTTTACTTCAATGATGTAAATATTTCATTTTCACATATCTAATTGTATTATTCATATCAACCTGTTCTCATTTCATGTATGCTTGATTTTTGTCCATAATTTTTTTCCTCTTCACGGATTTTATTCCTTCATTTAATCCTAAACATACTTGTTTCAAGGTCTTTGATAGCTTGTCCCATAAAAAGTAATTTTATTTATATTGAATTGACACTATCATAATTTTTTTTTCTTGGCCGTGTTTCTTGTCATTAGATTTATTTGTGGAATCTTTGTTTGGATATATCTTGTATAGGACGCTTTTGTTCTTATTTTTATTTTTCTCTTCTTTTTCTCTGTGTTCAACCCTCCCTAGCTAGCAATTTGTGCTTTATTTGTTTGTTTGTTTGTTTCTACCTAACTCCCTGGACAGCCAGTCCTGAACCAGATCTTATACTAGCAGACAAGATCATTAAACAGAGATATCACAAATGCAGCCACAAGTCATTGGGCAGTATGATTCAGTTCAAGCCTCAAGACTATACTGATATCTTCCTGAATCTCTAGGCTTACAGTGTGCTCTAGGCTGTATGTATCCCAAGCAGAAGCCAACAATTTTTTTCATTCAGACTGTTTTCTTGAGGTGGAGTAGGGCTGAGGAAAGCAGGAGACTTCAGGCAGTTAATGTGGTTCTCATGCCTGTCTTACACGAACATTTTAACCCCCATTACCCTGCAGGAGCTAAATCTAAAATACCACTGCCTGCTTTCAGCCTGGAGCCCAGAAGTCTTGTGACATCAACCCTACTCACAAATTTGCATTTGTGTCAGTTTCTAGTACAAATTGGTATTTACCTGGTTTTGAGTTCAGCCATGTTTTATCTATCATTACGATGAGTTTGGGCTCAATACACGAACATACTACCATCTTGGACAAGTAGTATCTGACTACTACTCCAGTGACCCCTCCTTCATCTTCTGCATCCTTCTCCCCAAAAATGTGAGTTTTTTCTCAGAGCTTCAGCCTGGAATTCTTATCTTTTCTCTCAATCTCTCTCTCCCCATCAGATATATTCTCTATTCCCATGCTTCAGTTACAACCTACATGTTGTAGTCATGTGGTTCTCATGTTGTACATGAGAAGACTCTCAAATCTTTAATGTTTTCATTTCAACCAGTCTGCCAAGATTCAAGCTCATAATTTCTTTTTCTTTTCCTTTTCTTTTTCTTTTTTTTTTGTGGGGGAAGTTCACCATAAGCTAACATCTGCCAATCTTCCTCCTTTTTTCTTATTTTCCCCCTCAAAGCCCCAGTACGTAGTTGTGTATAGTTGTAAGTGCTTCTGGTTCTTCTATGTAAGCCACTGCCACAGCATGACTACTGACAGACGAGTAGTGTAGTTCCACACCCAGGAACTGAACTGGGGCCGCCAAAGCAGAGTATGCTGAACTTTACCTTGAGGCCATCAGGGCTGGCTCTCAAGCTCATATTTTTAACTGTTTGATAGATGTTTATATCTGGATGTCCTATTAGTACTTTAAACTCAATATACATAAGCCACGCATTATTTTCCTACCCCCACCAACACCTCTTCCTGTTTTGATTTCCCATAACGACACCATTATTCTCAGTTACCCAGACTTGAAATCTCAATATTGTCTTATTCTCCACTATGCCTCCTCCATATAATCTAATCACGCTTTGCTAGGGACTGAGGTATGTCTCTCCAAAATTCATATGTTGCAGCCCTAACTCCCAATGTGATGGTACTGGGAGGTGGGGCCTTCGGGAGGTAATTAGGATTAGATGAGGCTATGAGGGCTGGGCTTTCATGATGGGATTAAGGTCCTTATAAGAACTAGAAGAGAGACAAGGCTCATTTTCTCTCCCCCACCCCCAGTGTGAGGACATAGTGAGAAGCTGGCCATCTTCAGCCCAGGACGAGAGCCCTCACCAGGGAACTGAACGGCCAGCACCTTAATCTTGGACTTCCCAGCCTCTAGAACTGTGAGAAATAAATTCCTGTTGTTTAAGCCATCCAGTCTACAGTATTCTATAGTATAAGCAGACTAATATAGGCTTCAAGTCTTGTCATTTCTCTTTCAGAATCATCCTTGAATTCAATTCTTTCTTTCCATATTTTTTGCCATAACTCTAATTCATTTATTCTTGATCTCACATCTGAATCATTGAAACTCCTTCCGTGGTAATTCCCCTAACGTTAATCTCATTCCACTCTAATCTATTCTTCATGCTGCTTTCAGATTAATCATGCTAAAGTAGCATGTACCATAGATTCCAGTACCCTAGCCTACAGTCATATTTAACCTATAACTTATTCATTATTAAGCCTTTATTCACATCATTCCCTTTTCTTGGAATTTCTTTCCCTACATTCTCACCTATTAAAACCCTGCCTTTCTTCTGCTCAAGTGCTACTTCAGCCATGAATCCTCAGCATTCACTCAGAAGAAACTTCTCCTTCCTCTGAACTCCCAGAATGCTCTGCCTGTACTATTCACAAGGCATTTAACTGCTAACTTATATTACATTTATCTACTTACTGTCAGCTCCTTGGGGACAGGGGTCATTTGCATACCCACATCAAGCTGAAAAAAAATCTTGCCCACAGAACAGTAAAAAGAATATAGCCTTTGAGATAAACTGTCATCCAAATCCTGGCTCATCCACTGCTTGACCTTGGGCATATTACATTTCTGTAAGTATTAAACCTGTCAAATACTGTGCATGATACCCTCACACCTGCATCTCAGGTCAATTGACCCAAAACAGCCCCTGCTGAAAGAGTATAAGAAGTTGCTCCCAAAAAGATTGCCCCTCACAGAAATGTAAACAAAAAAATAAAAGAATCGGCCAGTTAGTCATGGGAAGAGGAGAGCACAGATACGTAAATAGACAAGTAGGGATACATGAGTGAGGTCAATGATAGATCACTACACAAAGACCCACAGACTCTTGCTTCTAAGGTCCTCAAAACTCCCAAGGATTATGAATGACCTTCTCATTCCAGGCTCCATCTCAGCCTGTCACGGTTCCCATTCTTCCTGAGGCCTAGTAATTCAGCTTCTCCCAGATAATCATGAAGGATAGCTGCTTAACTAGGATTCCTGTTTCCTATACATACACACACACACACACACACACACATATTTCCTTTATTTAATATAATATTTTCACATCTTCTAATATATAGGTGTGCAAATATTATATTACTATACTATTATTAACATATTATAACACAATATATTATTCAATTTTATATTAAGCACTGGAACGAGAATTCCTCTTAGGAGGTCAGTTGTATTACTCTGGTAAATACACCAACAAGTGCTTGGGAAAAGAAGGCCTATAGATTTGGGTGTGGAGAGAACTATTCTACCAAGGATAAAAGAAACTTTCCTGTTATTCCTGAAAAATAGAGGGAAAAGAGAAGAAAAAAGTAGAGACAGAAAAATGATAGAAGTCTATTCAGTGCTCAATCTGACTCTCTTCTGTCCTCCTTTGAATCTTCAATAAAGCTAGCTAAATAAAAAGTCTTGGTGCAAGTGGACATTTTGTGGAAAGAAGATTCTGGGCTTTGTGCCCAGGATGATATGAAGTAGAACCAAGATAATATCAGAGATGCAGGAGTAGAGACTAAGAGAAACATGATAAAATATGCCAAAGGAACTAGCAGATATCAAAGAAAGCCTGTATAGTTGGGATCTGGCCAATTTATCCAGATCTCTACTGCAAAGAAAGACTCCAGCCAACATCTGGGTTGCCCTCACAATAAACCCTCCATTATTTGTGGTGAATTTTCATTCCATGGAAACAAAAGGGCCTAACTAAAACATCAAATTCCTTGAATCTATAAAATGGAGCTAATGATGACTACCTCAAGAGGTCAGATGTGAGGATTAAATCAAATACACATGTACAGCGCTCAGCATGGTGCTTGGCACATATTAAGGGTCAATAAAATTAGGCCCCTTTTTTCCTTAAAAATATTAAGAGATGAACAGAAGAAAAATGGCCCAAAAAAAGAATGACTGTACAGATCTATCATTAATTCATGTATCATTAATTCATGTTGTCTCTTTTGAATAGTGCCCAGCAATCATTTCACATATTTTTTTTTGATTGCCTAGCAGCCTTTCATCATCCTGTTCTGGACAATTTCCTATTGAACATTTTTTTAATTCTCAAATATTATTTCACCAAGAAATTTGATATAACCCAAAATGAGTTCCCATGTTTACCCCACCACACATCTTTCCATTTCATATTCACTTCTACCCTCATATCTGTAAGTACATGCAGCACTTCTTCAACTTCTTGCCTTTTCAAACCCTGTCTATTATTTAAAGAATAGTTTTCCCTCCTGCATGAAGACCATCCTGACTCCTGCAGCTGTTATTGATTTCTCTCTCCTCTAAAACCCTTCAGTATTTATAGACAACTGTGAAAAATAATAAAGGAAACCTCAACTAAAATGGCAGTCGAAAAGGCCTGTAGAGGGAGCCCTCATGTTCTACCACTCAGCATCAATTACCCCAAACAGGAAGACATTGATTACACACCCCAACAGGAAGAGACATACCTTGCACCCCCAAACAGGAAGTGCAATTACTTTGCTGCTCCAGCAGGAGGAAGGAAGATTTGCTTCTTTCCCAGCAACAAGCCCAGCCAAGGGAAATGCTGTAGCTCACCCAATGAGAAGTGGTCACATGAACTTTTATTTTCCTCCAATGAACTTTCAGTTTTCTCTTGCTGTTGACTTGCTTGTCCCACCCTCCTCTCTATAAAAGCCTCCCATCTTGTATAACTCCTCAGAGTATCTCTCTGTATACCAGATGAGATGCTACCTGATTCATGAATCTTTCAATAAAGCCAATTAGATCTTCAAATTTACTTAGATGAATTGTTTGTTTGTTTGCTTGGTGAGGAAGACTGGCCCTGAGCTAACATCTGTTGCCAACCTTTCTCTTTTTGCTTGAGAAAGATTGTCCCTAAGCTAACATCCGTGCCAGTCTTCCTCCATTTTGCATGTGGGATGCCTCTACAGAATGGCTTGATGAGCAACATGTAGGTCCATGCTCAGGATCCGAACCAGTGAACCCTGGGCTACTGAAGTGGAGCATGCAAACTTAACCACTACACCACTGGGAGCCCCCTGAATTTTTTTTTAACACAACAAAATTCAAGAAATCCTAAACCATCTTGGCATTGTTCATGCTTCATTATGATTTTGCCTTGACAGTCAAACTACAAGTGATTAACCTGGTGCAACTCCTCTAAGCCACAACAGCTATAGCACGTTGCCCTAGGAACATGCAGTGGACATCAGGTACATAGAGCTCTCCGGTCCAGTCTGCTACTCATGGCCTCAGTCTTGAACTAATCACCTGGGCCTGCTTATGTGATTAGGCTCTACCAGTCACTTTATACATTCTTTTATTTCTGCCCACATTTCCAAGTTTGGGTGCAAAATTTATGTGCCCTTCCAAATTTATGTGTAATATTATAATCCAGGCTCCAGCTTTGGCTCTTCCTCATAATGTTGCTGCTTTTCTATACTGGATGCCTTACCTCAAATTGCTTCGGCTTACAGAACTCCTGGTTATACTCAATGTTGTGCCCAGGGCAACATCCTACCTGACTGGCCTATCCTAGTCCTGTTGATAGGACCAAATCACAAGATTCTTGTGGCAAAAAAATATGTATCTTATGCTTCTATATACCCACATCATGTAAAACTGAGCAGCTAAGCTCTTTATAGTTACTAATAAGATATCAGTGAAGAGGGAGAGTAAGGACTTCTGAAAATTCTTCTCCATAAAAGCAAAGATAAAACTGGCAAAAATAGTCAGAATCAAGTTTTCTGAACTTTGGAAATTAACTGAAGTCTTGCAGCAATCCAGGTAACATTTACTAAAAAATAATAAATAAATAAAGCAATTTTTAAAACCCTGAATCTCAGTAAGAATAGAGAGCTTTGTGATATTTTATCCTGCCCTAGTCCCATCCCTGCTTCTCCTCCTCTGAGATAATCTTGAAAACTAACAGATAGCATTTGCAGTGAAAACCAGGACCTGGCAGCCACCGGATGGGGCGGAATCAGGCTGGGGCTTCTTCAAAGCCCCATTCCCAGAGGATTGTTATTATTTGCTGTGTCTGATAGTTTCCTGGAAGATCCCACTCATAAGGTTGTCTATATTTGACCTGACTTGGAGCTGGCCCAAGTGCAAACTCAAAAAGACTTTTCCCAAGGCATTTGTCAAAAACAATTACAGGCAATTGCTTAACTTCACAGCTGCCTGAGGGGGTGAGTAACAGTTGGGGCAAATAATAGACTAACCAAAAAGCTTAAAAGAAAAAGATGGAGAATGAAATGCTGTAGGGGCTTTGAAAAGTTCCAACACATTCCCAGGAATCTAGAAGGACATCCACACATGTAGGGTTCTGCACATGCCCAGAGGTGTGCACATGTTCAGAAAAAACCTGAGAAGGCCCTAAGCTGTCACCTCTGGCTGACCTTGAGTCACTGTATAGGAAGTGAAGGCTAAGACAGCATTGTCAATCGCCCTACCAAGAGTTGAAGGCATATCCTCAAGACACACACACACACACACACACATACACACACAGATGCAAGGACAAAGATTTTCAGCAAAGACTGGGAGATTTATTAGTTCTAGGCAGTTAAGGAAATCTCCATCCAACAATTAGCTGACCACTAAGCTAACCAAGGAGAGACTTCAGTGACCACAAACAAGAAAGAACACAGACGCTACATAATTAATTCAGAAAACTCACTAAACAAATAAACTATTGCAAACAATAACAACAACAAACCCCAGAGAAGGAGAAAAATCTGATTTTCAGATTTACTACATTATATTATTTTAAATGTCCAGTTTTCAACAAAAAACTATGAAACAGGCCAAGAAAAAAAGAAAGTACGACCCATTCATGAGAAAAAAAGCAACCAACAGAAAGTAGCCCTGAGAAAGTCTAGACATTGGGCTTTCTTACTGGACAAAGACTTAAATAAGATATTTAAATATGTTCAAAGAACTAAATGAACTCATATCTAAAGGACTAAAGGAAAGTATGAGAACAATGTCTCACTAATTAGAAAATAGCAATAAAAAGATAGAATAAATTTTAAAGAACCAAAGAGAAACTCTGGAGTTGAAAATGACAATAACTGAAATAAAAAATTCACTAGACAATCTCAACAGAAGATTTAAGCAGACAGAAGAAAACCGTTGGTGAACTTGAAGACAGATCAAGTGAGAGTGTCCAGTCTGAGGAACAAAAGAAAAAGAATTTTTAAAAATGAACAGAGCCTCAGAAACATGTGAGACATCATTAAGCATACCAACATATGCATAATGGAAGTCCTAAAAGAGGAGAAGAGAAAAGTACAGAAGTATTTGAAGAAATAATGCCTGAAAACTTCCTAAACAGGATGTAAAATATTGATCTACACATCCAAGAAGCTCAACAAACTACCTGTGGGATAAATTCAAAAAGATCCACACCTAGACACATCACAATCAAACTGTCAAAAGCCAAAGATAAAGAGAATCTTGAAAGTAGCAAGAGACAAGCAACTCATCACTTTTATGTGAGCCTCAATAAGATTAAAAGCTGATTTCTCATCAGAAAGCATGGATACCAGATACCGTGGGATGATATATTCAAAGCACTGAAAGAAAAAATAAACTGTCACAGGGCCAGCCCCATGACCGAGTGGTTAAGTTCGTGCACTCCGCTGCAGTGGCCCAGTGTTTCACCAGTTTTAATTCTGGGTGCGGACATGGCACCACTTATCAAGCCATGCTGAGGCAGCATCCCACATGCCACAACTAGAAGGACCCACAACTAAGAATGTACAACTATGTACCGGGAGGCTTTGGGGAGAAAAAGAAAAAATATAAAATCTTTAAAAAAAAAAAAACCTGTCAACCAAGAATTCTATATCCAGAAAAGCTATCCTCAAAAATGAAGGCAAAGTGGGGCCAGCCAGGTGATGCAGCAGTTAAGTTCGCACGCTCTGCTTCCAAGGCCCAGGGTTCACCGGTTCGGATCTTGGGTGTGGACCTATACATCGCTGCTCAAGACATGTTGTGGCAGCGTCCCACATATAAAGTAGAGGAAGATGGGCAGAAATGTTAGCTCAGGGCCAGTCTTCCTCAGCAAAAAGAGGAGGATTGGCGGCAGATGTTAGCTCAGGGCTAATCTTCCTCAAAAAAAATTTTTTTAGAGAAATGAAGGCACAGTAAGACATTCACAGACAAACAAAAACCTAGAGAATTCATCACTAGCAGATCATCCCTAAAAGAAATATTGAAAAGAATCCTTGAGAATGAAATGAAAGTACTCAAATCTACAGGAAGAAATAAAGAGTACTGAAAAGGTAATCACATAGATAAGTATAAAAGGCAATAAAAATCTATTTTTTGTCTGTAACTCTGTTTTCTCCTATATGATTTAAAATACAACTGCATAAAACAATAATTGTAAATCTGTGTTGATGTGGGAATAAAATGAGTTAATACAAGTAAAGCTCTTAGAAAAGTACCTGGCACCTGATAAATACTTAATAATGTGAATTATCATTATTATTAATTATATCAATGTGTGTGAAACTCCAGTGGAGATAACCATTTAGCTAGATAAGGCAAATTAAACCTGATGATCAATGGAATAATAGAATTCACAGCCAAATAGCCTTTATTTCCCCCTTGGGGCATGGTAGGCCTATTGGCAGAAACTGGGAATTTGAGACAAGTTAGTCATGGGTTCTAGGAATTCTGTTAAGAAGACATTTAGCTTGAAGTACTGGTAGAACATTCAAATGTCCTAAAAGAATATGACAAAATTGGACTGGAGTTTGAATAGGAAGAACAGCCTGGAAATTATCATCATAAAAGTGATGAGTGAAGTAAAGGGACACTAGTAGCTCCCTAAATGAAACGGCATGCATAGAGAATAACAGAGGACCAAGGATGAAGACTTTAAAGAAAACTGAGAATGGGGCAAAAGCCAGCCAAAGGATAAATATTTTCTAGGGGTAAAATAGCCAAATGCAATTAGAAGAAAAAAATTCTTGAATTTCTAATAATAATGTGACTTTTAAAAATTGGTTCAATTTGTTTCCATAATAAGAATATTCTAAAGGAAAAGCTAAAATAAAAGATTCTATCCAATCTACCTAGAAGCGTTTATACATACATACTTCACGTGACTGTGCTCCTAAAATGTAATGTCACCTAGAAAAATAATTGTTTTAATGGTTGAAGCAAAAATTAAAACACTATCTGATGTGGTTCTACCTGGATGTAGAGGAAATATTTAAGACAATTATACCATAAATGGGAGAGGGTAAAGGAACCCACAGGGAGGTAATGTTTCTATACTTCACTAAAACTGGTAAAATGACAACAGCAGACTGTGATGAGTTATGTATAAATAATGTAATACATAGAGGAACCACTAAAAAAGTTATCCAAAGAGATATACTCAAAAAAATTATAGAATGATTAAACATAGAGTTATCCTGTGACCCAGCAATTCCAATCTTAGGTATATATTCAAGAGAAATAAAAACCTATGTCCACATAAAAACTTGTACACAAACATTTGTAACAGTATTACGCATAACAGCCAAAAGGTGGAAACAACCCAAATATCCATCAATGGATGAATGGACAAAAAAATTTGGTATATTCATACAATGAAATTGTATCCATACAATGGAATATTATTCAGCCATAAAAAGGAATGAAGTACCAACACATACTACAACTTGGATAAACCTTGAAAATTATGCTAAGCAAAAGAAGCTAGTTACAAAAGTCTACATATCCCACCCATATAGAAGTCCAGAATAGGGAAATACGGAGAGACAGAAAATATATGAGTGGTTGCTTAGGACTGGGGAGCAGATTTGAGGTAGGGGAGCACAAGGGAGTGATAACTAAAGAGTATGGGCTTTCTTTTGGAAGTGATGAAAACATTCCAAAATGGACTATGGTGATGGTTGCACATATCTGTGAATACATTAAGAACCATTAAATTGTACAGCTTAAATGGGGAAAAAAAATTGGTTCAATTTGTTTCCATAATAAGAATATTCTAAAGGAAAAGCTAAAATAAAAGATTCTATCCAGTCTACCTAGAAGCGTTTATACATACATACTTCACGTGACTGTGCTCCTGAAATGTAATTTCACCTAGAAAAACAGCAAGCATACTTAAGTGATGCTTTAATGTCTTTATCTCTAAACTACTCTTAACAGCTAAAAATTCTGGAAATAAGGCTATGTCATTCAGCTCACTTTGATAAAGAAGGGAATCCTATTTCCTATGTTAATTATGAAGAACTGTAACCTTTATTCTCAATAAAATATTAACGAAGTCATCAAATGTAAGGACCAGTTTCTGAAAGAGCCCCATTTAATGACTGAGTCCTATTCTAGGAACATTTACTCTCAATCCTACTATGTGCAATAGATTCTGTTCCTCATTCTCTGGAACAAGCCCAATCACACACACACCTAGCCACAAAGACCTCCCTGCTTTCTCCTCTCCAACATTCTAAAACGCCTCACAAAGTTTCCGAAATACATATTCTGCTCATGTGTGGCAGAAGAACTCAGAATTGGGGAAAGCAGAAGGGGAATCTGTAAGAAAGCAAATGCATGAAACTGGCCAGTACTTATTAAAAGAGAAGAAGACAATTTGGGGCTAGGAGACAAGAACCCTGAGTTCTGCTCTTTCTACACTGAATTAAAAATCAATTATATTAGACATCTTTTCTACCCTACTTCTCTACCTACTCACAACCATTTCCCTCAACAACTCCAACTCCTACCTCTCCTTATCCTCTACATAAGAAAGGGAACTGAAACTACATTTCAGATTCAAAGTAGGTGACAGTGAACGCCAAGCATTGAAGGAAACTAGGTTCCATTATGGTTAATTCTCCCCTGTAGTATATCAGACAATATGAGCCAGACCTCACTGGGTGAGCCTTCAGAATGTGTCCCATGTACACACTCTTACTCTCCAACTTGTCTTCTCTCCAGTACTTTGCCCTCCTCCCCTGGCAGTTGTTCTTTTCAAGCCCTCATCTGTCAGTGTACCTTCCATCTCCTTCAAGAAACAACTATGCTCACCTCACTCCTTTCTTGAATCTTGCAAACTCCACTGCCTCAGCTGCAGCTGTATGTCACTGGAGTCTGTCTACTCAGGCCTCTACGGATCCCACAAACGGAAAGGGAATACCGTCGTCATGTGTAAGCTCGCATGGGGCTGTAGGTGAGTGTGTAAGAGAAAGCTAGAGAAAATGAGAGGGGACAAAAGAAAGAGAGAGAGAGAGAGAGATTTGGAGTTCAAAGTGTTTCCACTACCAGGGCTGCTGCCCCTGGGGTTTATCCTGAAGAATCAAACATAAATATATTACAATGCAATGTCATACCCTGGATTGGATCCTAGAACAGAAAAAGGATGTTAGTGAAAAACCTGATGAAATCTGAATAAAGTCTGGACTTCGGTTAACAGAAATGTAACAATTTTCATTTGTTAGTTTTGACAAGCGTCCCAAGGTTATATGAGGTGTTAACGTTAGGGAAAACTGGAAAGGGTATATGGAAACTCTGCATTATCTTCGCAACTTTTCTGTAAATCTGAAATAATTCCCAACTAAAAAGTTTATTTAAAAGTATGTATGCATATATATGTGCATATAACACACACACATATAGTTATATATGCACATATACATGTAAGACTAAATAGAGAGCGCCAATGTAAGAATTTCTTTTCTTCAGAAAACCACCAACTCGAGTCTACTCCAGAAGGTACTAGTGAATAATGTTAACTTTCCTGAAGATTGTGAGGGAAGATGAGGGAAAGGTTTTACATCATCACAAAGCACATGAAAAACTTAAATCTTTATAAATTTGTTCTGTTTGTCCCCAAAAATCTGTCTGGCTGCCTCAACATTCTTTTCTCCCAATACATATTAAGTGTTCTGGTTATCTATTGCTGCATAACAAACTACCCTGAAACTTAGCGGCTTAAAAGAACCAATTATTATAACAATTTTGTTGGTCAGGAATTTGGGCAGGACTAAGCTTAGTGATTTTTCTGTTCTACGTGGCATCAAGTGAAGTCACTAGGTCATTCAGCTAGCAGATGGAATAATGTAGAGGGTCCAAGATGGCATCCCTAACACGTCTGGCACCTTGGCAAGATGACTAGAAGGCTGGGCACAGCTTGAACCACTGTGCCTATACACAGCCTCTCTACCAGAGTGGCCTCCAAATAGTTGGACTTCTTACATTGCAGCTCAGGGCTCCTACAGTGTTTGCAAGGATAGGAAGTGGAAGCTGCCAGTCTCTTAGGGCCTGTGCCCAGAAACTAGCATAGCATCACTTCTACCACACTCCATTCATGAGAGTAGTCACAGGAGAGTCTAGTCACTGCCTAGATTGAAAAGGAAGCAGCACAGATGCACCTCCCCATGGGAGGAGAGTCAAAGAATCTGGAGCTATGCTGCATCTGCCACACTAAGTGCTTAGCACACATTTCAGACTGATTTGTCTGATGAAGGAAAAAACTGAGTCTCTGCCTTCAAAAAGCTAGCTCATGATGTAGTCCAAATGACAGACACATAGACGATTATTAAGCTAGAGAGATATATTTTATTGTGTAAAAGAGATCGTTCTGCTTTCATTTCCTGGGAATTGATTGAAAATTGAATGAATTATCTTTGATTCATGGGAGCTTATCTTATTCTTTAATTCAAGTTGGACCATGGTTTCATTTTAAAAATATTTTCTATATTAGCACTAGTAAGTTAAAATACAGCCGTTTTCTTTAAATTCTAAATTTAAGAGTTAAGATGATACTTTAAACGTACTGAGTGTGCCAAATTTTCTTTTCAAGAGTATATGAACATCTATTAAAACACAAAAGAATTAAAAACAACAAGTGCTAACAAGGATACAGAGCAACTGGAACATTCATACCTTGCTAGTTGGAATGCAAATGGTACAGCTACTCTGGAAAAACAATTGAAAAGTTTCTTATAAAGTTAAACACACACCAGCAATTTCTCACCCCTAGAGCAGAGGTTGGCAAACTATTTCTGTCAAGGGCTAGCTAGGAAATATTATAGGCTTTGTGGGACATACAGTCTCTGTTGCAACTATTCAACTGTCATTATACCCTGAAAGTCACCATAGACAATTTGTAAATTAATGAGCATGGCTGTATTTCAATAAAACTTTATTTATAAAAACAGGCAGTGGGCTGGATTTAACCATTGGGCCTAGAGAAATAAAAACTTATATTTACACAAAAATGTTTACAGCAGCTCTCTTCATAACTGCCAAAAACTGAAAACAACCCAAATGTCCTTCAACAGATTAATGCATAAACAAACCCTGGCATATCCATAAAATGGAATTCTACTCAGTAATTAAACCCAACACTGATGCATCAAACAAAATGAAGGAATCTCAAAGGAATTATGCTAAGTGAAAGAAGCCAGTCTCAAAAGGTTGTTTGATGTATGAATCCATTTATGTGACATTCTAGAAAAGATAAAACCAAAGGAACGGAGATAGGTAGCAGACAGGGGTTAGGAACGTGGGAGGACGCACCTGCAAAAGAACCCAGCACAGGCAGTCTTCCGGGAGGACAGCACAGTTCTGTATTCTGACTGTGGTGGTCGTTACAAATTTATACATGTGGTAAAAGTAAGAAATGTACACCTCCTTAAAAAAGTCAATTTTTACATGTTATTTTTACAATAAATAACATGAAAAGGTTTTTTTCACTATAAATTCATCAAGCAAAAAGACTATTTCTGTAAACAAAGAACTGGAGTGGAGAGATTATGATTGGAATCACATTTAAATTCCCACTCAAAACTGTAAAGGCATTTACAATAGTTTATTTATATGTCCCTTGCTTTTTTTCTGCCTTCAGCCTTGAAGTTCAGAAACTTCTCAAGTATATATGTTGAAGTTAAACATTCTATACAGTTTTGTACTAGATCTGCACATTGCAGTCCTTCTACTTCAGAAGAGTTTTCTACTATAATTTTTGTATGTCTGTTTCTGTTTTGCTTTATTCTCTTCTTTAGGAACAATTATACACATGTAAACCGAACCAGTGAACCCTGGGCCACTGAAGTCCAACGTGAACTTAGCCGCTACACCACTGGGCTGGCCACAGGGCCACGAAAATATGAGTAGCTGAATCTAACAAGAGCACAGTTAGGAGGACAGTTAAGAGGTGAACCTGGGGCTGGATGAAAAGAGGTATGTCAATGTAAGAGAAGTTAAAAATGTAAAATCAGTAAGATTTTGTAAGATTAGGGCTACGGTAAAGAAAAAGACAGTCAAGGGGGGTTCTTACATTTATTTCTGGTATAGGCAGCTGAAATAGAGACCATATTATCACTTTTGAGATTCAAGGCAAACATGATTCACTTCTCCTCATGTTTACTTTCATCAGCTTAAATTACTTGTGTTATCTTCCTAAAACCAGATCCTACCACTCTCCTGTTCAAAAGCCTTTAAGAGCTTTCCTCTATGTATAATAAAATTTTTAATCCATAAAATGGTCTATAAACTGTGGTGTCTCCCACCTACCCCATCATCATGTTCTCACACTTTCCCTCTCACCCACAACACTTAGGGTTGTGTAGCTTTCTGCAGTTCTATCAAGTATCAAGATCTTGGCCACCTTAAGGTCTCATACACGATGTTCCTTCTGTCTAAACTTTTAATTTCCTTCTCCCATTCTTCACCTATTTATCTTTCAGGTCTCAACTTAAATATTCTAGCAAATATACCCTCAATGACTACCTCTCCACCAATTGAAGTAAGGTCCCCTGATTTTTCCGCATATCCTATTTGTGATTATGTATTTAAGTTTACGTGCTTGTCTGTCTCCCCCTCTAGACTAAGTTAGGGCAGTGACTTTATCTATTTGCTTCCTCAGTATACATCCAGTACCTAGCACAGTGGGACAGGGGTAGACAGGAGGTGCTTGAATACTGAATGAATGTAAGCACACAAGAAGAAGAGCAGATATGAGAGGAGAAAGATTTCAGGTTTGGATGTTTTTAATCTGAAGTGTCTGCAATATCCAAGAGAAAATGCTAGGCAGGCAGACATAACCACCTGGATTTCAGAAGTCAGATCTAGGACAGAAAGACTGACTTGGGAGTAATCAACAAGTAGATGGCAAATGAAGTCATCCAAAGGGATGACAATACACAGGCAGAATAAGTTTTAAACAAAAGGGGATGGAAAGTTAAGACTAAGAAAGAACAATCAAATTCATGGGAGGTAAATAAGAAGTAGACAAACTATAAGTGTGTGATATCATTGAAGATTATTTCAGAAACAGAGTAAACAGTGCTAAATACTGCAAAAAGCTAAGGACTAAAAACTACTAGATGTAGTGACAAAGCCACTGATAACTTTAGATAGCAATATCAACAGGATAGGAGCAGAAATAAATTTTCAGTCAGGTGAAAACTAAATGGGAGAGAAAGTTGAGAAGGCTACCAAAAACTTGAATGTTTATGTTAAAAGTGAGCGGAAGGGATTTTTTTCTTTTTTAAAGAACAGAAGCTGAGCATATTAAAATTATCATGAGATCGAATCAGTAGAGTGAGAAATCAAAGTTAGACACTCGCTAGAGCTTTGTATCCCACAGGATAGGAAGGATGTAGGACCCAGAGCACAGGCAAAGGGATTAGCCTTAGAATGGTAATTCTCCTTCCACTGCAATTTGAGGAAAGATGGTGGGGCCAGCCCAGTGGCGCAGTGGTTAAGTTTGCATGTTCCACTTCGGAAGGCCAGGGTTCGCCAGTTCGGATCCCAGGTGTGGACCTGTGCACTGCTTGTCAAGCTATGCTGTGGCAGCATCCCATATATAAAGTAGAGGAAGAGGGGCACAAATGTTAGCTCAGGGCCAGTCTTCATCAGCAAAAAGAGGAGGATTCACAGCAGATGTTAGCTCAGGGCTAATCTTCCTCAAACAAACAAAAAACAACAAAAATATAAAGAGGGGTAGAATTCAGTTACATTTGTAGATATTGGGGAAGTCATTAAGGAATAGTTTCACCTTTCTCTGTGAAGTAGGAGGTGAGGCAGTCTGCTAAGACTGAGTAGGGGTCTAACAGAATAAGAAGTCAAAATGAGATTTAACATAGCCACTACCATGAAAAGAGAAAAGAATTTCAAGCAGCACTGCAGGCTTATGAGTTTGGAGACAATGAATTTCTTATAGCACTAATAGTGTGATTCTTTGATTCCCTCTCTAGCACTTGCTTGAGCCAAAATCCAGGACTAAGACTGATCCAGGGTTTGTACTCTGTAGGGCACATAAACAAAAAGATAAAAGGCAAAGAAGTTAAAGGTATGGCAATAGAACACTTAAAGTGGATAAGGTGAAAAGACCAGATAAGTGAAAAAGGAAAAATCAGAGGATCCTGATGGAGGAGAATGGAGCAGAAGTCTAAGTGATGCCAAGGAAAGGTGTGGTGGGAACAATGGAGTAATAAAGCCGAGAGGAGTGAAGGCTGATGTCATGTATATGACATTAGAGAAGTGATTTTCCCCATTGATGGGCCTACCCATTGATAAACATACATCATATTGCATGTTTATGTTTCTGCAGATGTGCATAAGTTATAAATAGGATCAATTTTAAAATAGTACTTGATCTATAAAGTTTAATTCTTACTAACCTCAGGTTTACTGTTAAAAATTCTTTTCAAAATGTCCTGCTTACATGGTAAGCCACAAAGTCTTTAAATGATGATATAATAATTTGAATAAAGCAAAAAGTTAAAAACAACTGGTCTAGGTCAACCTGTTCATTTTACAGAAAAGGAAACTGGCCTCCAGAAATTAAGTGATCTACCCAAATTCAGCAACTTGCCATAGCAACAGAATTTTAAAAATAAAGGGAACTTAACAGAAAACATTTTTCCTGTATTGAAAAACAGCTCACTCTTGATTCTTCTGAAGAGAAATATTTTATAATTATCACCTTTCTTATAAAAACTAAGAATATTTCCCACAAATATTGAATTTATCATGCTTACTAATTAAATATTATCATGCTTATAAATATATTACATATGATTTACAAGGTCTTGCCTACATGTAGACCTAAATTTACAAATTCTATAAATTTTTTTGCCAAATGTTATGAAAGAAAAATATGCTAAGTCAACATAAATGCTACATTTTATTTATACTGCTAACTAAAATTATCCCATTTCTTCTATAATCTTCCTCAACACAGCACTACAGACAGCTACTAAGAGAAAAGATGGAAACTGGAGAGATGAACCCTGTCTGTCTTACCAGCAGTTTAACCCACTCAATTAGTATTTAAAAAAAAAAGCTCAGAATATGTGCCAAGCATTAAGCTGGAAAAACACTTAGATAGAACTGTCTGTGTTACCATCTACAGAATACTTAATAGATGTCCACAAATACTTGTTTATACGAAGAAGCAACTTCAGTCTTCTGATCAAAGAGTAAATATTCTGATTTATCCAATATGCTTCACCTAAGGATTAAAAATACTACCATACCAGGGCCAGCCCCATGGCACAGTGGTTAAGTTCGGTGTGCTCCACTTCAGCAGCCAAGGTTCACGAGTTCGGATCCTGCGCACAGACTTACACCACTTGTAAGCCATGCTGTGGCAGCAACCCATACACAAAATAAAGGAAGACTGGCAGAGATGTTAGCTCGTGGCTAATCTTCCTCAGCAAAAAAAATATATATATTACCTATTACTGTATCTCACTCTTCCTCCAGGAATTTTAAATCTGGCTGTGGAGATGAGACAGATAGACATTATTGTCTATATGCTATGAGTTAACCCTTGATCAGATACCAGAATTTTATACCCAACTGGATGTTGGCCAATAAAGTAATTATCTGGGAAACGGATAGTGAAAGCTCTAATCCACCAATGATATCATTATCAAAATACTCTATAATCTCCCCTTCACAGTTTCCCTCAGTCAGTTTCACCAAGAAAATCATTAATCATCAAATCTCACTTTTTAAACCAAGAGTTGCACTACTTCATTTATTCCCCAAAGTCAAACTCACATTTTTTTAACTATTCCACAAAAACCCAACCTCAAGAGGTGGTTTCTCCACACTTAATTCTTCCCAAAAGAACATCCTGAAAATTCTTAAAATTTCACAGTAAGAATTCCCAAAGTTTCACAAATGGGAGCAAGACCTCCTC
The DNA here is from genome assembly GCF_041296235.1 of Equus asinus. Taxonomy (NCBI): domain Eukaryota; kingdom Metazoa; phylum Chordata; class Mammalia; order Perissodactyla; family Equidae; genus Equus; species Equus asinus. Next base: position 99,010,611 of record NC_091796.1, on the reverse strand, counting down.
TAAGAATTACACTTGGTCCTCATTATTTGTAGATTCCATATTTGCATATTCTACTTGCTAAAACTGATTTCCAAACCCAAAATCAACACAACGCTTTCACATCATTCACAGACGCATAAAGTGGCAAAAGTTTTCTATCAGCCAATGCTGAGGTTAAATAAGGCGACATTCTGTCTTCTTGTTTCAGCTGTCATATTGTAAACAAGTGGCCTTTCTAAGGTCTATTTAGTGTCACATCTTTTACATTTTTGTACTTTTTGTTGATTTTGCTCCTTAAAGTGCCCCACATGCATAGTTCTGAAGTGCTGTCCAGAGTTTCTAGGCACAAGAAGACTATGATGTGTCTTACAGAAAAATATGCATATTAGATAAGCTTCATTCAGGCTTGAGTTATAGTGCTGTTGGCCATGAGTACGATGCTTATGAATCATGAATCGACGACATACATTAAATAAGGTGTCTTTAAACAGAAACACATGAAGCAAGGTTATGAATTAATAGGTTGACAAAAAGGTGACTAGAGGCTCACAGGAACCTAACCCTGTATTTGCTCTAAGAGCAATATTTTAATATTCACTAATTCAGTGTTCACAGTGACTTTATAGAACATAACTACCCCAAATAACACAAATCAACTATACCTCGAATGTGGCACCTTTATGCATGTAAAATTAAGTAACAAGACAGGGCAAAAGGGTTCATCCATGAAAATAAGCTATCATTTCCCAACACATAGCATTATTCCATGAGAATACTCAATAAATAAGAGTGTCAAATAAATGGTTCCGAAAATTAAGTGCTAAAGTTCTATGGAAAAGATTCCTAGAGATCAGTATTTTTCCCCAGCCAGGAGAAAAGTAAACCAGTCTTTTGTCATTAGTTGGAACACAGGGAGGCAGACATCAGAAGCTTAAACACAAAGTCATCAGAGTCAGAGAAGAAAAAACTAAGTTCAAAATGGGCAGCAGGAATGTGGTCTTGGTGAATACAAGAAACCAGAAGATTGAGTCTGTGTCCTGATGGGCCAGAGTTCTTTAAAGAGCCTAAGAACAGGTTTGCCACTAGTGAACAGAGAAAGTAGATCAAACAAATTAGTAAGATTTCAATTAGCCACTCTACTCATACCTTTAAATTTTAGGAGTATCACAAACGCTTTTCATGGTTTCCCTCTGAAAAATTATTTTATCCAATTGTGATAGTTAATTTTGTGTCAACTTGGCTAGGCCACAGTACCCAGATATTTTGCCAAATACTACTCCAGATGTTTCTGTGAAGGTATTTTTCGGATAGGATTAACATTTAAATTAGGAGACTTTGAGTAAGGTAGACTGCCCTCTATAACGTGGGTGGGCCACATCTAATCAGTTGAAGGCCTTAAGAAAAATACTGACTCCCCCTGAGGAAGTTAAATTCTGCTAGAATACTGACTTCAGACTCAAACTGCAACTCTTTCCCTACTCTCCAAGCCTGCTGGTCTACCCTGCAGATTTTCGACTTGCCAGCCTCCACAATTGTGTGAGCCAATTGCTCAAAATCAGTCAGTTTTTCTCCCTCTCTTTCTCTCTATACAGTCACGAGCCACATAATCATGTCTGGTCAAGGATGGACCGCATATACCACAGTGGTCTCATAAGACTAGTACCACATGTGTAGTGTGTAGCAGGCTACACCATCTAGGTTTGTGTAACTGGACTGCGTGATGTGCACGCAATGATGAAATCACCTAACAACACATTTCTCAGGACGTGTCCCGTCGTTATGTGAGGCATGACTGCATACACACACACGTACACGCATGCTATTGGTTCAGTTTCTCTGGAGAACCCTAATACACCAATATAAATTTCAAAATGGAAAGATAAGAATAGTAAAGCAATGAGAATGCAAGTTCTCCAAGCCCTACAAGAGGCAGGGATCCATTTCTGGCTTACTGGCCTTGGACACTATCTGCCACATCACAGGAATGCACTCCTTGCTGAATGAACGACTATTAGTAAACATACCTTCTCTTAACAATAAATCCTATTTATTGATTACTCTGTCTAAGGCACCATGCTAGGAAGTGTTTTATCTTTGTTCAATGTTTTATTCCCCCATAACATCCCTTCAAGATGAAAATTTTAAGTTCCTATCACAGAGAGAAGGAAATCGAAGCTCAAAGTTGCACTACACCGGCCAGTCACCCCAGTCAGCAGAGCGAGCTAAAATCCCAACAGCTGAACACGACTCTTCAAACTTGAAAGATGACATGGAGAGACTAATAGAATCAATAAATTAAGAGAGATATTAATAAAGTACACAGGTACTTACTAAATCCTGGAACGTAGAAATTTAAAGAAGCGTTTTAAGACAAATTAATTAAAAATTATATTTCTCAAATTAATAAAAAGTTCATTTCACAGTGAAAATCAGTGCCTGGACCTCACTACTGTAAGTGGCAGTACCAATGGGACACAAAAATGGTGGGAAGAACCATTTAACTGAACTTATGCTGCCTTGCTGCTACATATCCGGTCTTTCGATGATGTCACTGGAGACGTGCATTCGCTCCCATAATATAACCCTTGACGGCACCATCCCAGTCACTACGTCTGACCCTTCCCAGCAGTTCTCATTATTGCATTTTTCACGAGTAAATTTCCATCAGCTCTAAGGATGTTCAGAAAACAATCTGTGATCACATCTAATACCAAGCATGAACGTTTCCATTTTATTTAATAGTTTTCAATGACTATACAACGCATCTTTATAGAATGCACAGGATTAAAACAGTGCAAAACATTTCCCATAAACATCCGGTTATGAAAGCGAATACCCACAATGGCTGCATCACCAACCCAGCTAAGCGCCTTTTCTCATTTATGGAAGCCGCGGCCTTGTCTGAAAGCGCGCTGGACGCCAGCTGGGGCTGCACACGCTCTTCCGTCTACTGCCTTCTGAACTGCTTCAGGCTGCTCAGCACATAGCCACACGGCGTTAAGAAGGCGGTAAAAAAGACCACGAGCCCGACGCCCATTTCCTGGAACAGAAGATGCAAAGTGCTGTCAATGGGGACGGCTTCCCGGGCCAGACATTTTCTGCCCAACAGGACCGCCTGAACCGTTTTGAGGAATTTGGCTGTTGTCCTAGAAACGGGGGCCTGACGAAACCTAAAAAGCAGGCATTCCATTCCTCGACGACCCAACTTAAAATTTGTGGAAAAAACTCATTTTTCCTCTAACGGTTCCCCAGTTCCGACCTCCGAACGCTGGAACCTAGACGCTGCCCAGGATTCCCACCATTTTAGGGAACACGCTAAGTCTCGGCGACCAAGAGGGCGTTGGAGGGCGGCAGAGGCTCTGCGGCCAACGCCGGCTCCGCCCCTCGGACTCCGCGCCCAACACGCAGCCGCACGCAGGCCCGCCCCTCGGGCCCCGCCACGCGCGCTCGGTTCCCCACAGCGGCCTCGGAGCCCCTCAGACGGCGGGAGCCTCCTACGTGAGCGAGGGCCCCAGCCGACCGCCTCCCCGCCCGTCGGGGCGCCCCCGCCTCGGCCACACGCTCCCACCCGCCCCGTCCCGTCCGGGCGCCATGGCTGGTGCGCCCCAACTCACCACGGGCGACGCGGGCTCTCGGCGGCCACGGGGTTCCGAGTGGCCCAGGCGGCGGCCGAGCTGCAGGCCAAGCGGGATCACGCGGCGGCGGCGGAGGAGGAGGAGCAGGCAGAGAACGGGCAGGCGAGACATGGCGCGTTCGTCGAGGCGAGGCCGAGCGGACGGTATGGCATGGCACGCGCGAGGTAAGCCCTGACGGGATGAGCTCCAAGACTGACGTGGCCGATCTGCGCAGGCGCCCTGGGCCACGGACAGTGCCTGCTTGCCCTGTCCCCGCCCACGCCGGCTTAGCCCCGCCCCTTCCGCTCACTGCCCTGCTATGCTCCGCCCCTGCCCCGCCCCTTCCGCTCAACGCACTCTCCTCAGCCCTAAGCTCATTCGTATTCATTGCTGCCCCTCGGGCATTCTCTGTCTCATCCCGGTCCAAATACGGCACCCATCATCCCTCTGCTGCTAGATTGGGCTTCCTACTCCTCCCAAACTGCCTTCTCACCTGCCTGCCCTACCCAGCTTCCCAACACCATGCGCAGTATCTCAATTTTTTGCTGCGACACGTGAGGGATGCAGCACCCATTCGCTTCCCTTTATCTTTCTTTCTTCTCCACTTATACCTTTCAACGTGCCGTTACTTCTCATTGGCAAAATTTATAACTTTTATGCTTTGTTCTCTAATGTTGATTAAATCTTACTTACAGTGTCAATACATTAACTCCCAACTTTGAAAACCAAGAACGAGTATCTGTAGTGTGCTGAGGATATAAAAAATATTCATGGCAGAATCAAATAGAGCATTTGAACCCAACAGAGAAGACGATGTAATTATGTCACTAAACTTGCAGTTCTTGAAGGGAAAAATGGAATATATTGTGATTTTTAAATGTAATACTATAAGAAACCTTTATCTACTCTTTGAAAATGATCCAGTTTCTACACAATATTTTCTTTTTAGGCCTATTATACAGCCAGCATTCTAGAATTTCCTTTGATTTCCCTGTTTCTGCAAACTGGTATTTTCTTCTTTCTTAGAATCTTATTTCATTCTGCTATAATACATCTTTAAGCAATTCATTCAGAAAGGATCTATGAATGATAGATTCCTCAGCCCTTGGAAGTCAAAAAATCTATTTTGCTCCCTATTTAAATGCTCATTTGGCTAGCTATGGAACTCTGCCTCAAAATCATTGTCCCTCAGAAAACTTAAAGGCATTATTTCCTCTTTCTAGCAACTAGTATAACTGATAAGAAGCATGATAATATAATTCTCATCTCTTGATGTACCTTCCATGTTTTTATTTTTGAAATCTTTTAAGGGTTTCTTTTTGTCTTTGAGCTTGTGAAGTTTCTCCAAGATATGGCTAGATGTGGGTCTTTCTTCATTCACACTGATTGACAATGGGTGAGACTTTCAATTTGAATACTTGGCTCTTTCTTTGGCTCTGGGAGATCTACTTCTATTGTTTATTTTCTTCTATTTCCTCTATTCTCAATCTGAAACTCCTGTTAGATGGGTGTTGGCCCTTCTTGGTGGGTCTTCTTTGTATTTCAACTTTTCTCTTTTTTTTCTCCTTGTTTGACATTCTGGAAGATACCCTTGACTTTTTTTCTAGCCCTTCTATTGACTCTTTCACTTTAGAATTATATTTCTAACACTTATTAATTATTTTGGGGGTTTTTTTAGAGTGCCTATTCATATTTTATAGATGCACTGACACCTCAAGTTTCTCTGAGCATATTAATTTGAACATTTTTAATAGTTCTCTTCTGGTCTCTGAACTATTTCTGTTTCTTCTAGGGTGAATTCTGTTTATTCACTTTGGCCCTGCTGGTTTTGCTCAACTATCTTATGACCCTTGGTTGTCCTTTCATGTTTATGAATATGAAGGACCAGGTGAATTACTTGAGTTCTTTTCTATTACCAATCTCTCCCCAGAATGAAAATGCTGATTACATGATTGTGTGCAAGCTGAGTATGTCAGCTGCCAGGCAGGAAGACATCCTCCCTCACCCCTATGCCAAAGTGAGTAGGATTCTACATTAGACTTCCCAACTCCTGCCATCCCAGGAAATAACTTAGTTTCTTTAGAAGAATTTCTCTAGCCTCTGCCTAGGATAAACACTGCCAAAATACACACAAGGTTGGGGGAAGAGAAGAGGAGCAGTTGACCCACATATCCTTTCCACTGACTGTTTTCCATCAGTTACCTTGAACTGGTGCCTTTCCTCCCACTCCAGTTGTTTGTAGATGTCATTTTAAGTGGCTGGGATGCTGTAGAAAGATCCTCTCTTGTCCACTGCAGTTTCTTCTGTGCTGAGAGCTGTGGCTCCTTCTTCTCTGCTTTACCCATCAATAAGATCTCATCTACCTTCAGTCTTAGAGAAATTCACCAAAATCTTGGATTTGCTGATGTAGCCCTGCTTCTCCACCCCTTATTTCATTCATGGATTCATTTCCTCTTGTAATTCTTTACTGTAACTGTAATGGGTTTTCAGGAAGAGGGATTGGTAAACATGTGAGCTCATTCATCTACTTCAAAGTGGATGTCCCACTTGAATCACTGGGATTACTAAATGTCATGGGAAGCTACTAGAGGCTCTAAGTAGAGGCAATGTGATCTGATTTCCGTTTTTCAAGGATCACCCTGACTGCTCTGTGGAGAAATATGGGGTAAGAGGTTATTGCAGTAATTGACACCCACTAACCTCATGTGCTGTCTAATATAATATCCACCAGCCATAGGCCGCTTCTGAGCCCTTCAAATGTTGCAAACTGAATTTTTAATGTTATTTAAATTTAATTTGAAAACTGATACTTGATTCAGTTGTTGGAAAACTTTTAAATTGGGAACAACTGGCGTATTTGAATCTACTTTTTCAACTATAAACTTTATGAAATCTAAATGCAAATGGAGTATTTCAGATGAAAACTTAGCATCCAAAATGAAATGTGGCTGTAAGTGTAAAACACAAAGATTTAGTGCCTTAGTCTGTTCAGGCTGCTAAAACAAAGTAGCAAAGACTGGGTAGTTTAAGCAACAAACATTTATTTCTCACAGTTCTGGAGACTGAGAAGTCCAATATCAAAACATAGATTTGGTGTCTGGTGAGAGCTGCTTTCCGGTTCATAGACAGCTGCCTTCTCGTTGTGTCCACACATGGCAGAAGGGGCAAGGGATCTCTCTCGGGTCCCTTTTTACGAAGGCACTAATCCTATCCATGAGGACTCCATGCTCATGACCTAATCACCTCCCACAGGCCTCCCTCCACATACCGTCACACTGGGAGTTAGGATTTCAACATATGAATTTGGAGGGGAGAGGGAGAACATAAACATTCAGTCCATTGCATTTAGTAAGAAAGAAAAATGTAAAACATCTCATTGATACAGTTTTTATATTTCTTACATATCGAAATGATACAATTTTGGATAAATTTGGTTAAAAATAATAAACAATAAATATTGTACCTGTTTCTTTTTAGTTCTTTTAACACAGTAATGAGAAAGTTTAAAATTACACACAAGGTTCACATTATATTCCCCTTGGACCACTCTGCTCTAGAATCCTACCCTGACGGATCAGGTCGTGCATGAATGTGCCTGGCTACCCCCTTAACCTCTTCTCCTGGTCTCCACTCTCCCTTTTGTTCATGATGCTTGAGCCACACCAGCATCTTGAACCTACCTAGCTTTGTTCTGTCTCACTTGCTCGTCCTTGCCTAAGAAATCTGCCCTGGACACTCCCACGACTGACTCCCCTACATCATTCAGTTCTTGGACTACCCTGCAAGAAGCAGCCATCGCTCTGCTGCCAATTGCTTTCTTTTCCTCATGGCCCGTAACCACCATCTGAACTTATACATCTGATTTGGTAATTGTGTGTCTTCTTCACTAGGAGGTGGGCACTGCAAGAGCAAGAGTCTTGTCTGACTCGCTCACCCTGCAGCACCCCAAAGAGCACCTCACACGTAGATAGTACCCCATAAATATTTGTTGAAGGAATGCTCACACGTCTGTGCTCTCTTTTCCTTTCCCTACTAAAGACACTGTCTGGAGAGGGCGGAGGATTAAATGCTAGAGGAATTATACCCTCTCCCACGCAGCAGAAGCTAACAACGTAGGCAAGGGAGGCACTGGATTGTGAAGAGAGGAATTGAATGCATGATGGCACATTTTAACATTGGTCATTTCTTTTCAGCCATGAGGTTAACCACGAGAGAGCACAGCCAGATATTAATGTACAATTGTTCCCAGATGTTTCTCTCCTTCTGTGGGCCAAAGAGGACTCTAGTTTTGCCTACTCAATTTCTTTCTTTCCCTCATCCTCCAAGATAGGGGGAAGAGGAGTGTCAGAACTATCTCTTTGAACTCTTGTAATGCAGAATCAGGAGGAAAGGGGAAGGGGAGGACAGGAAGCCCAAGATACTATTGGGAGCAGTTTTTTAAAGAGTTGAAGAGAAAGGAGTGTGAAGAGTTGCACTGCGTGAGAAGAGTAGAAGAAAAATGAAAGGGAATTTTGAGGATCGTTGTAGTCTATGTATCCACTTTAGGATATCTGAAAAATTGCAATTAAAAAACTTGTAATTTTGAAATTGCTTTTGGGTCACAAATTATATGTCTCAATTGACATGTCTGAGCCTGGACCACATGGTCAATGACTGTAGATGTTTAGACCATTTATATTAAATGCAAATAAATGTAAATAATAAAAGGCAGAAGTTGTCATATTAGTTTTTTTTAATGATGCAACTATGGGGCTGGCCCGGTGGCACAGTGGTTAAGTTCACACATTCCACTTCAGCGGCCCGGGGTTGGCCGGTTCGGATCCCGGATACGGACAAGGCACCACTTGGCACGCCATGCTGTGGTACCACGTCCCACATATAAAGTAGAGGAAGATGGGCACGGATGTTAGCTCAGGGCCAGTCTTCTTCAGAAAAAAGAGGAGGATTGGCAGCAGGTGTTAGCTCAGGGCTAATCTTCCTCAAAAATAAATAAATGAATAAATTAAATATGCAACTATATACTGTCTAAAAGAAACCCACTTTAAAGATGAAGGTATAGATAGGCTAAAAGAAAAAGATATACTGTGCAAATGCTAGTTACAGAAAGCTGGAGTGGCTATACTATCAGACAAAGTAAAAATCAGAGCAAGGAATATTAGCTTAGAGGAGGAGAGACATTTCATAATGATTAAGGGATCAATTCATAAGAGGACAAAAAATACCAAAATGTATATGCACTTGATAACAAATTTTCAAAATACTTGAAGAAGGGGCTGGCCCCATGGCCAAGTGGTGAAGTTTGCATGCTTTGCTTGGCAGCCAGGGTTTCACCTGTTCGGATCCTGGGCCTGGACCTAGCACTGCTCATCAGGCCATGCTGACGCGGCATCCATATAGCAGAACTAGAAGGACCTACAACTAAAATATACGACTACACATTGGGAGGCTTTGGGGGAGAAGAAAAAAAAAGATTGGCAATAGTTGTTAGTGCAGGGCCAATCTTAAAATAAAGAAAAGAAAGAAAGAAAATAGTTAAAGAAAAAGCTGATAGAACCAAAAGGAAAAATAGACAAATCCACAATTATAGTTGGAGAATTCAAAACTCTTCTCTGAATAATTGACAAAACAAAGTAGACAAAAAATCATTAAGGATATGGAAACTTGAACACCTCCATCATATTGGAGTAACAGACATTTCTAGAACACTTCGTTTAACAATACCCAAACACACATTCTTTCCAAGTGCACATGTAATATTTACCAAGATAGAATATATTCTGTGCGATAAAACAAATCACAATAAGTTGAAAGGATTAAACTCCTACACAGGATATCTTTTGACAACAATGGAATTAAATTAGAAATCAAAACTAGAAAGGTATCTGAAAGAAAATCCTCAAATATTAGAAATCAAGCAACACACTTCTAAGCAACCCATAAGTCAAAGAAGAAGTCACAAGGAAAATTAGAAAATATTTTCAACTGCATGAAGATTACAACACAACACATCAGACTTTGTGGGATGTAGCTAAAGCAGTACTTACAGGGAAATTTTTGGCATTAAGTGAAAATATTTAGAAAAGAGGAACAGTGTAAATAAGCCTTATATCTCTACTTGTGAAATAAAAGACTTTCTTTCTTATTAAAGACTTTCTTTTTCTCTAGACAGGAGACCAGATGGAATATTAGAATGATGTTGGACTTTCAGTGTAACAAATCTAGGTTCAATTCCTGGCTTTGTTGTTTTTTAACTCTGTCACATTGGGCCACTTGCATCCTCTCACAGCCTTAGTTTCCTTGCTTGTGAAATTGTGTTAATAACACTTATATCTCAGGAATGCTGAGAGGATTAAATGTGCCTTTGGCATGTAGAGGGGCACACAATGGGTATCATACTTATTCATGTGTCACCAATAGGGGAGGGCAAATTGTGGGTTAGGGCACAGCAAACACTCGAAGTAGATCTAAAGAGGAGCCACGTAGGAAAAGTTGCTAACCCTGCAACCTAGAATCAGCTGTCATCTTGTTAGAGGAACTCGAACTACTGAATGGCCTAAATCAAGAGCTGTAGAGCCCAGGTAATGAGGTAATTTCTACCCTTGCACTTCTTTTTGTGTAGTATCTGTCTTCGTCTAGGAATCCTAGATACTTTCCTACAATTTTCTCTGAATGGTTCTTTTTTGGTTCCAATATTATTGACAGCTACCATATTCTGTGATCCTTTCTTTTCTGGGACCCACCTCTCCAGCATCTACATTGTGGTGGTAGTGGTGGTTGTTATTATTATTGCTATTATTAAACACTTCTAAAGCACTGACTCTGTGCCTGGTACTGCTCTAAGAACTTTACAAGTATTAACTCTCTTACTCTCCCATACACTTCTGAGGTAGGAGCTGATATTATCCCCATTTACAGATAAAGAAATTGAGAGACAGAAAAATCAAGCAAGTTGCCCATAGTTTCATTAGTGGTTTGTGAACTTTTTTATCTCAGGACCGCCTTGAAGATTACTGATGACTCTAAGGAGCTTTTGTTTATGTAGGTTATAACTAATAATACTTACTCTATTAGAAATAAAAACTAAGAAACGTTTAAAATATTTATTAATTCACTTAAAAATAACAGCAACAGGGGCCGATCCAGTGACATAGTGGTTAAGTTCGCACACTCCACTTCAGTGGCCTAGGGTTCATGGGTTCGGATCCCAGGCACATACCTCCACACTGTTCATTAGGCCATGCTGTGGCAGCATCCCGCATACAAAATAGAGGAATATTGGCACAGATGTTAGCTCAGAGACAATTTTCCTCAAGCAAAAAGAGGAAGATTGGCAACAGATTTTACCCCAGAGCCAGTCTTCCTCACCAAAAAGAAAATTATAATAACAGTAACAAACACATCACATACTAACATAAATAATGTTTTTATGAAATATATATATTTTTTTTAAATAGTGAGAATAGTGGCATTGTTTTACATTTTTAAATCTCTTAAATGTCAGGCTTAATAGATTAAGCCACCTGGATTCTCTCATCTGTTTTTGTGTTCAATCTGTTGTCATATTACATGTCATGCAGCCTCTAGAAAATGCTGCTCTACTCCCTTCAGAGAACGACTATAAGAGTCAAATAGCTTAGTATTATTAGGAAAATAATTTGTGCGAAAATTAATAAAGGGAAAGCTCATTTAAAATGGAGTCAGGAGGTAGGAGGGGGGAGCTCCCACACAGTACTACTCAAGGTCAGTTACAGGAAGGATTGTCAGTTACAGACCCCAACAAGAAGAATTGTCAACAGGAAAGAACCATCAATTACAGGCCTCTACAGGAAAGATATATATTGCTTCTCTTGGAGGAAATTGGCTAGCCCGGGAACTAAGCAGATGAGAACCTGTCATCCACCCTGAATTCTTGCTTTCCTCCAATAGACTTTTGTTTAAAACAACGTCTCCCAATTTCCTCCTTTTTGCTCTATAAAATAAATTCCCTTCCTTTTCTTCTTGAACTTGCCTATGGCCTTTGCTATAGCTTGCTTGTCCCAAATTGCAATTTCTCTGCTATTCCCAAATAAACCCATTTTGCTGGTAAAATAACAGCTGTATTATTTTTTAGGTTAACATTATTTGGTGTCAGAAGTAGGATCCAGAAAAGACTACCAACAACTTCAAAGCTGGTGAACAAACAAGCATCAGTACCCACACACTGAATCCATTGAGCTCAGTGCTTTCTCACCAACCCTGGAGTTTGAGGGTAAGTTTCTTCCTGATTTGAGCTCCACTCTTTTCGTGTCTTGAGCTCTCCAGGCTTTATTCAGGATCTATTTTACAAAAGCTTTGTCTTTCTGTATAAAGGCTTTTATCCTTTCTGTAAGTACTTGTTTGGCCTTTGGTCCAATTCCTTTTGGACCCAGGCTGTTCCTATTGGAACTGTGCTGTTTTAGCCTTTCAGCTGACTCCTTCAGGATTAGGCTGTTCCTATGGGAACTGGGCCATTCAGCTTCGGCTTGACTTCTTCAGAATCAGGCTGTTTCTATTAGAACTGTGCTAGCCTTTTGTCCAATTCCTTTGGAACAGGGTTGTTCCTACTGGAACTGTGCTGGTCTTTGGTTCAATTCCTCCTGGAACTGGGCTATTCTAATTGGAACTATGCTGGTATTTGGCCTACAGCCTGTTTAGGAATTTTTACTTTGCTCTAAAGAAAAACCTCTGAGAAATAGGATCCCCGTCATCTAAATATTTAAGGGCACCCCCTCCTTCAGGGACCCTGGCCGTTTTTATGTTTAAAAACTGCACTCCATCCTCATGACCGTTTCTAACTAAATGGACCAATTTAACCAAAAGGAATTTAGAAACACCAATGGCCATTAGTGGGCAATTTTGAACTCCCCTAACATACTTTTCTTAAAAGTAAGTTGGACAGCCAAGGCTCTAAAATTGTCAAAACTGAATGGAACACCTATTTGGATTGGTATTTTGAGGCTTCCAAATGTTATCAGATGTCTAAAATTGTCTCTCTACAAAATACAATTTCTAAATTAACTGAGGCAAACAATTTTTTAAAAGACAAAGTAGCTACAAAAAGACAGCTAAACGGATCCTTGAAGCATGCAAACAAACAAACAAAGAACAACCACCAACAACAAAATGTCTTTGGCCATCTGAACAGGTAATCTTAACTTAGTCCATCTGCCAGACACACAATTTGGATCCAACTGTTCTTTTGAAGTCTCTATCTTTGTGTCTGTCTGTATGTTATATGTGTATGTTATAGATGTGTGATATTTCTCTGCCTTCAAATGGTATTGCCAAAATTAATTCATAAAAAGAGCTCTATTTAATTGGCATAAAGAAAATTAAGTGTTCATATAACGTAAGTCCTCAGAAATGTAATAGAAACTAACCGAAATGTTTTCAGGCTCATGTGATCTGCAAAAATATGTATGGTGTTTTGTTTGTGTGTTTTTGGGTAGGGAGAAGGTATGAGCTATGAAGATACATTTTTGTTAACAAAAAATAAAGTAATTTTGTCCTAAAATAAACTGGTTACTAGAGTAAGAAAGGAAAAGATAGGGCAAATCTGAATATAAAAGAAAAGTTGGAGAAGATTTGTGAAACAGGAATCTTTTAAAAGAAATTCTATATACAATCAAGCTGAATAAGATTAAATAAAATTACTGTAAGGGTTTTGGAAGCTGCCTTTAATATCCATAGTGTACTTATGGAAAACTGGAACTTAATTTTCTTTTATCTCCTAAAAGTTATCTTCTCAACATCAAAAGGAGCTAAGGTTTTTTACAACTATTTAACTTTCTGTATTTGCATTTAACATTTTCTATTGTCAGTTGATTAAGTGAGTAATTCAATATTGTTTCACAGTGACCTTTGTAATCCTATTAAAACCTTTTGATAGTTTAGACAAAATTCCAAAAAATCACATTCTAAATAAAGTCTTTTTGACCTGAAAGCAACTTTGGAAATTTCCCAAAGGTCCCTGGGATGTCTCAAAGGATTTGTTCTCTTTTCTTATAAAAAGAGAGTTATTAGGCTTATTTGATATATCAAATTATATCGGAAGCACTGTCACATAAATGATGATAAACCTTCTTAGGTTATATTATATAGGTGAAGATTATTAAAATAAATGTTCTAAAGATTGTATGAAAATTCCTAGAATTTCAATATGTCCTGATATATTATCAGTCACAATTTAAAAATATGTCACAGAAGTGACCAAATTTATTTGTCAGTTATGTTATATTGAACCTGCATCAGATCCTTAAACATTGCTATTTTTCAGTCTTTTGTCATTATCAACAGTTATTGCTTTACTCCGGTGCTTTTATGAAAATGTTTCATCTTAAGAGCAATTCATGGAAGAGATTCTAGATTGCAGGTGTTCGATAACTTTAGGATCATCACACTGAACTAGATTTAAAGTACCTTCTTTTCTGCTCTCTCTTGAGAATAACATATCTTTACAATAGGAGTTAAAACATTTATCTTTTTCTCCCTACCTCATCCCTCCAGGATTCAGAAACTCTTAAGTATTCCTTACGTGTATGTGCGTAAATCAACGAGAACCTGTTCTCCTATGATGGGACACATCAGAAATATTGGTCATATTATCGTGGCTTTGACTGGAATGTCATATTTGAGAAAGATACACATAGACTCAAATATTTACTATGCTTATCTTTGATAAAAATGGGGATAATCGTGGAGAGAGGAATTATGTCTGCAACTTTGTAGATATTAAATTCTAGTCCTATTAATTGTCTTTAAGATTTTGTTATATACCTGTAAGCTGGACTAAACCCCAAATTCTTCTAGTTTCCTTAAACGCCTGCCTATTACTCTCCAAACTAACGTTTCCAATTTTCTTACTGTTCACTACCTAGATGGCAGTTAAACTTCAGGAACTCTAACTTGGGTACACATCTCACAGCTATAGAGGCTCCACCTGACATCTGGTCCTGTACAGATGCTGGAGACCTCCAAGCCAAATTGACTAAGAAAAGAAGTAGCCAATATCTGAGGCAGACAGCTTTCCCAAGACCTCAGGACCAGGCCTGAATACCTTTTTCTCACTGTTTCTTATTCTCTCTCTTTCGTAGAAAGAAGATGCCCTTGTTCACATTTCCCAGACCCTTGCAAAAAGGGAAAACCTCTTCTTTGTCACAGGCTTTTGCCTTCTGAGATTCTGTCAATGTTGCTGCCTCACAGGGTTGATCGTCCTGTTCAGGAAATAATTCTTTCATTTGTTATGAGCTTAATATTGTAATTTGTGTTTGGTCTATTGAGTCTTTAGAGTGACAACTGGTTTTATCACCAGTTTTAACTTTTGAGATTGATCATTTATTTGTTGGGCCAGAACCTTCACGTGTGTTCCCAGCTTCAAAACCATGGGAAAACTCTTTTTAAAAGTTCTGACAACTGAACATGTAGGTATAAGATGAATGTCTTATCGTCAAGAATCTCATTCCTCACAGGATCCTGGGCAGTTTAATTGCAAGACACGTCAATTTCCTGAGCGTTTAGAAAGTTCAGAATTCACAGAAGTCTTTTATTTGAACTATTAACTGACTTTGAATTTTTATCAAAATTCATGGTCTCTGAATTTGCAACCTTACAGCCTGTATTATTGGATAACACATTTAGTTCCAAATGACTCTGAGATTACGGTACTGTTTTTAAATGTCTTTGGAGTTTTGCTGTTTTATGATGATTTCACTAGCTATTCTTCATGTTCATTCCTGAACTGTGTGTCCAATGTGCTCAGTTAATTCTTTCAGTTTGAGTGTGCCCTTGCTATATTCACTATTCTGTTTTGCCTTCATGGCCCCCTTAAGTAGAAACTTCCAGGAGGCATACATAACTCTGGGTTTACCCTTGTAGAGAGAGCCTTTTCTCCCCTAGATTGGAGTGAATGCCAATGAAAACATGATTAGAAATCTCTCCTTAACATTAGGAGAGCTAGCCGATGCCACAGCCAAAAATAGTAGCAACCCAACAATAATCACTTACAGTTGTTGACTAAGGTAGTTTTAGACAATCACATAACCCTCAATTCCCCACTTGAGCAGGAAGGCATTGGTGTGATAGCAGACATCACCTATTACACATTGATAAACTCCTCTGGGGAAACAGAAACTCAATTGCATAGAATCAGGGAGCAAGTGCACTTGTTGAGACAAGTCTCACTTGACTCTCCATGGTTTGTTCAGTTGGCTACCTTCAGGTTTAGGCTCCAAGTTTAGAACTGTTATACATTCATGGCTCACTTAACAATGGGCATACATTCTGAGAAATGCGTCATTAGGAAATTGTGTTCTTGTGCAAACATCATAGAGTGTACTTATATAAACCTAGATGGTATAGACCACCACACACCTGGGCTAGATGGTATAGCCTATTGCTCCTAGGCTACAAACTTTACAACATGTTACTATATTGAATACTGTAGGCAATTGTAACACAATGGTATTTGTGTATCTAAACATCTGAACGTAGAAAAGGTGCAGTAAAAATATGATATAAAAGATAAAAAATGGTACACCTGAACATGGCACTTACCATGAATGGAGCTTGCAGGACTGGCAGGTGCTCTTGGTGAGTCTGTGAGTGAGTGGTGAGTGACTGTGAAGGCCCAGGACATTAGTATACATGCTGTACGCCTTATAAACACTGTACACTTAGGGTACACTAAATTTACTGAAAAAATACTTTTCTTTCTTCAATAATAAATTGACCTTACCTTACTGTAACTTTTTTACTTTATAAACTTTTCAATTTTTTAACTTTTTGACTCTTTTGTAATAACACTTAGCTTAAAACAAAAACACGTTGTACAGCTGAACAAAAATATTTTCTTTATGTCCTTATTCTATTAACTTTTTTCTATTTTTAAAATTTTTAATTCTTTTTTACTTTTTAAACTTTTTTGTTGAAAACTAAGACATGCACACGTGAGCCTAGGCCTACGCAGGGTCAGGATCATCATTATCACCGTCTTCCACCTCCACATCCTGTCCTGCTAGAAGGTCTTCAGGGTCAGTAACATGCATGGAGCTGTCATCTCCTATGATAACAATGCCTCTTCTGGAATACCTCCTGAAGGACCTGCCTGAGACACCTATGTCTATGGTGGTTTTCTTGGTTTGTTCCTTTTTTATCATAGATTTTCTTGTAAGCAGATAATGCACGAGGAAAATTCCTCTTTATTGATGAAAACCTTTCAGCACTGAGGTCCATGTTTTAAAACTTTTTAAGGAGCTTGTTGAGGTCTCCTTCTGAGGTTTCCTTTTCTCTTGCCTCTTCTTCGGTTATGCGTTCCTGTTCCATTACCAACAACTCGGCATTAGTCAATTTCTCAGGAACCACCTCTAGGAGTGCTTCATTGTCATTCTCACCCACACCATGTTAAAGTCGTTTGCCATCACAACCATAGATTTGTTAGTTTTTGCAACTTCCTCATCCTTAGCAAATCCTATGTATTCATGGACAAACCTCTTGAGTGTCTGCTTCCAGATGCCTCTCATACACTTCTTGATGACATCACCCCAAACCCAAGCAAGGTTCTTGATGCAGTCATAGATGTTGTCGTAATCCTTCCAAAATTGTATCCATGTCTTCTCGTTGTCTTCCTCAGTTGCAGCAATAGCCTGGGCAAAAGATCCTCCTCAGGCAGCAGTTCTTAAAAGCTGCTATAACTCCTTGATCCATTGCTTGGATCAAAGAGGTGGTGCTTGGAGGGAGAAACACCACTTTGACATTGGCATGAAGATCACCAATAAAAGGAGGGTGTCCAGGAGTTCTATGAACATTAAGCAAAATCTTTAAAGGTATGTTATTCTCCCAACAGTACTTCACCATTTTGCTGTCATAGCAATTCAGGAGGTCATCCTGGAAGAGGAACTGGGTCGTCCATGACTTCTCGTTGCTCCTGTAGTACACTGGTAGTGTGTGCTTATTGATAGGCTTCAAGGCCCTAAAGTTCTCACTGTGCCAGATCAGAAAGGGTTTCAATTTGTAGCCCACGACATTGCCCATAAACAAAACTGTTACCTTGTCCTTAAAAGCCTTGAAACTTGACTATGACTTGGCCTCCTTAGGGATCAAACTCCTTTCAGTCATCCATTTCCAGAATAGGGAGATTTCATCCACATTGAATATTTGCTCTGGCAAGTAATTTCCCTCTACAATCAGCTTATCTAGTTTCCAAAATTTTTTCAGCTACCTTCACATCAGCACTCACAGACTCACCACCACTCACTTTCACATTATGCAATGAATAGTGATTCTTGAATTGTTTAAACCACCCAGAGCTAGCAGTAAATTCAATATCGTAGTTAGGTCCAGTCTTTTCTTTCAGCATTGGAACACACTTTTTGCTTTGGCTGTGATCATCATGGTGCTGAGAGGGATACACTTCCATGTCTGGTCTTCAATCCAGGTCATTAGAAGTTTCTCCATGTCGGATATAGGCCCTTCTTGAATTTTCGTTCGTCTCCTTGCCTTCAATGAAGCAGATAATTGGACAGCTTTTGTCACTTTGTTCTTGTTCTTCAAGATCATAGCTATGGTGTAGTAAGACATGCCTGACTAGCGAGCAATAACCATCACTGATGTTCCATCTTTGTAGTCCTTAATCACTTTTAATTTTGTTTCCAAGTCAGTCACTCAAGGTGGCCTCTTACTGGCGACATTAGTAGTAGATTTTGTACACTTAGGGGCTATGATAAACAAAACAGCATGAGATTAAATCAAGCACAAGAAAAAATGGTGCAATTAAGAGCATGGTAAACACGAGATGTATAAGGCTGCTGCCAGCGTAACACAGCATACTGTTTTACAGTAAACTTTCTTTATAAGCAGAAAGAGTACACTCTAAAATAACAATAAAAAGTATAATATATTAAATACATAAACCAGAATATAGTCATTTATTATCATTATCAAGTATTATGTACTCTACATATTGTATATGCTATACTTTTATATGACTGGCAGTGCATTGTTTGTTTACACCAGCATCACCACAAACACTTAAGTAATGCATTGTGCTGTGATGTTATGATGGCTACAACATCACTAGGCAATAGGAATTTTTCAGCTCCATTACAATCTTATGGGATCACTGTTGTATATGTGGTCCATCATTTACTGAAACGTCATTATACAGTGCATGACTGTAATTGTCATGTTACTCTTGACTCTGTTTTGTGTAATTATTTAAGTTTTATACTTTTTGCCTGTCAGTCCTTTGTAAAATAATATACCTAATAAGGTGATGTTGGTCCAACACTTTGAGATAATCTCCAACAACTATGACCTTGAGAAGATACAGGCATTAGACGGCAAGTAACTGTGAGTTCTCACTCCTATCCCTCCTTGTTACTCAAATGTGACCTCAATAGGTTTCTGATGTGTGCACTTTTTCTCCAATGTGGGACATGACACCCAGGAAAGGTCCTTCCTGACATCAAGGGACAAAAGGCCACTGAATCTGGAAAAACCTAACTCTTGATTAGCAATGCTTTTGGAGAAAAATCTTAACCAAAAGGGGAAAAAGTGTGAATTAACAAAGGGAAATCTCATTTAAAATGGAGTCGGGAGGGGACTGGCCCCGTGGCCGAGTGGTTAAGTTCGCGTGCTCCGCTGCAGGCGGCCCAGTGTTTCATCGGTTCGAATCCTGGGCGCGGACATGGCACTGCTCATCAAACCACGCTGAGGCGGCATCCCACATGCCACAACTAGAAGGACCCACAACGAAGAATATACAACTATGTACTGGGGAGCTTTGGGGAGAAAAAGGAAAAAAATTAAAAAAATCTTAAAAAAAAAAAAATGGAGTCAGGAGGCCGTGCAGTACCACTGGAGGTCACTTACAGACCCCCAACAAGAACAATCAAGAAAGAATTGCCAATTACAGGCTTCAACAGGAAAGATGTATATTACACCTCCTGGAGGAAATGGACTAACTCAGAAACTAAGTCAATGAGAACCTGTCATCGCCCTGAACTCACTTTCCTCCAGTGGACTTTCATTCAAAACAACTCCTCCCAATTCCCTTCTTTTTCTCTGTAAAATAACGTTCTTTTCATTTTCTTGTTGGACTTGCCTATGGCCTTTGAGATAGCTTGCTTGTCCTAAATTGCAATTTCTCTGCCATTCCCAAATAAATTCATTTTTCTGGTAAAATAACAGCTGTTTTAATTTTTAAATTAACAATTATTCCTTTTTAGTGAATATAATTTTGACATTGTGGGGCCCCCAAAAGGGTCTGGGGACTCCTACATCCCCAGACATAATTTGAGCACCTCTGGGTTACATATGAGTCCTGTAAGAACTGATTAGTACAGCCTGTCCTCATTTCCTGGCCACAGTTGATTGGTTGAAAGTTGGGCTCCTGACTCAAATATTGGGCCAAAGAACCCTTCTCCAGGGATGTTATGCTTGGGACCAGGGGGCTGGAACTCAGACTCTTTTATACAATGAATAGTCTAATTTGGGAGCCATGTTTTTTTCTCTACCCATGGAGAAAGCCCTTCCACAGTGAGTTAATAATGAGGCTAAGCTGCGGAAAGCAACAGAGAGAAGTGACGGAGGGAACATCTGACCATATTCAAACCCCTGGTTCTCACTATTCCTAAAGCTCAGACACTTTCCTGTCCTTGAGTTTTGGGTCACTCTTTATTTTCTTGGTGATAAATCCCACTTTCGGCTTAAACTAATTGGAGCTGGATTTCTATCATTTGCAACCAAAAGAGTCTTAATGAAGACTATATTAAGTCTTTTTTTCTTCAGATTTTCCCCCTTTTTAGTTAGAAAAAGGTAACAGAAATGCTGAAGTTAGCTAAGAAAGAACCCAATAGGAGACAAACCTGGCTGCACTAATTCTAACCTTGAGAAGTTTAGACTAGAGTGCAGCTGATGTGAGAATCAAGCATTTTAGGCCTTTCTCTGTGGAAAAAAACCTTAAATTACTTTTGACACTGTCAGTAAATCTGACTCCCAATTCAGCCACAACACAATTAAGCTCCCTGCCGCCCACCCCCACCCCAGGAGGTGGCACTTTTAGCTTCTCAAATTACCAGTACAAACAACCTTCCTCGGTTTCATTTCTCCAAGTCACAAAAGACTAGCACTGTTAACTCAAACCTCTACAGTTTTCAATAAAGGGTTTAGTGGGCCCTGGATTGAATATATTCTCAGTGACCTACAACTTGGGACCTTCCTGCTGCAGTTATATAAAGGACATAATTAGAGCTGTAGCCTAGAGATCAGGTTTTTTGAGCTCTATGCATACAATGAAAAAGAAATGTACCCACTTCTTTTTAATGTGATTTTTATAAATGTTCATGTTCTAAATAAATTGGTGTTAGAGTTCTAGAAAATTATGTAACGTATTATGACTATCCTCAGTCTCAAACATCTTGAATTCTCTCCTCTCTAGAAAAACACATTTAATTGCTGTTCAAGGACCAAAGGTCTTTGAGGAATGCAGTGCCTCTCTCTGGGTCTGTTTGTGTCTGTCTTTACAATTGCATGACCTCAAAGACAGAGGAACTCAGATAAGCAAGCAGCAGGAGCAGAAGAGTTGCAAAGGTGAGAAAAACATTCAGTTATGCAACTGGTAACACCAGCAATGCACTTTTGAATTGAAAACACAGTGGTAATATAAGATTCAACAAAAAATCCTGAGATATAATCACCAAGACAAAAAGTAGCAGATGTTGGAGAGGATGTGGAGAAAAGGGAACCCTCACACTGTTGGTGGGAATGCAAACTATGCAGCCACTACAGAAAACAGTATAGAGACTTCTCAAAAAATTAAAAATAGAAATACCATATGACCCAGCTACCTCACTACTGCGTATTTATCCAAAGAACTTGAATCAACAATTTAAAGAGACTTATGCACCCCTATATTCATCACATTATTCACAAGAGCCAAGAAGTGGAAACAACCCAAGTGCCCATCCACAGATGATTGGATAAAGAAGATGTGGTGTATATATATACAATGAAATACTACTCAGCCATAAAAAGAGAAAAAATCATCCCATTCCCAACAACATGGATGGACCTGGAGGGTATTATGTTAAGTGAACTCACCCAGACAGAGAAAGACAAACACCATATGATTTCACTCATATGTGGAAGACTAACACACGGACAAAGAGAACAGTTTATTGGTTACCAGGGGAAATGGGGTTTGGGGGTGGGCACAAGGGGTGAAGGGGTACATTTATATGGTGACTGACAAATAATAATGTACAATTGAAATTTCACAATGTAATAAATTATTATGACCTCAATAAAAAAAAAAAAGAATCCTGAGAAAGAATTGCCCTTAGGTGGTTCAAAAGATAATCTTGGCCTTCCAAATTCACTCTTTTGAACTTGTGCAACATTGTTATTTCTATTTAAATCTATTCTTTCTTCAAAAAGATTATGTGATGATAAAAACAATTTTCGATTTTGTACACGACTTTTTCGTTTTTAAGTTTCACATTCCTCTTCCTCTTCTGAACTACATTCAGAAATTCATCAATGGATTTCTGTTATGCTGGAGTGAAAAGAGGCTGGCAGTCGGAGCCAAAAGATCAAAGGTCAGCCCTCAGCCCTATCATTTACTAGCTGCAGAGCCTCAGACAAATAAAGTAAGTACAATAATATTTCTCTTAAAATGCTGAAATTCTTAACCAAATCAGGCAAGCAGATGTAAAACATGAGATCAATCACACCCAAACATCTTGATTGGGAAAAATGAGGAATTATGAGGAAGAGGGTAGGTGGGAGATGGGTGATAGACCATGACAATGTGTGAGAATGTGCCTTGAAGTAGGATGCTGAGTAAATGGAGGTGAATTCCATCTTTAAGTTTTGTGGAGAAAACATATCCTTCCAAAGGATTAAGAATTGGCTGGTACCGTTGTTAATTAGACCTCCTCCAGAATGTTCTGTAGATCTTAAATACTTAGGATTGTATCACCACTACTCATCCTTGCTTTTCTATGTAGTTTAGATCTTACATATCTATAAACCAAATGGTTTAGCTTTGCTTGTTTTTGTATTTTATAGAATTTTAAATGACATTATTTGATGTCTCACTATGAAAAAAAATCTATTAACTAAATCATGACCCAGTGCCAAGAAGTCATCACTTGTAAGACAACAAATCTCAACATTGTTTAAAAATGTAAAAATAAAAAAAGTGCATCTTAGAAAGGGTGAAATACAATACATGGCATTATCTTGTATGATTACTTTTGTGTCTTGCTTCTTTAGCTTAACATCCTGTTTGTGGGACCAGCCTCGTGGCCAAGGGGTTAAGTTCATATGCTCTGCTTTGGGGTTCAGGGTTTCTGTGGTTCGGATCCTGGGCACGGACCTAACACTGCTCACCAAGCCATGGTGTGGTGGCGTCCCACATGCCACAACTAGAAGGACTCACAACTAAAATATGCAATTATGTACTGGGGAGGCTGTGGGGAGAAAAAGGAAAAATAAAATCTTTATTAAAAAAATCCTGTTTGTAATTCATCCATGTTTTTTATAGCTCAAGTTCATTTAACGCATGAATATACCACATTTTTTTATCCATGCTATTGTTGATGAATATTTGAGTTGTCAGTTTTCAACTCATATAAAAATGCTACTATGAACATTCTTGTTCATATCTCCTGGTTCACATGGGCATAAGTTTCTCTGTATACCCAATAGTGGATTTGCTGGACCATAGGAAAAGCCAATTTTCATCTTTTTTAGGTAATGCCAGACTGCTTTTCCAACTGGTTCTTCCTGTTTTTCCTCCCACCAACAATGGAGAGAGTTCCTATTAATCTATATCCTTACCAACTCTTGGAATTTTCCCCATCTGATCAGTCAGTAGTGTCATCTTATTGAGCTCTAATTTGTACTTCCTTTATACTAATGTGGTTGAGCAAATTCAATTAGTCTTATTTGGATTTCCTTATTTCTTCAGGCCTTTTGCCCATTTTCTATGTGGTTGTCTTTTTCTTCCTGAATTGTGGGACTTCTTCATGTATCCTGGATGTAAGCCTTTTTTTGGTTTTATGTATTGCAGATATCTTTTTCCATTGTGTGACTTACCTTTTCACTCTTCTTATTGTGTATTTTGATGAACTGAAGGTAGTGTTTTAAATGTAGTAGAATCCATGTGTAGGGGAGGCAAAACTTTACCTCTCCTCTTTTAGGGTCTTGGCCTGGACTGAGAATTAAAGTGGCATAAACAGATTAACAGAAAAAAGGCATACAAATTTTTACCTGTGCATAGGAGCCACCAGAGGAAAGTGAAGACTCAAAGAGCAGTTAGAGCTGAATGTTTATATACTAAGTTGGACAAAGAGTAGTAAATAGTGAAAAGGTGATAAGACAAAGGGGCTTGGGCTAGACCAGTTAATCATGGCAAAGTGATTACAAAGATAAGGGTTAGTTTAACAAGATTTGTTCGTATAGATTTCCCTCATCCTTGATTCTCATCTCCTGTGATAAGACTGTGTCTTTCCAGTGGAAGCAGTAACTAAATTCTATCTCTATGCAGAGGCACAAATACACGCCATTAAGCAGTATTAAAAAAATGCATTAAATCTCCAGAACAGAAGGAAAATGATAAGTACCCAGAAAACAATCCCAAAGACAATGAAATCTATAACCTAAATGATGGTGATTTCAAAACAGCCATTATTAAAAAACTCAATGAGTTAAAATAGAATTTAGATAGACAACTCAATGAGTTCAGGAGCTATGTCACAAAAGAGCTTGATACCATATAGAAGAACCAATTAGAAATACTGGAGATGAAGAACACAATGGAGGAGATTAAGAAAAATCTGGACTCTCTGAACAGTAGGGTCGATAATATGGAGGACAGAATTAGCAATTTGGAGGATAGGAGTATAGAAATGCTGCAGACAGAGGAGGAGAGAGAACTAAGACTAAAAAGAAATGAAGAAACTCTCTGAGAATTATCTGACTCAATTAGGAGATGCGACATAAGGATTATAGGTATACCAGAGGGAGAAGAGAAGGAGAAGGGGCCCGAAGGCCTGTTCAAAGAGATAATGGCTGAGAACTTTCCAAACTTTGGGAGAGAGATGGAACTTCATGTGACAGAAGCCAATAGATTGCCAAACTTTATCAATGTAAGAAGACCAACCCCAAAGCATATAGTAGTGAAGCTAGCAAAAGTCAACGACAAAGAGAAAATACTAAGGGCAGCCAGGCAGAAGAAAATAACCTACAAAGGAACCCCCATAAGGCTATGAGAAGATTTCTCAGGAGATACTTTACCTGCTAGAAGAGATTGGAATGAAATATTCAAAACTGTGAAGGACAAAAACCTGCAGCCAAGGATACCCTACCCAGTGAAAATATCTTTCAAATACGATGGAGAATTAAAAACTTTCCCAGATAAACAAAAGTTAAGGGAGTTCATTGCCACAAGACGTCCTCTTCAAGAAATGCTCAGGAAGAACCTCATACCTGAAAAATCAAAAAAAGGAAAGGGGTTACAAAACCCAAAACAAAGGAGATAAGCAGAAGGACAATGAGAGTAGCAGCTCTCCATCAGAATAGGTTAGCAAAAGTTAAATAAAACATTAAAGAGAAACGGAACAGAAACACCAAGAATAAATATAACCTTGTCGTTTTAACCACAAACTCACAATACAAAAAGGAAGAGGAAAAAAAATCTGACAATAACAACCTAGAAGAGGAAGAGAAAAGGGATGGAAGGTTTTAATTTAAGGAAATAAGAGGCTATCAGAAGAAGGACTATCTCATCTACAAGATGTGTTACACAAACCGCCTGGTAACCACTAAAAAAATAACAAGAATAAAGACACAAACTACAAATAAGAAGAAACCCAATATAGAAATTTACCTACCTGAATTAGGAATCCAAAAATCATGTGACGAGAAACAAAGGAAATGCAAAAGAACTGGAAAACAAGTGATAAAATGGCAGCAGTAGGCCCCCACGTTTCAATAATCACTCTAAATGTAAATGGATTGAACTCTCCAATCAAAAGACACAGAGTGGCAGGATGGTTCAAAGAATAAGATCCAACAATATGCTTCCTCCAGGAAACACACCTCAGCCCCAAAGACAAACACAGACTCAGAGTGAAGGGATGGAAGACAATACTCCAAGCTAATAGTGAACAAAAGAAAGCAGGTGTTGCCATACTTATATCAGACAAAGTAGACTTCAAAGCAAAACAGATTAAGAAAGACAAAGAGGGGCAGTATATAATGATAAAAGGGACACTCCACCAAGATGACATAACACTTATAAATATATATGCACCCAACACAGGAGCACCAAAATTTGTAAAGAAACTATTAACAAAAGTAAAAGGAGACATCAACAACAATACAATAATAGTAGGGGACCTCAACACCCCATTAACACCAATAGATAGATCATCCAGACAGAAAATCAACAAGGTAATTATAGAATTAAATGAAAAATTAGACCAGATGGACCTAATAGATATATATAGAACACTTCATCCAAAAACAGCAGGTTACACGTTCTTCTCAAGCGTGCATGGAACATTCTCAAAGATAGACCATATCTTGGGAAACAAAGCAAGCATCAATAAATTCAAGAGGGTTGAAATAATATCAAGCATCTTTTCGGATCATAATGCTATGAAACTAGAAATCAACTACAAGAATAAAGCTGGGAAAGGGACAAAAATGTGGAGACTAAACAACATGCTACTGAACAAACAATGGATTATTGAAGAAATTAAAGAAGAAATAAAATATTATCTGGAGACAAATTAAAATGAAAATACACCATACTAACTTATTTGGGACGCAGCAAAGGCAGTCCTAAGAGGGAAATTCATTGCAATACAGGCTTACCTCAATAAGCAAGAAAAATCTTACATAAACAACCTCAAACGGCACCTAACAGAATTAGAAAAAGAACAAACAAAGCCCAAAGTCAGCAGAAGGAGGGAAATAATAAAAATTAGAGCAGAAATAAATGATATTGAAACAAAAAA
The DNA here is from genome assembly GCF_041296235.1 of Equus asinus. Lineage (NCBI taxonomy): Eukaryota > Metazoa > Chordata > Mammalia > Perissodactyla > Equidae > Equus > Equus asinus. The sequence continues at coordinate 98,983,976 of NC_091796.1, read as the reverse complement.
GACAGTAGAAAGGATCAATGAAACAAAGAGTTGGTTCTTCGAAAAAATTAACAAAATCGATCAACCCTTAGCCAGACTCATTAAAGGAAAAAGAGAGAGGTCTCAAATAAATAAAATTAGAAATGAGAGAGGAGAAATCACAACAGATACTGAAGAAATACAAAGGATCATAAGAGAAAACTATGAAAAACTATATGCCAACAAATTGAACAACCTAGAAAAAAATGGATAAATTCCTAGACTCTTACAACCTCCCCAAACTGAATCAGGAAGAAATAGAGAATCTGAATAGACCAATCACAAGTAAAGAAATTGAAACAGTAATCAAAAACCTCCCCCCAAAATAAGAGTCCAGGACCAGACGGTTTCTCTGGAGAATTCTACCAAACATTCAAAGAATCCTTCTCAAACTATTCCAGAAAATTGAGGAAGGTGGAGCACTCCCTAACACATTCTATGAAGCCATCATCACCCTGATCCCCAAACCTGACAAGGACAACACAAAGAAGGAAAACTACAGGCCAATATCACTGATGAACATAGATGCAAAAATCCTCAACAAAATTTGGGCAAACTGAATACAGCAATACATTAAAAAGATTATACACCATGATCAAGTGGGATTTATACCAAGGACACAGGGATGGTTCAACATCCGCAAGTCAATCAACGTGATTCACTACATTAACAAAGTGAGAAACAAAAACCACATGATCATTTCAATAGATGCAGAGAAAGCATTCGACAAGATCCAACATCCATTTATGATAAAAACCCTCAGTAAAATAGGTATAGAAGGAAAGTACCTCAACCTAATAAAGGCCATAGATGACAAACCCACAGCCAACATCATACTCAATGGGCAAAAACTGAAAGCCATCCCTCTGAGAACAGGAACAAGATAAGGGTGCCCACTTTCACCACTCTTATTCAACATAGTACTGGAGGTGTTGGCCAGAGCAATTCGGCAGGAAAAAGAAATAAAAGGAATCCAAATAGGCAACAAAGAAGTAAAACTCTCGCTGTTTGCAGATGACATGATCTTATATATAGAAAACCCCAAAGAATCCATTGGAAAACTATTAGAAACAATCAACAGCTACAGCAAAGTTGCAGGGTATAAAATCAACATACATAAATCGGTAGCATTTCTATACGCTAACAATGAACTAACAGAAAAAGATCTCAAGAACTCAATCCCATTCACAATCGCAACGAAAAGAATAAAATACCTTGGGATGAATTTAACCAAGGAAGTGAAAGATCTATACAATGAAAACTACAAGACTTTCTTGAAAGAAATTGATGATGACATAAAAAGTTGGAAAGACATTCCATGCACATGGGCTGGAAGAACAATCATAGTTAAAATGTCCATACTACCTAAAGCAATCTACAGATTCAACGCTATCCCAATCAGAATCCCAATGACATTCTTTACAGAAATTGAACAAAGAATCCTAAAATTCATATGGGGCAACAAAAGACCCCGAATTGCTAAAGCAATCCTGAGAAAGAAGAACAAAGCCAGAGGCATCACAATCCCTGACTTCAAAGCATACTACAAAGCTACAGTAATCAAAACAGCATGGTACTGGTGCAAAAACAGGTGCACAGATCAATGGAACAGAATTGAAAGCCCAGAAATAAAACCACACATCTATGGACAGCTAATCTTCGACAAAGGAGCTGAGGGCCTACAATGGAGAAAAGAAAGTCTCTTCAACAAATGGTGCTGGGAAAACTGGACAGCCACATGTAAAAGAATGAAAATTGACCATTCTTTTTCACCATTCACAAAAATAAACTCAAAATGGATCAAAGACCTTAAGATTAGGCCTGAAGCAATAAGTCATCTAGAAGAAAATATAGGCAGTACACTCTTTGACATCAGTTTCAAAAGAATCTTTTCGGACACCATAACCCCTCAGATGAGGGAAACAATAGAAAGAATAAACCAATGGGACTTCATCAGACTAAAGAGCTTCTTCAAGGCAAGGGAAAACAGGATTGAAACAAAAACACAGCCCACTAATTGGGAAAAAATATTTACAAGTTATTTATCTGACAAAGGGTTAATCTCCATAATATATAAAGAACTCACACAGCTCAACAACAAAAAATCAAACAAGCCAATCAAAAAATGGGCAGGGGACATGAACAGACATTTCTCCAAAGAAGCTATACGGATGGCCAATAGACACATGAAAAGATGCTCATCATCACTAATCATCAGGGAAATGCAAACCAAATCTACACTAAGATATCACCTTACACCTGTTAGAATGGCAAAACTATCCAAAACCAAGAGTGACAAATGTTGAAGAGGCTGTGGAGAAAAAGGAACCTTCATACACTGTTGGTGGGAATGCAAACTGGTGCAGCCACTATGTAAAACAGTATGGAGATTTCTCAAAAAGTTAAAAGTAGAAATACCTTATGACTGAGCCATCCCACTACTGGGTATCTATCCTAAGAACCTGAAATCAGCAATTCCAAAAGTCCCATGCACCACTCTGTTCATTGCAGCATTATTCACAATAGCCAAGACATGGAACCAACCTAAGTGCCCAGCAACTGATGATTGGATAAAGAAGATGTGGTATATATATATATATATATATATACAATGGAATACTACTCAGCCATAAAAAAGGACAAAGTCATCCCATTCACAACAACATGGATAGACCTTGAGGGTATTAAGTTGAGTGAAATAAGCCAGACAAAGAAAGATGAACTCTGTATAGACCCCACTCATAGGTGGTAGTTAACATATAGACAAAGAGAACTGATCAGTGGTTACCAGGAGAAAGGGGGTGGGGGGGTGGGGAGAGGGCACTAAGGGTGAAGCAGTGTACCTAGAACATGACTAATAATAATGTACAACTGTAATTTCACAAGGTTGTAAACTATCATAATCTTAATTAAAAAAAGAATGTCTCTTTCCTCTTGGTATGGGAAGGACATATTTCACATCTTGCAAGGTATCAACTATTGTCCTGGGCACTTTGACACATGTGTTTTCACTCCTCTTCACCTTTTAGACTCCAGCAGATTTAGAAAACATCGGAAATAGTATCATTATATGCAAAGCATAGGAAGAAATAGAATTTTCCTTTTCTTCATAATTTTGAAAACTCAGCTTCCATATTTCCAGAAAGATGAGCCTAGAGAGGGGCTTTGGTGGATGGTTATGTATGGCAGAAAAAAGAACAGATTGGAGTAACAGAAAATGAAATACACAGTTAATGTAGAAAATGACAAGTTTTCAGCTTAAGTGACAAAGTGGATGAGGTGCCGTTCACTGATGGAGGGAGGAGGAAAATGTACAGAACACAACTTTAGGACTCTTGATTGCAAGTAACTAAAACCCACTGTTTTTACACACTTCCAACTAGTTTAAGATTAAAAAGGGGAGGGGCTGGCCCCGTGGCCGAGTGGTTAAGTTCGCGCGCTCCGCTGCAGGCGGCCCAGTGTTTTGTTGGTTCGAATCCTAGGTGCAAACATGGCTCTGCTCATCAAACCACGCTGAGGTGGCATCCCACATGCCACAACTGGAAGGACCCACAACAAAGAATATACAACTATGTACTGGGGGGCTTTGGGGAGAAAACGGAAAAAAATAAAATCTTTAAAAAAAAACGATAAAAAAGGGGAGTTAGGGCAATTTAATGGCTAGTAGAAATGAAAGACCAGGGATGGACTGGTTTAGGGCACAGCTATGCCCAGGAGTTCAAATGATGTCATCGATTCCCTTTCTCTCAATTTCTCTGTTTCTTTCTGCTGTGGTCTTCATTCTCTCCTATTGCTCATGGCTTTCTCCTCATCGCTAAGGAAGACAATTTACACTGTCCTTTAAGGTCATAATCTCAGAGAAATAGATTAAGAGGAAACATCTCCTAGGATGGACTGGCAGAAATTTCTAGAAAAGGTTCTGATTGGCCTGGCTTCTGTCACATGCCCACTCACATCTCTCTGACTCTAGAACTCATACTCTTCACCACTACTGACCACTATCTTAGCACTGGCCTTTTTTTTCCTTTCAGTCTGTCTCCCTATTTAGATTCTAAACTCCTCAAGGGCAAAGAATTACTTTTTACCTTGAGCATCTAGCACTGTGCTTGGCAGATAGTGCTGGATGCTTTAAAAAAATGTATGTTGGACTGAACTGAAATAGACAAATCTAAACTCTGACGGAAGTGTAAACTGAGTTAATTCAGTATCTTGAAAGAACAGCTAAGTGGTATAATAAGAAAACACAAGATGGATCAATTAAAGGGTGGAAAAATTCATGGAACACGTAGCATATTTTCTGTGAAGGCAAACTGGTACCCAACTAGTCTACTAGATAGATAGACAAAAGGACAAGGTGGCACCAACAGACCTTATTCGTCTTTTCAAAAAGCCTTTGATAGATTTCTACATCAAAGGCTTCATAAAAACGGTGTGAATGGGGCTGGCCCCGTGGCCGAGTGGTTAAGTTCCGCGCTCCGCCGCAGGCGGCCCAGTGTTTCGTTGGTCCGAATCCTGGGCACGGACATGGCACTGCTCATCAAACCACACTGAGGCAGTGTCCCACATGCCACAACTAGAAGGACCCACAACGAAGAATATACAACTATGTACTGGGGGGCTTTGGGGAGAAAAAGGAAAAAAATAAAATCTTAAAAAAAAAATGGTATGACTACGGAATTTTAGAATGCTATTGTTGTTAGTATTGTTTTAATTTTGTTTTTCAAATTGTGTCTAGGAACTAGAACCAAAGTCAAGCAATGAAGATTAAGAATAAATAAGAAAGTGTAAATAGTGGGGATTTATTTTATTTAACATTTAATAAATTATCAAGGAGTGGTATGGACAATGGAATTTTTAGTTTGTATATAATAGCTCTTTCAGCTAATATAATACTTAACTGATGAAGACAAAGGCAAAATAATGTAAAATAATTATAGGTGGCTCGAATTTTGATAAGATTCCATTATGTGTTTAGGGGAAGTATAACAGTATAGGGGAATAGCAGGTGGGCACCCAGAGCCAATTCTTTGCTCCAAAGAGATGAGCCTCTCTCTCTTGTATTTTCTCACATTTCCATGCAGTTCTTGTCTACTGTCCACACCGGTGTGCTCAGTTGAAGAGAACCTTACCAGCTAGAGGAGACCTTTCTTTGGACAAGGGAATATTATAATGCCTGCTACAATCTCCAAACTTTCAAGAATTGGGTAGGAGGAGACACACAGAGTGAAAGGGGAAAAAGGAATATAAATTGGAGAGAAATATCTTTTCAAGAAAGTAAGGAGGTAATGAATGCGCACAATAAAGATGCAACAAATCTGAAGAAAGTCCACAGAAAAGCAGTGATCATATTCAGACAGAAAATCTTTCCTTTGAAGGATGTCAAAAAAACTTAAATCCTCCAACCAAATACGAAACATATAAAATAATGAAGCACCAAGAGATGTTTAAAAACACAGCACAAAGTTCGAAGTTTCTCTTATCTTTTTGAGCTTAGAGGTAGTTTGAGAATAACAAAAAGGTTCAGTGTGACATAGAAAACGTGTTTCTCAAAGGGTGGCTAAGAGATTGAAAATGCAGATACTTTAAAGAGGGTTTTAAATAAATTCCCAGAGGACAAATACATCATCTATTGCCAAAGCCTGTCAGAGACCTGTGACAGGTAATGTGCCTGGTGACCAGGGTCAGAATGTCTGCGTTCTAGTCCTGGCTTGCCTACTCAGTAATGCTGCCTATGCGCCCGTGGGCAAACGACTTAGTACTCCTGCTATTTTCCTTAGCTGTAAAACGGCTTAATAATACCTGTATCTCAAAGAGTGGTTTTGGTGTTCAAACGAAGCCATGTATTCAATGGTGTTTTGAGAACTGTAAGGTTCTGCACAGATATAAGGTGTTTTTCTTATTGCACCCCTGAAATTATTACAAACTTCTAGACAAGGTGCATCTAGGGAAGAGCTATTTGGCTCTCCCCTGTGGCGACTGTGTGCTTTCATCACTTCTTTTCCCTCGTTTATGGGGGTATCTTGTTGAGGTAAACTTTCAGTGGTTTTTTTTTTTTCAACCTATTGTACAACTAGCAAGGTGGTGTCCATAAAATTACCACGCAGACAGGGCTTAAGATAAACTGCCAAGAAGCCACCGAAAGGCCAAGACCGTCAGAAAGGACTTTTCCTTGGAAGCGCAGTCTTCTCTTTGCGAATGATGCATTGTGCGCGATCAATCAGGATGCTGGCCGCCGAATGGAAACACGAACTGGTAGAACTGGTCCCCTAGTAACGTAGTTATTATAATTCCGTTCTGATACACTTCATGATTTGTCACAAGTCCCTGGAATAAGCAGGATGCTGCAACGAGCTTCCAACTCGCAGCGCCCTGCCCCGCGCTCGCGGGCGTGGAGCCGGGATAATGCGCGCGCACTCGGCTCCAAATGCTCCCGGGTCCCGCGAACGCGCCTCCCCGGCGCGCGCGCCGCTGGCGGCCCACATGACCCCGGGCGCGGCGACGGCGGGGACGGGCGGGGCCTCGGGCCGGCGCCGCAGCGCCGCGCAGGCGCCCCAGGGCCGCGCCGAGTCGAGCCCCTCCTGCTCCCGCTAGGAGTCAAGATGGCGGCGTGGGGAACCTGGAGCAGCCCCGGAGCCTGAGCCACTGACAGGAGCGGAGAGGGCGGCGGCGGCGGCAGGAGGAGGATGGCCGGGGGTGCTGGCGCCGGCGCGGACGGCGGTGCTGGTGGCGGCGGCAGGGGCGACGGCCGCGGCCCCCGCGGCGGCAGCAGCAGCAGCGGCGGGAGGAGCCTCCGGGGTGAGTGTCCCTCGGTGTCTCCGAGGCTGGGAGCCGAGGCTGTGCCCGGCGCGGCGCGGGGCGTTCCGGCGAGGAACGGGCTGTGCCGGGGCGGGGGGCGCCGGGCTGGGGCCGGGCCGCCGGTGGGGAAGGGGCGGTCGCCCGTCGGGGGCTGAGGCGGCGGCGGGGGACCGGCCGGTCCCGGTGCGCTCCAGGGGCGGGCTGGGCTGGGCTGGGCTGGGCGCCGCCGTCCCGGGGGCCGGGACGCGAGGTGTGGCGCTCGGGGCGGGGAGGGCGGCCCGGCCGGCTCCGGGCTCCGAGGGGCGGGACCCGGCGCTCCCAGGACGCCGGGAAAGCGCTCTCGAGAGTCGGGCGCGTGTTTACCCGGCTGCGGGGCTGCGACCGCCCCGGGGTGGGCGTGAGAGCGGCCGGCCGGAAGCGGGGAGGGACAGGCCTGGGGACGGCGGCTCGAGGGGAGAAGTTCGATTGTCCGCGTAAGTTACCGTTACGGGGTCGAACTGGAATTGCGTTTGACAGGTCGGAGGGGAGACAATACCGAGCGTTCGATAAGGGAGTTTGTGCTTGGGGTACTCGAATGGCAGAAAACGTGCATGTTTCAGAGCCTTTTCGTCTGCACAGCTGTTTACTAGCCTTACCCCGAGGATGAGAACTTTCTCACCGTGTTTTTGGAGAAGCTCTGGGGGGTGTTGCTTCTGCTTTGAACTACAATAGCACCTCTTCACATACCAGCACAGATAATAAGTACTCTGGGTTAGGCCTTGTCTGCAGAAGCAGTCTGGGTTGTCTTTACCAGAGAACTGTTCCCTTTGCTAAAACATCTTATCGTAAGGTGGAAAGAGGCATTTTTACAGGATTACTTAGTTTTTTCACCTAGCAGAATCTTTTGTCTCTGAAGAGCATCCATTTCTTTTAGGCTGCTGAAATAAATTACTTTCTTCCGGAAATGTGGAAGAAAGATTTAAAATTGCAAGAGTCGTAGGTGTTAATGGCAGCTGTGATTACACTTGTCCTGGAATTCTGGGGTCAGAAAAACCTTTAGAGATCTGGTGTGACTTGTTTTAGAGCCGGGTAACTAGGCCCAGGGAGATGAGCGATTTACTATGGGTCCTACAGCTGGCCCGTGCTTGGACCCAAACTACGATCTAGGCCTGTACGTCCCATTTAGAGAGCTCTTTTCACTACACTCCTGAGCCTCTCATGCTTCACTGATTGCATTCTTCACCAATACCCATCCCCATCCCTAGGTCTTTTGCAGTAAAGTTGAAAGCAGAAATGGGAGAGCAAGCCTCACTGGGATTCTGACAGCTACTGTCAGTTCACTCAAGTTACTGACAACGTTTTCTTTCCCCCTAATTTAATAAAAACTGACACTTCATTTAGAATTTTCATAGGCCTGTGACTACATTTTCGCCCAATTATAGCATGGCTCATTCTTGCATGCATTCAGTAAAACCCGTAGGTCAACTACTATATTGTTCTGTGCCCCAACACCAGCATTTAAATGAGTTCTTTGAATCAGACTCTAATTTTAGGATTTAAAACACCTGTGTTGTGATTGCCAGGTTATACCACCTGGTTTCCATGTATCTTCTTGAGTCACAGCGGTTTTCTATGTTGTGTGTCACAGGCTAACCTTTAGAAAAACAATAGTGTCAGATGGTTCTGATTGCATATTCTAGTCAGTGAAACTCACACACCGAAGTTGTACCTTGTGTTCAATTACACGGGTGATTATTGAACATCTGCTTTGTGTTTTGCATTATACTAGGTGCTACAGGAGAAAAGAAGGAAGTGTAATATATAGACCTTGCCCTCAGAAAAGATAAGATGTACCACTTTGAGTCTAGGAGACAATCTGGAAGGTTCTACCAGTACAAAGAATGCTGTAGGTATGATGATACATGGAGATGAGTGAGGCCTCAGGAGTCGAAAGAACTTCCTGGAGCACTTGTGATTTGAGCTCACCTGTGAGGGTTTCGATTTACAGAGAGATTGGAGCAGTTACTTTGTGAGGTAAAAGCAAGAGTATAATGTGGAGATTAGCTTTGGGGGAGGGGCATAGAGGGAAAGTAGGGTGAGCCCACAGCTGAATTTCTTCGGGAGACTAAAAGGAAAACATCAGACAGTTGGAAGGATATCTTTCTCAAGAAGAGCTTGAGTTCTGGATTGAGGAGATTTGGATTTTTATCCTCTTGTGCAAGATATGGGGAGCCTTTGCGAGTCTGGAGGCCAGACATTAATGTGATAAACCAGCAAGATGAAGCCGTCACCGATCTGCAGGTTGAGTTAGAATGCGGGGAGAATGGAATGAACCAGGGACGGCAGTAGCTGTTGCGGTTACGTGGGTATGAAGATATGAGATCCTAGACTAGGGTGGAGTCAGTCAGAAGGAAGTATAGCAGACATTATTTTTGGTTTTGTTTTTATTGTGGTAAAGTATATATAACATAAAATTTGCCATTTGAACCAGTTTTAAGCATACAGTTCTGTGGCATTCAGTACACTCACGTTGTTGTGCAGCCATCATCACCATCCATCTCCAGAATTCTTTTCATTCCCAACTTAAACTCTGTACCTATTAACCACTAACTCCCCATTTTTCTTTACCCCCAGCCCCTGGCAACCACCATTCTACTTTCTGTCTCTATGAATTTGCCTAGTCTAGGTACCTCATGTAAGTGGAATCAAACAATATTTGTCCTTTTGTGACTAATTTATTTCATTTAGCATAATGTCCTCAAAGTTCATCCATGTTTGAGCATTTGTCAGAATTTCCTTCATTTTTAAGGCTGGATAATATTCCGTTATATGTTTATACTACGTTTTGTTCATCCTTTTATCTGTCAGTGCATACTTGGTTTACTTCCACCTTTCCCTATTGTGAAGAATGTGCTATGAACATGGGTTTACAAATATCTGTTTGGGTCTGTGCTTTCATTTCTTTTGGGTATATATCCAGAAAATTTTACATTCCCACGAGCAGTACATGATATTCCACTCTCCACATCCTTGCCAACACTTGTTAATTTCTGTTATCTTGATAATAGCCATCCTAATGGGTGTGAAGTGGAATCTTATTGTGGTTTTGATTTGCATTTCTCTAATGATTAGTGATGTTCCTGTCTCTTCTGTTGCTTATCAGCCTTTTGTGTATCTTCTGTGGAGAAATATCTAAGTTCTTTGCACATTTTTTAATCAAGTTGTTTGTTTTTTTGTTGTTGAATTATGGGAGTTCTTTATATGTTCTGGATATCAGTCTCTTATCAGATATATGATTTGCGAATATTTTCTGCCATTCCCTACATTGCCTTTTCACTCTCTTGAATGTCCTTTGATGCACAAAAGTTTTTCATTTTGATGAAGTCCAGTTTAACTAGTTTTTCTTTTGTTGCTTATGGTTTTGGTGTTATATCGAAGAAATCATTGCCAAATCCAACGTCATGAAGCTTTCTCCCTGTACAACTCTTCTAAGAGTTTTTCCTCTTAAAGAACTCTTACACTTAGGTCTTTGCATGTGGATATCCACTTTTCCCAGCATCATTTGTTGAAAAGACTGTCTTCTTTCCATTGAGTGGTCTCGCCATCCTTATCGAAAATCACTTGATCATGTATGTGAGAGTTTATTTCTGAACCCTATCCTGTCTCTTCCATTGGTCTGTAAGTCTCTCTTTATGCCAGTACCGCACTGTTTTGATTACTGTAGCTTTATAGTAAGTTTTGAAATCAGGAAGTATGAGACCTCCAACATTGTTCTTTTTCAAGATTGTTTTGGCTATTTGGGGTCCTTTGAGATTCCATGTGAATTTTAGGATGGATTTTTCTATTTCTGCAAAAAATGTCATTGGGATTTTTTTGAAAGCGATTGCAATCAATCTATAGCTTGTTTGGAAGAGTGTTGACGTGTTAATGTTCAGTCTTCTAGTCTGTGAACACTGATGTCTTTCCATTTATTTGTGTCTCTAATTTCTTCCCACAATGTTTTGTAGTTTTCAGTGTAAAAGTCTTTCATCTCCTTGGTTAAGTTTATTCCTAAGTGTTTTATTCTTTCTGATACTATTGTAAATGAGATTCATTTCTTAATCTCCTTTTTGGATTGTTCATTGTTAGTGTATAGAACACATTCATTTTTGTGTGTTGATTTTATATCCTGCAACTTTACTGAATTCATTTATTCGTTCTAACAGGGTTTTTTTTTTTTTTTGTATGAGGAATCTGTAGAGTTTTCTACCTATAGGATAATGTTGTCTTCAAACAAAGATAGTTTTACTTTTTCTTTTTCAATTTGAATGCCTTTTATTTTTTTTTCTTGCTTAATTGCTCTGGATAGGACTTCCAGTACTATATTGAGAAGTGGTGAAAATGTACATCGTTGTCTTGTTCCTTATCTTAGAGGAAAAGCTTTCAGTTTTTGACCATTGAGTATGATGTTAGCTGTGGGTTTTTCATAAACGACCTTTATTACATTGATATAATTTCCTTATATTTCTGGTTTGTTGAGTGTTTTAGCAGGTATGTTTTAAGAGAAAAGCAGTTATGGGTGCTAAGATAGTGTGCATTATGTTAAGATTGGAATAAATAGGAATCACTTTAATTCAATGCACAGAACATCTTTTAAATCACAGGATTCGAAAGAGTCCCCTTTTTTGAGCATTGTTGGAGTTTTTAGATATAGTTATAGTTTTGATGTAATAGAACATTAGACTAGGAATCAAACCTCCATTCAGATTCTGACTACTTTTTATAGTTTTGTGTTCTTAAGTAAACCATTTAGCCTGTCTGAGGCTTAATTTTCCTCATCTGTAGAAAAGAAATATATAGATAGATAGATAGATATATGTATACACACACAAACACACGTACAGCAATGTGTTACATGGCAGCTTTGCCACCTTGTAAGTGTTTTTTATTCCATCCTTTCCCTCCCCGTTACCACTTCCTTACTAGCTTGGACTACTTATTGAACAGCCTACCCTCCAAGTCTCTGCCATTTGTTCTCACCCTCTCCTTCTCTGGCTGTTCTCCATATTGCTACCACACTTATGTTTCTAAAAAATCCAGTTGGAACATGTTACTTCCCTATTTTAAAAAACCTGTGTTAACTTCCCATTGTCTATAGGATAAAGTCCAAACTCATAAGAGTTTGTAGAATGTGTCCAACTTTAGATTTCCCATCACTCCAGCCATACCAAGCTGTTTCTTGTTCCTTGTGCTTTGTTTTTCATGTGTTTATCCTTATTTATCCTTAGAATTCTCCTTATTCTTTGTCATCCAGGAAACTCTGAGAAGATGATTCATCTCCCACTCTAGGGGGAAATTTTGATTACTCCAAGTCAATCAGCTTAAGGCATTTCCCTATAAACTATTATTTGTCCTAGTCAGTTTGAAGGGAAGGAGTCATTCTGTTTCTGTGGGAGAGAATTTTTCCCCTATTGTATATGAACAAGAGAACATGTGCCCCAGTGGCCACTGGCAGCTGTCTTGTGACCACAGGGATGATAAAGCATGCCCTAAGGGCAGCAGAGCAGAGAGAGAGAATGAACCTAGGTCTATGATAACATCATTTTAGACACTGGGCCCAGGGCTTTTGCTACCATGGGATTTCTCCTCGTGTAGATAAATTCCTTATTGCTTAAGCCAATTCTTTGGAGTTATTTGCCATCAAAAGTCTCCTGATTGATATAGTTGTCTTTATTCTTTAAGACCCAGTTTAAACGTTACCTTTACCAGTAGTCATAAACTTTCTGTCTTAGTACTTTGGACCTCTCTTCCAGACTTTCTGCACTGTATAATAACTTGCTTGTGTGTCTGACTCCTCCTCATAACTCTGTACTTTGAGCCAAAGCCTACAGGATGTAGCACAGTGTCTGGTACATTATAGATACTGAGTAATTGAGTTGTTAGGATGAAACTAACATGAACAAGTGCTTTGTAAACAATTTTTAAATAAACATGAGATGTTACTGTCTTTAAACTAAAGTGAAACGGAAAAATCCATTATACCAGACATGCAGAGTGTTGTTTGCTTGCCCTTTATTATTTTCTAAAAATGTTCATTTAGATTAAAAGTTTGACAGTCTCCTCTGGCCACAGTCCCTTAAATTTTATAAAAAATCTTACCTACTAAAGCAAGATTCCTGGAAGGAGCAATAATGGATTGTATTGTTACTGCGCAATTTCCTTCCTTCTTTAGGGGGAGACTTGAATGCCAGAGTTAATTTCAAGTATAATATATATCTTTTTTCCTATATTTTGAAATTAGATCTGTTTTATCTGAGATTTATTTGTGAATTTTTCTTTAAAGAAAAATTCCATAATATGCTTCATAAGACCTAATAATCTTGTCTTCAGAGTTTCCTAAAATATCTCTTGCTTCCTTGAGACTAGACATGAGAATTTTCTGGTAAGCAAAAAAGCTTTGTGGCAGAACTAAATGAGTTTATAGTGAATGTTAGTAATAGCTTATGACAGAGAAATCTCTTAATAGCCTTAATTAGGAAGTCATAGTTCTGTCACATGCTTCCACAATAAAGACTGACAAAGGAGGAAGAATGGGGAAGAAGAGTTAAAATTCCCAACTCTGTATACTTCACCATTTGTTGGCTTCAGTCAAATAAATTAAACTTCAGCATAGTGATTTGTAGTTATTTTTAAAACAAGGAATAGAATATACATTAGAAATTGTAATGTCATGTATCAGGATGATTATGAAAAGACAAATTTGTCACATTTGGTTATGATGAACAGTCTTCTTGTTTTGATAGCTAGTTTGTTACCTTTGTGCTTTGGACCAAGTAACCTCTCTGTACCTTATTCCACATCTGTAAAATGAGTAGTGTCACCCTACTCAGGGATCTTCTTTGATTAATTAAGATAATCTATGTGAAAACACAATATGGTGTCCAGAACATAGGTGCTCAGACGTTTCTTTTTTCTCCATGAACTTTTCAAAATTAAGTGAATGCGTTTAATGCCATTTGGATTTCAACTTTTGAGTATTTAAGCCAAGATCTCTCTTCTGTATGTATGCATTCTTTCTCTCTTGTGGGCTTTTTAATTCTTGAATAAGAAACGGTCTGTCACTTAATTGAAGCATTAGTGTGTGTGTGTATATATATATAGAGATATAGATATATACACGCACACATATATTTCTTTTTTTTTTTTTTTAATTAAACAGCAGTAAACAACTCTTTAGAATAAAGTTCAAACTCCTTATCATGGATCACATGGCTTTTGTTATCCAGCCTGGGCTCATATCTTACCACTGCCACAACCTGTTCCCACTGTGCTCTACATACAGAATTACTTTTATTTCCTCAGTGAACGAGGTTTTGTTCTCTCCTTGGGCCTTCACATAGTCAGTTCCCTCTGCTCTTTGGAGCATTATTTTGGCGTTCCAACCCCTCTCCCCATTACCTTCACCAGGAAAAGGAAAAGTTTACACCGTTTGTTGTCAGTCTTACATCTTCTGTCAGATGTCACTCTCTCAACAACAGCCCCATAAGGTAGGCACTTTTATTATTGTTATTATTATTATTATTATTATTTTTGCTGAGGAAGATTCACCCTGAGCTAGAATCTGTGCCACTCTTCCTGTATTTTGTATGTGGATCACCACCACAGTATGGCTGCTGACAAGTGATGTAGATCCGCACCCAGGAACCAAAGTGACGTGCACCAAACTTAACCACTAGGCCATGGGCTGGCCCGTAGACATTTTTATTATTATCAGACACAGAGAAGATAAAAAATTTGCCCAAGATCACACAGTTTATAAATGGCAGAGCTAGACCCAGACCCAGGCAGTTTGGCTCCAGAGTTCTTCATCTCCACAAATCTATGCTGTTTCCACATAGTAATTGCCTCTTTCCCTGATTGCTCCTAAGTACCTTAAAAGCCAAAGTTTTGTCTGTCTTGTTCATTGTTATATCCCCATGTGTGTGTGCACATAGTAGGTGCTCAGAAAATGTTTGCATGAATGAAAATTCTCTTATTTGAGAGCAGAGTGTTTTGATTAAATCCCTCTCAGTGCTTCTTACGTGATACATATAACCACTGTTAACTCTTTTTAGCCTTTTATATCAATTTCACTTTGCAGCTTAAAAAAGTGGTGCTTTATAGACTTATCACATGGTATCCCTATGAACTGTTAAAATATAGATCATTTGTAACTAGTTTCTAAATGGCACAATAGGAAATTTTATAAAATAAAATTACACTAGTATATGGACTCAGATCATTTATATCTATTAACTTTTATTTTTTATTGAGTTAACGATAGGTTACAATCTTGTGAAATTTCAGTTGTACATTATTGTCTATCACTCGTGTTGTAGGTGTACCCCCTTCACCCTTTGTGCCCACCCCCCACCCCACCTTTCCCCTGGTAGCCACTAATCTGTTCTCTTTGTCTGCATTTTTAAATTCCTCATATGAGAGGAGTTATCCAGAGATGGTCCTTCTCTATCTGGCTTATTTCACTTAACATAATTCCCTCAAGGTCCATCTGCGTCCATTAACTTTTTAATGGATGTGAATTCTCTGGGTATAGGGAATTAAAAAAAAAAAAAGTTTTAAAAAAATTCTAAAAGAATTTTAGACCTTGACTGTATCCCAAAAGATAGGTCGTTTATGTCTATCTAATAGCCACAGGGTAGCTAATGATTTAAGGCATGCGCATTGTCTTCGTGTTTATGGGAGAAGTTGGAATGCCATTATATTTCAATAGACTTTTCAAATAAGTGACACCTTGAAGCTTCTTCCAGCATCATGCTCTAATCAGGGTCACTAGATAGAGAACCAGAGAAGTCTTCCTCCTCCATAAATGTTCTCACTTTACCAAAGACTGTTTCTTTGGTTAATCTTTCTCTCTTTTGTATCCCTTATACTCTGCATACAGGGTTTCCCAACCTTGGCACTGTTGACATTTTGAGCCAGATAATTCTTAGTTGTGAGGGACTATCCTGTGCCCTGTAAAATGTTTAGCCACATCCCCAACCTCTACCCATGAAATGCCAATAGTACCCTCCCCTATTCCTGGTTATGGCAACCAAAAATGTCTCCATGGGTTGCGAGATGTCCCCAAGGGGCCAGAATCACCCCAGTTGAAAACAACAGCGTTACTACATCATTTCTGTCCTCTTACTCATTTGCTGTTGTGGGGACCTGAAATTGGCCACCCCAAGATATGTTTCTTTGGCATCAGGATTATTTGAGGCTGATTGCTTTTGATAAACTGGGACAGGGAAGGAGGCTCTGAGGAATGGAACTTGCCCTTTGTTAGGTTATATTTACATTTGTAAGGTAAATCTCTATCTGTAAAAGGTGCCTCCCTCTCTGTACCAGGAAGAAGAAAGGAGATGACCTTCTCTCTAAAAACTCTTAATCAATACCAAAGGCAGGGACTTAAATCTGCATTTTATTGTGCTTCTCTAGTAACCTCCTGTAACTGACTTCCCTCCCCCTCCCAACTTTGGCGTTTCTTTAAGGATTAAGCATCTTTCTTTAGGTTAGGAGCTGATTGCTGTGCCCACCTGTGACCGCCCAGCTCCAGACAATTGACTTGCCTCCTGCTACGCCCTCTGAGACAGCAGACCACTACCTGCTGTGTCCATCAAGGGCTGTGCTGACAGGGCAATCTTGTGACTATTGTGGGAGGGACATTTCAATCACATGTGAAACACCCTGTTTGGGGGTATATAACCACTATGTGCACCCCACTTCTTCGGTGCCCTTTCTTCCTTCAGGAAGAAAGCCCCCGGGCCATGGTTCCTCATAAAGCTTTGTTTAATTTTCTCTTGCTATTCTGTCTCATGTGAATTTAATTCGTTCTCCGGCCAGACCAACCCACATTTGGGAAGAGGAAATGTCTTCCTCCCCTACACTGTAATATCTCCTCCTCTTTCATTCACACACCTTTCTAGACTTCCAGATCCCTCTCTACTACTGCTTTGCTTCCTGGCACCTTTTTGCAGCCTTTTTTTAAAAAAAGAGTTATAAAAGTAAAACTTTAAAAAGAGTTTTTAAAAGAGTTATAAAACATGTGCTCTCTCCAAATTTTCACTATCGGCTTAGTTTCCTCTCTTGAATTCTGTGAGACTACATTCTTCTGATTTTCCTCTACCTCTCTGGCTGCTCCATTTTGGTCTCTTGTATCAGCTCTACATAATTGGACAGTGGCATAATCTTTGCATTTTTCTTACTTTCTCTTATCTAAGTCCTGCCTTTCTTGCCTCGTTTCTTTATATGTTGTCTCTCACATGCCTGTTAATTCTTAAGCTGTTCTCTCTGTTGAAATGCTCTTACCTACATTTCTTATGTTTAAATTCTAACATCCTTCAAGGACCAGAGCAGATGTCATCTTTGCATGAAAGCCTTTCCTAATCACCCTCCTCAAACTTCCATGCCATGTTCATATTCTTTCTCTCTCTGTATCCACTTGCAGCTTTGTGTTATTTATTTACCGCAACACGTCCTGCACTAGACAACTCATTTTTGTGTCCCTAACAGTACCTGGCTACGTTCCTTGCACATAGCTGGTGTTCAGACAGTTGTTGAAGGAATGATGAGAAGGTAGCAGTAGGGTGGAAAGAATTTAGTAAAAACAGTGATAACCTGAGGGGTTACTTAAGGTAGGAGAAAAAGAGGAACAATGAAGAATATTTAAAATGGATCATAGAATTCTTTACATTCTCTCCTTTCATGGCTTCTGTGATATGGGCCTTTCCTGATTTTATTCTCCATTTCTAAGCACTTTATTTATTAAGGGCCCATTATGAGCTAGGCATTCTTCAAGGTACTTGGAATACATAGTGAAAAAGGACACAGTCCCAGTACTCTAGGAAATTAGTCTCTTTGAGGACATGGAAATCTTAATCACCCTCACAGAATGCTAAGTATTGAAATTGAGGTGTATCCAAAGCTTTCTGATAGCACAGAGGAAAGGATGACTTCTCAGTGTGAATTAAACTTCATTCAGATGCCACATCTTACATGCAGCCTATTCTGGTCACTACCCAGCCTAATTAGTGTTTTCCATGCTTGCCATTACTCAGTTCTCTTCCAGCTCCCAAGTCATCAGCATTTCCTGTGGCTCAGTACTTAGCCTTCCGTTCATTCTTCTATATCCTTTTCTTTAGGAAATGAATTTAGTTTCAAGGCCTCAGCCAACAACTTTCAAATCTCTACTAGCTGGCTACAACAAAATTTTTTTTTTAATTTTATTTTTCCTTTTTCTCCCCCCGGTACATAGTTGTGTATTTTTAGTTGTGGGTCCTTCCAGTTATGGCGTGTGGCATGCCACCTCAGCATGGCCCGATGAGTGGTGCCATGTCTGTGCCCAGGATTTGAACCAGTGAAACCCTGGGCTGCCAAAGTGGAGCATGCAAACTTAACCACTCGGCCACAGGGCCAGCCCCCAAAACATTTTTTTGTTGTGAAATAACATATGTACAAAGAAGTACATTAAACAAATTTAAGCTTAACTTAATTTTTTGGCAAATTATTTTAAAGCTGACACCACCCTGGTCATGAAATAGAACAGTGTAAGCATTCTAAAAGCTCCCCTCGTGCTTCTTTCCAATCACAACCACCTTCCTCCTCTGTTACACGTAGCCACTATTCTGATTTTTATGGCAGTTTCTTTGAAGATTTTTTTAAAATAGCTTTATACCTGAGTACTAACTATTTATTCCAAAACAATATCGTTTCATTTTGGGAGGCTGGAAGACAGAGATAGAGGGAAACATTTCACGATATCCCATTTTGTACCTGCATTGGGATCCCTAAGACCATCCCAGCTTCACTAGGAGGACTCACAGGGCTCAGCATATAGTCATACTCATGGCTATCATTATTACAGCACAGGATACAAAAAAGCATCAGCAAAGAACAAAGGCTCATGACGTAAAGTCCAAAGGAAACCAGGCACAAGCTTCCAAGAGTCTTCACCTAGTGGAGTCACACAGGACACACTTAATTCCTCCGGCATTGACTTGTGACAACATGTGTGAAATGTTGTCTACTAGGGAAGCTCGTTAGAGACTCAGTGCCCAGGGTTTTTACTGGGGGGCTACGTACCCACTACCTAGCATGTACCAAAATTCCAGGCTCCCAGAAGGAAAGGAGAAATTCAGCATAAACCATATTGTTTGCACAGTTGAGGCACAGTGAACCATTCTTATCATAAGTTAAGGAACACTGGGAACACCCAAAATCCAAGTTCTTAGAGACCTTTCTAAGGATAGCAGTCCCAGGCATGCTGTGTTAACTTTTTTCTGGTTAATATCTTTTGATTTTTTAATTCAAAATTTAAATAAATAATTGGTTTCACATTGTGTTATTTTCTCTCAAAATGTGTCAACACCAGCCCCGTGCAAACCTTCTTCACTTCATACTTTGACTGCTACCATATGATTGAAAATGTGTTCCGTGGAACACAATACATGGCCTGTTATTGGTTTTTCTTAGAAAGATTTCCATGATTAGTCAAGTTAGGAGAGGCTGAATTAATCAGAGTTAAACGGGTGCTTTAGCTGCAGGACTCTCAGCCTTTTTCAGTGAGGTGTATGACCTGGTTTCTACCTACCTGTCCTGCCTTGTCTCCCATTAATCCTCCTTACCCCACTTACCCTGCATCGACCACCTTGGCTTTCTTGCTGTTCCTAGAATTTGCTAAACTGTTTACTCTGCCATAACTCCCCAACATCACATAACTGCCACCTCTGTTAATACATAATGTCAAGCATTGTTGATGTATTATTTATATTTATGAATGTGTTTAAGTCAAGATCTCTCTTCTGTATGCTGTGTGTTCTTTATGTCTTGTGGGCATATTAATGTCAATAAATCAAATTACTCATTCTTTCTCATAGCAGCCCATGCTTTTCATGGCATTTATCCCAGTGTATAATTTTATTTTTGTTTAAGTGTCCGTTTCTCTCACTTGACTGTAAGCAGTGAGCACTAAGACTGTTTTGTTCACAATTATAACACCCAGCACTTAGCATAGGTCACATAGTTGGTACTCAAATACTTGTTTAGTGAAGAAGTCTACAAAACTGGGCTATATAATACATAGTGTTTCCCAAATTAACCAGGATGGTTTTTTTCTTTTTTAAGGCTCATTTCAGTATATTTTGCAAGACGAGTGTTTTGTAAAATACATTTTTGGAAATACTGATATAATTTAATGTGTAAAATACCTGCAGAGTATGAACAGGAGATAGGATTTGTGGCTAGGAGTTTGTACTTATTCTGTATTCTTGATTGAACCTGTTAGGAAGATTAATTCGATGATGATATGCTAGGTGAATTCGACTGGAAGCAGAGAACAAGTTTGATTTTGTGACAGTTCAGGAAAGAGTTAATAAATAGTGGCTTGGTCTAAGTTTGCAGTGGGATTGGTGAGCCAGTTGATCTAGAGGAGAGGGATGAGGGAGAGATGCCTACCATTTTGACCCTGGATACCCAGAGTATCTTCAGTAAAAGACATTTGGATAGAGGGGACTAATTGAATTTCTTCTCCCCAAAAGCATCCTCCAGTTATCTGGAAAACATGCATCTCGTTTCTAAGCAACACCAGATAATTGAGTTGTCTTCATATTTAGGATTTAGTAAAATTTTTTAAATTAGCGCATTGAATTACTTAATAATAGCTGTGCTGTAAACTCTGTAACCACCTAATGTCAACTTTCTGATCTGGTTGAAGCGTGTGTTTGCCTACATAGTCTAATTTGGAGATTACAGCACAAATTAAAAAGGCTTTTTCATAGTTATTCTAACCACTTACATATTTATATATATATAAATTTTTTTCTGATATAAAATGTTTACAGCAAGAACATGAAACCCAGAAGTTACAAGAGGAAAGGATTTAACCATTTATGACAAAAGCCATCATAGTTTTAAAAGGCTAATGTGAATATTCTCCCTAGATATTTTAACATTAATATAAAGTGCCAAAAATTAATAAAAAGAACTGCCAAATAGAAAAATGAGCAAAGAATATAAAGAAACATAGTAGAGGCCAATAAATATATTGAGATTCAGTTTTACTTATAATTAAAAAACAAAGATTAAAATAGTGGTATCATCTTTTATCTATCAGATTGGCAAAGACTAATAATGACCAGAGTTTTCGCCATTCTCATGCGGAGTTACTAGGAGTACGAATTGCAACTTTTCTGACAGTACATCTGCAAATTAGAAATATGGATACCCTTTAATCCAGTAATCCTACTTCTTGATATTTATTCTAATAGCATAATTTAGAGTGGTCAGTGTAAAAAGATTGCAGGACTGTTTATAATATTGAAAATTGGAAATGATCCTCAGTATGGATTTGGTAAAATAAATTATGGTATATCTACACAATACAGTTCTATTTAGGGATTTTTAAAAGAGAGAGTAAAATTTTCTACGTCGCTATGTTTCTATATCCCTGGTATATTATGATAATGTATAGAACTGTTTATAAAATATTCCTTCTTAAAACTGTTTAAACTTAATTTATGTCAAAAATGCTAAAAAAGTAGAAATCAAATTGTTACTAGTTATCTTTGCAGGAAGGGAGGCAGATTTTAGGGAATTGCCTTTCTTTATACTCTGCTGTTTGGGTTTTTTTAATTTAAACAACAAACATGTTATTCTCATAAGTGAATGGGGAAAATAAAGACTCTAGGGTGGGTAGAGAAGAGAAGATTTAGCAAATACCTTACTCTTTGTATATTATGATCTGTTCTACAATCTTTAAAATTCTTTTGAGACTCAACAGTGTAAATTCCAACTTTTCAAGTTCTCTGGTAATAGAAGTCAAACATTTCTAGGGAGAGGAAGAAACAGACTGTTATGCTAAAAAATTACTTTTCTCTGAGTTTTTAATAAAGTAAATAAAATGTTTTAATTTTGTAAAATAGGAAAACTATTGGGGCATGGGATGTATGTTGTTTGACAGCAGTGCATGTGTACTGTCACCAAATAATGGTCTGTATTCTTTTTTTTTTCTTTTTGGTAAGGAAGATTGGCCCTGAGTTCACATCTGTTGCCAATCTTCCTCTTTTTGCTTGAGGAAGATTGTCACTGAGCTAACCTCTGTGCCCATCTTCCTCTATTTTGTATGTGGGACAGCACCACAGCATGGCTTGCTGAGCAGTGTGTAGGTCTACACTCAGGATCCAAACCCGTGAACCCTGGGCCACTGAAGCAGAGCACGAAAACTTAACCACTATACCACTCAGCTGGCCCCTGTTTTGTATTCTTCATGCAAAAGAAAAGTGTGGATATGGAGAAGAAAAAGTTCATAATTTGGAGTCCTGCAGCTAATCATCAAATTTGGAAAGAGCCCTTAAAGTATTGTATTCAAACTAATTCGTATGCTTGATGTCTAGCGGTAAAACATTTGTAACATGGTTCACTATAACTTTTTGTTTTTGTTGACTGTTTACACTAAATGTTTGCCATTTCTATTCTTGGATAACATACTTAAATATTGATATATTAATTTTACATTTTAATATACATCTGAATGCATAGTATTTAATCTTAAGCTTGAAAACTATAATAAAATGAGAAAATAGCTACATTTAAAAATTATTTCTAATAATTGAGTGTCTCTTTTTTTTTTTTTTGAGGAAGATTCACTCTGAGCTCAGATCTGCTGCCAATCTTCCTCTTTTTTTGCTTGAGGAAGATTAGCCCTGAGCTAACACCTGTGCCAGTCTTCCTCTGCTTTGTATGTGGGTTTCCTCAATAGCATGGCTTAACAAGTGGTGTAGGTCCACAGCTGGGATCCAAACCTGTGAACCTGGGCCACCGAAGCAGAGTGTGCTGGACTTAACCATTGCACCATGGGGTGGCCCCTCGAGTGTCTCTTTTAATGATTCTTTCACTAGTTTGGGTTTTCTTATCCTATTTAGAATGATGAGCTACAAGATTTTCCTAGTGACTGTTCCTAGGTTGTTCATGACTCCTTAGAGGTTAGCTTTTTTAAAATCATTTAAACAGCTAAGACAACAAATTTCAGACCATGCTAAATATGCATTTATAAAGCAGATATTTTATTTAAGTATTTCGTTAGTATTAGTATTCTTAGAACACCAGGAATATATAGTTTCATTTTAGTATCCAAAATTCAGATATTGGGGCCGACCTGGTGGTGCAGCAGTTGAGTGTGCACATTCCACTTTGGTGGCCCGGGGTTCGCCAGTTCGGATCCCAGGTCCCAACATGGCACCGCTTGGCACGCTGTGCTGTGGTAGGCGTCCCACATATAAAGTAGAGGAAGATGGGCACGGATGTTAGCTCAGGGCCAGTCTTCCTCAGCATAAAGAGGAGGATTGGCAGCAGATGTTAGCTCAGGGCTAATCTTCCTCAAAAAAAAAAAAAAATTCAGATATCTCCTGCCCCCAAATTAAATTATGTATCTCTGCATTGTAACCAGAGTTCGAAGAACCAAGCTCACCTCTTCATCTCTCTGGATTCTTTTCCTCCTTTTCTAGTTTTAAAATTCTAATGGTTACACCTAAAACAATGTTGCATGGCTTAGTGGGATGTGATGTACTTTTCTATTTTTTTCAGATTGCATTTTAATAGGAAAAAAAGTGAGCAGCCAAGGACTGACAGCTGTTTTGAATTATTATAGGTTATATTAGAAAAAGCCCACATGCCTTAATAAGATTCTCCTAAGCAAAATTCTGACAAGTAATCTCTATTTGCAGTAATACAGTGGAATTTTATAGAAAAATGCTAATTTAAAAGATATCTTCATTTAGCATGAATAAATATGTTTTCTGACTTGACTTTTTTTGGTGGTAGGGAAATACTATTCTTACACATAAGCTACTAACTACAGGTCCACACTCTTACTTATAATTTGAAATTCCAAAAGTTCTGAAAACAGTTGTTTAGGGAGACTCATCTGATGGCAAACACTGATATGACCTAGATTCACTTAGCAACAAAACCTGACCTGAACTAACATGGCTTAGTCTAAATATTTAATATATTTTACTGTAAATATTGTTTGATTATGAAGTACTATGCCAAATCTCACTGGGGGGTATTTACTTAGTATACAGTAGATGTTCCGTATGCCATATTACTTTCTTTAAAAAAAACACGAAAGACAAGGCTGGCCCAGTGGAGTAGTAGTTAAGTTCACACGCCCTGCTTGGCAGCCTGGGGTTTGCCAATGGTTGCCAGAGGGGAAGGGGGTGGGGGCATGGGCGAAAGGGGTAAAGGGGCATATTTGTATGGCGACAGATAAAAGTTAGACTGTTGGTGGTGAACACAACGCAGTCTGTACAGAAACTGATATATAATAATGTACACCTGAAATTACACAATGTTATAAACCAATATGACCTCAATAAAACAATTGGAAAAAAATGCAGTGCCTAAAAATCAAAAGTGAAATAAAACTTATAAAGTGTATTTCCAGTTGGTGATATAATCACACAGAGTAAACTATTCCCAGTGACTTACATATACAGTAATTTGTAGGATATCTTGAGTTGGATGTATCCTAAGGGTAGAAAGAATTGCAGAAAAAGTAAAATGATTTTCATTTATCATATTGTTGATGGTAGTGTTGACATTTTAATTCTCGGCTGTTGTGTATTGTGGGATGAAGTAGATGAGCAGTTATATAGGCAGCATTGAAAATAGGGTTTTGGCATGTGAGAAGGGAGGAACAGATGAAAGATCAATGAGATTAAGTAAAAATCCTATAAACCTGAATTTGGATTGGCAGCATCAGTATAAAATGTAATATATTTGTGTGTGTATCTATATACATGTATATATAGATATGTGTGTATAAAATTGCCTAGTTCTGTACTAAAAACAGGCAACGAGCACCCCTAGCACCCAGATTGTGGCTTCTGAATACCATTTCCCAGTGAAAGAAATTAGGGCTTCTTTAAAGAGATGGCTGATTCTAGGTCTAAGGCAAGAAAAATACAGGATACCCCTGGAATAATATGTAACCCTAGAAAGCAAAGAAGCTATCAGAGACAAGTAGGGTTGTGTCATAAGGTCTCAGGAGCCAGTTTGAGTAAGCTTCCACTATGCAAATAGGGGACACTTTGAGGCTCAATAAGGATAACTATAAAGGATTGAAACCCATCAAATACATTTAAATCCTTGAATACTAAATTTTTTTTAAAAACTCACTGAGCATCTTTAGAGGATACTGGGAAGTTAATTGTTTTTGAAAATTAGTAGGTAAAAGTAAAGAATCATTCATTTATTTTGCCTTTCTGTACAAACCGTATCAGAGAACTGAGTAGCTGATGGGTCTGTCTTTCAGAAGTATTCCAGCTAATGAATAAAGAAGGAATGATAGCATATCACCATGTTGCAATCCCTAATGAATTAATGGCTCTGGTTGGTGATCACTGATAATTGTTAATGTCACAGACTGAAAAGTAGACACTGCGTACCTTTTGTTGGAAGTACATCACTACCTGTTAAATGGTCTTGGCAAAATAAACTTTAAAAATGCAAAAATAATCCTGAATCTAATCAAGTCACTAGATCTGTCAATTACAGTAAATACAGGGGTCAGAGGAACATATTAAAGTACACCATAGTGATGCATTTGGCAAAATCCAGACTATGGGAAATTACCAGATAACCTGATTTCTTCAACAGAAAAATTGCAAGATGGTAAAAGGATGGGGGAGGACTTGTTAAAGTAGATTTAAGAGACGCAGTCATCTAGTCATAATGTGTAGACCTTATTTGGATCCTGATTCAAACAAAGAAAAAATAAACCGGTTGGGGAAATGTGAACCCTCCTGGGAAGTTCATATTAAGTAGTTATTGTTCGTTATTTCAGGTGTGATAATGGTACCATAGTTGTTCTTTTACATCCTTTCTTTTAGAAATGCATAAGGAAGTATTCACGGATGAAATAATATGCTGCCTGGGATTTGCTTCAGAATAATCGAGAGAGATTGGGTAGAGAACGGATTGGAATGTGGTGATAGAAGATTGCCACAAATTAGTAATTGTTGAAACTTGTTTATGGGCAGAGACTTGTTTTACTGTTCTCTCTACTTTTGTGTATTTTTTTATTCCTTATTACAGAAGTTACAAACGTATCTCCTGCAAAGGAGGAAAAAACAAGTAATAGGATGGAGCAAAAATAGAGAAGCATAGTCAAGTTTTCAGTATTGGAATGCTGGGGGATTGATATTTATGGAGTATAATCCACAATTCAGAAACTTTTTATTGTTCACTAATAATACTGAGCACTAGAGATTAATTTAAGATCTGTCCCTTAATCTTTGTTGAGTGATAAAGTGGAAACTTCAGCAGTTTAAGACTTGAGTAATAAAAACAGCAGTGTGGTGAAGATAGAGAAGCATAAGGAAGGCATGGCTGTTGTCTTGAGAAAGGTTGGTATAGGACTGAAGACTTTTTTTTTGTTGATATCATAATAGTTTTTAACATTGTGAAATTTCAGTCATACATTATTATTTGTCAGTCACCATATAAATGTGCCCCTTCACCCCTTGTGCCCACCCCAAAACCCCATTCCTCTCTGGTAACCACTGATCTCTTCTCTTTGTCCGTGTGTTAGTCTTCCACATATGAGTGAAATCATACGGTGTTTCTCTCTCTGTCTGGCTTATTTCACTTAACATCAAGGTCCATCCATGTTGTTGCAAATGGGACGATTTTGTCTTTTTATGGCTGAGTAGTATTCCTTTGTGTGTGTGTGTGTGTGTGTGTGTGTGTATGTGTGTATCTCTATTTCACATCTTCTTTATCCAGTCATCACTTAATGGGTACTTGGGTTGCTTTCACGTCTTGGCTATTGTGAATAATGCTTCAGTGAACATAGGGGTCCATAAGTCTCTTTGAATTGGTGATTTCAAGTTCTTTGGGTAAATACCCAGTAGTGGGATAGCTGTATTGTATGATATTTCTGTTTTTAATTTTTGAGAAGTCTCCATACTGTTTTCCATAGTGGCTGCACCAGTTTGCATTCCCACCAGCAGTGTATGAGGGTTCCCTTTTCTCCACATCTCTCCAACATTTATTTTTTATCTTGGTAATTATAGCCTTTGTAACGGGTATAAGATGGTATCTTAGTGTAGCTTTGATTTGCGTTTCCCTGATGATTAGTGATGTTGAACATCTTTTCATGTGCCTATTGGCCATCAGTATATCTTCTTTGGAAAAATGTCTGTTCATATCCTCTGCCCATTTTTTGATCGGCTTGTTTTTTCTTGTTGTTGAGTTGTGTGAGTTCTTTATATATTTTGGAGATTAACCACTTGTTGGATATGTGATTTGCAAACATTCTCCTGATTGGTGGGTTGTCTTTTCGTTTTGTCCCTGCTTTCCTTTGCCTTCCGGAAGCTCCTTAGTCTGATGAAGTCCTGCTTGTTTATTTTTTCTTGTGTTTCCCTTATTCAAGTAGAAATGGTATTTGAAAAGATCCTTCTAAGACCGATGTCAAAGAGTGTACTGCCTATATTTTCTTCTCGTAGTTTTATGGTTTCAGGTTTTACCTTCAAGTCTTTGATCCATTTTGAGCTAATTTTTGTCTATGGCAAAAGATAATGCTCTACTTTCATTCTTTTGCATGTGGCTGTCCGGGTTTCCCAGCACCATTTCTTGAAGAAACTTTCCTTCTCCATTTTATGTTCTTAGCTGCTTTGTCGAAGATTTGCTGTCCGTAGATGTATGGTTTTATTTCTGGGCTTTCAGTTCTGTTCCATTGATCTGTGTGTCTGTTTTTGTACCAGTACCATGCTGTTTGGATTACTATAGCTTTGTAGTACATTTTGATGTCAGGGATTATGGTGCCTCCAGCTTTATTTTTTCTCAGGACTATTTTAGCTATTTAGGGTCTTTTGTTGCCCCATATGAATTTTAGGATTCTTCTATTTCTGTGAAGAATGTTGTTGGGTTTCTGATTGAGATTGCTTTGAATCTATAGACTGCTTTTGGTAGTATGGACATTTTAACTGTATTTATTCTTTCAATCCCTGTGCATGGATTATCTTTCCATTTCTTTATGTCCTCACCAGTTTCTTTCAATAAAGTCTTCCAGTTTTCATTGTATAGGTCTTCCACCTCCTAAATTTATTGGTCAAATTTATTCCTAGATATTGTATTCTTGAGTTCTCTTTCTGTTGATTCATTATTAGAGTATAAAAATGCAACTGAGTTTTGTAAGTTGATTTTGTACGCTGCAACTTTACTGTAGTTGTTGATAATTTCCAGTAGTTTTCCAGTGGATTCTTTAGGGTTTTCTATGTGTAAAATCATGTCATCTGCAGACAGCAATGGTTTCACTTCTTCATTGCCTGTTTGTATTCCTTTTATTCCTTTGTCTTGCCTAATTGCTCTTACCAAAACCTCCAGTACTATGTTGAATAAGAGTGGTGAGAGTGGGCACGCTTGTCTTGTTCCTGTTCTGAGAGAGATGGCTTTCAGTTTTCCCCCACTGAGTATCATGTTGGCTGTGGGTCTATCATATCTGGCCTTTTTATGTTGAGGTACTTTCCTTCTATTTTATTGAGAGTTTTTATCATAAATGGATGTTGGATCTTGTCAAGTGCTTTCTCTGCATCTGTTGAGATGATCACGTGATTTTTATTCCTCATTTTGTTAATGAGGTGTATCACATTGATTTGCAGATATTGAACCATTCCCTGTGTCCCTGGTATAAATCCCACTTAATCATGATGTACGATCTTTTTAATGTATTGCTGTATTCGATTTACTAATGTTTTGTTGAGGATTTTTGCATCTGTGTTCATCAGCGATATTGACCTATAATTTTCCTTCTTTGTGTTGTCCTTGTCTGGATTTGGGATCAGGGTGATGTTGACCTCATAAAATGTGTTAGGAAGTATTCCGTCTTCTTCATCTTTTTGGAAGAGTTTGAGAAGGATGGGTATTAAATCTTATTTGAATGTTCGGTAGAATTCTCCAGAGAAGCCATCTGGTCCTGGACTTTTCTTTTTTGGGAGGTTTTTGATTACTGTTTCAATCTCTTTACTTGTGATTGATCTATTCAGATTCTCTATTTCTTCTTGATTCACTTTTGGGAGGTTGTATGAGTCTAAGAATTTATCTGTTTCTTCTAGATTGTCCAGTTTGTTGGCATATAGTTTTTCATAGTATTCTCTTATAATCCTTTGTATTTTTGTGATATCCATTGTAATTTTTCCTCTTTTGTTTCTAATTTTATTTTTTTTGAGCGTTCTTTTTTCCTTAGTGAGTCTGGTTAAGAGTTTGTCAATTTTATCTTCTCAAAGAAACAGCTCTTTGTTTCGTTGATCCTTTCCACTGTTTCATTTGTTTGTTTCAGTTTCATTTCTTTCTGGTCTAATTTTTATCATTTCCTTCCTTCTGCTGACTTTGGGCTTTGTTTATTCTTCTTTTTCTACTTCTGTTAAGGGGTAGTTTAAAATTGCTTATTTGAGATTTTTCTTGTTTGTTAGGGTCGGTCTGTATTGCTATGAATTTCCCTCTTAGGACTGCTTTTGCTGCATCCCATATGAGTTGATGTGGTGTTTTCATTTTCATTTGTCTCCAGATATTTTTTTTATTTCTTCTTTAATTTCTTCACTGATCCATTGGTTGTTCAGTAGCATGTTTTTAGTCTCCACATTTTTATCACTTTCCCAGCTTTTTTCTTGTGGTTGATTTCTAGTTTCATAGCATTGTGGTCAGAAAAGATGCTTGATATGATTCAATTTTCTTAAATTTATTGAGGCTTGCCTTGTTTCCCAACATATGTCTAGCCTTGAGAATGTTCCATGTGCACTTGAGAAGAATGTGTGTTCTGCTGTTTTTTGATGGAATGTTCTGTATATATCTGTTAAGTCCATCCAGTCTGGTTTTTCATTTAAATCCATTATTTCTTTGTTGACTTTCTGTCTAGATGTTCTATTCATTGGTGTAAGTTAGATGTTAAGTTCACCTACTATTATTGTGTTGTTAATATCTCCTTTTAGTTTGTTAATAGTTGCTAGAACTGAAGACTTTTGAGATACATTCTCTTTCAGAGGAGAAGACACAAGATTCTGGATCAGAATGCCTGGGATCTAGTTTTGGCTTTGCCATTTTACTAACACATACAGTCAGCCCTCCATATCTATGAGTTCCACATCCAGGGATTCAGCCAACAGTGGATGGAAAGATCTGGGGTGGTTGCCTCTGTACTAATCACGTACAAACCTTTTTCTTGTCATTATTCCCTAAACAATATAGTATAACAACTGTTTACATAGCATTTACATTGTATTAGGTATTATAAGTAATCTAGAGATGATTTAAAGTATAAGGGAGGATGTGCAGTAGGTTATATGCAAATGCTACGCCATTTTATATAAGGAACTTGAGCATCCTGGATTTTGGTATCCGTGGGGGTCCCGGAACCAATCCCCCATGGATACCTAAGGACGACTGTATTTTACTTTGGATAAGTCACTTCACGTTTCTACCTTAACTGCTTCATTCAGAGACTAGAGAATGAAGCCTGACCTGTCTACATTGTAGACTTGATGTGAGAATAAAATGACTTGGGGCCAGCCCTGTGGCTGAGTGGTTAAGTCTATGTGTTCCACCTCAGCAGCCCAGGGTTTCACTGGCTTGGATCCTGGGCATGGACATGGCACCACTCATCAGGCCATGCTGAGGCAGCGTCCCACATAGCACAGCCAGAGGCACTCACAACTAGAACTTACAACCATGTACTGGGGGGATAGCGGGGGGAGCTTTGGGGAGGAAAAGAAGAAGACTGGCAACAGATGTTAGCTCGGGTACCAATCTTTTTTTTTAAAAAAAAAAAGAATAAAATGACTTAATGTGTGCTAAAGCACTTTGTAAACTACATATCCCTGTTATAAGATACTCCCACTACAGTCATTTAAAAATGTAAAACAAAGGCAAGACATGTCATTGCTTTTCTGTCTGTTTCATTAGGGTTTTTATTTTACATTTACTATTTTTTGGTTATGATTAAATATATATATAACATAGCATTTACCATTTTAACCAGTTTTAGGTGTAGTTATATGGCTTTGAGTATACTGACATTGTTGTGTAACCATCACTACCATCCACCTCCAGAACTTTTTCATCTTCCCCAACTGAAACTGCTTATCCCTTAAACACTAACTCCCAGCCCCTAGTGGCCACTGTTCTACTTTCTGTCTCTGTGATTTTGACTACTCTAGGTACCTCATATAAGTAAAATCATATAATATTTGTCCTTCTGTGACTGGTTTATTTCACTTAACATGATGTCTTCAGGGTTTATCCATGTTGTAGCATGTATCAGAATTTCCTTTCTTTTTAAGGCTGAATGATGTTCCATTGTATGTGTATACCACATTTTGTTCATCCTTTTATCTGTCAATGGACACTTAGTTTGCTTCCACCTTTTGGCTATTGTGAATAATGTTGCTGTGAACATGGGTGTACAAATAACTATTCGAGTACCTGTTTTCATTTTTTGGGGTTATATAGCCAGAAGTGGAATTGCTGGTTCGTATGCTAATTCTGTGTTTAGCTTTTTGAGGAATCTGTGTGGTTTTTTGGTTCTTTTTTTTTTAAAGATTTTATTTTTCCTTTTTTTCCCCAAAGCCCCCCAGTACATAGTTGTATATTTTTAGTTGTGGGTCCTTCTAGCTGTGACATGTGGGACGCGACCTCAGCATGGCCTGATGAGCGATGCCATGCCCACACCCAGGATCCGAACCCGCGAAACCCTGGGCTGCTGAAGCAGAGAGCGTGAACTTAACCACTCGGCCACGGGCTGGCCCCTGTGTGGTTTTTTTTAATAATTACTTTATTGCTTATGTATTTTGAAACATCTCAACAGAGTCATATTTGAGGCTGAATGTACACTGTGATCCATGAGTCTTTTTTCCAGGAAATTTTTTTCCTCCCAAGTACTAGTGTAATTTTTAAATCACAGTCTTCTAAGAGTCTTAGACTATGTACAAGGAATATGGATCTTGAGAAACAATTTTTGGACTGAAAAGCTTAAAGAATGACTACAAACAAGTTTTTCCTTATTGAACGTTTATTTTTAAAAAACTGATTTTATTCAGCAGTTTTCAACTCAACACCTTTCAACTCAAACTCAGGCACTGTTCTATGTGCTGAGGATTTAGCGTTGAATCAGTGAAGTTCTGGCTCTCCTGGAGCTTCCATTGTATTGTAAGACAGTTAACAAGCAGACAAGTATGTCATTTCAAGTGTTGTAAAGGAAAAATAAACTGAAGAAAGGGGAGAGAAAATGATGGGCTTGGGTGGAATGTTATTTTATAGAGGGTGATTAGGGGAAGCCTTTCTGAGGGGACAGCATTTGAGCAAAGACTTGAATGAGAGAGTGAACCATGTGAAGACTTTGTTCCAGGTGAAAGGAATAGCAGGCCCCAAGGTAAGAGCAGGAAATGCTTTTTTTTCTTTTCCCCCTGAGGAAGAGTCACCCTGAGCTAACATCTGTTGCCAATCTTCCTCTTTTTTTCTATGTGAGCTGCCACCACAGCCTGGCCACTGACAGATGAGTTGTGTAGGTCCACACCCAGGAACCGAACCTATGCCACCAAATCGGAGCACACCGAACTTAACCACTAGGCCACTGGGGCTGGCCCAGAAATGCTCTTTTAAGGAGACAATTCAAGACTCAAATGAAGACCTATCTCAACTGATACCCAGTACCCATGTGAGGAAATGGGCTGGTTTAAGATATCTTATTAGAAAGAAAAGAGAAAACTAAAGATGGAAAAATGTTAGGGAAATTTATTTGTATACTCTGTTAATGATTCTAGAAAATATTGTACATCCATTCATTTGTGGGGTGCGAGATGCTAACAAGATATTACTGCTGACAGGACATTCCAACAATGATTACCATATAGAAGACATGTCCTCTTCCTCTGAGGTGTAATTTTCTTGGCACAGTGAACCCAAAGGCTATTCTGTTCAGAGAAGGCAGAAGCAAGACAACTGATAAAGAGAATCTCGGTTCCAAAAAATGATCTCTAAAAATCTGTTTGTTAATAAAATATTTTAATAACCAAGATGTTTTACTCATAGTATGTATGACAGAAATACACGTACTGTAGGGAGAACACGTGAACTAAGACGTGTTAAGGATTGGAGGAGAGCTTGGGTATCACCTTTCTTTTGCCGGGTGCTGTGTGGAAATGCAAGATTATGTTAGAGCTGGCTTTGGGCCTCAAGAAATGAACAGTGTCACTTTTTAGGCTGTCCATTTATCTTTTGCTAAACATCGATAGGACATTTATAAATAATAATCTCAATCAGAAGTAGATGAATTATCGTATTGAAAGAATGCTATATTGTAATACGTCTGAGTGTTACCTCTAGAAATGAAAATATTTGTGTTAGGAAACTCTTGTTTTTAGACCACTTTCTTTATATTTGCTCTGTTTGCATTATTTCTTCCTTAGTATGTCTTTCTGGGACCTCAAACCCATTATCCTTATTAATCCCAGTTCACCCACAAATTGCATGTCCTGTATTTCTTCTTAGTTCACAGTATTGCTAACCACCAGTCACGCGAGGTAGAGACCTCAGCATCATCCCTTCTTCCTCTCCATCACCCCCTCACTCATTTGGTAAGATTCATTAGGTGTTCTATAAGGACTTCATATGGATTATCTTAATTTTTTATTATAGGTGTTCTAACCAAATGCAAAATATTGTTTTAAGCTACAGACTTACATTGCATAAACAAGACCTAGAATATCTGGTCCAGTCTCATGTATTTGGACTGTCGTATACTCTTCCAGGGTTTCTGCTACAAGTGAGTAGCACAGGATGAGCAGCGGGGTTGAGGAGGGAGATGAAATGACTTTTTTATCATAGTTCCAAGAAAGGCTTCTAATAATCCTTAGTAGAGTAAGAGTTTTGTCTGATTTTTCTACTTCTTGTTTTACCTGAGAGGCCTTGTTGGTGTCTCTGCAAGAGGGTCCTTCATAGCAAATGTTTCTCAAAACTTGTTCATCATCAAACTCACCAGTACTTCTTTCACTAGGACCACTGTATACAAGATTCTAACTGTAGACTTTAAGAAATTTAAGAGGAACACTTCTTCATTTGACATGCCAACAAAGATTCTGTAAGGATCAGCAGGTACTCTGATGGACAGAAGCCCATCAGAATGGGGTGAATGGCCATTATTAAAGCTAATGCCCCATTATATGTAGCTTACTCTATTTATATATATATATATATATATATGTTTATATCTCTATATATACATATATATATAATGCCATCTATAATATATAATGCCCCGTTATATATAGCTGTTGGAGAAAACTTTTCCTGTTCCTTCCAGAGCTACCTCAGTTTCAGGAGATATAGCTACTAGGAGAAGACAACAAAAGCTTTGGCGTTGGGCCAAGCCACTCCTGCTCTGGCTGCTGTGGGCATCACTGCTCTGGCCCAGGCACCATCAGATCTCCGTTAACCATGGCTAAAGGCCCATACACAGAGGGTAGGTAAGGCCCAGGGGCTGAGAGTCAGGCTTCCCTCTGGGAGCAACCTTTTCAGCCCTTTGTCCCCATTTTTCCACTGTTACTTCAGGAGGATCTTATTCTGATCTTATTATTTTAGGTCCAGTGAAGCATTCTGAGTATGAGCTCTGAGGTAAAGGTGGCAGAGTAAGGGTCCATTCACGTCTTCACAGTGCAGCCGCATAGGTCCTTTACCCATCACTTTCCAGGAATTGGTCCTCAGCTTTAAATGTCTAGAAACTGAGTATTTCAGAATACCTCAACATCACTAAGATGTATTTTCATCCAGGCCAGGTAAGACTAGGCTCCTCCTGAAAACTCTTCTCTTGTGATGGGCTACTTCTCCTTTCCAGTGTTAGTCCGTATTATTTAACTCTTAAAACAACCTTGTAAAGTAGGTGATATGATCCTCATTTTAGAGATAAGGAAAACCAGATCCTTATTAATACTTTTTTAGACTATAGCAAGAGTACTCTAGTAAGTCTTCCTGCAGGGGTGTCTTCTGCCTTTAGGCCATCTGGTAATCTTTCTAAAACACAAATATAGGGGCTGGCCCCGTGGCCGAGTGGTTAGGTTCGCGTGCTCCACTTCAGCAGCCCAGGGTTTTGCTCGTTTGGATCCTGGGCACGGACATGGCACCGCTCATCAAGCCATGCTGAGGCGGCGTCCCACATGCCTCAACTAGAAGGACCCACAACTAAAAATACATAGCTATGTACTGGGGGGCTTTGGGAGAAAAAGGAAAAATAAAATCTTTAAAACACAAATATAATGGTGCTTTCCTACTGTTCTATGCTTTGCTCCGTTAGTTGCCCCATTGTGTTCTGAATAAAAGCCCAACACCTTACTGTGTCATTTGGGGCTTTTTGATCCAACTCCTTCCCATACACTCAAACATATGTACTCCTTAGGCCTTTAGACGTATTATATTTGCCAACATTCATGATAATAGCTAACAGTCATTCACTCAAGTATTGTGTGTCTACTTTGTGTTCTGTGGCAGATGGTAAGAAGTCTAAGATAAGCTGAGTACCTGCCCTTGGGAAACTTACAGTTTAGTGGAAATGTGAGTAATTACACTGCAATATTAGTAGATAATAGAGGTAGAGGGTTATGAGAACTGGGAATGGTGTGCTGACAGGGATGGGAGTTATTCCTGTTTATTCATCCTATTTCTTCTACCTTGAATGACCTTTCCTTTTTTACTTGAAGCACTCCTTCAAGTTACTCTTGAAGGACTGGCTCTAAATTTGGAAGCCAGAACAGTAATCTTTTTCTTAATTTCATAAGAAATCCTATTCAGGATGCAATCACTGCTGTATTCTCAGGGCCTATCAAAGTGCCTAGCATGTGGCAGGTGCTCAGAATTGGATGGCTGGGTGGATGGTTGGATGGGTGGGTGCATGATCAAGCATAAAAAAGTTTCATCCTGCCATCAAGAAACACGTAGTCTAGCTATAAATACTCAAAAAGGCACTTTTGCTTTGATAGCGTGAGAGATCCTTTTAAACACCAAAAGTTAGCAGTCAGGTGTGTACTCACTTCCCATTTCTGGACTAGAACTATATTTGTCTGCTTTGGAAATTTTCCTTCAAACATTACAGAGAAAAAAGTTGCAAACATTGTTCATAGATCTAAGAACCTGAATGCCAAGCTTGGTTCTGCAACTTACCAGCTCTGTGACTTTGGGTAAGCAACTAAGCCTTCTATGCCTCCTTTTCCTAACCTCCTGGTCTCTCCTTGTGTAAAGTGGGGGTGATGATAGATCTACACCCCACATTGTCGAGAAAATTAAATGAGTTAATTCATGTAAACTGCTTAAGAATGGCTGTCTCATAGTACTCAAGAACTGATGGGTGTTATGATAATTATTGTAGTCACAATATACATGTATCTCTTTAGCTTTTTATTTCTATAAGAAGCTGATAACGGGGGCTGGCCCTGTGGTGCAGTGCTTCGGTTTGCACGTTCTGCTTCAGTGGCCCAGGGTTCGCCAGTTCGGATCCCAGGTGCAGACATGGCACCGCTTGGCACGCCATGCTGTGGTAGGCGTCCCACATATAAAGTAGAGGAAAGATGGGCATGGATGTTGGCTCAGGGCCAGTCTTCCTCAGCAAAAACAGGAGGATTGGCAGCAGTTAGCTCAGGGCTAATCTTCCTCAAAAAAAAAAGAAGCTGATAACAACAAACATTTAAATTCTAGCTATAAGCTTTACATATCAAATTCAAGCATTTAAAATTAGGCCAAAATAATTTTGATAATTCTGGAATCTGGGTGATTCAAGGCTTCGGGGCTCAACATACTATTCTCTTTATATTTTTGAAAATTTTCATCATATAACCTAAAATCAGAAATGTATAAATATAAAAGAGTGCAAATAACGTTTTTTCTAAATATCAAAATTAATTAAAGTGTACTACATTATTTCTGGCGAATATTATAATTTTATGAAATACTGTTTATTTTATTTGACTTTGAAATATTTGTATATATTTTATTAATGGTTGATCCAATGAAACATTCCTGAAATGGAAAGATTTTGCCTCTCTAAATTTTTTTCAAATGAGTTCTCTGATGCTTGAAAATAAATATAATAATAACTAATCTATTTTACTTTACCTGGAAAAGAGATTTCCTTAGATAAGTGAATTTTGAACCTTAGCCATAAAGCTTCAAAGATGTTTTTTTGATGACAATAGTTTTTTTGATGGCAATATGTATAATTCCTTTTTTTATTGTGGTAAAATATACATAACAAAATTTACCATCGTAACCATTTTTAAGTGTACACCTCAATGGTATTACATATATTCATATTGTTGTGTTTCTGTCACCACCATCCATCTCCAGAACTTTTCCCATCTTCCCCAACTGAAACTCTATACCCATTAAACAATAATTCCCCATTCCTTCCCTCCCTCCAGCCCTGGCAACCACCATTCTACTTTGTGTCTCTATGATTTTTACTACTCTGAGTGCCTCATATAAGTGGAATCATACAGTATTTGTCTTTTTTGTAACTGGTTTATTTCACTTAGCATATTGAAGGTTCATCCATGTCGTAGCATATATCAGAGTTTCCTTCCTTTGAAAGCGGAATAATAGTCCATTGTATATACATCCCACATTTTGCTTGTTCATCTGCTGAATAATAATCTGTCATATGTATACACCACAGTTTGTTTATTCATCCATTGGTGGACACTTGGGCTGCTTCCCCATTTTAGCTGCTGTGAATAATGCCACTGTGAACATGAGTATACAAATATGTCTTTGAGACCCTCCTTTCATTTCTTTTGGGTATAGGGCCAGAAGTGAAATTGCTGGATCATATGGTAAATCAATTTTTAATTTTTTGAGGAACAACCATACTGTTTTCCACAACGGCCATTTCTACAACATACCATTTTACATTCCCACCAACAGTGTGGAGAAGTTCCAATTTTTCCACATCCCTAACCAACACTTTTTTTCTCTTTTATTGATAGTAGCCATCCTCATAGGTATAAGGCGTTATCTCATTGTAGGGTGCTTGTTTTGGGTTTTTGCTGAGGAAGGTTCACCCTGCGCTAGCATCCGATACCAGTCTGCCTCTATTGTATTGAGCCACACAGCATAGCCGCTAACAGACGAATGGTGTGGGTCCGTGGCCGGGAACTGAACCTGGGCTGCCGAAGTGGAGCGCACTGAACTTAACCACCAGGCCACTGGGGCTGGCCATCATTGTAGTTATGGTTTGCATTTCCCTAATGATTAGTGATGCTGTCTTTTCATGTGCTTTTTTGGCCATTCATGTAGCTTCTTTGGAGAAATGTCTATTTAAGACTTTTTCCATTTTTGAATTGGTTTGGTTTTTTTGTTGTTGAGTTGTAGGAGTTCTCTATATATTCTGGATATTAATCCCATATTAGATAAATGATTTACTAATATTTTTCCCATTCTGTGGGGTTATAATTCACTTTCAGGAACAAGGTTGACCAAAATAAAATTGAAGGCTTCTTCCAGCTCCATGACTCTGACTTCTCTGCCTTAATAAATTTGTTTAATGGAATGTAATTTTGCCTTTCCTTGATGAGTTGCTGCCATCATAAACATTGTTCTGTATCTTTGGAATGAATAGGATTTGTTTGTGGTGCTGAGTGGAGGTCAACTGCCTCTCTATTAGATGGCACCAGAGAGGCATGCATGCCTAGTTGCTGGCTTTCTAAACTCCCTTCCGGTCTCATCTTTTTGAAGATGCCTTCAAAACGCAAAAGTCTATTGCCAGCTCTGCTTCTTGACCTAACTGTTCAGTCTCTTTTTGTTTTGTTGTTGTTAAAATATATCCAAGGATAGGGGCCAGCCCGGTGGCACAGCGGTTAAGTTCACACATTCCGCTTCAGTGGCCCGGGGTTTGCTGGTTCAGATCCTGGGTGCGGACGTGGCACCACTTGGCAAGCCATGCTGTGGCAGGCATCCCACATATTAGAAAAGTGGAGGAAGTTGGGCACAGATGTTATCTTAGGGCCAATCTTCCTCAGCAAAAAGAGGAGGATTGGTGGCAGATGTTAGCTCAGGGCTAATCTTCCTCAAAAAAAAAAAAAATGTATCTAAGGATAGAACTGGAGGTTACAAAGTAATCCTGGGGGCCGGCCCTGTGGCCGAGTGGTTAAGTTCACTTACTCCACTTTGGCAGCCCAGGGTTTTGCAGGTTTGGATCCTGGGCGTGGACATGGCACTGCTCATTAGGCCACGCTGAGGTGGCGTCCCACATGCCACAACTAGAAGGACCTACAACTAAAATATACAACTATGTACTGGGGGGATTTGGGGAGAAAAAGCAGAAAAAAAAAAAAGATTGGCAACAATTGTTAGCTCAGGTGCCAATCTTTAAAAAAAAAAACAAAAGCAAAGCAATCCTGGCTCTTTCACTTAATATGCCTCTGACCTTGAGTGAGTTACTAACTTCTCAGCCTCATCAGTAAAATAGTTATTGGGAGAATCAAATGGGTTAATACACATAAAAGCTTTAAAAAACAGAGTCTAGCCTATAGTAAACCCTCAGTAAATGTTAGTTGTGATGTTAGGTAAAACATGCTTGGGGACAGGCTTAGGAAGCCAGTCTTTTAACTTAGACTTTTGAGTTTTGTTTTTTTTCTTTTTAAACTTTGTTTTATTTGTAGCTTCTCTGGAAATGTGAGATTTGGCTATAGGCATGACCATTCATCCCACTTTGCCTCTTTAGACCTGAGCACACATGTTCCGGCATCCACCTAGATTGTACCCCTTTTCACTCTCCAGCATCCTGGTTTGAATGATACATTATATGGTCCCCTTAAATTTGACAGGAGTGAAGTATTACTATAGTTTTGTATTTCTCTTTCATTCTGAATTGTTTTTCACATTCACATGTGCTCCACATTCTTATCCCTTTATAACTGTCCCTAATAATCAGACTAAGGGGAAAATGTGTTTAAAATCCAAAGTCCGATTGCCTTTTTTTCGCCATACGTGAACATTTAGAAATAACTCCCTTCCCATCCTCATTTTCCAAAGCAAGAAGTCATACAGCTTCATTGAATTTTAGGAACCCTATTTCAACTTCTTTATTTTACAGATGTTGCCACCCATACATCTCAGTTTCAGTTTATAAAAACTGAGATCCATAGAATTTAAATATGACAACTCACGTAAGTGGTAAATTAGTGATGAGAGAGCTCTATCTGGGATAACTTGACGTTCATTGTTCTTTCTGCTGTGTAAAGCAGTGAAAAGTTTTCATGGCAAAGGTCAGAGTTTTCCAGAGTGTGTTTTACAAGTTTATTCTTTTAATGTTCTGTGGGGCAAAGGGGCTCCTTTAGACCATGCTGAATACTTCCTTTTGGAGTTTTACAGTGCACTTTAGCACTTTAAAGATGCTGAAAAGTCTCGAAATAGACCTATCAGGCTTTATTTAATCCTGCATTTTCCAAACTTTGGGGGAAACTCTTTGCAAATGCTGGTCTAGGTTTCTGTTTTGTTTATCGAGGTCATATTGGCTTATAACATTGTGTAAATTTCAGGTGTGCATTATTATATTTCAGTTTCTGTATAGACTGCATTGTGCTCACCACCAATGGTCTAGTTTTTAATCTGTCACCATACATATGTGCCCCTTTATCCCTTTCACCCTCCCCCAACCCCCTTCTTCTCTGGTAACCACTGATGTATTCTCTCTATCCATGTGTTTGTCTTCCACATATGAGTGAAATCATACAGTATTTGTCTTTCTCTGTCTGACTTATTTTGCTTAACATAATACCCTTAGGGTCCATCCATGTTGTTGCAAATGGGACGATTTTGTCTTTTTTATGGCTGAATAGTATTCCAGTAGTATTCCATTTTTATGGCTGAGTAGTATTCCAGTATACCACATCTTCTTTATCCATTCATCAGTTGATGGACGCGTGGGTTGCTTCCACATCTTGGCTATTGTGAATAATGCTGCGATGAACATAGGGATGCATAAATCTCTTTGAATTGTTCTTTGGATAAATACCCAGTAGTGGGATAGCTGGATCGTATGGCATTTCTATTTTTAATTTTTTTGAGAAATCTCCCTACTGTTTTCCATAGTGGCTGTACCAGTTTGTATTCCAGTATATGTACAGTATATGAGGGTTCCTTTTGTTCCATGTCTCTCCAACACTTGTTATTTCTTGTCTTGTTAATTATAGACATTGTGATGGGTATGAGGTGATAGCTCATTGTCGTTTTGATTTGCGTTTCTCTAGGGGTTTTTTGGAGGAAGTTGACTTTTGTTTTTAAAAAACAAATCTCAAAGTGTTGTTAATTCTCTCTGTTACATTTGACATGATTTCCTCTCCCCCTCAGTTGGATCTGCTACGGTCACTGAAGCTTATATTAAGCCAGTCAGATCATCTGATTGAGATTGGTCATGTCGACTATTAACAGAGGGAGCTCCTCCAGGATGGTGATTCTACAAAAGGAATTTATCAGCTTTCTAGGGCCATTTGCATCCTTTGGGCCTCTCCCAGTTGACTGGGCCCTCTCTTTCCCTTTCCTTTCCTGTCATATCATTCAAAGATTGGATTTTACTCTGTTTTATATGGGAGACAGACAAAGCTTGTCTGGAATGAAAACAGCCTGAGAGAGATTAGTCTGTGACTAACTCTCCTTTCCAGCATCTCAAGGCAGCGGATTAGATTAAGAAATAAATAACATAATACTGTGCCTCATTTAGCATAGGTTTTTGGTTACCTAAGAAATAAATAAAATTGTCCCTTGAGGATTTTGAAGAATATGGCTTTAGTACTAGAATTGCACAGTCAAGGTTACCCCCAGGATTTGGAGCTGGGGACACAGGGTGTACTTAAGGGTTACAGCTGATCTGGAAAAATTCCTTCCCACCAAGTCTTTCCAAGGCCTATGTTTATTTTGGTATTAGAGTTCCAGTAGGAGATATGAATGTCACCCAAATAAATTCATCTTGAGGGGGATTTCCATTGACTAAGAGCTACCAGGAAGAGACTCTGTCCATAAGTCTCAAGTCAACTCTCCTGGGTGAGACCCCAGCTGTCCCTGTGGTGCTAATTATGGTACAAATGGCCAAGCGTCCCTATCTCAGCCTGAGACTTCCCTGGTGCTTGCTAGGTGTTCTTCTGACTCCAGTGGGGC
Organism: Equus asinus; assembly: GCF_041296235.1. Taxonomy (NCBI): domain Eukaryota; kingdom Metazoa; phylum Chordata; class Mammalia; order Perissodactyla; family Equidae; genus Equus; species Equus asinus. Next base: position 98,941,982 of record NC_091796.1, on the reverse strand, counting down.
TAATGAGATCTTCTTGTAAACCTTGTGTGGTTGCTTTAGAACATCTAATTGTGCTCATTATAAAATTGAGCTTTTTGTTTTAAGTCATTTTTGATGTAGTTTAAATCTCATACAGACCAATGTAGTAGTGTTTTGTGTCCCTACAAACTTTGCAGAATTCTTGGATGAAAATAATTCTTGTGTGTGTGTCTGTGTGTGTGTGTGTGTGCATGTAATGTAACAAAGTGAAAGCAGGAACTCTCTCCACTTCTGTGGACACACTGATTTTTCTTCATCTGGAAACAAGGCTCCATTCTTCCTTGTTTTGTTTCAACAGCATACTTTGTGTTGTGTTAGTGAGTTTGCTCTGCAGTCATTAAAAATTGAAAAGCAAAAAAAACAAACAAAAGTAACAATATGGAACCTCAAGAATGACTAGAGAAGGAAATGAGAAGAGGACTACCATGGGAGTGACACTTAGAAACACTTGACTAGCACTTTTCACTGTCCACCATTATTTCCAAATTCAGAGCTCATCTTTTTAATCTTTTTTCTCATTTTAGTGTAAAGGCTGTTATTTTGTGTAGTGTTTTTTGTTCTGGATTATTCTTAACATATTTCAAATTTGAGAAAGGATTGTCTGTGCTGTTTTTATGTTTTAAATACAGATCTTTAGTGCGTGAGAACAGAGTTTGACCTGTAAATGAGGCCACAAACTTGGCTTCAAGGACCCTGATTTCTTTTAAAGAACCACTAAAAATGACTGGTAGAATCTTGAAGCTTTTAAGGAGCTCAATTTGAAAACTAAGATTTATTAGACTTACTGTTTTTTGAGTTTCAACTGAAATTAACACAGGCAGATTTAGTTTCTAGTTTATAAAAATTGACTATTCAAAATGAATTACCAAAAAAAGCAGCCTTTTCTACGTTTCTAATATTTAAGAATAGAAAACTGTGAATTTACTTACACTAAGCATCAAACTTTAAGAAAACTGACTTTACTGGAAGAAGTAGTTTTCTTGACCATTTAACATTTACAAAATAGTCAGTATATTAAATTATTTAGATTGGTCTCTGGGTAGTTCTTACAGAATGCACTGTCACACCTCTGGCTGCCCATAGCCTTTCTGACTTCAGTAGCATGCACCGAAGGAAGTCTAACATGCTGTATTTTCCTAGGTAGGGAGGTAAATTTCAGATAGGAAATTTGCTTGTGTGAGTATATGAATTGATTGAACGTACTGCTTTTGCATAATATCTAATTAGTAGAAAGTTTCCCAGTCTTGAATACTATAGGTAGATAATTCTATGCTTAGTTAAATAAATTTTTCATATATAGTGGAAAAAGATTGAAGAAAACCACAAGTGTTAACAGTGATTTTCTTAAATTTGAATTCCTAAGGTTATGCTGTGTCAGTAACAGAGATGAAAATAAATTCCAAGAATCTTAACACTGTTCTGTTTTCCAGCAGGTTTTGTGTGATAGTGTGTGCATTTAACTCAGTTTGTTAAAACACTTCATCCTTCCTTACGAGGCTAGATTAACTCCCTCTTGGTTGGTTTCCTAACAGTTCCAATAATAGATTTTAAATTATGCTTTATCCTAAACTATTCTCTCTTTTATTTTTTTTTTTAAGATTTTATTTTTTTCCTTTTTCTCCCCAAAGCCCCCCACTACATAGTTGTATATTCTTCATTGTGGGTCCTTCTAGTTGTGGCATGCGGGACGCCACCTCAGCGTGGCTTGATGAGCAGTGCCATGTCCAGGCCCAAGATTCGAACCAACGAAACACTGGGCCGTCTGCAGTGGAGCTCGCGAACTCAACCAGTCGGCCACGGGGCCAGCCCCAACTATTCTCTCTTTTAATCAGATAAATTTTTTCTATGTGGATGCTGTAAAGATGTGGAAGTATTCCTGTTAGCCCTGTCCTCTCTTAGAGCGTCTTCTCCTTGCTGCCGGCATATATCTCCTGCTTGCAGCTCTTGAGAGATAAGGTTCCATGGTTTAGAATTTATTCTGTAATTGCTAAAATTATCTCTTACCGGGACTGCCCTGTCTATTTAAGTTCTAATATTAGATGACAGCATAATTCAAATTTAACTATTTGTTTACATTTTCTGAAGTTTTTATTGTGAATTTGATGGCATGTCATTATTTGCAAATAAAAGCAGTTGTCAGTAGCTTGCTTTTTTTTTTTTACTGTACAATCTGAGACACATTTGAAAAAATGAGTAAAATTATTTTTGTTTCTTATCAAGAAATGGATGAAAAGAGGCTGCTGGATCCAGGCTTGCAAGTTCGTAAAGGCCTCTGGGGTCATACTCTGAAGAACCAGCAGATGGAATGCCTGAGTGACTGAAGAAAATGGGTGCTAATGCATCTAACTATCCTCATTCATGTTCCCCGAGGGTAGGGGGAAATTCTCAAGCCCAACAGACTTTCATAGGTAACTGTTTCGCTTTTTTGTAACTTCATTTTCTTTTATGAATGTACATAGAACTGTGTTTTCAGTAGTCTTTTTGGATGAAAAAAAGAATTGAGCTGTGAAAAAGTTATTATAGATAATAACTCTGCAGTATCCAGATTTTTTCCCCAACAAATGTAAATCTGGTTTAGATGATTTTTATCCTAACCAAGCTGCTATAACACAATTGCTCTTATCTTTGGTTGTCTTAACCATAATTGCCAATTATCCTGGGAAAGCTAGCAATCACCATTGGTGTGAAAATAGTGCAATACATGTATCTTGTGTCCTGGCCCACTTATCCCCCATATAAATGTAACCTTGGTGTAGTGAAGAAGAGAAAAGGAAACATTTCACAATCATATGCAAGTAATATTCTTAATTTACAAATCTGCCTCTTATTTCCTAAAAACCCATAATTAAGATCTATGATATCTGGTTCTTGATAGCCAAAGAACTAAAAGCATTTTTTTAAATTAAGAATAATCTGCTTGGTTTGTCCATATTCCTTATTTAATATAAAAATGAGTTATTTGAACTTTTTATCTTCCTTTATAAAAACAAAAGTCTGTTTTATTTGAATGGTTTAGGAATGTTTGTAAAAAATTTTAGCATGAAATATGTGTTAAAGTGAATGTTGAAAGTGAACATTTGTTTAATTTCCTTCTTAGGGACATCATCCTATTCTCAACAAGGCTATGGTTGTGAATCAAAATTATATAGCCTTGACCATGGCCATGAGAAACCACAAGACAAAAAAAAGAGAACCTCTGGCCTTGCCACCCTCAAAAAGAAGTTTATTAAGCGTCGAAAATCTAATAGGTCTGCTGATCATGCCAAGCAGATGCGAGAACTCCTCTCTGGGTGGGATGTTAGAGATGTCAATGCATTAGTGGAAGAATACGAGGGAACTTCAGCCTTAAAGGAGCTTTCTCTACAAGCCAGTTTGGCTAGACCAGAAGCCCAGACATTGCAGAAAGATATGGCCGATCTTTATGAGTACAAGTATTGTACTGATGTGGACTTAATATTTCAAGAAACTTGTTTTCCTGTTCATCGAGCCATTTTGGCGGCAAGGTGTCCGTTTTTTAAAACACTGCTTTCTTCCTCACCCGAGTATGGGGCAGAGATTGTAATGGACATCAATACAGCTGGTATAGATATGCCCATGTTTTCTGCTTTGTTACACTACCTTTATACAGGAGAGTTTGGAATGGAGGACTCAAGGTTTCAAAATGTTGACATCCTCGTTCAGCTCAGTGAAGAATTTGGAACACCAAATTCCCTTGATGTAGATATGCGTGGACTTTTTGATTACATGTGTTATTATGATGTCGTCCTTAGTTTTTCTTCAGACTCGGAACTGGTTGAAGCTTTTGGTGGAAATCAGAACTGTTTAGATGAAGAGCTGAAAGCTCACAAGGCTATTATTTCAGCACGGTCCCCATTTTTTCGAAATTTATTACAAAGGAGGATACGGACTGGTGAAGAAATCACAGACCGAACTTTGAGGACTCCCACAAGAATTATATTAGATGAGTCCATTATACCAAAAAAATATGCGAAAGTTATATTACACTGTATGTATACTGATGTGGTGGACCTCTCTGTTTTGCACTGTAGCCCCTCTGTGGGGAGTCTCAGTGAAGTGCAGGCTCTCGTCGCGGGGAAGCCAAACATGACCAGGGCAGAAGAAGCCATGGAACTGTACCACATAGCACTGTTCTTGGAATTTAACATGCTTGCACAAGGTATGAAATTCTGAGTTTTAATTTTGATTTCTGGAATTACGTATTTGTCTTCCAAGTTTAAAACACAGCCAATACAATCCATGATTTTAGTGTTTGGGATGTGACAGGGTCAGTTTTTTCAAATCTATACTTATGACATCTGAGACAGTTGAAAGTTAGTGTTACTGTGGCTCTTCACTTAGTATTAAAGCCAAGCATTCAAAACTAGTGACTAAGAGCAATAGATGAAACTTGAGACTCCTTCCCTAAGGTAAGATGATAGATGTGGAAATGTATAATTAGCCGCCTACCACCCACCTACGCGCTGTCTGCACCGACCTTTGAACTGGCCACATTTCCCACATTTCAAGGTTCCTCTTGATCTAGGACTCCTTGGATAACTTAGATTCTCATATTTACACTCAGTGCTTCATTGATGCTTAAATGTTTAGAATAGGAATGGAAGTTCGTTACAAAAGTGAATAGTCAACATTTGGATACAGATTTATTTGAATCGACTTGGGCAGGGTTTCTGATTTAAATTTTAAAATATTCTGTATCTTCTTTTCAACCTCAACTTGTACATCAAGCAACAGCCTACAGCATTTAAGGCACAGTTACTGTTAGCCTCATGTGCTGCCTTCATTTAATTTAAACTAACATTTTTAAGTTAGGATGGCAGAGTTTTTGTGTTATAGGCAAATGAATACATGAAAGTTACGTTAAAAGAATTATATATCTGTTGGTAAACATTAGAATCTTACCATTTGAGAGCTTCAAAGAGACCTTCTGTGGGAGAGCACAGGGAATTTGCTGTCTTGACAGAATGCATTCTTAGCTTTCTGTGGCCTTGTATTAAAAGAAAACAAGCTATATGACGTGAAATTACTTGAGAAATTTAGCTAATGAGTATTTACTAAAAGAACATTAGAAGTTTCCAATTAGAAGAGAATGTTAATGGTTTGAGTAAAAGACATGAATTTAAATAAGGAAAGCTAAGCATGTTTTTATAACTTGAAAATAGTATATATTGTATGGCTACATCAACAAATTAATAGGACTTTGAGAGATAAAAATAGAAGCCCCAATTAAATAACAAAATCGGTAATAAAATGGGAGGAATTATACAGGAGAAGGCATTGATAAACATGAGTGGCAAAAGTTGAGATTTCTATTACATAAATAATTTTTTTAAATCTTATTTTACCATTATCTTTTCAATAATAGTACTAATTTTATCACAATCAAAATGCCATTAAAATATTTTATTAGTTTAAAATAAGAATCATTATGTTAATAATAGTAGACTATTTAGATGTCACACTACAATAAAATATGTTATCAAAAATAACCTAGTAGCTTGACCTACCATTCTTTTATTCTGTAAAACCCAGTTTGTCAGAAAATGCCTCTAGAGAAAACTCTGAAGGTTGCAACATTACCAAAAAGGTATAATAATCTCTATTTTCTCAAATTGGTTTTATTTTTTGACATGTTTAAATAATAAGAAACCAAAGTGTCTTATATGTACTTTGCTATTTTAAAAAGTGAGAAAGTATGTCTTAATATAGTTTTTTGTTGCTTGTTGTTTTAAGTTTTGAATGAAAAGTAGAATTGTGAACCAGCTGTTGGTTCTTAGGTAATACTTTATCTAGAGTTCTTTTATGTTAAGTGAGCTAATTTGTTTTTTTAATTGTTTAGGTAGAAATTGTATTTTTCTCAGTATATTTAAAGATAGAAATGTACAACACTCCTTGTATTACCTTGGTTAATTAAAAAAAAAAAACAAAAATATTCCCTTAAATTTGGATGTACATGGCTCTCTGTTTCCTTTCATTATTCAAAATACAGAGTTTGGGTTGTTTGCTTTTCTGGTTTTTGCATTCTGTGTAGGCCTTACCTTTCCCCCATACTCAAGATACTGTTTTATTAGGGTTTACAACAGACCACACCCTCAACCTAATTTTTACTTCGTTTGCGTGGGAAGGAGAATATTTGGTCACTTGGGCAGGGATTTTATACCATAAAGCTTAGGAGCTCAGGCTCTGCAACCAGAAAAACTGGATTTGAATCCTTCACTACCATGTTTTAACTTGTTTGACCTCAAAGCAAATCACCTCTCTAAGCCCCTGTTTTCTCGTTTGTAAAATAAGAATAGTAACTCTGTAAGGTGGGCTTAGGAGGGTTAAAAGGAATGCTATATGTTAAGTGATCTGAATAGCACCCAGTACACAGGAAGCATTCAATAAATATTGGCTGCTAAATAATAATCATCACAACATCCTTCGTTCACTACCACATTCTTTTCTAAAACTAACTTTTTTAAATTAAAAAAAAATTTATAATTATATTGATTAAACCCAATACTAAGCATATTTTACAGATTTTTACTAGGTAATTATTGATTTTAAGATTTTCTTCTAATTTTATCACTGGTGAGTTGGTGCATGCCACTTATCAAACTATTCTAAGTTCTGGCTATTTATTGCTCTCCACCCTGTTTTTCTCAGCACGAGTTCTGCAAGCAGATTAAGGCTATGATACTCTGAGGCATCTATGTGTGTAATGAATTACCCTCTCTCCTGTGCATCCAGCATGGTACTAGTTATGTACCATTTTGGAGAGAATTAAGAAAATAGTTACCAAAATCACTTGCTGTGTTTTGTGATTCAGACAGGGACTCCCAATTAAGAAAACCCATGAGACTAACCTGTTGGGCAACCATATTGCTCTCATCTTTGTGTCCCCAATGCCTGGGACATAGTAGGCACTCAGTAAATGTTTTTAAATTAACGACTATTACTTTTATTCCAAATTAGATTTAACTTTGGCAGTTAAAGTCAAGTTTTAAGGGAGGTAAATTATATCAAGGGAGCCTGAGACCTTGAGACTAGATACTAGATACGCCCTTTGAGATGGAGAGGTGATTTAGTAGTTTGAAGAGCATCATAAAAAAAGAAGCTATATAGGCAGACAGCCAGAGTGGTTTGGCAGGTGGAGAAAAGGGAGGATTCCTGGCCCTCACTGAGATTCGTTCTATTCAGACAAGTAGGCAGTCACTATTAGGAAGGTTAATTAACAGGTAATGGGGCCTCAACTTACTGGCTTGGCATTTTAAGACTAGATTTAACTTCACTTGATTTCCTACGTAGCAGATTGAACATAGCTTTATTTCTATTCCTCCAAAGCCTTACTGTTACAACTAAAATATACAACTATGTGCTGGGGGGATTTGGGGAGAAAAAGGAAAAAAAAAAAAAAAGAAGATTGGCAACAGTTGTTAGCTCAGGTGCCAATCTTTAAAAAAAAAAAAAAAGCCTTAATATTTTAGTAAAAGAATAAAACAAGTGTAAACCCTCAAGTACAAAGATACGTGAGAAGAAGACAACAGTGGAAAAAAAGGATATTGAAATGTTTGAAAGCTGGAAAGCACATAAAAGAACTGATAACTGGCTTATCAGAGAGCAGAGGTCTGTAACTGTAGAGCCTGTAGAGGGGGCTGCTGGCAATTCACAGAGGATAAAGTACTCTGGAAAGAAGGGGTAAGCATGGTAAGAACTGAAACAGAGATTTGACTTGAAGTCTGAATACTGAATGGGTGCACCCCTTCCCCACCCTGGCATTTAACTTTATATACAGTGTTAGAAAGGGAGGGGGTTTTGTTTTACTCTGTATCGTGAGCTGGTTTTCTCAGTACCCTCTATTAAACAATCCATTTTCCCCCTGATTTGTGCCACCTTATATTAAGTTCCCATGTATATATGGGTCAGTACTTTTTCGTTTTGTTTCAATGGTCCATTTGTCTGTTCTGGCATCACTATCCCTTGTAGCCAGGTGGCAGATCCTGACCCTCTCCTCCAATTCCCTTCTCAATAACCCCCTACCCACCCAAACACAGGAGACCTGAGATTTATTTACTGAAGAAATTGAGCTAGAGCGATTACAGATCTGGAAATGGCTACAAAGAGAAGCGGGGGAAGGGGTTGAGGGTAAGGCACAAGGTTGAAATCTGGGATTATGTGAAAGCCTACAAACTAAATGGTGAAATCACTCCCTTTCCTTCCCCTGCTCTAGTCCAAGCCAGGCAGATGCAAAACAGTAACTTGGAGCTTTAGAAATGAACATCCCGAGAGCCTATAGCCCTGTAGATACTGGTGTTCTGGAGTTCCATATGAAGTTATGCTCAGGAGTTACATGATGAAAGAGCCAGTTTGCCTTCCAGTTGTTCTACCAAGAAGCCTTCTTATGCTGCAGAGCTCCCAAACAGTTGTTTACTGCCTCACTCTTACATATGAAAACCCATCTAAGGTGCACTGGACATTTGAGGAAAGCTTCCAAATTGAGACAGAGATCAGAACAAAAAAGAACAAAGTTCTAGAAGAAACAGGCAGTGAAGGAAGCAGAAGAAAACTTCAGTAGAATCAAAATATCCTTATATAAAAGAACATTTTATTGAATCAATGAGACAAAAATAAGATGCTATAAAAGTAAAAATAGGAGTTCTTGGAAATAAGGTAGCGGAAATGAAAGATGTAATAGAAGAAAAATGTAATTGAAAGGTAAAATTGAAGAAATCTAGAAAGTAAAATAACAGAGATGGACAACAGTGGAGACAAATAAGAAAAACTATGCTATTCATCCAGAAGGTGTAAGATCTTAAATAGTAGTTTTAGAAGCATATACCAGAGAAAATGGAAGAGAAGACAGTATCTAAGGAGTAACATAAATTTTGCCAAAACTGAAGGAATTTCTATATTGAAAAGTTTCATCCCTTTTGCTAGGGAACACTAGGGAAAAAGATTCTAAAATGTTGCAGAGAGGAAAAAACTTCATACAAAGAATTAGGAATCAGACTGGTATTGAACTCTTTTAATAGCAACAACTGAATACTATAGTACACTGGTGTAGTGCCTTCAAAAAGCCGATGGAAAGTGATTTTAAACACAAAATTTTGTACTTAGCCAAACTGTCAATCACGTGTAAGCCTAAATAAAGGCATTTTTCAGTCTTGCCTCAAAAAACTTACCTCCCCTGCACCCCCACTCAGGAAGTTACTGAGGATATGTTCCCCTAAACGATGAAGTAAACCAATAACAGCCCTGTGTGAGGCACAGAAAATGAGGTCCAACACTGGAAAGAAAGGGAAAGGCTAGTTACTACCTGTGTAGTAGATCTAGTGGGCATCCAGTGTAGCCTGGACTAGGAGGGTGAAAGGCTCCAGGAAGTAGATATCTAGAAGTAATCAATTACTGGAATATGTGAACATTAATTGACAAGTGACATTGAAAGAGATCTTATGGATCTTTTGGTGCCTGAAACAAGTGGGAAAAGAGGAAATTTATATTTCCAAGAAAAATTTTAAATTACACGTGGAAGAAAATATAATGCTGGTACACAGCTTGGCTCAGCAGTAAGCAGTATTTAGATAGTCATCATAATATGAACACTGAATATTGATTTAATAAAAATTACAATATAGAGAGGTAAATACTAGAAGAAACAGCTAAAGAATTGAGAGTAGTTGCCTCTGGGGAGTAGGACTGGGAGTGGAAAAAAGATAGGGTGGGGGGTTTTGTTTTTAAGGGAAGCTTTTTATTACTACTAGTAATTACCACTACTACAAAACTTCGAAATAATGAACATATATACTGCTTTGATTACAAAATTAATTTTTTAAAATTGTGACATCAGTGCTCAGAAGAACCGGAGACACCTAGATAGGCTACAATCTTAAAGAACTGGGGAGTTTATCATATCTATCAGGAATGTTAATGAATGAGATCATGCTTATAATTTTAGTTTTACAAAAGGCTTTTACTTTCTCTCATTTGGTCATCTTGACAACCTATGGGTATCGTGGGGCTCAGATATTAATAACTAGCCTTTTCCCAAGCTTGTAAGTGGTGAAGTTGTGACTTGTACAAGCTCTTCTGACCCTAAGCCCAGGAATTTGGGCATGATGAGAGAGGGGAGCAGTATGAAAACCAGTTTCTAGGGATGAGGGCAGGAGGCCCCTGTGGCCTAATTGTAGGAACGTAACAGCAGACTAGTGATTGAAGCATCAACTCAGAGGAGCCTCAGCTCTGAGCCTGATCTGTGCTGAATCACTTGGTGTGAAGCTAAGCACGTACCTAAGGGAAATGTGGGCCCAGCTAGGAGGTTTAAAAACTGTGGGGCAGGGGCCTGGGTGGATCACCACTCAGACTTTGCTTCAGAGCGCTTAGCCAAAAGCCAGAGGGCTTTGTACTGAGCAGGCCATTCTTTCCTGAATAGATGAGTGTTCCTGTGTCAGTTATTTGACTTTTTTGGCTGCCTAATATAAAGACCTTCTTCCTAGTTTTGGGAAATTCTTCGCTGTGTAGGTCTTGATGGAAGACAGAGCCCACTTCCCAGTGTAAAAACTAAGAGATGGGGTACTTACTTTCTTAGCCTTCTCTGTGATTAGGGCTTAAGCACATGAGCTAGGCTTTTTCAATCACGAGCTGATGGCAGGAGAAGTGGGGACTGTAGAGAATTCTTTCTGTAAGCAGGGTGGGAGCAGCAACATCTCATGGAAAAGAAGAGCAGTCAGCAGCAGCAGTGCCAATGATGGCATTCACTGTCCAGGCACAGAGCACGATCTGGTGGCCTGTGTCCCAGGGCAGCACAGGGCGCTCTCTGGGCCGTTTCTGTGATGTAGCCCTCACTCTGCAGCCTGCCTTTGTTCTTGGTTGTTTTCCAAGCCTGGTCTCCAGCTTTCCAGTGACTCTTGGCTAACAGTATCTTTTCAAATAAATCCCTTTTCTGTTTAAGATAACTAGAGTTGTTTTCTGTGGTTGCAGCTTTAGAAGCCTTATTGATAACAGTACATATATTAAAATGACTAGTATATAAAATCCCAAAATAGATGACTAGATTGGAAGAGTCTCAAAAGAATGACGTGTTTGATCACTGACTTTTCACAATGACCTTAGCACACACTGCATGAACAGCTCTGAAAATGTGAGAACAACACAGAATGTACTATTGATTTAACATAAATTTTTGAGTAGAACTCTGCTCTTTAGAAGAACCATGGGTTTTCTCATGAACTTTTTTCTTTTAAAGATTTTATTTTTCCTTTTTCTCCCCAAAGCCCCCCAGAACATAGTTGTGTATTTTCAGTTGTGGCTCCTTCTAGCTGTGGCATGTGGGACACCGCCTCAGCATGACTTGACGAGCGGTGCCACGTCCGTGCCCAGGATCTGAAACGGCGAAGCCCTGGGCCCCCGAAGTGGAGCGCACAAACTTAACCACTCGGCCACAGGGCCGGCCCCTCGAACTTTTTTTTTTTTTTTGAGGAAGATTAGCCCTCAGTTAACTACTGCCAGTCCTCCTCTTGTTGCTGAGGAAGACTGGTCCTGAGCTAACATCCATGCCCATCTTCCTCTACTTTATATGTGGGACACCTACCACAGCATGGCGTGCCAAGCGGTGCCGTGTCCGCACCTGGGATCCGAACCTGCGAACCCCAGGCCACCAAATCAGAATGTGTGAATTTAACTGCTGTGCCACCCGGCTGGCCCTTCTCACGAACTTTAACAACTACGAGCTTACTATAAGAATTTATTTTTCCTTGTCATAAATACTGTTGACCTCAGAACAAAATAGCCCAGAATTAGCACCAACGAGAACATGCATATTCCAGTGCAGAACATTTACAGTAGTACACTTTAAACTGAAGATTTTATCTTTTCATCTTGATCAAAAATGTATGTTTCAGTGTTTGGAATACAAAATTTATTTATAACTTTAGTTCCAAAATGGACTATGTAATGCATTTCCCATATTTTTAGTCATAAAGCTTGTGATTATATTTTATTGAATTAAAAATCTAACAGAGAAACAACTGAAAGCAGTGACCTAATTTTTTCCCTTAGCAACTTGGTGAGATTCCAAGAGTGTGTGACTTGAAACAAATGCAAAATAGCAAAGACTAAGTGTCCTGGCTCACTAATCCATCCTCCCTCTTTCTGTCCTCTCCATTGTCCCTGTGTTGACAGTCTTCCTTCTGTCTCAGTTCACTTGAGCAGGCACTTCGTTTTACTTCTGTCTGCAGTTGTTTCCTCTTCAGCAGATGGGTCTGAATATACTTCCTAGAGAATAATGGAGCTAAGTTAGAGACTATTATCAACAGTTCAGGGGAGTAAATGTAGGTTTCAGTTAAACATCCAGCATAGATGAAGAATTCGTCTCAGTTTCAGTAATAGCAGTTCAAATGACTCTCCAGTTATACATCTCTAATCATGATGTAACTTATAACTTAGCCCTTAAAAAATTTTTACTCGGGGCTGGCTCCGTGGCCGAGTGGTTAAGTTCGTGCACTCCGCTGCGGCAGCCCAGGGTTCGGATCCTGGGTGCGGACATGGCACCGCTCATCAGGCCGCGTTGAGGCGGCGTGCCACATCCCACAACTGGATGGACCTGCAACTAAGATATACAGCTATGTACGGAGGTTGGGGAGATAAAGCGGGAAAAAAAAATTTTTTTACTCAAAATTATGAATAGGGTTCTAAAGTGTAATATTTATGGCGTATTTTATTTTAGAATGTAAGCCGTGTTTCATATGGACTGCAAACTCTCCACTTCTGACCCTCTGCTCACACTTTTGTTTTGTCTTGGAATGTCTTTGCCTTTGATCACTAAATGTCCAAATTCTACCCTGCCCTTTAAGACCAAACTCCCATGCTACTTCCCTTGTTTTGTCTTAGGCATTCCAAGTTAGAAGTATTTCCTACTTCCTGCAAACTTCTAAAAGACTTCATTTTTATTTTAGGTTTTTACATTTTCTCATTTCTTTTGGAATTACCTATGGACGTGTCTCATTTCCTCTATCAACTAGTGTATTATATACTCCCTAAAGACAAGATCAAAATCCTGGTCATCTTTGAATCACCCTAAGAACCTAGCACAATATTTTTTGCTCTTAGTAGACTCTCAGTTGCATATTTTGAATCATCTTTAATACCTATGAAAACTGAGTAACTTTTTCTTTTTAAAAAAAGGAGGGGAAGTGTAATACTTGTTTAACCTCAGAAGTTGCAAATAAAATGAAAACACCAAACCTCAATCTATGAAATAAATATGAAGTAGTATTTATAAAAGCAAGTTTAGATGTGGTCTGAATGGTGTATAACTCTCTACCATTAAACACGGTTTTAAGTTAAATTTTCAATAAAATTGTGTTATCAACTCCTTATTTGTTAGTCCATTGATATAAAATAGAATTTCTACTCAATTGAATTGAATTTAAAATGTTCAAATGAATTTAAAATATTCCTGGAAATCAGTCAAGGCTATTAATCTTTTGAAGCCAAAAAAAGTTTACTTGAAGGGCAATCCTTTTGCACTATTATAATTTAGATCAAAGAACTAGTTATGTCTCAAAAATTTTAGCAATAAAAGTGCATTCACAGAAATAGTACAAATATAACTCAGAATGTAAACTAATGGGAAAATTTGTATTCTAAATTAGGCATCTTTTTATTTCTTTTTTGTGCTAATTTATTAAGGAAAAATAAAATTCTAAGGAGTTGCCATTGTTTCTGGTCTATTGAAAATGGAGTATTTATTCATCCTTATTTGTATACTTAAAAGATAATGAGTATAAATTAATATTATGGCTTGTTATATGACTTTTTGAATGTAAATGTGTATCAGATACTTTGTAGCCATAGCAAGAAGTGTAATTCCAATACTTACAGTTCATTTGAGTCAGTCTATTGAGTGTCTTCTATTTCTTTTCATTTAAAATTATGTGGAATTTAACTAGATGCCTTCTCTCAACAATAAGCAAAATCTTTTCTCTGTGATACTGAAATTGCAACGATGCCACAGTGGAAGGAAACAATGAAAGAGAGGAAGACTTGTTTGTTTTGTTTTGGGTTTGGTTTTTTCCTCAGTCCAAGTGTGTGTTTGTTATAGTCAAGGTCTGAGCAATTGGATTTAATTTGAACTTTACAGACATTAATATAATCAAATAAAAGATGAAATGTTATAGGTCAGTATGGAGATGAACACAAAACTTTAAACAACTTAGTACTACTCTGGAGTAAGAAAGAGCTAAAGATTTATATTATAAGAGTTTATTGAACTCGAGTCATCATGAGGATGGCAGAGAGAGCATTTCATCAGTGCTGCCCAATGCAACGTGTTCTGAAATACAGAAAGATTGTAAACTGATGGTATCGTATTTTGTCTTGAAATTGAGATATCTGTTCTTCGTTATGCTTTGCTTCTATATATAACTTTTAAAGCAAAACAGAATAATTACATCAATTGATCAGAACTGTTTATGTCGGTAGGCCTAAAATAAGACACATATCTTTTTTAAATATCTTAAAAATGAATTTTTAAGTGTTCAGGTTAGCATTTATTGAACACCATTGCTATGCAAAGTGTGGTAGCAGGGAGAAGACAATTAAAATGAACAGTTTTTTTTTTAAAGATTTTATTTTTTCCTTTTTCTCCCCAAAGCCCCCCAGTACATAGTTGTATATTCTTCGTTGTGGGTCCTTCTAGTTGTGGCATGTGGGACACTGCCTCAGCGTGGCTCAATGAGCAGTGCCATGTCCGCACCCAGGATTCAAACCGACGAAACACTGGGCCGCCTGCAGCAGAGCGCGCAAACTTAACCGCTCGGCCACGGGGCCAGCCCCTAAAATGAACAGTTTTTGAATGCCACCATGTACCTAGCTTCAGGACAAGCTCTCCATATACATTGTTTCATTTCATTCTCACAACAATCCTGTGAAACTTGGTGAATGGGTTTCCTATTTCTGCAGAGAGGTTCAGAGGTAAATAACAGTGCCCAAATTTAATGGTATTTTATAAATATGAAGTCTGAGGTCAGATCTGTGTTCTAATCCTGGCTGTGCCGTGTGCTAACCATATAATTTCTGTCTGAGTTCCTCATCTTAAGCTCATTCCTTCTTCGTAGAAGTGCACACAGCACATACTATGCCTGTTAAGCTGGGATCACCTTAAAAATGTTTTAAAAACTGAATTGCGTTAACGCTTTAGAAAATTTTTAAAGATAAGAATTGAGTTATTATCCCTACACATCATTTGGCAACTTGGTTCTAAGTTTCCAAAGTCTTAAAAACATTACTAGATTCAGACTTTAAGACAGTGATACATTCAATATTAGATGGCAAAACAGGGCCATAAAAAAATGGTCCATAGAGCTTTCCCAGGGTGGTAGGCTGTTTGGTCTAAACTCTCACTCCACTGTACCTTGATTCAATTATAGTCCCTTTTTCCCTTAGAAACACTAAGAGAAATGGCCTAATGTATTGCCTTTTCCTAAAGCCCCAATTTATTTTTATTTTTCTGGCTCTACCATAGTTAAATTTGAACTACTCCTCTTATACCTTCTGTTGCCAAGGAATACAAAAATTAATACAATTCGAGATGCACTTTATTTGGCATGAGGAAAATAGGATTGGGGAGGGCATTAGTGATTGAGGAGGGAAAAGTGACAGAAGGAAGAACCTCTACATTGTACAAATATCCTGGCTTTTCGGAATCAGTATTGAAAGTAGAGTTGAAGTTTCTGCCTTAAGACCAAATACTGCTCTTATCTCCTAAAATATCCAGAGAAGAAGGACTCTGACCAGGTACAAGCATTCTGTCTACTTCTGGTTTTGGAAGTAGCTAGAAGAAACTATTCCAAGAATTACGATAGATGAGTAATGATATTATTAGCTATTACTATGTGCGAGACACTGGACTGAGCTCTTTTTGTGGAATACCTGACTTGATCTTTACAGTAACCCGTATGATAGCTACTCACGCTCTTCCCGTTGTAGAGATGAGGAAACAAGTACTTAGGTTGTTACTTCTCCAAGGCCACTTCTACCGATCAAAAGATGGACTTGAAACAAGAATTTACTGAGTACCTTCTCTACACTCAGCAGCTAAGCTTCCTATATACTGTGCACTTTAAAAGACTTCAGATAGTAAGTTTGGTAACGTTCCTAAATAAACCATCCTCTGTAACAACTCTAAGTTTGAATCAGTTTACTTTAAAAGTAGTTCATGCTCATTGTTTGAAAAAGAATGAGTGATAGAGAAACACAGTCTAGTGTATTTTCACCCACTACCACTCCTTTTCCCACATCCTTATTGATGACATACTTTGAGCAGTTTGATAGGTTTCCTTACAGACCTTTATATGTGCATGAATGTGTGTGTTTCACATACATATCTTGTTCTGCTGTAGTATAAATAGCATCACACTATGCATTTTATTGTCTTGCTTTTTTCATAGTTAAACTTTGGAAAAATTTTTAAGTATAGACTTTTTAAATAACATTTTTAATAGCATTTTTTTGTTTCTAAATAGATGTGCTAATGGTTGGATTTCAGATAGTGCAAATGATACAAAAGATGTTTAAGAACCCTTCAGTCTCACTTCTCAGTGATAAATACTGTTAACAAGAAGTACCTTTTGTTTTTCTTTAAGGATTGGCACCAGGGCTAACAACTGTTGCCAATCTTTTTTTTCTTTGTTTTCCTGCTTTGTCTCCCCAAACCCCCCATGTACACAGTTGTATATCTTAGTTGCATGTCCTTCTAATTGTGGGATGTGGGACGCCACCTCAACGTGGCCTGACAAGCGGTGCCATGTCCACGCCCAGGATCCGAACCCTGGGCCGCCGCAGCGGAGCACGCGAACTTAACCACTCGGCCACGGAGCTGGCCCCAAGAAGTACCTTTTTATAAGTATCTCCTAAAGACTGGATCTTAGTTTGTAGTATATTTACAGAACTGCTAAAACATTTAGTGAATATAAACCAACTAGAAAGTGCTTGCCTCCAACCATTTTTTCATATATTTGGATGAATAGACATATCAGTTTGTATTATAAATTAACATGGGCTAGCTTCGCTAGATACGTTTCCACAAAGGGGATGATTTAGATATATTAAAAGACTTTGAGCTCTATTTTGATTTTTTTTTTTAAAGATTGGCACCTGAGCGAACATCTGTTGCCAGTCTCCTCTTTTTCTATGTATTTATTTATTTATTCTTCTCCCCAAAGCCCCCCAGTACATAGTTATATATTCTAGTTGTAGGTCCTTCTGGCTATGCCATGTGGGATGCCGCCTCAGCATGGCCCGATCAGCAATGCTAGGTCTGAACCCAGGATCCTAACCGGTAAAACCCTCAGCCCCAAAGCAGAGCACATGAACTTAACAACTCGGTCACGGGGCCGGCCCTATTTTGATTCTTTTGATTAAAACATTTGTATTCCTCTTAGGCGTTGACATATCTATAAACCTTCTGATAAATACATTTCACGGTACTTCAAGTTGAAATATCTACACATCTGAAAGTAGTGCCAGAAAACAGAAAACACAGTTTGCACGCATACATGCTGCTTTGTCTCAAACCGTATTTCTCTTCAACTGTAGTAGTTAGGCATTTTCCAAAGTGGTTTGGTTTTAATACTGAGTTTCCACTGTCAGTGTTCTTTCCTTATTGAAGTTTACATTGAAGAGCAATGCTGAATTTTGACACCAAATGCATTAAAGTATTTCTAGAAAATACATGGGCATCACATTGGTTTTCTAAACCAGTTGATAGCCAAGCTTGTATCTAATTATGAGAGGTTCAGAAAATTGTCCAAGCTAAACTATGTGATTAAAATTTTCTTTGTTATTTTATGCCTCATCTTAAATTCTAGATTGAGAGGCTAGCCCCGTAGCCAAGTGGTTAAGTTCGTGCACTCCACTTGGGCGGCCCAGGGTTTCACTGGTTTGGATCCTGGGTACAGACATGGCACCGCTCATCAGGACATGCTGAGGCGGCGTCCCACATAGCACAACCAGAAAGACCTACGACTAGAATATACAACTATGTACTGAGAGGCTTTGAGGAGGAGGAGGAGGAGAAGAAAAAAAAAAACAAGGTTGGCAACAGATGTTAGCTCAGGTGCCAATCTTTAAAAAAAAGTAATTCTAGATTGATAGTTTTTTGTTTATAAGTATAAACAGTAGAAGTATTAAGTATCTGAAGTCTTCAGTGGTATGAACCCCACTCCTAAACTGCATTTTGATGTCAAGTGCTTAGAGGTACTAAGTTAAATAGAAGTGGATGGATATGATCTTGTAAATGTGATCATTGTAATCTACAAACCTGAGAGAATAGCAGCTGCCTGAGTTTTCAAGCAAATAAAGGTAAAAATGAGAATGTTGTAGCAGGGAGGGAGGAAGATAACCTGTCGATTCAAATGAACCCTTGGTGTGGAAATAGCACTGTGTTTCCTGTAGTTTATTCATTTAGCCAGCAATTATTGAGCCCGTATGCCAGGCCCTGAGATTGAAGTAATGAGTAAGATAGTCTAGCCAGTTACAGTGTAAGTGCCTGGACAGAGCAAAGCACTGCATGCTAGGGGAGCACCCGGGAAGAAGAGGAGCCCCAGCCCCAGTGTAGGGGGTCGGGGAAGGGGGACAGCATCAAGAAGAACTTCCCCGTGAGGCTGAGACCTGAAGAATGAATAGGAGTTAAGTAAATAAAGATTGGCGGTAAAAGGGAACATACCAGGCAGCAGGCACTGCAGGTAAAAGGCCTAGAGATAAATGAGAGCAAGGCACTTTGGGTTTCTGGAGATAGGAGTTGCGGAGATAAGTGAGGTGTGGCGAGAGATGAGGCTACTGAGGCGAGCAGGACTGTCTGCTAAAGAACCTGGTATACTGTGCTAGACATGGGCTTTATCCTGAGCATGACAGGCCAAGTGACTGATTACATTTGCATTTTCTGAAAGATCTCTCTGGCTGCAGCATGCAGAAACCATAAGAAGTGTTCCAGAAATAGTGATTCTTTAAAAAAAAAAAAAAACATTCTTTTTTAAACACGCTCCTTTTAGCACCTTTTTTTTTTTTAAAGATTGGCACCTGAGCTAACATCTGTTGCCAATCTTTTTTTTTTTTCCTTCTTCTTCTTCTTCTCCCCAAAGCCCCCCAGTACATAGTTGTATGTTCTAGTTGTGGGTCCTTCTGTTTGTGCTTTGTGGGACGCCGCCTCAGCGTGGCCTGATGAGCAGTGCCATGTCCACACCCAGGATCCAAACCGGTGAAACCCTGGGCCTCCGAAGCAGAGCGCGCGAACTTAACCACTCGGCCATGGGGCCTGCCCCAATACATACTTTCTTTAAGGAGATAAAATCTATAAATAATACATCAAAAATTATGAATTCTTTTTTGAAGTTTCTTACTGTATTTATTCACTTATTCACTAGAATTTTTTGAGCACCTGTTCTTTGCCAGGCACTGTGCTAAGCACTTAGCTCACATTATCCTCTATGATAGATATTAGCTCCATTTTACAGGTAAACTGAGACTGAAAATAGTCTCTTTCCTGGGGTTGCAGCTAGAAAGTGCTAAGACCAAGATTGAAATCTGGTCTTTCTGACTCCAGAGCTACTGTTTCCCATTTGGGGGGTGTGGGGAAAGAATATGGTCTCTGTGAGAAGAAATCATCTGTGAGGTGCATTGTTTTGAAGGGAGCACATGATCTTATTTAAGAGTTAACTAACCAGTAGATATCAAAAAGTTTTCTAAAAATCATAATTACATGGCTTCATTTCCCAAAGCCTTGGATTTTTCCTTTATTATTATAATGGAATTAAGGATACTAACATACTATTTTGTCACCAGTGGGATAATGATTTAAGCATAATGAGCAAGGATGGGTATTTTTTTTTCTTTTTTCTTTTTTAATTTTTTTGAGTTAATGATAGGTTACAACCTTGTGAAATTTCAGTTGTACATTATTGTTTGTCAGTCGTGTTGTAGGTGCACCCCCTTCACCCTTTGTGCCTACTCCCCACCCCACCTTTCCCCTAGTAGCCACTAATCTGTTCTCTTTGTCTACATTTTTAAACTCCTCATATGAGTGGAGTCATACAGAGATTGTCCTTCTCTATCTGGCTTATTTCACTTAACATAATTCCCTCAAGGTCCAAGGGAATGGGTATTTTTTTTATATATATACATAAAGAAGTGTGAACCTCTGAGTTTTTCGTATACTGAGTACTATTATTGTTTTTATTTAACATTTGTAGATAAATGATCTGTGAGAGGAAAGTGCACAATACATTTAGGTTGTCATTGACTATTTCTGTTCTCTTTATAATTTTTGACTTGCTCTGCTCTCTTGAGCACAAGTCCCCGTGCTTGCTCTTGAATTGGAATATACCAGTAATGGTGGGAACCCTCATCAGGGAAACTTACTTCTAGTAATAGCTGCCATTCATTTGATGTTTACTGTAAGTTAAACAAGGCACTGGGTACCGTGTATTTATTATCTTATTTAATTCTCAAAGGAACCTGAGGAGGTACATTTTGAGGATTAGGAAACGTTTTTCAGATGAGGAAACAGGCAAAATTTCACGCATCGCACAGCTAAAGGGAATTGGGATTGGGTCTCTGGTCAGTCCGATTCTGGTGGTGTCTCTCACTCTCTCTTTCAGCAAGATACCTGCACATAAGAACGTGTGTTCGGTTTCGAGGAGTTGGAGCATCCTGTAGGTCCCAGAGTTAGATCCTCCTGCATTGTAGTATAGCGGAGGCTTATATATGATGCCTGTGTCCAGAGAACTGACATCCCCGTGCATGCTTCCCCCTTTCATTATGCTGTTGTCACCCCCAAAACGCTTAAGCGTAAGTATCTGGGGCCAGCCCGGTGGCATAGTAGTTAAGTTCACAAGCTCCATTTCAGCGGCCTGGGGTTCTCAGGTTCCAGTCCTGGATGCCGACCGAGCGCCACTTGTCAAGCCACGCTGTGGCAGCATTCCACATAAAATACAGTAAGATTGGCACAGGTGTTAGCTCAGCGACAATCTTCCTCAAGCAAAATGAAAAAGATTGGCAACAGATGTTAACTCAGGGCCAGTCTTCCTCACACACACAAAAAAACCACTTAAGCATAAATATTAAAATAAATATTAAAAATTTTTTTAAAATATTAAAATAAATATTAAATAAAATATTAAAATAAATATTGTTTATTTATTAAAATAATTTTTAAAATATTAAATATTTTTTTAAACCACTTAAGCATAAATATTAAAATACCCTATTAGAGAACATTAATTCATAAAGTAAACACTGAAGAGTTCTAAATCTATATTCAGTTAAGTATCTTAAGTGTTCTTAAATTTAGTCCTTTTTTTCCTTTTCCTTTCATGGCTTGAGAGAATCTTCAGTCTTTTGTCAGTGCCTGTGTGCTTTAGCCTCCTCCTTTATTTGCTGAGTTACTGAGGTTTTCCCTAGAAGTTTTCAGCTTCTTTCCCATCTTTCTCAGTCTGTTTTTTCCTTCTTGCACAGCTTGGCAAAAGCTGTACGAAGAAAGAGAAAGCACTCACTGTACATTCTCAGCCTGAAAGCAGCAGGAATCTCAGGGACGGCCTGTTTCCCCTGCAAGGGAGCTGTGTTCTCAGAGCAGAGAGCCTTCTCGTCTCCCTCCCAGTGGGTGCTTGGCTTTGGTGGGCAGTGATGGGTTCTATACTGAGCTCTGAGGGAAGGGGCTCCTGGCAACTTCCATAGCCTAATGTCTTTGTTTTTTTATTATTTGATTTTTTGATTAAGAAATATGCTCACATGGAACACAATTCAAAAGGTACCAA
Organism: Equus asinus; assembly: GCF_041296235.1. Taxonomy (NCBI): domain Eukaryota; kingdom Metazoa; phylum Chordata; class Mammalia; order Perissodactyla; family Equidae; genus Equus; species Equus asinus. The sequence goes on along the minus strand of NC_091796.1, from coordinate 98,920,158 downwards.
AGGGTACTCTGTGAAGAGTCTTCTGCCCTCCCAACTTTTTATTGGCCTTCACAGAGGCAGCCAGCGTTCCCAGTTTCTTGTATATCCATCCAGATAGACTATCTAGAGATTGCCTCAGAATATAACTTTTAAAATATATTTAAAGGGAATGTAAGATATTTGGAATAGATCTATAATAGTAGCAATACCTTTTGGCATTTAACTATTGCAAGAAAATCTTATAAAACTATTCAAAGGGGCATAAACTTCAAAGTTATACTTCCATGTAGGTAAATATATGTTACACTTTATGACTCTGCTTCTATATTATGCACCTCTGCCCAACGGACAACCAAATTGTGAACATTAGCTGAAAGGGTAGGAAAAATAAAACTCATCCCTTTTTTTTGCAGTGAAAATAGATTTTAATCTAGATTTCTTTTCTTTTTGCTTTTTTTTTTCCCAGCTTTAGTGAGATGTAATTGACATATAACATGTAAGTTTGGGACGTGATGATTTTTGATACACGTATCTATTGCAAAATGTTTACCACAATAAGGTTAGTTAACACATCCTTTACCTCACATAGTTAGCATTTTGTTTTTATGGTGAGAACATTAAAGCTCTACTCTCATAGCAGCTTTCAGGTATATAATACAGTGTTCATTGATAGACACTTCAGTTATTTCCTTGTCTTGGCTATTGTGAATGAACATGGGGGTGCAGATCTCTCTTCCAGATAGTGATTTCATCTTTGGATATATACCCAGTGGGATTGCTGGATCATATGATAGTTCTATTTTTCACGTTTTGAGGAACCTGCATATTGTATTCCATAGTGGCTGTACCAATTTACATTCCCACCAACAGTGCACCAGGGTTCCCTTTTCTCCACAGCCTCGCTAGCATTTATCACTTGTCTTTTTGAGAATAGCCATTCTAACAGGTGTGAGATGATATATCGTTGTGGTTTTGATTTACATTTCCCTGATGATTAGTGATGTTGAGCACTTTTCATACCCTTGTTGGCCATTTGTATGTCGTCTTTGGAAAAATGTCTTTTCAAGTCATCTGCCCATGTTTTAATCAGATTGTTTGTTTGCTGTTGAGTTGTATGAGTTCCTTTTATATTTTGGATTTTTAACCCCTTATCAGATATGGTTTGCAAATGTTTTCTCCCATTCCATAAGTTGCCTTTTCATTTTACTGATTGTTTTTTTATGCTGTGCAGAAGCTTTTTAATTTGATGTGGTCCCGCTTGATGATTTTTGCTTTTGGTGTCACAGCCAAAAAATCATTGCCAAGACCATTGTCAAGAAGCTCTTTCCTGATTTTGTCTTCTAGGAGTTTTATGGTTTCAGGTCTTACACTTAAGTCCTTAATCCATTTTGAGCTAATTTTTGTGAGTGGTGTAAAATAGGGTCCAGTTTCACACTTTTACATGTAGATGTCCGGTTTTCCCACTACTGTCCTTTCACTAGTGAATATTTTTAGCTCCCTTGTCAATCAACCTATTTTTTTTTGCCGAATTATGATGCATTTATTTGTTTACCTAAAGTGTTGATTGCAGTTCTTACCACTCTTCAGAGAAGTAATAAAGTTAGATATGTTCTGAGAAAAGAGAGCTGAAGTTGATGAAAGGAACAAGTACTAAGGGCAGACTAAAATGACGCAGAGTGTCCAATATGCCAGAAAGGGTATTGCTAAGATAGTCCTAACCCTACTGTGACATGCAGACCCTAAGGTGACCCCTAATGATCCCCATCTTCTGGTATTCATACCCTTATGCAATCCCCTCCCCTTAAGTGTGACTGCAGCCTGCATCTTGTTCCTAACCCATACAGTATGGCAAAGATGATTACGTTACGCTACGTCTTGATAACAGACTTGCGCTAGAGACTTTTACACTTGCTGGCTTTGAAGGAATAAGCCACTGTGTTGTGAGATGGCCTGCTGATGGCAAGAAATGCAGGCAGCCTCCAGGAGCTGCACGTGTGACCACCCCAGCCAGTAACCAGCAAGAAGCTGAGCCCTTAGTTATGTGGCCACAAGGAGATGAATTCTGCCAACAACCTGAAAGCAAATTATTCCTCACTTGAGCCTTCAGATGAGAATGCAAGCCCAATTGATAGATTGATTGCAGCCTTATGAAACCCTGACTGAGGACCAGGTGACCTGTGCCCAGACTCCTGACCCACAGAAAACGTGAGGTGATTTGTTTGTTGTTTTAACCCTTTCAGTTTGTGGTAATTTGTTACACAGCAGTAGAAAACTGATAGATTATTTAATCCTCTGATGTTATTTTCATAGGTCAAAGCAGTTTTTTAGGGGAAAACAGTAATTGAAATCCATTTCATCACAGAGCCTTCAAGGTGGTAACCAGCCCTGCCTCTACAAAAGACTCAGTTTAGGAAAGCTGCTGAAATTATCCACAGTCCCAGCTGCTGCACTGGCTGGAGGCCGTAATTGACATTCTCATCATAACTGTGTCACTCAGTTCAATCAGGGGAGCTGAGCAACTCTGACTTATGGGATAAGGGAATTATTATAGGACTTGGGCCTTACACAGTTGAGGGAGAAGCTGGGGAAGTGAAGGTCTGAAAGGGAGAGGAATAGATTACAGAGAGGTTATCAGCCAGTCGGCCTGAGAAGCCATGCACATCGAGCCACTGAAGTGGGGCTGCAAAGGGCAGCACGTGGAGAGTGGCTGTTCTGTCTGTGGATCTGCAGCCAAGCATCTGGCTGGGGCCTGGAGCTAGTGTTGTCACCATTTGGGAGGGAGAGCTAGGCGTGGAGTAGAGGAGAGAAGGACAAGCTGAAACTTACAGGCACTTCTGCCTCTGCTTGTCGCCACATCTAGCTACAGTGGCTTTTAGAGAGTAATGGCTGTTGGTTCTGCCTTCCAAATCTCACGTTTCCCTTGGCCAACCTTAGCTTGGAATCATACAGGGATGGAGATTATGGGAAACAGTTCTAGCTCAAGCAAGTTGAAAAGTACAAATTAGCACAGTCTTCTATCACCCAACCTAGATTTTCATCACACTTTACCAATATTTCAGCAGGTCTAGGTAGCCTGCCAGGTGGGGTGACCCAGACATTCATCCCAAAAGTGTCCAAGCTTTTAGTTGCTTTATCCATGGTTGCCACGGTTTCCGGTTTCCATTATCACTGTGTAGGGAAGCACTTAGAGATGCCCCAGTGAATCCCTTGGATACTGGATGAGTACCTTCCTGCTCCTGTTGTATTGCCACAAACCTAGCACCCTGCTTCAGCACTCTCAAGATCCACTCCCACACATGTTCCTCCAGGACCTGCCCAGACGTGTAGCCAGGTCTTGGAATTCTTGGGTGTGTACATTTTTTCCTCCCAGAACAGGGGCTGCATTTTCTCTCTCAAACTATGATCATGAGTGATCAGATCCTGGTTATTGGTTTGGAGCTAGTGAGAGGAGGCGGGGGCAGATCTTGAAGAGGACGAGCATTATCTTTTCCGGCTCTTGCAGGGTCTCCTGACAAGAGGGTGCCACTGTCCTCTAGCAAGGAGTTGGGGAAGCTGCTTCTCCCAACCCAGAAAGTTCAGGCAAATCTTGGGGTTTAACATTCCTAGCTCATCCACCTAAATATCCCCATTTCAGACTTCTGTGTCCAGTTGTTCCTATCAGGACCCGGATTTTATCATTGAAGATTTGTCAAGGCTTTGCATTGAGGTTGTCTTTGTAGCTCTGATATCCTTGAAATTAAATCTGGAGCCTGAATTTTGGTAGTCTGTTCTGCAGCTACAGGAAATAAGGGTCTCTTTAAACACTGACCTAGAAGTCTTCTGACTTTGACAGAATACCTAGACTTGAGGGGGCTAACCTGAGCCTGTCGTTTTCTTTTTTCATGACTTCTAAAGCTGTTAACTAAAGCCAGCCAAACATCAGGTCCTTATAATTACTGATGTTCCCATTCCATTCAAGTACCACCACTATTGCTAAACTAATACCACACTTAGTGAAAAACCTTAGTGTTGTCGTGCTGCTGCATGCAGGGTTTATCACCACCCCACTTACCATTAGGAATGGGGTCCTTTTTGCCATCTGACCTGTGAGTGATCTAGTTGCAGAATCGCTTTTGAGAATCTTGTTTTCTAGGGCCAGTTCTGTTACAATTATTGTATGGGTGTCTCCTCCCATTTCCCCACAACGTGTGCTAAAACACAGCCTAAATAAAACAAAGGCTTGTGTGCAGGTAGTTTATTTGGTAAGTAATCCCATGAACAGGAGTGAGAATTAGGGGGAGTTAAGCAGGGGAGGGAGGAGGGAAAGCAGTACGAGAGTGAGCCAAGGGGCTGGCCACCACTGAGGCACCTGGGGTTCAGCCCGGGTAGGACCCTCTGAGGAGCTCTGTAGAATCTTCTTCAGCGTGGTCCTCCTGAGGAATAGCAGAGACAAGCATTTATCCAACAAGCTCTCAGAAGTTGCAGCGTCCAAGGAGCGGCAATTAAAAACAGTGAGGCGCAGATTGCCTTGTCTTCTAATCCACATGTCTGACGCTCATTTTCTGCTTTGGATCCGGAATTCTGGTTGCTTTTATGAAATAGAGTTATGCAGGGATGATGTGTTGGTAGTAGTAAACCTTTGAAAGGTGTGCTATAGTATGGATTGGAATGTTGAGAGAGGGAGGCAATAGGAAGCTTTTTGGGAATTGATGTGTAAGATACTGAGGATCTGGACAGTGGTGCTGTTGGTGGGAATGCAAAATAAAGAGGCTAATGGAAGGCCATTTTGAAGGAAGAATCAGTAGGACACATTGACTAGTTATATATGTAGGTCAGAGGAGGGTGAGTTGACACAGCTGATTTAAGATCTCTAGCCTAGAAAGAGAGTAGTGTTGAGGGACAGATTGGCTGCCCAATATTATTTAGCATAGTCCTCAGAACTCTGAAGGGATTATTTCATCCTATATATGGTGGAATGAGCCCCACAGAGGGTATGCTTTGATCCAGCACAGGGTGATGAGAGAGAGTCAAGAGTTAGCGATGTGACTGTCTGAATTCAAAGCCAATATGCTCTTTCCCCTACTTCAGGCTGCCCTCACTTCCCTCTTGTTTTGTAATTCCTTTCCTTAGGATTCGGAATCAGTCACATACAGGTTAGTAGGAGAGAACTGAAACAACTTTTCTCTCAGGCCTATTTGCACTTGAAGTCTTATTTCTAACTCTGGTGCCACTGAAGAGTCACTGTGCCTGCTCGAAGGCCAGCCTTCCTCTAAACTTGTTACATTGTTTTATGTTGTATGACAAGCTGTAATCTCCCTCCACAGTTCCTTTCCTTTCTTGCCCCTTGCCTGCTTCCCTCTTTCTCTTCCCACCTCAACCCCAGTATGGAACTCTGAATCTGGAAGCTGCTTATACAGTTCCTGATGGACATGAGCCAGTGAAAAGGTTTACCACTGATCCTAGTGAAACGAGTATTTAGGGTACACCTAGGAATACGAAGAGTATAAGGGTGGCAATAAAGACAGATCCTGACAGTGTATTCAGGAGATATGTCCACACTGAAGCTTATTTTAGTTATCAGAGGAACACAAAACAGAGAAAAACAAAAATGTTGATCATAAAAACAGAAAGTGATCCCATTTAATATGCAGCAATAAGAATCTTTTGTATTACTCAGTGTCGAATTAATTTGTTTTACTTCTTTATATCTCTGCTTTGGTCGTTCGTGTTATATAGCTCAAATTTTGAAAAGAGGCATTTTTTCCCCAAAATGAAGGGTTAGAAAGAAAGTATTTTGGTGAAAGAGAATAGAAGAAAGGATTAAACAACTAGGAAATGGATCTGTAAAATGTGGTTATCATGCAAGCAAAAAGAATTCTAAGGGGCCAGCCCCTGTGGTCTAGTGGTTGTTTGGCATGTTTGACTTCAGTGGCCCGGGTTCCATTCCCAGGCATGGACCTACACCACTCATCTGTCAGTGGCCATGCTATCGTGGCAGCTCACATACAGAAAGAGGAAGATTGGCAACAGGTGTTAACTCAGGTGAATCTTTTTCAGAAAAAAAAAAAAAAGAAAATTTTAAGAAGTTGACTTCACACTGTCTGCCAACCTCGCAGCCGCATCATTGAAAATCTGCCTGAGCAGAATGCATGGGCACCTTTGAGCCATTAAATGTCTTGACTATACATGAGTTTTTCTGTTAAAAGGAAATTGTTAAAAACTTTTGAATTCATCCAAAAAGTTATATAATTAGTCAACCATTGCTGTGTAACAAACAACCGGAGAATCTCAGTGGTTTATAACAATGAACATGCAGTTCTCACAAATATACAGGTCAGCTGAAATCACAAATGTAAGTTTGCAGCAGCTAGGGTCACTTTTGGTTGCCACTGTGGGTCAGCAGGGCTGAGTGGCTCTGTTCCCACTCTGCTCATTCTCCTGGGACCAAGAAGCCAGCCACGGTATGGTGTGGCAGTGGCAGAAGGCAAGAGGGCAAGCCCAATTCCCCAAAGTATTTCTGAAGCCTTTTGTCACAGCATGTCTACTAGCATTTCATTGGTCAAAGCAGATCTCATGGCCAATTCCAAAGTCTTGGGACAGAGAAGTACACTGTGCCCATGGGTGGGTAGGTGGGATCAGAGGGCTGGTCGTGGCAAATATGTCTGAGCAGTAATCTCCCGTATGTGGGAAATAGTCTAAGCTCTAAATTTCTAGTTTAAAAAGATAAAGTAGTCATTTTGATTGTCGTTGTCTTTGAAGAAATAAAGATATGTGCTATTTTATCTGTAGTTAGGAAATGGAGTCAGTAAACTCAGTAGGGAAAAAAGAGGAAAAAAGAGTTCCCTCTGAAAGTTAATTAGTACCAAACAGGAGGAAACAAATTTGACCTCCGTATATCCTAAAGCTGGCATAGGGGAAGGAATTCTAGACAGACAGTGCTCTTCAAAATGTGTCTACAGTGAGATAAGTACAGAAATTGAGAGTAAGCATTTAAAACTCTTGTAGCAATTTGACATTGCCGCAATATTCAAGCAGCATTTTTACGGAACGTTACTAAAGTATTGGTCTAACAGATTGGACGTTTAGAAAGAAACAAGAACAGAAACTGTTCCTTGACCTGAGATGGTTTGAGAAGAGCTGAGATAGAATGTGGCATTCTGCTCCCTAGAATGAATACCTGGCACTGTGTGTAAGTGGACCCTCTAATTTATACATTTGTCTTTGGGATTTGGATTAGTGTCACTTTGTCACCAAGAATCTGTCCATCTTTGAGTGTGCTGATAGTGTTTTTGGCCCTACAAGACTGGTCCAGAATTTACCAAGGAAATGGCATTGTGCGAAACTTCTTTGCATCTCACTTGCTGGCCTTTCCCTGCCCGCATCCCTTCGGCCTTCCTGCTGTGTTTCCATTTTCATTTCATTATCGATAACCTTGACAAAAGGCAAATTTACCTCCACCTGAAATCCTTTATCATGATATGAAAATATTAATTTTGGCAATATAGATAAATCTCTTTAAAAATATACCTTTCAACATTCCATTTTTTTTTGCCTGTCTTCCATTTACCTTTCTGAGTTAGTATCACCATGTCTGGTGTATTTATACGGTGCTTTTCTGTTCGTGTGAGAAGTGGTTTAAGTGAAGAAGTTCTGATGAGTGTTGACTGGTATAAGATCTTAGTTTAGAGACAGAGAAAGCGGGGTGGGGCACGGGATTTTGGTGGTGGTGGTTTTGTTTTGTTTTGTTTTGTTTCAGGAAGATTATCCCTGAGCTAACATCTGCTGCCAATCCTCCTCTTTTTGCTGAAGAAGACTGGCCCTGAGCTAACATCTGTGCCCATCTTCCTCCACTTTATATGTGGGACGCCTACCACGGCATGGCTTGCCAAGTGGTGCCATGTCTGCACCCAGGATCCAAACTGGCGAACCCTGGGCTGCCAAAGCGGAACGTGCGCACTGAACAGCTGTGCCACTGGGCCAGCCCGGGGACGGGATTTTTTAGGAGGGAAGGGAAGGATATGTTTAGTTAGGTATGACTTATCTTTTTCCAAAGTTAATTAATCTTTGTGAGTCTCAGTTTTCTCATCTGTAAAATGGGAATAATAATAATACCCCCTTCTTTGAGAAGATGTGCTAGAATTAAATATTCTAAGTTAGGTACAGAGCTTGGCACATAATAAGTTTCAAAAATGTTCGCTATTACATTTGCTTTTAATTAATTATCTACTAGGTTTCAGGCTCTCAGAGATATGTTGGGGCGTCTACCCCAAAGGAGCACTCAGTCTCGTAGAGGATTCAGACAAGTGTATCAGAAAGGTAAAATAGCATGAGAGTTTAGTGCTGTTATAGAGGGAAACACAGGGCGCCATGGATACGTTTAGGGAGGAGGAACAGCTGATCCAGGCCTTGGGGAGCAGGATCAAGGTAGGTTTTTGAAAGAGGCAGCATCTAAGCTGAGTGTAAAACATGTGGAGGAGTTAAGAAGGAGAATTAGGAGCATCTTAGAAAAATGGAACAACATAGGCAAAGTCCTAGAGGTGAGAGAGTCTGCTGGAATTCTAGGAAATTGTAAGTAGCACAGTCTGACTAGAATGTAGGATATGAGCAGGGATGGGGCTGGAGAGGTTGACAGGGACCAGACTACCAAGAGTATGTAATTTGGGTTTTATCTTGAAGTCGTTTGCAAGCTGTTGAATAATTTGTTACATATATAATCTAATTTGCATTTTAAAATATCATTCTGGCAACAGTATGGAGAACTGATTGGAAGGGAGGAGGACTGGAGATGGGAACTTTTTTAGGCTGTTTCAGTAGTGCAGGGAGAAAGTATCAGATTTTGAAACGGAGGTGGTAGAGATTCAGTGGCGGGGATGGATTTAAAAGTAGAATGAACAGCATTAGATGGTAGATTGGATGTGTGCTTCTGGAGGAGGAAGCAATAACAGTACTCAGATTTCTGGCTTTGGTACTTCGGAGAGATGAGCTATCCTTCTCTGAAACAGGGATAAAGAAGGAGGGAACTACACGTATTTCCAGAGAAAACAAGTTGACTTTTGTCTGCAGAATATCTCTGGAGCTCTCCAATGGGAGGTTTGAGTGAGTTTGGGAGTCAGGAGAGAGCTCTGGGTTGGAAATGGAGACTTGAAAGTGGTAAAGATGCGAAGGGAGTGAAGGCCCTGAGAGCAGATGACACCACCCAGGAAAGTGTGTGTTAAAAAGAACTGTGTACTCACAGTGCTGGGCAAGTAAGTACTGCAGAATGTTTGAAGGAGTGAAGTGTCGAGGGTACAGTCTCATTTAAATCTCATTACAGCCCTGGGTTAGCAGTATAATCCCATTTTTACAAATGAGAACAGTTCAGGCTCAAGGAGGTTAAGTGACTGCTGCTAAGTGGCCAGGGTGGGATTTCAAGTCCAATCTGTCTGATTTCAAAGCCCATTTTTTCCTACCATGTCTCACTTCCTTGTAAACCTCAGAAGTTTAGACACATGATATTATCATTCATTCTCTTTCTGTACCTCTGCCAGCATCCTTGTTTAGTAGAGTTGTGATACATCGTTTTAAATAACCACTTTTTCTCTGTTTTCCTCTGCTTCATTCCCAAACATGTCTTTCCTGTCAGATTGACCCACCCTACTCAGCTCTACTCCAGGGCCTACTTTAAAACAGCAGACTGACAGAAGTCCTCCCCCAGCAACTGCGTGAGGCCTGCCCTCCGCAGCTTGATGTTCAGGGCACGCCGTAAAATCACAAGAACTGTTCAGAGCTTTTCCATATTTCCCGCTTCTCATCAGCACATACGCATGCCTTTGGGTGTTGTTTACATGCAGGTTTCATTGTGGTGGTCTCAGTATTCCTTAAAAGGACCTCATTTTAATGTTTAGATTAAATAAATCAATCTTTAATCTTTAGATTTAATTACTCTTATGTTTAATTGTGTTACCACTTTTCTAAAAATGATTTTATCTCTGTGATGAAAGGAGCTTGGATGTCATCTGACCTTAGTTCCGTATCCACTGTAGGGGTTCTTTGGACTCTTTCCCTAATGTGATGAGCCAGCCTTTGCTCCTACATTTTTGTAGAGGGGAGGGGAGGAGAGCAATTCTAATTGTTAGAAATTTCTTAATATTGAGTCAGAAATCTCCCTTCTTTTAACATCTGTTTGTTCCCCAGGACGTACCCTTGGAATAGCAGAGAAGTCAGTCATTTCTTCTCTTCATTTCTCATGAAGGTCCCTTAGACATTTAAAGATAGTTCTTCTGTCTCTCCTCCAGTCGCTCTTACATAAGCCAGATCATCTTGTTTGCTTGGAGCTTTTCTCCCGTGACAGTCTCAAATTCTCTACTCTTCTTTTCCCCTTCTCTAAGAATTCTAGAATTTTGTCAGTGCCCCATCTAAGACATAGGGCTCAGAACAGAACACAGCACTCCACAGGAGAGCAGTGCAGCGTTCTTCCTTTGATTAGGACTTATGCTCGTATCCTAAAAACCTGAGATTGCTTCAGCTTTATAGCAGCCATGTCGCATTTTGCATTTGTTCAGTTAAAATACCCAGATATTATTTTTACATGAATGGTAGTTAAGCTAGCTCTCCCCTATCATCTATTATACAGTTGATTTTCTTTAATTTAAATATAGAACTTTATAATTTTCCTAGTTATATTTCATCTTCATTTTGACCCATCTTTTTAGCCAATTATGATCAGGTTATCCAGTTTGTTGTTAACTGCATATCCCAGTTTTAGGTCATTTGGAGATTTTGAAACATACTTTCCACATCTTTATTTAAGTTCATGACAAACATCACAAAAACAGACTCCCCACTCCATCCCCTGAGTTAATCAGTGCTACTTAGAAATGTAACCACTGTTCTGTCATCTGTCTGTATCTCATCTTATCTGCAAAGATCTCATTTGTAGATTGAACGAATTTTTCTTTAGCGCCTACCATGTGCAAGAAAGTGCTAGAAATACAGTGAAGACAGCAGTCCCTGTCTTGTGGAGCTCACAATCTAGAGACATCGTGAAGTATTTTATTAAAGGCTTTTCAGAACTCAGGTTACACAGTTCTCTATGATATTCTCCTTATCTGGTACCATTATCAGAAAAGGGAATGAAGCATTACTTTTTGCAGACTCTATACTGGCTACTAATGAGCCTGTCTCACCTGAAAATGGGATTTATTACCTTTTTCTTTTCACCTTTCATGGTTTCACAGTAACTCTGAGCTTTGAAAGTCTCAGGAGTTTATTGATGCCCTTTCTTTTGGCTCGCTCTCTCTTTTTACAGGGAGAGATTCACCCTGAGCTAAGATCTGTTGTCAGTCTTTGTCTTTTTTTTTTCTCCCCAAAGCCCCAGTACACGGGTATATATCCTAATTGTAAGTCATTCTAGTTCTTCTGTGTGAGCCACCACCACAGCATGGCAACTGACAGACAGTTGGTGTGGTTCTTGCAACCAGAAAACAAACCCGGGCCGCCAAAGCAGTGAGTGCCAAACTTTACCCACTAGGCCATCCAGGCTTGCTCAGGCTCTCTCTCTTAAAGCTCTGAGCTCTTTAGAGAGCAGCCTGTTTAGCCACATTTTTGCTGGTGGTGGTGGTGGTTAAATACCTCTTCTGCACACGCACACATTATCAGGTTCTTTTTTATTTTTAGTAAACTTAATTATGAAGAATTTCTGTCCAGCTTGAGCTGTTTTCCCTTCCACAATCTTTATCACTCAGATTTTACTTATATTTTATCTTTATATTTTGAAATGATCTTTCCTAAGGGAAATAGCTGACTATCCTCAGATTTTCTTCTCTTCTTTAAGCTCTTAAGGTGCCATAGTCACTTTCTCCATGACCCTGGTCCTTTTCACTTAAACCACTTATTTCTTTTTTTTAATTCACCAGAATTAGTCCCAGATGAGCATAAAACTACAGTATTTTATGTATCCTGAGGGATTAAACTATCAACAATGCAAGTTGGTATTTTTTATTAGAGTGATACAAAGAACAGATATCCTCATAGTTCATAGAAGATAGCCCACCTATCTTCTGCTAAAGTGTGGATTCTCTTATAGTCTAGTGTCATCCATGTCCTTCCTCTGACTGACCAATTCCCACAAATGTATCATTTCTGCCTACTCTTCTTTCACCTTTGGTCCAAGGCTCTGCACTATAGTGTCTTATTCAAATTGTTGGATTTGCACATCGATTTATTTTCTTGAACAGTTGTAAGGATTCTCTGCCTTTTTCTATGGATCTGTCTCTGTGGGACAGCAGATTTCCTATAGATGTCATAGTCTGTTGTTACCCCATCCCACCAAGTCTTGGTGATTTCCATGAGATTTTATTTATCTCCTTGTTCTTTTTCACTATTGCTACTTTTAAGTATAGTGTCTATCACACTAATGTTCAATAAGTAATATTTATGATTAATCTCAAGAAGTATTTGCCTTCTCTTTTAGGCTGTGAGGATATCATTGCTGAGAGCATCTCATTAGATACCTTAATTGCCATCCTCAAGTGGAGCTCTCATCCATATGGCTCTAAATGGGTGCACCGACAAGCTTTACATTTCCTCTGTGAGGAATTTTCCCAGGTCATGACTTCGGATGTTTTTTATGAACTCAGCAAAGACCATCTGCTTACTGCTATCCAGTCTGACTACCTACAGGTAATCATTTATTCACTCTCAAATCATTGTCATCCATATGTGCACCAAGAAACCCATCTGTACTCTATTGTTCTCCCATCTAGGGAGATCAGCCCACTCAGGAATGCCCTCTCCAGGTTTGTACAACAAAAGCCTTCTGGCTCTCTTGGCCCTTCGTGCACACTGGTGCTGATTCAACATTGTGAATAAGCTCGGGTCCTAAGCAACTACATCAAAGGGGTTGAGGCAGTAGGCGAGGTCAGAAGCCTATCCCAACAGTGATTTTCTTGGCTTCCTTTAGTAGTAGATTCCCTGTAACAGTTTCTTACTTTTGGTGGAGTATCAGATACTTAGACTGTAGATAGTAGCTTAAGCAGCACAAAATAAGAATAATATTCAGTTTCTGGTCTATTCAAATGCTTATAAAAACTCAGTGTATGTGTCCTGCCAAAGTATAATAATGTTTTCAACTATTTATTTTTAACCGGAAGTGTTTTTAGCAAATTCTTGTGTCCTTGATTTATGTGTAGATTTAATCTGGTAATTAAAACTAACAATAGATTTAAAATACTGCAGAAAATACTTTCAGGTAAAGTTTGTTCAGATTTTTTTTTTTCCGCATTGGTTGTATGAATTTTATGCTGAAAACTTTACAACAGTTTTATTGTTAGCAAGATATAAACCCATTGAGCCATCTCCCATTTCTTTATATTTGTAGTAGAAAAATTATAAAATGCTTCCATCTCAGTCAGAAATGCCCTGAAGAGTTTAATAATCTACTTAGCATCTGTGCCTTTCCTTCGTACATTGCTTTGATGGCAGTACAAATGTTGTCATAATTGGATTTGATTTATTTAGGATCTGTGTTCATTAACCTTGCTTCACTGTCCTGATCCAGACTGTGTGCATTATGGGAGTTAGGATTTGTCAGTTCTCTCAGATTATTGTCTTTCGGAGCTTTGTGTTTCTTCTTAGAAAGTAGGGAGGGAAGAAAGTGAAAACCATGGAGAACTACCTGGATTCGCTGTAAGATTTTAAATGAAGCACAAAGAAATGAGGAGCATATTGCCCCTTCACAGATTGGGCTTGAAGGGTCCTTCCCAATCAGTAGCTTATCCCTCGGAGATGGTCCTCTGTTCTACCTACACTAGTTGCCATACTTGTTTTTCTGTTCCTGCAGGAGATAGTAGTCACTCTGTGTCCATATAATTTTACTTTCATTTAATTATATCCATCTTGTCCCAAAAGGAATTTAAGGCAGCTCTGTAAGGACCATATAGTAAGATAAAATAAATTTAAAATAGGTGAAGAGAAAAGGATAAAGAAAATAGAAAGATAGAAATAAGAATAAAAAATATGGTTAGAGCCAAGAGAGGTTACTGGACAAAAGACATGTAATGCTGTCTTATGTATTTGCTGTTGGTGGACCACAGGGTTAACTCAGACATTTCACACAGCCCATTTACAGAGTGAAACCTGGTAAGTTGCACACGGTATTTACATTTTGACATAGGAAAAGTCATTAATGAAATTAACCATTTATCTAATTTCACTAAAAAATATGTAAACCGTTTTTTCTTATAGGCAAGTGAACAAGATATCCTTAAATACCTGATTAAATGGGGAGAGCATCAGTTGATGAAAAGAATAGCAGACAGAGGTAAGCTCAGAAAATTAGCTTGCACTGTTAAGTTTTTCCCTAACGCTTACTGAAATGCATGCTGCACATCAGTCTTGACAATAGCCACTATTGCCTGCTGAAAAAAAGAAATTTTTACAATTGGTGAATCCTTTAGTGGAGAGGGTATACTTTGTTGGAAATAAATATACCAGGAAATTTCACTTTGCCACTTTAAAAGGATACTTTTAATGTTATCTTTCTATGTGCTTACTGATATATGTTGACTGACTTATGGAAGTATTAAAATGAAATATTTCACTTAGTGATTAAAGTGTTACAGAAGCATATTGTTGATGAAAACGTTCTGGAATTAGATGGTTGTGATGGGCGCACAACATTTTAAATATACTAAAAGCCACTGAATTGTACATTTTAAAGTAGTTAAGATGGTGATTTTTATGTTATGTGAATTTTACCTCAGTGAAAAAATATATGACTACCCAAAAACATATTGTGATTTATAAATTTTGTGGAAGGTAAAGGGGAAATAATACTTTTGGATGGCCTCCAACTGGGGATACTGCAGAAGAGATGGAAGCATTCTATGTAGGAGGTGGGCTTTCCATTTTGGAAGCTTATGATTCCATAGCAGTCTTCTGTTTACATCTGGGGTTAGCCCACCCTCCCATGGTCCTTCCCTCATAGAATATTGTGTTCCTTTATATAGTGAACCCAAATCAAAAAATTTTAACTAGAAAAATTAAATACAGATTTCCCTTTCTTGTCATTTTTTAACCGGTTTATTTAGATATTATTTACATATCATAAAGTTCACCTGTATGAAGTGTTCAAGTCAGTGGCTTTTAGTATATTTACAAAGTTGTCACTTTTTTTTTTCTTTTTTTTTTTGCTGAGAAAGATTTACACTGAGCTAACATCTGTGCCAGTCTTCCACTATTTTTTATGTGGGCCAGTGCCACAGCATGGCCCCTGAGGAATGGTATAGGTCCATACCTGGGAACTGAACTGGGGCCACTGGAGCAGAGCACACCAAACTTAACTACTAGGCCACGGGACCAGCCCCTATTGGGTCACATTTTTAAATATATAAAAATACCAGGCTAAACCTGCCTTCAAACCTTTTTATAGTGTCCCTTTAGTGCACTCCTGCCTGAGCACTAGGGAACAAAAGCAGTCCTCTTATATTCTTTCTCCCCATTTATTTCTCTGTGGCCTGCAGAAGACATTAGCAATTCTCAGATGTGAATTTCTTAAAATATAAAAACCACTACTACTAATTTGAAATTCCAGTGTATCATCTCTCCTCCTTGTTTGCAGATTCTCTATTTTCAAATTCACCTACCTGCTAAAATTTATTTGTTACCCCAAAATCGATAATCATGGCACTTTCATGGTCATTTGCAGACATGCTCAGGGTGATGAAATGTTTGAATCCCCTGACACACGTTGCCAGCTTAAGGTGGAACAAGGACACTCTGCCTTCTTGTTTCAGCTCTCATGCTGTAAACAAGTGTCCTTTTTCATAGTCTGTTTAGTGCCATGTTTTTCACATTTTTATGGAGTTTTTTGGTAACATCTCTGTTTAAGGTGGCCTCCAAGTGTATTTCTTAGTGCTGCCTAGTGTTCCTAAGCACAAGAAGGCTGTGATCTTCCTTACAGAGAAAACGTGTATATTAGATAAGCTTCGTTCAGGAATGAGTTACAGTGCTGTTGGCTGTGAGCTCAGTGTTAATGAATCGACAATATATATTATTGTGTGTTTTATTTTTTGTTTTTCTGTATTTTTGGGTTTTTGTATTTTTTGTCTTATTGTTGTTTTACACACATAAAATAAGGTTGTGTCTTGATAGATTGGTAAAAATGTTGTGACCAGAGGCTCACAGGAACGTAACCCTGTGTCTCCCTTGGGAGCAGTGCTTCAGTGTGTGCTGGTTGGTTGCAGTGACTTTATAGAACGTAACTACCCAAAATAACAGGAATTGAGTGTATGCAACACTACATAATCATTATAGGTCGTAGGTTATAAAGTTGGTAATGATGAAATGTCATATTTATTTGGGACAGATAATAAGCATTCTTGATAAAATTTCTCTTAAAACATTAGTTTTCAGACTGGAATTAGTTTTAGAATGGAAGGCTCTTCCTCAGGGATGAGAAGGAAGCACGGTGACCCAGGCTGTGCAGTGACCTTCGTGTATAAGGGTTCTGCCCTTACCTGTTACATATTTGGGAGTTTCATGTAAGATTTCATTTGAAAACGGGGCACCACTACTTTAAGAGAAAAGGTGTTTTTTGAAAAGCAATGCTTTGTATAAGTATGAAGCCGAATCATAGCAAGGCAAGGAAAAAAAACCTGTTTCCACACACTTGCAATTATTTTATTTTGAATGACCAGAAAAAGCTTAGCTTCTCAAAAACAATGTCTCTTTATCTACCTATCTTTCATGTGATTTAAGGGAAATACCAGTTTTTCTATAGAGTGTTTGCAAAAAATCCAGCATTTGTATTTGTGAATGATAAAGATCTTATTTTTTTAAGAAAAAAATTACAGCCTTCTGGATTAAAGACATGATTAAAGATTCCCAAAATTTATGTAATTTTTCTTCCCACCTCAATATCACAAACATATGTACCTCAGGTCTTCCCCTTTCACTCATACCCAACGAAGAAAACCCTTATTGTCTGCTCCGGACAATGGAAATATATTACATGTCAGAGATCAAAGAGTTCACTTTTATGCAGTAATGTTCCCATATTGTGGAACTTTAGGAGACTATCATAAAAATCTTAAATAGATTACACATTAGGTTTTGCTGCTTTAGATAACCGGTGACTAATATCTTGTTAAATTACTGTTAAATATATGGTAGCCTAATGAGCATGCTGATAACCTACAGTGACCAGAAGTAACATTTGCCCTGCAATGCCCTTGTCCTACTGTAAACTGGCCACAAAAGTGAGAAAGCTTAAGAAAAAGCCATTGGTCAAACTAGATTTTAACAGATTGTCATCTTTTCTCCTTTGACTTACTATGCGGAAAAGAGTCCTTTATTATTCTTTAGAGCAGAAGAGTCATAAAAGAATGTTACTGTACAGTTGACACCGTGCTTTTGCTTTGTCCAAAAACATCTCTATTAAGATTTGCTTATAACCCTTTTTAAAGCAGATGTACTTAAGTATAAAGCGTGTTACTAAAAGTGTATGAGAGAAAAAAGAAAGCCTTTCTCTGAAAATTTGGATTTGGTTGGAGACTTTTCGTTTTCTTTCTCATAGAGCCAAACTTATTGAGTGGCACTGCTCACAGTGTGAACAAAAGAGGTGTGAAAAGACGAGACCTGGACATCGAAGAGCTTAGAGAGATCCTCTCCTCTCTCTTACCGTTTGTGCGAATTGAACACATCTTACCTATAAATAGTGAAGTCCTCAATGATGCAGTAAGTCCTTTCTACATTGATCCCTTTCATGAAAAGAAAATGCACCAAAATGTCAGGTTTATCCTTTTTTATAATCATTGTAAATAATTTCTACTACTAATAGAGTATTGTGAAACTCAATTCCATGAGAACTGAAGTGGATGTCTGTTTTGTACTGTATTGTGTATCCAGTGTCTGGCACATGGCACAAATAAATGTTGGGTGGATGAGAGTTGAGTGGGTTATCAGTCTTTTGCAAGAGGATAGTTTCTAGGGGAGTTAATTCAGCCATTTATCAGTGAGGATCCTTTTTTTAAAAGGAAAGGGTAGAAATTACCTTTAAAGACTCTTCAAGAACAGCAGTAAATCAGAGAGAAGGAGATTGGTTCAGTATAAAAAGGAGGAATGAATCTTAGGATTGGTTTCAGTTACAAATTAAGGAGCTGATCATATTACTTTCATAATTTTTTTAAAAAAGTGAATTTTTTAACTAATACAATTTTTTGAATTAATTTTTTAATTAATGGGAAAATAGTATAAATATTAGTTCATCACACTTTGGTTTACAACTTTAATGCAATGCTTATAAACATCATAACAGTTTCCCCAACTGCACAGAAGCATAAAAATCATCTGGGGAAAAACTGGTAAGAATTTTTTTTAAGTTCTCTAAAACGAACATAATGAAGAAGGGATAACTCTTCCAGAATGTAAAATATATCTTAAAACTCTAATATTTAATCTGTGATGCTAGCATAACAGACAAGACGAAATAGCCCAGAAAAAGATCCTATTTAATAGAAGAATTGAACATATAATAACAAGCTATCACAAATCCTTGTGGTGCTAGACTAACTGATGAGTGGGGGAGGGAGGAAATTTGTTTACAGTTAAATCCTCATTTCACTTGCATGCAAAATTAATCCCTGTTAGATGGAAGAATGAAATATTAAATTGAAACATGGAAAAACTAGAAGAAAACAATTAAATATTTATGGAATCTCTGCTTAGAAAAATCTTCAGTCTCACCAGTAATCATGCACACACCAGAGAAAGCAAAGTAAGGCAGTGTTACCATTTTTCCACCTATTAAGTCAGTTATTTTTGAAATAATATTATTATCCAATAGGGGAAGTATAGCTACATTGGTAGCGTTGTCATTAAATATTTGGAAATAGCTTAAATGTCTAAACAGGGAAAATAAATCATCGTACAACTCAACAGAATATTTTGCTGCCCTGAACAGTGGTTATAAAGGCTAATACAGCCACATGGAAAATGCTAAAGATGGAATATAATTTTAGAAATAAGGCTACAAAATATGCATTTTTATGTATTCTAAAATTCAATTATATAAAAATTTATTTGAAAAAGACTGGAAGGAAATATATCAACATTATTACAGTTGGAATAGATCAGAGTTAGGAGTTTTTTCTCTGTTTTCTAAGTACTATCTAATGTTATATCTTATTAGTTAAAAATAATTTTAACTAATACAGCAATTAGACATTTACTATATTTAACAAGCGTAATATTGGAGAAACAGTGTTTGGTTTTGTTTAAAACCTGGGACTCAAACCAGATTGAACCCTGGATTTGGTTTAGAAAAATATTTTAGAACTTCGTTTTACTAGACTTAGAAAATGTCTATCTCTGCTCTTAATTCCACGCCTAACACATAATAGGTCTCCAGTGAGTTTGCTAATAATGACTTAACATAATACTCAGTATGTGCTAAGCGCTGTCAAGTACTTTATCTGTATTACCTTCATTTTATCCACCTGATGAGCTGTAGGTACTTGATTTATATTCTCCTAGCACAGATGAGGAAACTATGGGGCCACCCCATTTAGTTAGTTGTGTGGTGTCCCATCTCCAGGGCCATCTGGGAGCCCTTAAATGAGGCCCAGGTAAAGGGACATGCACATGGTCATGCAGCTGTTAAACAGGGCGTCGGGGCCTTGAGCAAGTCTGCCTCCCCTAGAGCCCTGCCCTAACTCCTTGCACACTGCCTGTGTCCGTGCACTGTAGCTACAGGCCCGAGAGGATGGTCTTGTTCTGTCTTGTAGAGGCTGGCGTGGGGACAGAATCAGTTCCTGGATGAGTAAGGAAAAACATAGAAATTGGGTTTTCATTAAGAGTTCTGAAAGTTAGTCCAACTCACTATATTTTTAATTAATATAGCTCTTGTTTTAAAAACATCCTTCCTCTATTTAGAGAAAAATGGGAAATTGTAGTACCTTTTTATTGCTGAATCCTTTAAATGTTAGTAAAACATTTGAAGTATTCTTGAATTTCACATATTTTCTTAAGTTTTTATTTAAGTGGTAAAGTTTGAACGTTTTGATTTATAGGTATAATTATTTTTGTCTTAGTAGTATTGTAGTACTACACAGACCTCTGGTTTATCTAAACAATAATTTTTTTTCAAGATGAAAAGAGGCTTGATTAGTACTCCTCCATCAGACATGCTTCCTACAACAGAAGGTGGAAAGTCAAATGCCTGGTTACGGCAAAAAAATGCTGGAATCTATGTTCGTCCTCGACTGTTCTCTCCCTACGTGGAGGAAGCAAAGGTAATGAAAACCAGTTTTAAGACACTAGACTACCGTATTACAGCCTATAGGCTACAGGGACACTTGTTGTAGGATCATTTAAATATCTGGAAATAGCCTAAATGTCCAATAATTGGGAAAGTGAAAGTCAATTCTAGGTTTCTGAAATGTTTTATTATCAAGCGTGTTTTTGTAACTTAGGTCATGTTAAGTTGCATTTTACATTTTTCTCTTCTTAGTTGCCTTGCAAATTGTTAACTTGGAAAAAAATTTTTACTGAAGTGGTTGTCAGTATTTTGTGATCTTCAGAGTGGGGAAAATGTTCGGAAAGAAGATTGCACACATTTGTCTTCCTTCATAAACTAAGGACCAGACATGGTTTCTTGTAATACATTTCTGTAATGGCTGAAATTGTGTTAAAATTGGAAATTGTGTTTAGTTTTAGAATAAATGCTCAAACTAAGAAAAAATTTCAGGCCTATTAAGTAAAACGTTGGCATTATGTAAATTATAACATAAAGAACTCGCCAAGAAAATATGGTAATGTGAAAATGAAAGACTGTAATTTTTTATTAGATGTATTTAGCCATAAGAACTTTGGGGTGGGCTTTTGAAGAACTGACAGTCTTTGAAAGTCAGAAATATGAAAGAACAGACAAAACAGTGTGTTGGGTGTGGAATTAAGTTACCTTACAATTTTTCTCACTTTTATTGTCAGAGTTCCTATTTTAAGATATGTGAAAGGATTTATGAGAAGTTTATTTTATTAACTAAGTTGATAATCTATCTCTTATTGAGTAGTTGACTCCAAATAGTTCTCAAACATAGGAAAAAAGAAGATTGAGTCTGGCGATAAAAGGTCCGTAAAAAACTTGGACCTACCCTCCCTCCTGCGCTGTCTCACAGCGGGACAGTGGCAGGCTGGTCAGGTCGTCCTCCTGGACTTCCCTGTTTCTCAGAGGGCTATGCCTTTGCTTAAGTAGATAATTGCCACAGCAAACGTGGAAAACGTTATACATTTTATCATTTGGCCATTCGGTAGAGATAGATTGTTGAAATAGATTGCTCTGAAACTAATTTAACAATTGGGTTTGTTTATAGAGCTGTTGACTTTAATATCAATCTATAATATTTTGTATTTTGAGCATTTCTTGTTGGATCTGATATTTAGCCCATGTGTACATTATTTTTTTATAGTGACTTTATGTATAATTTACTTCTGATTAATTTTATATCCCTCCTTCAAATTTTAAATACTTCAATTAAAAGCAAACTTTTCAGAAGATGATTATTTCTTTTCAAAGATGCTCCAAAAGGTTTCTTTAAAAATTAAAGAGGTAGGGGTACTTACTCCTTTCACCACTGATTTTAAGCTTCATACACTGGAAACAATAATTCCCTTTTTATATGATGAAGGTAATAATCTTTCTCCAAATGTGATTTAACAGAGATGAAGGATTGACTACTTGTATTAATACTGAAATGTTATTTCAGTCAGTGCTAGACGAGATGATGGTGGAACAAACAGATCTTGTGCGTTTGCGAATGGTTAGAATGTCCAATGTGCCAGACACGCTTTACATGGTCAATAATGCTGTGCCACAGTGCTGTCACGTGATCAGCCACCAGCAGATCAGCAGTAACCAGTCAAGCCCTCCTTCAGTCGTAGCCAATGAAATTCCAGGTAAGGCAGTAGCCTTGTGTCAAGCATTTATATTTAAAGGAATAGTCTGATCATTTTTTGTAACCCCTTTATATAAGCTAATTCTTTCCATGTTCCAATACCCATTATGCATTGTTCGCATTAAAGAATAAGTACTTATAAGCTAAGTTTTTTGTTTTGTGTTTTGTTTTACAGTAACAAATATATGCAGTTTTTTATTTTACCCCAGCATTTCTCAACCTTGTCCCACTTGACAGTTAGGGCTAGATCATCCTTTGTCATGGGGCTGTCCTGTGCATTGTAGGGTGTGCAGCTTCCGTGACCTGTACTCACTAGATGCCAGTAGCACATGCACACACAGTCAGACACACACACCCCTACCTCTTTGTGACAACCTTTTGGAAACATTTGTATATTTCTAGACATTGCCAGATGTGTCCTGCAGGGCAAAGTTGCCTCTTGTTGAGAACCACTGGTTTAGAGGAATTCAGATTTTTTATCACCATAGGGTATTTCTCACATTATCAGACCCTTTGGGAAAAGTATTATAAACTACTGTCTTTGAGTCTAGACATGTCCCCCAAAACGTGATCACTATTGGTTTCTTGGAGATCCGGTTTCCCAAGATCTGCTCTGTGAATTGTACTGTAGTGCAGGCTCATGTCTTATGACTTTGAGTAAACCGCCACAGATAGAGGTAGAGCTGTCACGTCCAAAAACTTCTGAGCGTCGGTTAATGTTGACTTTAACCAAAGGGCTCTATTCTCAGTTTCTTCGGTAAGAAAATCCATAGCGATCTGGGGTTCCGAAATTTGTAGCTCTTTTTTTCCGCTGTAGAAATCTCAGGTATTATTTTAATTATTATGTAGTGGCTGAAATACATGTGACTTGGGAGGTAAAATGCAATGTTCTTTTTTGTATTGAAGTATGGTTGACATATAATATTATATTAGTTTCAGGTGTACATCATAGTGATTCAACATTTATATACATTACGAAATGATCACCGTGGCAAGACTAGTAACCATCTGTGAAATTTATAGCTCTTGCCAATTACCATTGCAAGATTCAAAAAATCAGCAAACTGACTGGAAATGGTGCCAATATGTTCTGCTTATAAATGTCTGTTTCAATTAAGGATAAATATAAGACAATGACAGAACTTTTAATTGAACACATACATTTTATTCTGAGACAATGTCTGATTGTTTGTTGCCTTATCAGATTTGGCCACTACATGTTTATTTAAAGTATACATTAGACAACAGTATGAAGAAAATATCTCTGTAGCTGATTTGTGCAGATGTTGAAGCTTTGGTAATTAGCACGAGATCTGTCAGCTTGTGTTAAATTGAATAGCAACATAATTTAATCTTAGAACTGAATCTCAAAGGCCTAAAGATATTCACAATTAACTATGCTCAGAAAAATAAGACTTGTCTGTCTGTTGTTTATTGAGACATGGCTCTGTGCTGTGTCCTGATTCTTCCTCCCTTGCCCACCACACTCTAACAAAAGGCTGAGAGCTTATTGGAGATGACTCGTGGGCTCATATCGTGGCTCTGCCACTTTATTTGTGTGACTTTGGGCAAGATATTTACTTCCCTGAGCATTAATTTCCTTGTCTGAGAAATGGGGATATTATCTTCTTTGTAGGGTTGTTGTGAAGATTTAAGGAAGCACCATGAATAATGTGCTCAGGAGTTTGCCTGGCGCAAAGTAAGCACTCAGTAAATGGTTGCTACCCTTTCCCCAAAATAATAATCAAGGACTGCTCTGGTCAGTTTGTCTCACAGATATTTCTAGACTTCACCCTGTCTTCCCCAGCCCTCAGCTACAGCCTTAGTCAGGTGCCTAACCTGGGTTCCTGCCGCTAACCTTACTCCCATTCTGGCCTTTACACCGGGGCTTGGCAGACTTTTTCTGTGAAGGCCAGATGGTAAACATTTTAGGCTTTGTGGGCTAGGCCGTCTCTGTCGCAACAGCTCATCTCTGCCATTGTGGGCCAAAAGCAGCCATAGACAATACCTCAACAAATGGGTGTGGCTGTGTGCCAGTGGAAGTTTATTTACAGGTACAAGTGACGGGCTTGATTTAGCCCAAAGGCCATATTTTCCAGCCCCTGCTCTGCACTACTCTAAGTATGCCTCCTACATCACAGCTCTGATGCTATCGTTCCCTTGCACGAGTGACAACCTGTTGTACACAGATGCAGTTTAAACTCCTCATCATGACCTACAGAGTCATTCATGATCTGCCCCTACCCGTCCTTCCAGCCTTCTCTCTTTATACTTTTCCTGCTTATACCTTTGAAACCTGGGTTCTTCTAGCTGTGCCAACTACTGGTGCCACGCGGTCCCTTATTTGCATGTTTTACACGTGCCTGGTCCTTCTGCTCAGAAGCTGGCCTTCGCTCCAGTTTCTTTACCTGCCTGCTTCTCTCATTCAAGACTCCACCTGGGTCACTTTGTCTAGGAAACCTTTCCTGCCGGCCTCCAGTCTGGGTTGGGGGCCCCTTCCTGCAGACCCCTTCAGCCTCCTTTCATATTTCTCTCTGGGACTGTGTATGGCCTGCACTGTACTGACTTATGTAGTTTCCTTCACTGAAACCAGAGCTCTTTGAGGACAGGGACCACATCCTTTGATCTGTGCACCCTAATACCTGAGTCCACTCCCTGGTGCATAGTCAGGACTCAAAAAATTATTTGAATAAAAGAATGGATGTTTTAAAAGACTTATGAAATATGCTGAGATTCAGAAGAAGATATATGCAAGTAAAATTTTATTTAGGCTATGAACTAATAATACAGCCCAGGAGCTGTTTGTTATTATCAAGAACCTTTTGGGCACAGTGAAATTTTAAAACATTAAAAAGTAATTAGAAGTATATAAATTACTGTGTGCCAGGAAATTAAAATACTATCAGCAAATTTATAAGAAGATTCTGATGCAAAACACACGCTTTTTCCCTTGTGCTCAGTGGGATGGCCTTTGGCGTAACTCAGCTATTTTGCCCACAGACTGCTTTTCTTGTTGCAGTTCCTCGTCTCCTCATCATGAAGGACATGGTCAGACGTCTGCAGGAGCTGCGACACACCGAGCAGGTGCAGAGAGCCTACGCGCTCAACTGCGGGGAAGGCGCCACGGTCAGCTATGAAATTCAGATTCGCGTGCTGAGAGAGTTCGGTCTGGCAGATGCTGCTGCAGAGCTCTTGCAGGTGGGAAGCGGCATTCAACTGTTGAAAGTGGGGCGCCTCGATCATTATCCAGCAGTGCTTTAGACCCCCCCAGGAGCCCTCATAGTCTGCCTCTTTGTCTTCCACACTGCCTCTAGTGTCTTGGATGAGCTGAAAGCCCCCCTGGTGAGAGGCAGTCTGGTAGAGTAGATGGAGCACAGGCTCTGCAGGGAGAACTGGGTTTATGTCCTGGCTCTGCTGCTTACCAGTTAGTTAACTTGGACCAGTTACTTAACCACTCTGAGCATTAGTTTCCTTACCTGTAAAATGGATTGTGGTGAAGAGGAGAGGTGCTCTCTGTAAGCAGCTATGTCTCTCTGCATAATAAGCATATAAATGGGGACTGCTGAAAGCTCTTGGTGTGTGTGCCCAACAGGTGAAAGAGGAAGCAGACGATTGTGACCCTCCCCTGCCGTCTCCCTGATGTGGTCACCCCACTGCCATACTTACAGATCTTCCAGGTCCCCCTCTTTTTCTTCTCTCTCCCTCACATTATGAGAAATTTTCTGCCTGATGGGTTAAACTCTGTAAGCATGAGAATGAAGGAATGGGTGCTTTTTTTTTTAAACTAGCAGGAAAAAAAAACTCATTTCTAATAATTGTTAGGTACTAAAGCGGTGACACTGGTTTTGCAATGAAGATAGAATGTGTAAAGTAGCCTGCTCCCAACCACTAATTCAGAGCCTAAAATACAATTCAAGTCCCTCTGGCTGAGTGACTGAACTGTTTTCTCACCACTGACTCCAAACCCTGAGTCTTCAAAGGGGAGCGTGCTGTGGTGTTCTTAGGCGAGGCAGCAGGCCATTTGTAGGTTCTTGACTTTCATTTTTTGCTGTGGTTTCCCCCCTAAAGTAGGTAGTCTTATTTTCTATTCTTTTCTGTTCTCTTTGTCATTCTAAATTGTATCTTAATTTGATATCTTAAGTTATATAAAAGTTTTATAATTTAAGTATTCCCATGTAATGTTTATCACAATATTAATCAGACTTGGTCATATGTAATAGGTAAGGAATTGTTCTGTAGTTTTTACCTCAGACTGAGAGTGTACAGCTCTTTTGTCAGCAAGTTCTAGGAGGATCCTCCCTTGTATGTCTTTTCTACCTTTGGTGTCTTGTGTTTATTTTATTTTCTTAGCAAAGACATAGTTGGATTAGGTTTTATTTCCTGGTTTTATGTTATCACATAATCTTGCCAGAGATTACTGACCTGCTTGCTGGAATATCCAGTTAAGCAGCTCTCCTTGACAGCTGGGTCTTAGGCTGCAGAGGCCACCCTCGATCCTTTTGTACTATTATTAAGGTAATTTTTCCTTGGGCTTCTGGCCTAGAAGAATATGCTTGCCTTTTACTCTTGCTGACCGTGGTTTTCTTAGGTACTCACTTAACTCTCTCAGCCAGTAAATTTCCATCTAGGAAATCTGCTAATAAATGTTCTAACTTTTTTTTTTTTAATCTTTCTTAGAATCCTCACAAGTTCTTTCCTGATGAACGTTTTGGGGATGAAAGTCCGCTCTTGACAATGAGACAGTCTGGGAGATGTCGAGTTAACAGTACCCCCACTGCAGAAACCATGTTTACAGATCTGGACTCTTTTGTGGCCTTCCATCCACCCTTGCCCCCTCCACCGCCTCCGTACCACCCCCCGGCTACCCCAATCCATAACCAACTCAAAGCAGGCTGGAAACAGAGACCTCCCAGTCAGCATCCTTCACGTTCGTTTTCTTATCCCTGTAATCATTCCCTGTTTCACTCTAGAACAGCCCCTAAAGCTGGCCCCCCTCCAGTCTATCTGCCAGGTGTTAAAGCAGCAGCACCTGATTGTACCAACCCTGCAGCACTGGGGAGGCAGACGGTAGCCGCCGCCGCCGCCTCAGCAGCAGTAGCATCTGAGAAACAAGTGGTAAGTCAGTACTTGCATAACTTAACCTAAAATGAACATTTATGGAATATTAGAAGCAATTCCCCTGGCTCCAAGAGCCCTACTGGGACTCATCAGTGCCCAGAAGTGTTACTGACAAGCTGAAAGCATAGACTTGAGGGGTATGGCAAAGGGGGAGAGAAGGAGAGTGTAGGTGAATGAGAAAGGACAGGGAGAGAGACTGGAGGTGTCTGTGGTGGGCGTGGTCGAGTCCCGTCCTTATCCTCATGTTCATTTGCGGGTGTTCGGAAGGGCTGCGGTTACTGGGCGATACAATGGATGTTACAAGCTTCTTAGTGTTCTATTCAAGCATGTGTCTAGAATCTGTCCCTGAATTCTCTTCTGTATACTCTACTGTTCTACGAAATGCTCCGAAGGGGCAGGAAGGGGAAGTTCCTTAGAGCAAGTATACCATCAGGAACCATGTGGCAAGAGACTCCCCATTCAGAAAATGAGCAGTCAGTCAGTCCTCATGCTTGTCTCTGCCCATCAGAGCGCTCACTGACTGCCGATCACAGGAGGTAGTTTACTAGTTGCTAGTAAAATTAGGCAAGATTTCTTTAGTTGATTTTGCACTGCATTAGAGGTTGAATTTGTTTTATATAATACATTTGGGGGAAAAAAAGTGATTTTTAACTCTTCCTGCTCAGTCACACCACACTGCATCAGTAGCATTCAATATAGAGAAAAACAAAAGATGCATATATTAGTTCAGGGAATCTTCGTTAGAATACAACTTTTTGGAATCTGTGGACTAATGTACACCTTGGGTCAGATTGGGAACCTTACTCAGCTACACCCTTCTCCCTGCTCTCCCTGCTGCCCCTCTAAACCCCCAAAAAGAAGGAGCAGCAAAGGTGGATAGTGTTTGATAAACCATTTCCCTGTCTTGTTGGCCTGGCTGTCAGTTCTCCAATTAAAAGAGTCCTACTACTTTACATCTTAAGTAAACTCTCTATAAAGGTAGTCAGTGTGTATGTTCGTTGCAGTCTTGATTATAATAGGGAAACGCTGAAAAGAAGCTTAATGTCCAGCTGTGGGAGAATGGTTAAATAAGGCATGGCTCACCAATACCGTGGAATAGTACACAGTAATTTAAATAGTAATCTCAAAGAAGATTTAATGACAGAATTATGTATGCACTAAATTTTGTGAAAATTAATATATGTGCAAAGAAAAACAAAGAGAAATACCTCAAAATGCTAATAGTGGTTATCTCACAGTAGGTAAGGTTAAGGTGGGGGGTTTTTTGCCTTTATATAAAGTTTTCTGTATTTTTATCATTCTTAAAAATAAGCATGTATTACTTTTATAATGAGTAAACAAAATCAGTGAACATCATTTTTGCCAACAGGGAGTTGTGGGCCTTTTTCTTTTAACCCTCCGTGCTTTGTTTCTGTTTGCAGTGTACACAACCTGTGCTAAATGAGCTGATGCCAGATATCGCCATGGGTGTGTCCACACTATCACTCAAGGACAGGAGGCTTCCAGAACTTGCTGTGGACACAGAATTAAGCCAGTCAGTTTCTGAAGTAGGACCAGGGCCTCCCCAGCATCTATCGTGTATTCCACAGAGGCATACACACACATCTCGAAAGAAACACACACTAGAGCAAAAAACAGATGCTCGAGAAAATCAGCAGGAATATCCGGATTTCTATGACTTCTCGAGCGCTGCTTGCAGACCTTCTACTCCTGCTCCTGGCAGACACACCCCTTCCCCTTCGCAAGGTGGATATTTTGGTCCCGATTTGTATAGCCACAGTAAGGCTTCACCAAGTGGCTTAAAGTCAGCCTACCTGCCTAGCCAGACCTCTCCTAAAAAGCAGGAAGAAGCCAGGAGAGAGTATCCACTTTCCCCTGATGGGCGTCTGCACAGACAAAAGAACGAGCCGATACACCTCGATGTGGTTGAGCAACCTCCCCAGCGGTCAGACTTTCCCTTGGCAGCCCCAGAAAACACCGGCGGTGGTCTGGCCCCTGTGAGGGGACGCACAGCAGCAGAGACCGACCTGACCTCTGGGCTGACCCCTAGCAGACCTTCCCATTCTGCGTGTGGCTCTGACGCTCCGCAGGAGAGGCCCAGTGGAAGACTGGCAGACGGCGAGCCCCTGGGCCGCGGAGCTCAGCGGGGTACTGATTTGGAAAGGGAAGACTCAGTGAGCAGAGGAAGGAGGTCACCCAGCAAGCCAGACTTCCTCTACAAAAAGTCCGCCCTCTGAGCGCAGCCTCCACGTCGTCTGTGCCTGAGCTGTGAAACACCCCCTTGACGATGCAACCCGACAACTTAGAGGCCAGCTCGTTGATGCCAGCTGAGACTCAGTTTCACATTATTTTATCCTAGCTTTTGTATATACATGTTTATTAGACATGGCATGCTGAGAGGGTTATTTTGAATGCTGCATCTGTCTATTTTGTGTTTGAAAAATTGTGTGGGGAAGCATTTTTAAGAGCAAGCAAGCTGGCACTTTTTTTTCCTCTTTAAAATGATGGAATTTTTTTTGCACTTGTACATTTATTTTATCTGTATTGATTTTATATCAGTATGTTAAACTTGATTGCCACATTTAAAGGACTGTATTTTCATACTTTTTTGCATTTTACCTTTCATCTACCAATTTCCACGTGCATTGGAATGCACACTAAGATGTATTTTCTTATGAAATAGCTCTGTGTTTATTTTTTAATTATAGAAATTCCAAAGAACAGAACATCAAAACGCTCCTCTCTTTTCAGTAATTGTTTTAGTTCAGAGATCTTCCTGCTCAATCTCCATACATCTAATGTCATTCTTTTTTAATAAGTCTTGGGAGCTAGTCTTCATTCCTCCAGCAGGAGTCTGGCCAGGATCCTGAAGTTTTCTGGTTCGGTAAAGAACAAGAAGGAGAAAAGCCTTTTGTGCCCAGGCAAAAGCTAGTGCTTTATTCACAGAGTGGACACTGTCAGGATCGTGTGAATTCTGGTAGTGTGGATTGGGGTGCCACCCAACGAGGTTCTAAAGAGATGGGATTTCTTGGGGTCAGGAAGCAGTGGAAACAGCGAAGTGACTTAAAGGTGGCACCACGCAGTTTCTGGTTCTGCACTTCGACTCTCCAGCTGCGGAGGGGCAGTGACTGCTTGCTGCCTTCAGCTGTCTTGCTCTCTGTGGGAAAAAACAAAAAACAAAAGGGCTTCAGTCTTATGGATGTCATTTGGTGTTTGTAAGCATTAGTTTTCTTTTAAATGTTTTTCAAAGTGTGTCTGAACTTTGGTGTCCTATAAAAAGTTGTTGTATAATGCATAATGCTTTGTCACCAAAAAAGAAAACAAAACTTTTTTTTTCATTGAAACACTACATGTCCTACTTGAACTCCAGTGGGGACGCTGGTTTGGGATTTTACTGAACCACTGAGCACATGGGGTCTTTGAAGACCCTCTCCCTTGGAAGGGCAGTGTGTGAGCTAAGGACTGTTTTTTTCTTACTCTCCAATGTAAATATATTAGTATTTGAGTTTTTAAATCACTTCAACATTATTCGAGTATTCACTTTGTATTTTTACAAACACATACACACGCAGCCGTAGCACTTAGAAGAAAAGAGACGTCCTGGCCGCTCCCTCCCGTGAAGGCTGTTTGGGAGCCTCTTTTCTATGTATGTGTGTGTATATATATAACTATGAATCACTCACACTCACTCGGAAACTATGCAGGGCTAGGGAGCCTTTACAAGCTACCATTTAAATGAATTACATGCACTTTTAAGTAAATAGGTTTCTATTGGGTGTTAACAACTCTGATTTCTCCTGAAACTGTAGTTTCTCTTACAGTCTTTTCCCACTTTACCCTGTGGATATACACTCAGGAATAATCTGACATTTTAAAAAACCCTAACAGTAGATAGTCTCAAAATGGGAACCACGTCAGTGTCTCTGTGCACACCGGCAGACCGCTACCACTCGTTCGCTGCCTGACTAGTTAGCTGCTGCTGGTGCACTCGTGTTGGTGACGTCGCATCCTGGCTCCAGGGCCCCCAGAGTTCACGCTCGTCTACTGTAAGGTCCGCTACGCGGCGCCTTTGAGGCTCCTTTTTTTAAAGATAGAAAAACATAGGACTCTCTTCTCATTTTTAGGAGGTTTGACTCTTTATAATAGATGATGGTGTCTTTTGAAGCCAATCTCAGTCTGTCTCTCTTCAGAAACAAAAAATTGTTAATTCCACCATATTGTCTAATGTGTGTTTATATACGTTATTGACATGAATTATTTTGATACTGTTTTAAATTTCTATTCTGGGCTGGTACTGCAAATAAGAATGAGTAGAGCTAATTTGGGTGGAGAAAAAAACTTTCTCATCTCTGACCTGTTTTTCTTTTTTTAAAACATTAGACGAGCTATTGTTGCCACACATTGATTTTTCTGAAAATTTATTAAATATTCTTTCATATTCCCAAAATATAATTCTAAAAATAAGTGGCCACGGTTCGTAGTTTTGTTTAATTTGTGAACTTTGCTTTTAACCATTTAGCAGCTTACCTGGCTAAACTGTGTGTGTAGAGAGAAACTTGCTTTAGTCTGTGGGATCGTGGGCTGATGTGACATGCAGAAGGTCCATGGATGGGGTTTGTGTGTGTTAGGGTGGGTGTCGGTGGGCTTTTAATGTAGCTTGTGAAGTATGGTTGATAGGGTAGATTGAATGGCTATGTGCCTCTGGCTTTTGAACCCATCTATTCAATCTTTTTTAATGCTTACTAAGCATTAAACTCTTGTAATGCTGTACTAAGGTAAATGTGAAGTCTGAGTAAGATTGCTCTCAGAAAAAAACATGTATAATAGAAATTTAGGCCACAGGACCTGCCATTTTATTCAGTGTAGAAATTTCACGAGAACCAAATCTCACAATACCAGATCTCCTCTTGAGGCCACGGACAATCAGGCCGTCAGACAATCGCCACCTTTGGTGCCCGCCATGTTGAGGTTAGAGAACTACCATTTAGATCCTGGAGCGATCCACGTGTATCCAAGATGCTGTTGATCTTTTTCTCATATTTTTGTTTTAGGTTTGTGATTTTGATGAATAATTTAAGTTCTGACTTCTAAGGGAAAAAAAAATAGCATGAAAAGCAAAAATTATTCCTGAAAAGTAGTTGTTTGAATTTTCCTTGTTCCATACCCTTTCTCCACTCACCCGGTTAGCTTTCTCTAGGCACGTGCCCTGGACCTCAGCTCTCCTGACGTTTCAGTAACCAGTTAGATTTTAAGGATTTTGAATAAGTTCTTTATATTTGAATCTTTTTCTGGAACTCTCTATGAAACCTTACCTAATTCTTGATTTTGCTTCCTCAAAAACTTTTTTTGTTATGATTGCCGTCTTTTATTGGGTTTTCTGTTGACTTCTTCATGTCCTAGCAGTGAGCACTACTTGTCCATCTGAATTAAGGCGATGATGCCCGGAGTGACGGGGACAGCGCATGCGGCAGCAGCCGTGCGGCTCCATGCTGACCCCACGCATCAGTCTCCAGAGGGGAAGGGCTGACATTTCCCATGACTGTTTGGCAAAATGTGTGTTTTCATAACGTTTAATCCACCTTTTAGGGGAGGGTATGTTTTATGAAACACTTGTAAGATACTTGTTTTGCAGTTCTAAGGCATTTCTGTCTTTATCTTGGGACTGAACTCAAAGGGAAATGTTTGACTTGTTAATTATTTGGTTGACTTTCAACTCTGTGTGGACAGTTGCTGCTAGAGCAGCAGTGATGGGTGCTATTCCCGGTTCTGCAGTGCTTTACTTCGTCTCCTAAGTAATTTGCTTTCAAACCTCGTTACAGATCACCTTACTAGAAGAATTACTGTCACATGCTAGAAGATACTTTACTATTTTCCATGAACACTGTTGTACGAACAATGGTTTATAAAATGTTAAGTTGTCTTTTTGTCCTATAGATTGCAATAGCTGTTGTGTAATTGTATTGGCAAGTCTTTTTGATTTTATTTTTCCTCTAGAAAACCCTCAGACCATGTGTCAATCTTCCATATTCTGAATATTATAATGCTGTGGCCGTTTCTCTGGAAAGATTACTTGCAAGTGTGTGTCTTGAAAATAACCTCTTGTGTTTGTGTGTTTATGTGGATTCTGAGAGGTGGGATAAGCTCTGGAAGCTTCGTCGGGTACCTGCACGTGACTGTCGCTGGGTTCCGTGGGCAGGTGGTGTGGAACCCTGCTCGTAGGTGGGGCAGCTGAGAGGGAGAGATTCCTGAGCTCCATTGCTGTTCGTGCACCACGTCTGTGCTTCAGACGGGTGGTGCCCTCCACACACTGCATTTCTTGTGGTTGTGCTGTTACTGGTATAAAGTCAAGTGCCTTCAATGCTAAAGGCTCAGAAATTTTTCTTAAACTGATTTCATGTCCTATGCAAGTGTTTTCTACAACCTGCATAACCAGTACTTTGTAAAACTTGTTTACGCTTCAATTGTACATAGTGTTTTTTAAAGAAATATATAGTATTTTTATTTAGGTACCTCCAAACTTGAATTCGTCTGTGTGAAGCATTGTAAAACGATACATTTCTCTTTTGAGTATCATTACAGTTGTACAAAGGTTTTCACTGGTTCTATTTTTCTACTGTTACTGATGAGCATGTAACACTGACTATCCTACACATAGTTGGCATTTCGAATAAATGGCTTGTCTAGAACCTGCTGAGTTGGATGCCGTCTGTTTTAGCAGGGCAGCACGCAGCCCTCCGTTCCGGCACCCCTTAGGGTACGACTGGGAGGTTTCCTCGGAGAGCTGCCCTCTGTTTCTAGGATTTCAGTTATTCAGAGGCTTTTGTTTATTATTATGGTTTTCTTGGAAATACTATGTTTTCATCTGAATCAAGTTTATTATTTTCTGTTATTTCATTGGGGCGTTTCTGAGAGATCTCATTTTAAAAACGTGAGCAAAAAGTGTGCCCAGGGGTCTCCAGAGGAGGTTCAGCGTTCCACCCACATGGACGCAGCACCTGGAGTGTGCCGAGTGCCGGGCAGTCAGCGAGGCCCCAGGCCTCCAGGCGTTGGAGACCAATCTGAAGGGGAAATGGAATCGTGCTCTGGAGTGTAGTTCTCTGAAAAAACATGCAAAATAGAAAGTTTTCTAATTTCCACTTTTTTAATGTTATAAAATAGCTATTACTTAAAATGTTTATTTTGACCATCTCACTATTAAGTTGCATCCTAGCTTTTCACCCTTTGTGCCTCACTGAGGCAATTCTCTCTTTATATTTTGTATCTGTTTTAGGTTGGACTGTGGAGTATCAAGATAAAATCTATGGGTTTTGTGGGTGAGCTGCTTAAAAATTTAAGAGAGAAAATTGAGTGGGTCAACTTTCACTTCTGTCCTGTGGATTGCTCCCAGAAAAGTGAGCTCCGGCCCCGCAGGCCTCTCCTCTCCTCAGTGCATTAAGGAATATTTCTCCAGTCCACTCTTCCCAGAGTCTCGGAGTATGAAGGCAGACCAAGCAGACAGCCTGTGCTCAGAGACTGTGCACTCGGGCTGGAAATGACGTTTGTCCTAAAAACAATCAGAAGTAGGAGGTTCTGGGCCGGCCCCGGGGCCAAGTGGTTAAGTTCACGCACTCCGCTTTGGCGGCCCAGGGTTTTGCTGGTTTGGATCCTGGGTGCAGACATGGCACCGCTCATCAGGCCGTGCTGAGGCGGTGTCCCACACGGCACAACCAGAGACGCTTACAACTAGAGTATGCAACTATGTACTGGGGGGGCTTTGGGGAGAAGAAGAGGGGAAAAAAAGAAAAGATTGGCAACAGATGTTAGCTCAGATGCCAATCTTAAAAAAAAAAAAGTAAGAGGTTGTTAGCTGTAGGTTATCGTGGCTGAGGGGAAGGCGGGCTTGATGTGGCCGAGAATGAATGGGAGAAGACATATGCTGGATTCAGTGCTAAGCACTTGCTCTTTTTTTCTTTAATCAATGAATTAGGTACTGTTTCCTTTAATCCTCTGAATTACATGCTATTATTAGTGCCATTTTACAAATGAAGAAACTAAAGCGCAGAGATACCGATCACTTGTCCAAGGTCACACAGTAAGTTGGCAGAGCCTGAGCTCAAACCTAGGCACTGTGGCTCCAGAGCCCAAGTTCTCAACCACAGAGTTGTACTGCCACCAGGAAGTAGGGTGCCCAGGCAGGGGATCGTCATGTGCAGGGGCTGGAGGGAGGCACAAGTGTGGCATTCGCTTGTTCGGCAAACACACCCAATAAGTAAGCAACTTCTACCTGCCAGACACGGCTGCGTCCTGAGCTGACAGTCATGAACAAGACGGTCACAGTCCTGCCAATAACAATTCTAGGGTCTCAAGGGAGAAAAGACATTGGCTAATGACAGAGGTAAGCTTAGGGGTCTCGTGGGTCCTGGGATTGGGAAGATCGTCCCTGTGGAAGTGACCTTCAGTGCGGGTGAAGGAGAGTCAGGAGCACAGGGCAGGGAGGAGGGGATTCCAGGGAGGGTTCCAGGGAGAGGGAGAGCCTGAGGCAAGGAGGGCTGCCCACGGGGAAGTGAGCTGCTTCGTGGGGGAGAGGCGGGTGGCCCATCTTGCCAGCCCTCCCAGGACGGGCTAAGAATTTTCAAGTTGATCCAAACAGCGACAGGAAGCTGCCCAGGGTTTGTGAGCAGGGGCACAATGTAATCAGCTTTGCGTGCTCCACGTCACCGGACGGAGGAGGAGCAGGAGTGGGTGGGGAAAGCAGGCAGGGGAGAAGCCAACAGAGAACAGATGACGATTCTGAATGCAATGAGGGTGTGCTGTCTGCAGGACTTGGTGATGGGGTGTGAGGAGGAGAGCGGAAGGAGTCAGATCTGGGGGAAAGACCTTGAGTTCAGTGTTGGTCGTGTGCACTTGGCAATTCAGTTTCAGCTGGGAGCTCGGACGAAAGGGTCCAAGCCGGAGGCGCCAGGTGGGAGTTGTCCACAAATGTGCGTGGTACTGAAATCCTTGGGAGTAAATGGGGTGACTTAGGGGAAAGTTTAAAGACGAGAAGAGGGCCCAGGAATGCACTTCGAGGAGCTCCAACCTCCACAGGTGGCTGGAGGGGTTGCTGGCCAGGGGGAGCCTACCACCTAGGAAAAAGCCAGCAGCGTGGTGCTCAGGAGGCCTGGCCGCCGCTCTGTGAAAAGGAGGGAGCATGATCTTCAGAATATATGAAGTGAGAGAAGTAAAATACAACACAGTGCCTATGTGTGCCCCCATTTGTGGAAAGACAAGAAAAAGGAGATATAAACGTGCGTAGATAAAAATGTCTGCAAGGACCTATGAGAATGTTTACAGGACTGCCTCTGGGAAGGGGCGTTGTAACTGGGTGGGAGGAACTTTATTGTTTGTACTGGTTGAATTTTTTAATTTCGTGCATGTATTACTTTTCCAAGTTAATTAAAGGGAAGAGATTAAGGATCAATTACCTCTCTCCCCAGAAGTTAACTCAGTGGCTGCTGCTCAGAGATTGTGGAAGATGAGGCCCCAAAGATGCTTTGGGCAGGCACCATGGAGAAGGTGAATGAGGTTGGCAAGGGTAGTTGGGGGGATGGGGAGAGAAGCCAGGTGGGGTAGGTGGGCTGAGAAAGGAGCCACGTGTAGACACATTTTTGAGTAGCTGCCTGGTAAGGAACGCAGAGAGAATGGCAGCTGAAGGAGTTGTGGGGTGTAGGGGTGACCATAAGACGTCCACTAAAGCTGGTGATGTCATCATTACAAGCCAACCCCCACTTCATCTTCGCGAACCTGTCATGGGAGACAGGGACGCGCTCAGGTGCACCCTGGCTGGGGCTTCTCCCCTACCAGAGGAGAAATGGTAAAAGGCCAGCTCAGCAGAACGTGTTCTTAAAAGACTCAGTGCCTAATCACAGCTGCTTGTGAGGACTCAGAATCCTTCAGCAGTAGCTGGTAGTTCACTGTAGAATCGTCTAGGCTACACCTGTGAAGGTCCCCAGTCCAGAGTTCCAGAACCTGCCATCCCCTGCTTAGCACCAAAGCAGATTAACTGAGACGTGACCTAAAAGGTGTTTGCTCACCCAGTGCAGACGGACAAGAGTGTGCCAGGTCCTGGAAGTGACCTCAGGGTCCACAGGTACCCCCGCCCCTGGCCTGCCACGTTTGCCCTTCTCGCCCGGGTTTGAGGGGTGCTCCCTTTGACGGAGAGGATGGAAGTGAGTTGCATGGTTCTGCCCTCCATCCCCCGCTAACCTTGCCCTAACTGTCCCTGGCCCACGTGCAGCTTTACACGACCTTGATAAGGACATTGGGTTTTTCATGGGCCTCACCTCAGTCTTCCCCTCAACGAGCCCCTGACATGTCCCTCCGTCTGCACGCCTCCTGCCCTTTGATCGGGTCTCTGAAACCCCTGGGGCTAGCCATTCCGTGTAGCCAGGTGCCTCTCCCCAGATGCCAGCCCTGAGCCTCTGCCTCAGCATTGGGGTTACCAGGTCCTCCTCTGAGGTCCCCCAGTGCTGTGAGCCCCACTGCTTTGCAGGGCCTCGGATTTGGGGGCCAGCGTCATTTGTCGCTAAACTTTGAGGCATCTGCACCTACAAAGTCTGGTGTCCAGGCATGCTTGTGACCACTGCTGGATGTGGGCGAGCCTGGGAGAGAGGGAGGAAGCCGAGGCCGGACACCCAAGGCTCCGGGACTCATGTTCCGGAGGAGGACTTGCTGAGTGAGGCCGTCGCCAGGGCGCGAACGAGGGCAGATCCGGCCCTGTGGGCCTGGCGCAAAGCCCCCAACCCTCAGGGTCCTCGGCCTTAAACAGGGTGACAGTGGTTCACTTACTGAGCTCTGATTGTGGCCTTGAATCCCCGAGTCACCCTGAGACAATCTTTGTATTCCATTCTCAGGTGAAGAATCCCCTCCTCAAGGCCTGCCCTGCAGGGCTGCTGTGAGGGTCGGGGGTGCCTGCTGCCTGTGCACTCTCCTCCTGAAATCCCTCTGCCTCAAACTTATCTAGCTACATAAATATCCTCCATTTCTGGAATCTTCTATCAGATGTACCAAATACCTTCCCACCCTCTGTGACTGAACTAAAAGCATTTGTTCTTCCCATTGCTCCACGTTCCATAGATCCACGCAAATGCCTGAGGGTTCTCTGGTTAGTCCAGGCGTAGATGACCCCTGAGAGCCGAGTGTCCCCACACCCCATCATCCCCCGGGGGCTGCCGGGACAGTGCTCCTTGCAGCTTTGTGGTCAGCTGAGGCCCTGTACTTGCTGTGCCCACTCTCTTGAGTTGTCTGCACAGCCCTCTGGGTTCCTCCCATAGTGCAGCCCCTCTGGATTCCCATGGAAGTCCCCTGACCCCAGCCCCGTTCCCCACCCTCCCAAATACACCCCCCCCCCTGCTGCCCCCACCTTCCCTCCTCCTCCTCTTCCACCTCTTGCTTTAGCTGAGTCCCAGCTCTCCTCCCACCCGCAGCCCTCTCCCAAGAACGGGCACCTTCTCGCTCTCTCCATGGACTGAGGTTCAGGACGGGTGGCGCACGGCGGTCTCCGTCTATAACACCCCTAGCATCTCTCCAGCTCCTGCCATCTGGCTGTCCCACTCTCACCCTCGTGACTGTCACTCCTGGTCACTCCTTTCATACCCTGAAGGCCTTGGCTCAGCCTCGCTATTGTCCTCTCCATTCCAAGGCCAGCCATCATCCTGGGTAGCAGCCAGGCCCACCTCCAGCTATCTGCTCTTCCATTTCTGCCACCCACTCCACGACACACCGTT
Source organism: Equus asinus (assembly GCF_041296235.1). Taxonomy (NCBI): domain Eukaryota; kingdom Metazoa; phylum Chordata; class Mammalia; order Perissodactyla; family Equidae; genus Equus; species Equus asinus. The sequence goes on along the minus strand of NC_091796.1, from coordinate 98,881,406 downwards.
TCCCTTGTCCCCAGAAGGGCTCCACGTTGGAAATTTGCACCTCATTTCCTGTTCTCAGGCCACCATCTCTCCCTGTCCGGGTCCTCCCAGATGCCCCTCCTGTGTCTTCCTCTCGAACTCTGGCCTCTGACCTCCTTACTCCTCTCTCCAAGACAGCCCAGCCTCCACAGGTGTCAGCCTCCTCACCCTGCTCACCTTTGAACTCATCCTCCTGGCCAAACTCAACCCATAACGATGGACGTGTCCATCTCCTGGGCCTGGAACCAGCTTTGGGGGACAACTGAAGACAGTTGCCCAGCCACAGGCCCCATAGTCCCCAGGCTCTTGGCCTCAGCGTGCCCAGGCCCTCTGAGTCAGCTCAGAGGCCTTGTGCTCCCAGCCACTTTCCAGCCTTCCCACGTCTGCCTGGTGCCACCCTCCAGCTCCCTCCTCACTCCTCCACCTCACGGGCAAAACAGACACCTTCAGATGGGCACTCCCTCAATTTTGGCCCTCAGACCAGCACCCTCACCCCTTCGGCTTCCAGTAGAAGGAGGCTTGGCCATCCTCTGTCCCCCTTTGCTTGGAGTCCACCCCATCCCGTCTCCTAACAGCTCTTACTTGATCCAGGATGCTCTCACCTATGGCTGCCTTCTCTCTCTCTGTCACTTCACTCACACACATGTAGTCACCCAAGTGTGTCTCTGATCTTTAACCCACAACCCACTAGACCCACTTCCTGCGGCTCCACTCTCCCCTCTTTCCTCCACGAATCGCTGCCAACAGTCCCTTCTGGCAGTCTGCGCCTGCTCCCCACCACTCCTGCCGCTGCCTCTGGCCGCCACCCACCACACACAGGACCTGCTGTCGCCAGGGTCGCCGACCACCTTCCCACTCAGCCACTAAACTGAGTGGGCCCTGCCTGCAGGGGCACCTCCCGCCCTCGCTTTCCTCCACGCGGAGGACCGCGTCCCGGAGCACAGCCGCCTCCCCTCCTCTCGTTCCTCTGACTGTCGGGAGGCGTCGGCCCGCGAGGCTCTGTGCCCTTCCCCCCCCCTCCTCGCCTTCCCCTTGGGCCCAGCTGCCCAAAGACGGCAGAAGCAGGAGTGGCCGACGGGGAAGCCGAGCCGTGGGGGCCCTGCTTGTTTGTCCTGCAGGCTGGGTGCCTGCCAGTGGGTGAGTCTGCCGGCTCCCAAGCTCAGCGTCGGGAGCCGGTGACACCGCAGAGAGAGCCATGTCACCCAAATCAGCTTTATGGGAATAAAGGGGGGGGGGGGCAGTCCGGCCTCTTACCTCGGTCTCGCTTCTCACTTGGTTTAGAATTTGTCTAAGTCACAGCAGGCGCTTTTCGTCTTACCACGGACACCATGACAGCCCCAACTTCTGTGGCGGCTCCTGGTCTCCTCCCACCTCTGGGCTGCCTCTTTTGCGGCTCGTCCTTTCACTGTTGGAGGTCCCTGGCCTCTTTTCTCCTCACTCTTCACCTCCCTCCCTGTGGGAGAAGGGTGCATCCATTCCCGTGGCTACAATGACCGAGGGTGCTGATAATCCCCAATCTATCCCCGGCCTTGAGCCCTGGACCTCAGACCCACCAACAACACCTCCTTCCCGAGGCCCAGCAAGTACTGTACCTCCACGCAACCCAGCACCTCCCCTTTCCTCCCAAACCCACCCTGTGCCACCACAGAACCTGTGTCCCTCCCCAAGCTCTTGGATCCCAAAGCCCCAGCTGGCAACTGGGAGGCAGCGGTCCCGGAGCCCACAGTCTCGTACCCAAGTCACTAGCAGACGCTGTGGGCTTCCTCGGACACCGTGCAGTTGGAAGGACCTTACGTGCCTGTGCCTTACACACCACGAGCTCCAGGAAGTCAGCGGCCTCCCCATCACTCACAGTGGGGCCTTGGGCAGCGGCCTCCAGCCCCCAGCAAGCTTCCTTCTGGGACCAGGGCTTCCATCATATTGACAAGCACTTGCCCCCTTCTCTTCCAGGAGGCCCTTCCCCTTCTCCCCCAGGGAGACTCGCCTGTGTTTGTAGAACACGCAGGGCTGTCAGTGAGAACTACACACAGGGTGCAGGGTCAAAGGTTATGGAAACATGACCTCCTAGGTCCTGTCAGACTCTGAGTTACAAAGGTTCAAATGCTAAATATGACCACAGCTGCCCCCCAGGCAGAGGGCCGGACTGAGGAGGTACCACGCTGATCTGGAGGGTGCGCATTTATAAACACTTATTGTGTACCATCTGTATGCCATGCCCTGCACTGGGGATAAAATGGTGAAGGCAGGAAAAACCCCTGCTGGCAGGGCACCTGCTGTGGGATGTTTTCATTTCAAAATACTTCCACCCTGATTATTTCCCTGATTCGGCCTCCTCTATAAAACCTACCGAATCGGATCCATACTGAGAGCCTTGGGCTCCATGCCATCCTGCTCTGTTACCGGCTCATCTCTGCTCCTCAGCCCCGGTTTCCTCACCTGCCAAGCGGTGACGGTGATGGTTCACACTTAGTGAGCGCTTACTCTGCTCCAGGCCCCTCATTCTCACAACCCGGTGAGGGACATATATCTTATTACCCCGATTTGGCAGATGAGGAAACTGAGGCACAGAGACTAACATGGAGATCCGAGAGCAGGTCTGTCCAACCTCGTAGGTAGAGTTATCGCTGGACCCCTGCACCACTGCCCTGGTCGTGGGGTTGCCGTGGGGCCACTGAGAGTTGTTTTAAGCCTCACCATCTGGAAAGGACTTTCACTCATTAACTCCTTCCCTCAGAGCTGCAGGTGAGCAGCAGCTTCTGGCTCCAACTCAGGCCTGCCCCTACCCGCCGCAGTGGGAGGGCCCAGGGCTCTGCTGCCCGCTGGGGTCGGTCCACGTGCCTGACAGCCCTGGGGCCTGGGCGACAGGGCGGGTGACACCCTCCCTTCACTTCCCACAGTTCAGCAGTTCCATTTTCCAGCCACGAAGCAGCTGCTGGTGTCCTGATCCGAGTCTGCTCCAGTCGTCAACCCCATCTCACCCAGCTTCCCGGGCCTTCCTGCCACCATTTCCCTCATCCTCCCTTCCGTGTGACACTCTGGGACACGAATGCACTGAGCTCCCCTTCTGGGGTCACCTTCCATTCCCAGCCTCTCGCTTGGGGAGGCTGAGCTGGAGTCAGGTTTCTTGGAAGGTTTAGAAAAACGTCTGGAGTGGTTTCGATGCTGGAAGAGAGTCCAGTTCTGTCATGTAAGTCTAAGTTAATTTACTGAAACTAAACCAAACCAAGACAGAGTCAACGTCCCTCTTACCCTGGGGTAAAATACGGCTCTGTGATTTAGGCAAAAGCTGTAAGCATCTTCCTTCACTTCTGCTCCGAGATTCTTAACTGCTCCCAGGTGCCCCCTTCAGTGAGGCGGGACTGGTGGGGGGAAAACGAGCAGGGCCTGGGGTCGGGCAGGCGTGCATTTGACCCCAGGAGTCACCACTGACCAGATGTGGAGCCTCAGCTCCTCGGAGCCTCAGTTTCCACATCTGTAAAATGGGGGTAGACAATGTGAGGATGAAATGAGAGCATGTGCACAGAGCTTCCAGCTCGTGGCTGTGTTCGGCAGACCCCTGGATACACGCATGAGCGCTCCCCTTCGTGTATTCGACAAACAGTGGAGCACCCATCGGGGGCCGCCAGCGGGCCGCTTCCAGCACTGTAATAATGAGCTGCAGAGACAGTCCCTGACCTCACAGAATTGATGGTGTAGTGAGGACGACAGATCTCAGGCAAAGAAACTCACCAAGACATCATTACTGACTCGGGTAAGTGCTATGACAAAGGGAAAGGAGCCACACCAGAAGGTCTCAGGTCTTTCCATCTGTGATTAAGAGGTCACTGAGGGGCAGGGATGCTAGGCAGGAAAAGGAGAGCAGGAGAGCCTCCGTCAGCAGCATTTGACTTGCAAATGGACCAAGAAGAAACCCCGGGGATGAAATTAGTGACTTTTGGTTGTGCGGCTTTGTGAATGAACTGTGTGGAGAGGGTGCACTCATTGTACTAAAACAGCAACTTTTTCCGAGTTGCTGCCCCGTTTTATTTCTGGCGCCAGGGCTGCTAAGCGGGGGGGGGGGGGGGGGGGGGACTCCTGAGGGAGCTGAGAGACGCCTTCCCCACAGGGGGGTGCTGTGACCCTGACGTGGCCCACCGCTGTGCTCCTCGGCTGGCCTCTGACAGTGGGCACCCAGGGCAGGAGAGAGCGTAACAATGGGCAGAGCGCAGCCCACTGTTCATCCCAGGGGGCAGGGCACACAGGACTCCAGACCCCAGGGGCCCACCTTCCTCCACAAATACTGCTTGGGGTCGAACGAGATGAAATAGATTGGTGGTTGTGATGGTTAATTATATGTGTCAACTTGACTGGGCCATGGGGTGCCCAGATATTTGGCTAAACATTATTCTGGAAGTGTCTATGAGAGTGTTTCTGGATTAGATTAGCACTGGTATCTGAGGCTGAGTAAAGCAGCTGGCCCTCCCTTGTGCGGTGGGCATCATCTGATCTGCCGAGGGCCTGAACAGAACAAAAAGGCAAAGGGAAGCATTGATCCTCTGCCTGCCCGTTTGAGCTGGAACACTGTGTCCTGCACTAACCCTGAGACTCGCTTCATCAGCTCTCCTGGTTCTGGGGCCCTACACCACCAGCTCTCCTGAGTCTCCAGCCTGCAGATGACAGATCGTGGGACTTCTCAGCCTCCATAATCACATGAGCCATATTACATATGTATGTCTCCTATTGGTTCTGTTTCTCTGGAGAACCCTAATAGAGCTGTAGAACTTTTCAATTTGGCTCATGGAACTATTGGTCAGCTGTGGCTTGAAGCCCTGAGGCAGAAGCAAGAGAGAGAAGCCAGGAGACTGGGATGTGAGTGGGGGAAGCAGCAGTACGAGCCATGGCCCCGTGCAGGAGGAAAGATGGCTAAGGAGAAACCCAATGGGTGTCTCCAGGTGGTGGGGCAGGGAAAGCTGCTAAGCAGGTACCAGGGAGCACCATGAACAGCCTCCACTCCTGCCAGAGGCATCATTGGGAGGAGGTCAGAGCAAAGATTTGTATGGGAGGCCAATGGAAAAGTCCAGAAGCATCCAGACTTTTTCTATAAGAAAAGACACCAAGACTGGGAGAATAGGGAATGAGTGCTTATGAGGTAGTGAGCCCCCTGTGCTCAGAAGCAGAAGCTAGAGAACAGTGGAAGTGTTCTCTGCTATCGAAGTCTGCTGGTTGCACAAGCTTCAGGCAAGGCTCAATGCAGTGGCTCAGTGCCTCAATCACCGAAGATCTGGTTCCTTTCTCTCCTCTTTGCCCTCCTGGGTGTTGACTCCCTCCTAAGTGCTCCCCCAGTGCTCACACGATTTATACCAGCGGCTGGGAGAGGGATGTGGCCAGCGCCCCTCAAATCACATGGCAGGGAAGTGGAGGGTAGCGAGCTAACTGAAAATTGGGGCACTGGCACCGAGAGCAGGAAGCATCCATGCCGAATGGCCCAGACCAGCGCAAGTGCCCTGTGAGGACCAGCTTGGGGGAGGGACTCCTGTCCTGCGAGGAGGCGAGGCTGGGTGGCTTCTCAGGTCCCTTCCAACCCAGAGATCTTGTGATGGTACGTATGGAGCCCACAGCCATCTAATGCCCAGTGGTTCAGGGGGGCCAGTGAGGTACCACTGTGGCTTTGGCCCAGTGTCAAATGCCTGATGCCGCCTCAGACCAAGGCTTGTGTCTGGCAGCTGCTTCAAGGTGACCTGACTGGGAGGCAGCCTCTCTGGCTTCAGGGAGCTCTGCTGGGCTGGTTTCCTGTCCTTCTCTCGTTTTCCAGAAAGCACCCATCTTCCACAGGGGGCAGAGCTAGGTCACTGCCAAGGTCCAATAATCACTTGGATCGCTCTTTCAATTTTCCTCTGCTCCACGAGGGTCCTTTAGGGGAGCTGGGAGGGCTGCAGGTTTCCTGTAATCCTGAGTTTTCAGACACGTGAGCAGGGCTGGGGAGAGCCCTTCATTCACCCGGGCTTACCTCACCCTGGGGGACGACCCCAGTCTGAATCATTTCCAAGGAGGCATGGGCTGGGACGAGACCAAAGTGGCCTTCCACAGTGGCGTTTTGGGCGTTTTCACATTTCTCTCTGAGCATGGCTACCACGTAGGTGGCCCTCATCTCCTCCTCAGACTGCAGGCTCCCAGCCCTCCATCTGTGCACGGCCACACCTGGACAAACTGCGCTCGGTCACAACCCACGCCCGTTTCTTTGTTGTCCTGCTCATCTGGGCCCCAAGAGGAATCATGGAACGCCCTCCCAGGTGTTGTAAAGCCAGGGGAGTGAGACGCTCTGCTGGTGGGACTTCAGATCAAGTCACCTCTATCAACCAGCAGGAGAGAAATGAACCAGTCCCTCTGCGAGAGCAGGACCCGGGCAGGAACGGCCGGTGGAGTACACTCAATATTATACTCGTTTCCTTACAGCCTGCCAAGGGAGGCTGTGTGCATTTCAATATGACTACAGTCTGAAAAGCCACTATTTTGAATTGGTTTTATTTAAATTTTACAGAAACCTGATTGGAGTTAATATGTAATTATAAGTCCAGTAACAATTCTACAAAAATGCACATACAACGCCAGAATTCCTTAAAAGCAACTAATATCATATTCTTATTTTGCATAAAACGTGCATTAATATCAACTGTCACATGTTGGCCAAAATCAGTCTCTACAAGCAGAGACGGTCCAATAGTCAATAAGAAAACTAGTTGTGAACAATAGGTAAAAAAAAGAGGTTTTTCTGGTTGATGTAAGAGCAGGAACAGCCCGTTTCACAGAGCGAGCCCTCCAGCGCTGGCGGATCTGTACCGCGCTGCACAGTGACGCGTCGCCTCTGAGATTTGGTCCTGACCTGTCGTAAGGAGTAAGGAACTTTCTGGTAGTGAAAGCAAATGTTTGAGAAGATGCAGACTTTCAGGCCACAACGGTACACTGCTAGTGCATCTTTGCAAAGGAGGCTCAGAAACCCTCGGACCTGGAAGGATCCCAAGCTGGGGACTGGAAACCCTCACACTCGCCCTGAGCTTTCCGCCCTGGCCTGTTTACCCTTCTCCAAGACCAGCTCAGGGCACACAAGCATCAACTGTGGCCAGCAGACCTTCCAGCTCCACACACCACTCTCCATGGGAATCTGTAATTAGGGGTTTGTTTGATGCAGAAAAACATGGGTTGGACCATTTCTTTGAGGCCTTGACTTTCTGTCGCCTAGTTCTTTCCATCCAGGGCTCAGTGGGCACTCAGATACGTGACTGCTGGACACACGAAGGAATAGTAAACACGTGTGGTCCCAAAGCCTCAAACGGTTATAGTCACGTAGCTCAATGTGTGCCATTACTGTCAGGAAAGACCACGTTCCTCCAGAGGGAGACAGCAACTGAGGGCTCTGCGTTTATCAAAAGGTGTTTTCACATAGACTGAGGGGCTTTAAAGAGATGTCATACCAACTGAAAGGACGTCCCCTTAAATACGGGGCTTCATACAACATCCTATGAGCTTCTTCAAAAGAAGATCTCAGTCACTAGGGACCCAGCTGCAGACGTGAACGTGTATATACGTAGAGCTCATCACTCGTGCAGCCCAGGGCCTTGTTTGGACCTCTCCCACATTCTGCCTCTTCCATAACAGGGCCCTCACTGCCCTGTTCCTTACAAGGAAGCTAAACCAGTATCTTTTTCTTCAGCACAGATTTAAAAGGAAAAAATAATTTATTGGGGTTCTAATAACATTTTCATAACAGAATAATATCAAAATAGGTCCGTTTTTAATATATGCTTATGAATATCCCTGATAATATAAAGGAATCCAGAGGACTTTGTAAACCACCAAGATTTCACAGGGTAGTACCCGGTCTATTTTTAGGCAGCAGAAGAGGGACGAGCACACTGGCAAATGTTTTCCAGGAAGCACTGTGAGCGCGACAGTGCTGAAATTCTACTACACTAGTGCCAGGAGAATCGTGAGTGAAATTTTCACTTTAAATTTATTAGTCAAATCTGCAACCAAGGTTGGCTTCCTCGATCCTGCCATCAGCCAACCTCCTGCCTGTGACAGTCGTCCAGGCCAGAAAACCATCAGTGCTGCTACTCTGGACGCTGGGCCAAGAAGAAACAAGCTCCGAGATCCTTTCTAAGCCGTGACCAAACCTCAGAAAGCAGGGACGTGGGAGGAGGAGCAGACCAGGCTTGAGGCGGCTCTGACCCAAGGCACCAGGATCTCGGGGGCGAGGGCACCACAGAGGTTCTAGCTGACAGGAAGAGAACTTCTGCGATGCCCCACAGAGCACGTCCTGGAAGACAACAGCTCTGTGGCAGAGAAGACACATTCAGGAGTTAAAGGACAAGTCACTAGAAAAGAAACTAGTTTACTTTCTCAAAACGAAATCAAACATCTTAAAACTTACAAGCAAATAACCCTGGGCAGACAGGGGCGGGGGGCTGGCCTGTGGAATGATCACATTGAGCTGAGTCAGCAAGAATGCTGGTTGTGAAATCAGCATCAACATTGTGGCTACTGTAGTTAAGGAGAGTGAAGGGAGCTCAGGGCCGCAGGAGGAGGCCTCTCCAGAGAGGACAAGAGGACCAAATGGGAACTATGCCTCTTTTATTCCTGGAACAGTAAGTGGCATTTCATTGGCCTGGAGGAGAAGGCGCCATGCCCCCCTCTAGCTGCAGTAATACTGCATGCCGTCCACTCTTCTTCTCTTCTTGGACTGAAATTCTTCAAAGAACTGCTGGATGTCCTCTCTCTTAACAACCTGTTGATGAAAAGCAAGGGTTAAGGAAAGGGAACTACATCACAGGACAGCAGTAACCGCTCGTAACAGTCACGAACGAGTCCAACAATGTTGCTGATAAGAATTGTTCTGTGTAATTAATTTACTATCTCCATTTTATAGGAGAGCTCGTCCAGGCTCACAGGGGCCGGCCTGTTCCGAGTCACACAGCCAGGCAGAAGAGCCTAAACGTGCAGAGCACAGATGCCACCACCTACCTCAGTTGCCTCAGACAAAATGAGAGAAAGCAGCTCCTATCTAACAGGGTCATTTGAAGATGAGATGAGATATAATGCCTGCAGAACACTGCCGGGCACCTAGGACATTCTCAATAAATATTAGCTGAAAAGAAAACTGGCAGAGCCAGGACAAGACTAAGAACCCCAAGAGGCCCCTAAGACCACTGCTTGCTCTCAGGACACAGCTGTCTTTGGGGGGGGGGGTCCTCCAGCTCTGTGTCAGCACCCACAGAAAACTAAGGCTGTTCTGCTTTGAGATTTGTGCTTTCTTCTTTGCTGAAAAAAAGGAACCACAAAACTTTTCCCCCTTTCAGAGTCCAAAATTAAGGTGTTTGCTATATAAATGGAAAAATAATTGGTAAAAGCTATAGCACACTTTTAGTAAATGGAATATGCATGTTACGTAATAAAAATGAGAAATTTATCTTCCAGTTTATTGGAAAAAGGACTGGAGTATCATACAAAGGTATTTATGATATTAGCAAAATAAAATAGTAAAAAGAAGAAAATAAGGCAAAAGGAAAATATGGATAAAAAGTAAACTGGGACAACCCAGAAGCTAGTCCCTGCTCCCCCAGAGAGAGTCTATGCCAGCTGCTCTGGTCTAAAGCTGTTTACGGAAATCACAAGAGAAGGTGTGAGAATTTACTTTTTAATTACAAAGGTAACACATGCTTACTGTCATGAAGGAATGAAGGTGGGGCAGGGAGAGGGAGGGAAAGAGAAACAGAAAGAGAAAGCACATGAATGCCTGTGAGCAAGAGGGAGAGAGAACGTCAGAAAGAGGACAAATACTTGTGTATAGAGTGAAATCTCCCCCCACACCAGGGTGGAGTGCTGCTAACAATCGCAAACAGAATGCTGACTTGAGCCACTCTCTTGGGGTGAGAGTGAGAGAAGATACTTATTAATGCTCCCAGTAGGACTGAACCTTTTGTCAGTTCTCCACCACAGTCTGGTAGCTGATACACCAGGTTCACAAGCACCAAGAATAAAACTGTTGGTCAGCTGGTGAGGAATGAGAGCCCCTAACAGATTCAGGATCCAGATGGCTAACACACTGAGATAAACGACCGTGGCTCAAAACTCTAACGTACTTGGCTAAAAGGCTTGGAAACGGACACTTACAAAATGCTACTAAATAGGATACTTGGGAGTTCTAATATGAAAGATCCATCCTTAGCTTGGAGCACAAACATTAAACACTAAAAGGCAATAAAAGGCAAAAAATTTCTCCTGCCAGGATATTGTGGGAGGAGACCTTAAAGCACACAAATTACAATGTGCAATCTTTACTTTCTAGACACCCTCACCCACAACCAGCATGGACAGTAGAAAAGTTAAAGAAAAAACATTTGGGTTCAATAAAAAATTTGTCTCAGAAAATCTGTAGTTTCTAAGTGTTTTTTTTTATAGTCAGACACAAACATTAAATAAAACACAGTCTGTCATCTGAGAACATCTATAACTTACTAGCATTATCTTTTGTGGACAAATACAGCCAAAGCAGAGAAGTCTTATGGCAACTTAAGATTTTTGTTTGTTTTTTGTAAAGATGTAGTTAGTAATGTCATGGAACAAACAATGAAAAATAATATTTTTCTGTCCTTTTAAATCATCATCTCAGATTCAAAAAATCTCTCAGGGGCCAGCCCCGTGGCCGAGTGGTTAAGTTTGCGCGCTCCGCTTTGGCAGCCCAGGGTTTCGCTGGTTCGGATCCTGGGCGTGGACATGGCACCGCTTATCAGGCCATGCTGAGGTGGCGTCCTACATGCCACAACTAGAAGGAACCACAACTAAAAATACACAACTATGTACCAGGGGGCTTTGGAGAGAAAAAGGAAAATAAAATCTTAGAAAAAAAAAATCTCTCTTACGAAGAATCACAGAGTGGTTCCAGTGATAACTAAGATCCATATGTTGAAGACACATCTGAAGACTTTGAATAAAACTGTATCAGATGTGAATGGAAAAAGACAACATATCTACTATTTTTCTTTTCTGAGATTTTCAGTGTATGTATGTAATAAAATTAATGAGGAGCACGCTGACCACACACTGCACAGGAGCAGAGTGAGGAGCACGCTCTGACGCATCTGAAAGACCTCGGATATCCACTAATAGCGCAGAGGTTAAGATGGGCACACCCACGAACGGTCTCAGTTCCAGCGAGAGAGAAGAATGCGTCTACGTTAAGCAGAACTTGGCCTTTGCAACAGAAACAGGAAGAAGTGTCATTGAAGAACTCCTGGGACGCAGGAAGACGTTCACGGTGACCGTGAAGAACATTCTCTAAAAAACGTGGAACCCATTTAAGGGAAGGCTCCTTTAACTTCTGATTTTATAATTCATTCTGTGGAAAGGCAACACTGCGACCCTGCCCAGAAATCCGGGCGGCTGCAAGTTCTACATTTTTGAGAAAGAAGAAATGACCTAAAGGAGGCTGGTAGAGACTACTACCAAGACAGCAAGTCTCAGGGCACGTCCTGAGGATCCGTCAGACCACAGCTGACTCGATTTCTACATCTGGCTGGAGCAGAGCAAAATATTTAACTGTCCATAAGGACAACCTCAGGCCATGAAAAGAAAAGTCAAATTTTGTTTTATATCTGCCTTTGGAAGACAGAAAGGCACTTTAGAAAAAAATTCTGTCCACCATGAGTCGTAAAGAGCTAAGAAGTATGGTGAATTCATTTGGAAGACTTGTAAAACATTACACATTGTAGAGTCGATGTCACCCTCAAAAGCATCAAGGCTCTCCTAAGTGGCAAGAGAAATGTTTTAGCCTCCAATTAGAAAGTTCTTTTATTCTAAACTATAGAACCCAGAATCCCAGAAAAGGGGTCTGGATTTAATTTTTTCCTGCCTGGTCATTTTCCTTTCTCCTCCAGGGACCCTTGCTGGAAGGTGGGCTGGGCAGAATCAGCATGACTGGCTGCTCTCTCAGATCTGTGTGGCTGCTCCGGCCCTCGCCCTCTGCCCCAGGGCCGGGAAGGACCCCCAGTGGGCCGGGCCCCAGCTCTTATTGAATTCTCTTAGCTCTGCCTGCATCAAACTCTCAAGTACCCAGTTTAAGATGCACAGTCATTTTTTTCATCAAAGAAAATGAACAGTCTATTCAAAACATAGAGGGCTATGATTAAAATGATTAAAATTCTTTAACTCAACATACCGTGCCTTCATCAGCAAATCTCTTGAGATAGTCTTTAAGTTCAGACTTCAAGTCATTATATTCTAAATTAAAACAACAAAAAAAGGACTTAAACTTTAGATAAGCCATTGCTTTTGGAAACAAAATATTTCTTTACCATTGACATTTGAGTATGTTAATAGTTTAAATTTTTAAGTGAAACCTGCACAGAAACTCGTTCCCAATTTCTCTCAAACTCCTCCATTTTGACATCCGGGATCTTTTTTCATTAAAAAACAGAAATATCTTCACCCCCAAAAAGATTAGCCAGGAATTTTTTAAAGGTTCTCCTCGCTCTCTGGAATTCTAATACCGAAAGAAACCTGGGCTCGTCAGTCAGTTTTAAAACCGTTCGCTAACTCAACAGCTTATATTATGTACGAGGCACTGTGAGCGCTACAAAAACCTTTAGATGCAGCCTCCATCCTCGAAAAACTTTTAGTCTAATAAAGGCAAAAAGAGATTAATGAAATAGTTACAAATAAAAGACAGAAATGACCAATGCCATAAAAGGAGCACAAAGGGAGTGACAACCGAGCAGAAACTGGCCGGGGCAAAAATCACTAAAATAAGTTGGGCAGACTGGGGGAAAAAATGTAAAAGCCTACACAAAGGGTTTGGGGACATTCTCCCCTTGAGTGGTTTCCTGTGAACCACTGAAGCAACCTCAAGAACTGTCAAAACGGTGTTTTGCTCAAAAAGATGACACGTTATGCTTAATGAAAATTATTTCAATGCCTGGAAAAAGAAATGGACTTACTAATATTCTTGACTCATACATCTACCCTTAGTCAAAATAGCACATGTTATGGTTTCCCAAGAATGTAATTACTCTAGCACGTCACCCTGATTCAATGGTAATAGCAGCCAAACCCCCAGCAACATTACAATTAAGCAAATGGAGTTGAGGTGTACTGTATAATTCCAAATTTAAACTTTCTTTGTGTGAAATTAAAATAACAGGCATTAGTTGTCCTCCTTATATACACATATATTCGTATACACATATTTTCTTCAATAGAGAAGGAAACTTTACGAACTTCTTGAGTTTTCACACTCCAACGGTATTTACCACAAATCAGCTCCACTTGCTGGACTCTGTTCATGCTGTTAAGCGTGTCCATCAAAGGGTCCCTCCTGTCAGCCGCCTGGTCAACCTTGCCCTTGTTCTCATAAGCCAGAACTGTGTCATATTCATCTGTCAGGAACAGGACATCCAGATCGCCATACATTTTCTTTAAAAAATAAAACCAGTTTCCCCATTAGAACTCTATGTCAGTCTCAGAAAGTCAACCTCATGAGAATCACTAAAAACTTATTTATTTTAGATTAACTGCCAGAAAAACCTGAGCCTTTCAGCACAGAGGTGCTTGAATTATGTATTCTTTTTGCTCAAATCTCTTTTAGAAATCTCTCAACTTCCTAGTAGATACTGTATGGTCTAAGAGATCTTTACTTAAAAACCACTGACTCACTGTAACTTTCATGCAATCTGTGCTTCCAAGCAACTCTATGATATAAAAAAGCTAAGAATTGCTATTTGACACTAAAATGAAGATAAGTAAATAAAAACTATTGCATAATTCTTAATTTCTTCCACAAGCATTCAGATTGCAAATACTAGTCATAAATTTGCTTAACACAAAAATTTCGAAAGTTCTCTGCACTCCTAACACCCATTTCATAAATATCCCTTTCAGATGTTCTTATTTTAGGCATCAGTGCACAAAACATGCTGACATTGAACTTGATCGGGTACTTACTCACCATACAGTCTGGGCAGGTACATAACTTGCTACGCCAGTTCAGGGGCCAATAGGTGGCAGTGTCTTTCTTCACAAACTGCTTAGCTTTAAGGTCCTGAAGTTTGCAGCCAGACTGTGATTCTGTGTTGAGATGCTGATTCTTAAACACCGTCTGAAATAAAATTAAGTTTTGAAGTGCATTTTTTAAACTATCGCAGTTTTCATTTTGTGAAGGGATTTCTTTAGGCAGAGGGTACAACTGAAATCCAAGGCTGTAGAGCTTAGAGAATTAACTTTTCAAGTCCTCTTTCTCTTATGGCTCATGCTTCATACGTTACCTGGGGATCAGATGCAGAACTAGAGCTGGTACACGGTTCGCTAGTCTGCTCTGCTTTCACTTCTTTGACAGCATCCTTTCCATGCTCCGGAATATCCTCTTTGAGGGTACTATCTTGATGATCTCCATTTTCAGGTTTGATAACTTCCTGATCACCAATTCCATCAACATTCAGCACCAACCCATCATCCTCAGCAGATACTTTAGTTACTGTGGGTTCAATGAAAAAACACACACATATCCACAGGCTTATTAGACAATGAAACCACTTAATCTGATTAAAAAATATTTCAGAATCTGGAAAGGAGAAAGGCAACCTTAATCTCTGGAATAATGAGAAAGGAAATATCAACACTTTTTTAGGTTACGCCTGCCTAATCCAAAGAGTTGAAATAATTGAACAGTTCATTTACAAATATCAATCACTACTTAAGCACTTTATTTGTAAAGAAGAAAGGAAAACACCACAGATGTCACAGAGAGAAGGGACGCCTCAGGAAGCAAGGGGCAGTAAGAAGAGAGTTCACTGCAAACGCAGGTAGCAGGGTAGTTTTGAAAAAACCACCAGCTTTCCTTTAAGCAAGGAGGAAATCAAAAAGGATGGGTAGAAAGGCAGAAATACCATAAAAGAGAGAAGAGAAATGATAAGGAGGCTCATGTTGCATGGTGGCATTTCAGTTTACTAGGGATGAAGCCATCTGCTGCCAGGAAAGGGTGAAGGGGAGGGGAAGGTCAATTACGAGATCCAATGAATGAGAAACACACAGGCCAGTGCAGAGCGACAGACAGAAGAGGGAAGGGCGCGGACAGAAGACGGAGCCCCAGGGTTAAGAACTTCGAGACCAATCAATGAGAAACACACAGGCCAGTACAGAGCGACAGACAGAAGAGGGAAGGGCGCGGACAGAAGACGGAGCCCCAGGGTTAAGAACTTCGAGACCAATCAATGAGAAACACACAGGCCAGTGCAGAGCGACAGACAGAAGAGGGAAGGGCACGGACAGAAGACGGAGCCCCAGGGTTAAGAACTTCGAGACCAATCAAAAGCGTAGGATGAGATCTTCGGTGTGGCTATGCTGTTTGTGGTTTGTATGGTGAAGTGTTCCCTAAAGGTGAGAAAGGCAAGCAATTATAAATGAGGCCAGAGCAGCAGATACGATGAATAACTGCCACTTTAAAAATAAATTAAGTAATACATACAGCATTACCAATAAAATACACTATTTAATGCCTCAAGACCATTCAGTGCTGGTTAGTCGTTCGGGTCAATTTCTTAGCGTCTAATAGAAGCACCAGGTAGCATACTGTCCAACCTGCCAACCCCTCCCCAACCAACAGCAGCAGTTCTTACATTTAAGAACAACTTATTTGGGCTCTATTTCTCTCTGGAATTCCCATTCGAAAACTGCCTCCTTCATTTTCTCTAATT
The DNA here is from genome assembly GCF_041296235.1 of Equus asinus. Classification (NCBI taxonomy): domain Eukaryota; kingdom Metazoa; phylum Chordata; class Mammalia; order Perissodactyla; family Equidae; genus Equus; species Equus asinus. The sequence goes on along the minus strand of NC_091796.1, from coordinate 98,865,669 downwards.
CTGGTCTCCTCCATACTCTGCATCACGCCAGTTAAGTACAGATTCATTCTTGGTAGTCTCCCAACCAATCTCTAAGCACCTTGGGGAGAAGGAACACACCTCACACTTCTTTTCCAGACCTCAGAGTCCAGGTAAAAACAGTTGCTAAACATTCTCGACTGAACATACAAATTTTACAAGCACAACTTTGTGGCACACCCACTCCACAAAGACACATACCTGCCAGTTGTGCAGCATAAGCCCACAAGAAAGAGCAGCGTTTCATACAAGCCTGGCACACCATCTCTTGGAAATCCCCACTCTCGGGGGGAATGGCACCAAGATGCTGTGAATACAGAAAATCAAATATTTTTCTTGCAATCTCCAAGTTATCCAAAATGCTCATTATTTTATAAACAAATATAAGAGTACACTGCAAGAGTACACTGATCATATCTTTATAGTTTATTTTTAGATGAGTAATTGTAATGTAAAATATAACACAATTCAAAAAAAAAGGATCTTTTCTCTTTTTGTGAAGGCAATGGCTTTTAAAGGCAAAAGCTTTCCTTACCCTTCCATGGAACCAGTCTTCACAGACTACACACTGGATCATCTCATCTGGAATCTAACGTGGAAAAGCAGTGTATATGTTAATGACTACAGTGAATTCTGGGACACAGAAGCAAATCTGGCACACAGTAGAATCAGATATTAAATAATTCTTTACCAGATCTGTGAGCCCACTATACACATGCCAGGAGTCAAGGGGACAGGGAGAGACAGTGGATCAAGGGGCCAGAGAAGTTCATTCCACATGAACTGGTGTTACAATGAGATAAGCACTTTGCAAGCAACTGTCAAAGCTCTTTCATATCAGTTGCTTAATATCTGATTCTCACAAAACTTTATAAATAAGTAATGTAGTCTCATTTTCTAGATAAACCCATTCCCAGGGAGGTAATATGAATTGACCAGTGCAGAATGTGACAACTGGGACTTTTCACCACATCATGCTGCCAAGTAATTGAAAAGGAAATGTTAGGGGCCAGCTCCGTGGCCGAGTGGTTAAGTTCGCGCGCTCTGCTGCGGTGGCCCAGGGTTCGGATCCTGGGCGCGGACATGGCACCGCTCGTCAGGCCATGCTGAGGCGGCATCCCACATCCCACAAGTAGAAGGACCTGCAACTAAGATATACAACTATGTACAGGGGGGTTTGGGGAGATAAAGCAGAAAAAAAAAAAAAAAAAAGATTGGCAACAGTTGTTAGCCCAGGTGCCAATCTTTAAAAAAAAAAGAAAAGGAAATGTTATAATCTCTTGATTATATGGACAAAACTTCCCCAATTTGAGTAAATTAAATAATAACTAAATTCCGGCCTTAGGAAAATTATATGCCAAAGGGCATAGACGATTTTTAGAATGATTTTCATTTTATTCTAAGGCTTTCATATCTACTGATTAATATTCCAATGTTGTTCTGTCCTTTCACTATTATGGTTTCTTAAAGAAAAAAAAATGCTTTATATAGATATAAATAGCAGTTTTATTCTTTCTTCTGCCTTGATCAATTTATTCGCCATCTTATTTTTTCTGTCTTTTAAAGATTCAACAGTGTTATAACACTTTACTCCATACCTTAAAATATCCAGTTTTAAGGTTTTATGTTTGTTAACTCAAAGATATCTTCAATTTGTTCCTCTATATAATTTGGTTCAATAATTAAAATTCCAAGACAACTAGAAAGCAAGAAAGAAGGCAGAGGCTAATTTCTCTAAATACAAAATGACGCCTTCAAATCAGTAAATGCATAAACAAAACCTACCCAATCAAATCATGGGCCAAGGATACGAAAGGACAATTCAGATAGAAGATTGTTACAAATGTCTGATAAATTCATGAAAAGATGCATAACCTCACTCACGACCATAAAAAGGAAAATTTTTTAAAGATACCATTCTTCCTCTATTAGAATGGCAAAATTTTAGAAGACTGCTGATATGTAGGGATGACCAGAGTGTTGGGGAAAAAACACTATCACACACTGTTGGTGGCTGAATCCTTTTCACAGATCACCGTTTTAAATAAAAATATCCTTTGATCCTGAGTTCTACCTCTAGGTATCTGTTCTGTGTACATACTGGCAGGAGTACTCAGTCATATCACTGCATAAGGATATTAACCGCAGCTTTCTTCATAACACTGAAAAACCAGACAACGCCAGTCTGCTTTGGAAGAACATTCAGGTAACTAACTTACAGCGTGTCAAATTATGGAATACTCTGCTGCGATTAAACAGGGCAGATGTGTATTGTTAGACATGGAAGCATGGCTATGATATACTGATAAGTGAGCAAAGCAAGCTGCAGAAGTGAACGTCCAGAATTTTCACTTTCTTTAAAAGAAAAGGAAACTACAAATTGAAATACACATTCACTCATACACTTATATGTGTACAGAAAAAGGTCTAAAAACACATACACCAAAAAGTGTTAACACTGGTCATGTCTACGAGGTAAAAAGGTACAGGAGTGAGGAAGGAGAAAAACTCCTGTATACTTCTAATTGAAATTTCTAAGATGATCCAGTTTGCATAGCCCATTGCTTTCCTTCCAGGGACACAAGAGGTTGAAGGTCATTTTTTAAAAAGTGAAGGAGTCGAGCAGGCAGGCAGGCAGGCAAAGAGGGAGAGAAGGGGAAAAGGCCTGGCCTTGGGAAAATCCTGTCCAATATTTCACTCTCGTGATTTCAGAATAAGAAGAACAGTTGAGATCTCTATCAGTTACAGATCCAGCCAGATTCATAAGGAATAAATCCTGAATCCTTTCACAATCCCCAAATTCCTCCTGAACAGCTACAGAGGCCCAGAAATGACAAGAGGCTGTGGAGTGAAGGCTAGAGATGACACAGCCCCAGGCTTAGCCCCCAATTCTCTCACCTCATCTTCAGGATCAGGATAAGGTCTCTTGCAAATGCAGTACAATCCAAAAAAGTTGTCATTGTACTTATTGCCAGAATTTATCTTTGCTTTGTCCTGAAAGATATTAATTTCAATATATAATATGTTCTGATTTTAACTATCATTTCACGCATCATGAAATATATGCATTCAGTAATTTCTGCATTAAATATTGTCTCCCCAGGAACCGGTCTTTAACTTTCAAAGTACAAAGAAAAAGAATTCATGCCTATTAAAGGGACATTTTTTTCCAGGATCCTGGGAAAAAATAAAATTTATTTTTTTAACTTCTTTGTAGCAATTAGGGGAGACTGAATACATCCATTTAATAAAATGGTGATAAAAGTTAATCATAAGTATTAATCATCAGCCTACATAAACTGACATCGGCCTGGAATTTCAAAGTACTTCTTAACGCCCAGCTGTGACAGCCAAAGCCCCCAGGTTACCAGAAGGCAAAAATCGGGCAAGAAAACTGTCTAAAAATAACTTTCAAAGGAGGGGAAAAGCATGACAGTTTTGGCAATTATGACTGAACAATGTAAAATCCCTCACTTTCTCTTTCATTTCTGTTATTTCACTAAAAGTTATCATATTAGTGTAGCTTTTATTAGTCAAAAAGCAGTAAAAAAACTCCTGTGTGCATCCAGCCCACATTCACTATTACCAAATTTTATTTATTCAGTTTTTAGAGTCATACCCTCTGCCTTCAAAGCCTCAGAGCATGGGCACAACCAGCATAACGAAACCTGAATCACTTCAAACATTCGCCCAAAAACCTTTCATATTAATTACAATCTATTCTGCAGACTCTGAACAGGTTACTTAGTTTTCCAACGGGATAAAAACTGGAATACAGTCTAATATTGATTTGCCCATTTGCAAAGAATAAGCATAAAAACTTCCGGTTTGGAAAATATTTGATTTTTACCCACTCCGGCAAATATCAGTGTCAGCTACTTTCAATACATCTATAGTTACAGTGCTTACTTACAGGAAATAGTTTGCATTCCAAATTTTTAAACTTGCTGTTTCCACAATCACAACGAAAATTTCTGAAACAAAGGAGGAAGAGCCAATTTTAATTTTTCTTTTAAATCTAACAACTTACCCTTTAAATTCATATAGCCTCTTCACTTTCAACTCATTTCTGGGATCTAAAAAGTGGCCTTGGTTGCTATTCATGGATCCAATTTGGAATTTCTCCAAGAACATTAACAATAAAAGATTTAATAACTCTGGAAATTAACATGCATAAATACAAATATCTATATCTCACACGAGTAAAATAATGGCAGAGAAGGATGAGCAGTTTCATTTTGTCCCGTAATTATATTTTAAAAGACCCTCTGGAAAAAATATTCTTTCCAATTATATTAAATAATTACATTAAATTTTACCAGTGCACGGTTACTTTGAATGGAAAAGCAAGATTAAGAAAAAAATGCAGCTGGGAAAGAATTTAAACATTCAAAAAGCATTCAGCACCAATCTCTGATCATCTTTACCTTTTTGTGTATAGTTCAAACAGTTTATGACTCCCATGACATTCATAACTGCAGGCTAGGCAAATTCCTGCTGGTTCTTCTCCCTCTGGAGTGCAAGTACTACAGGCATATAGTGCTTGTCTCTTTACTGAGCCCTAAAAGACAGCCCCAAAATGCAAAAAGAGAGAGAATAAATTAATGAAATATGGCATGGTTACCTAATACTCATACTGTGATCTGAGAAATAATTGAAATCAGATTATCTGTGCTCAAGATCTTCCTGTAAAAAACACTAAAACTAATAAAAAAGCTTACACAAGAGAGTACTCCAACATTGTTGCACATTTTATATCACTATATATTTACTATATTAGTGCTTGTTTTCATACACTTTTTTCTTAAAGTGGTAGGAAGTTTAATATTCTCAGTCAGCTGTCAATAAGCTGGTCTGATTACTCATTGTGATACATGAAAACGTAGGGAATGTGCACAGGTTGATGGAAGTAATATCACACTTTAATTTTGGAAAATCCTGTGATTCCACCAAAGAGAAAATCAATGCATTAAAAGAATCCCTTTGATTTGTAGGAGATGCATGCTGAAGTATTTCGAGTGTGGTGTCATGATATCTGCAACTTATTTTCAAATGGTTCAGCAAAAAAAAAGTATATTATAAAGAAGATGATAAAGATTAAACAAATGTGGTAAAATGTTTAAAAAGTGAATATATGTAAAAGGTACAATGGTGTTTCAACATATCTGTAGATTTTAAACGTTTCAAAATAAAAAGCTGAAGGAAAAACAGACAAAACTTTTAGAAATCTTTTACCCTCCTCTAGGAAGGAGGGAGACATAAGGAAGCTTCTGGATGTCGGAAATGTTCTATTTCTCGATCTGGGTGGTAGGTATTTGCAATGTGTGTGTTTGTTTTTCAAGCCCTCCACATGATTTGTGCGATTTTCCACATATTTTACTACAATAAAAAGAAAATTTTAAGGAAGTCTGTTTTATAAAACTAAGTATATTTCAAAAATAGCTTATGTATAGACCCTTTTTTAAAAAGGAAAGCAGAGAAAAAGCTGTTTTAGTGGTGACCAAAGGTTTTAAAATACCAGCAAACACCTGGGACTATCTTTGGATAGCAGGTGTATTCAAAAATATAACCATTTGGCAGAGTAAACCCAACTGGTCAACGGCGACAAGTGCTATTATGACCTCAGTCCACACCACAGAATGACCCCAAGTCTCTCTCCTCATGCCCCAATGTTCGACTCGACGCACTCCCCCCACCAAGGTAACCTTCTTCCTCCCACCAATTCTCCTCCCTTGTTAGTTTTCTTCTACCCACCATTCTCCATTTTTGTACCTAGAAATACAGGATGAGTCGCCAAACACTATATCACACCCCCTCAAATCTTGTTCACATCTTCCAAGTGCCAAACGTCCTCTTCAAGTAGATCCTTCTCTACTCCCCCCTCCTTTGCCAGTGCCACCTGCTGTCCTGGCTCAGGTCTATCCCCATGGGGGGCAGACCGCAGCCAGACACGGTACTTGTTTCGTCTCGCCAAAAAACTACCAGCTAGCACTTGTCAAACTAAATTGCAGAGGACCTAGCTGTCAAGGAGCCCAGCCCACACAGGGAGATTTTTTCAAATCCAGAGCTCTCTCCTTTAATTCTGCTGTGACTCTCCCATTCGGTTCCTATTAAATACTCTTAGGATGGGAAAAGTAGGGACAAAGATGTCTGAATGAGAGGTCACGGGGACGGTTTCGTAAAAAGCAGCCGGGGCGACGAGACGAGACGGGAGAGGAAGGAAAGAGCAGCTGCCCCCGGGCCAGGGGCTGGAGAATCCCGAGGGGCCGGACGGAGGCCGACCGCGGGACGAGGGGGCTCCTGCTGGACACAGGCTGAGAGAGGGGGCCCAGAGGATGAGGGTAAAAGGGCAGCTCGGCCTGGGACGGGGAAGCCTACGACGAACGGCGGCCCCGCACCACCACGGGGGAGCCGGGCCGCCGCAGGCGGGAACAGGGCAAGACCCGTCGGGAAGAGGGGGTTCAGCGGAGCCCGGGGGGGACCACGCCCGAGCCGCGCGCCCACCTGCGAGTAGGAGCACTTCTCGGAGTCGCTGCCGCCCAGCACGGCGCACGCCTCGTTCTCCAGCTCCTCGTCCTCCTCAAGCACGTCGACCAACGATACCACGGGCTCCAGCTCCGACTGCCGCCCAGCGTGGCCCTCCGCTCCGGCCATCCTCAACTGTCACCCGGACCGCCGTTCTGCCCCTGCGGAGGCGGGAAAAGCAGCCGCGGGGGGCGTGGCCGGAGGAGGCGGGGGCTGAGTGCCAGGAACCAATCCCAAAAAGGGAAGCGAAGGAAGGGGGAGGAGCGACTTCCGACGAACGGAAGTTACTCCTCTCCCTTCTCCCGCTTGCGCCCGCCGCGGGCTGGTTTCCGCTTCCGGGTGGCGCGTGCTTGTGACGCGCTCTGGAAGCCCTGCGGTCGCCATGGAGCTGTCGGGCGAGTATGTCGGGCAGGACGGGCAGCGGCAGCAGCTGCGGGTGCCCTGTGAGGCGCCTGGCGACGCGGAGCCTTTCCAGGGCCTGTTGTCGGGAGTGGCTCAGATGAGGGAGCTGGTGGCCGAGCTCTTCGGCCCCCTGGTACAGCGAGAGGCGCAGGACAGGGTGGCGGCGGCTCCGGACGAGGCCTTGGACGGTGAGCTCTGAGACGGTGCTAGAGCGACAGGAGGGCGGGGCAGGGGCGCCCGGGGAAACTTGCTCTGGGAGCCCGTGTGGAGTGGCAGACTTGGAGAAAGTGAGCCTCGGGGGAAGAATTCCAGCTAAAAATTGTTGGCACCTTCTGCCATATCTGGGCTGATCTACCTGGGCTGCTGCTACCCAAGCGTTTTCACGACCCTCTTTTCATTTGTATTACAAAAAACGTGCTGAACGCCTGCTGCTCTGTGCCAGATATTGGGGCTGAGCTCTGGAGAGAGAATGAGGCGAATGCGACTCAGTTCCTGTCCTTGCGGGACGCTCAGCCTGGTGAGGGGTTAGACAGGCAAACACTCTTATTAAAGAGTGGAAGTGTGACCCCAGGGTCCCCTGTAACTGTTGCAAACCCAGAGAACCCAGGAAGGCTTCAGCGAGGGCGTGACTTTTAAGCTGGGTATTGAAGGATGAAAAGGAGTTTTCCCAGGTGTGAAATTACAGACCTGTTTGGAAGACTGCCATCTGTCACAGAGTAGGAAGATGAAGATTGGAACAGATTTCAGTTTAACAAGTTTTAATTCCCAGGGACTCCTTTCCTTTCCCAGTTTTGTAAGTGCAGTTTGAAAGTAGAAACGGGAAATTTAATGGCATTAATTTTTGTAAAAGTCTTGTCCTTATTACAAAAATAGGTACATTTTGATTGCCTTGAGTTGTAGAACTTAAAAACTAAATATTGGAGTCAGGACTTAGTTTCTTTGTAGAGGAGATTAAACTGTACTATCCTTTCCTTTCCTTTCCGTCTTGTTTACATGTTGATAATTCCAGATAATGTGAAGGAGCCAATTCAGAACATTACACTAAGTTCGGACAATACATTGTTTCTATGAGAGTGAAGTCCTGTTTCTTGCTTCCAAAATACTTCTCTAATCTGTTGAAAATAGTACTATTGGCATAAGGACGAATATAGCGAGAGCCGTATAAAAAAATTTCTGTCGTTACTTATTGGAAAAATAACTGCCACCTGTTCTGTTAATGGTGGGTTAGTAATATCTTTGTATAGGTGGACATGTTTTTGTATGTTTAAAGAAGTCCCCATAAAGCTTAGGTTTGGATTTCCTTTGTTAAAAGTGGTTGAGATTAAAATGGTGAATTTTTTCTTATATGAATTACATCTCAATTAACAAGTAATATACAAAACTTTAAAATTATAAGAATTGCTAAAGAAAAGTGACAGAACTCAACACTTTTTAAAAAGACAAATAATCCAGTTACCAAATGCGCAGAGGATTTGCATAGACAGTTCTCTAAGATATACAAGTGGCCAATAAGCACATGAAAAGATACTCAACATCATTGGCCATCAGGGAAATGGAAATCAAAACTACAATAAGATATCGCTTCATGCCCACTAGGATGGCTATATCCAAAAAGAACAATGACAAGTGTTGGCTATGGGGCTGGCCCCATGGCCGAGTGGTTAAGTTTGCACACTCTGCTTCGGCAGCCCAGGGTTTTGCAGGTTCAGATCCTGGGCACAGACTTAGCACCACTCATCAACCCATGCTGAGGCAGCATCCCACATGCCACAACTAAAAGGACCTGCAACTAAAAATTTACAACTATGTACCGGGGGGCTTTGGGGAGAAGAAGGAAAATTAAAACAAACAAACAAAAAAACAAGTGTTGGCTAGGATGTGAAAAAATTGGAGCTCTCATACATTGCCGGTGGAAATGTAAAATGGTATCCCTTCCTCGGAAAACAGTTTGGCAGTTCCTCAAAAAGTTAAACATAAAGTTAAACGACCCAGCAAGTCCACTCCTAGTTCTCCCAAGAGAAGTGGAAACATATGTTCACATAAAGACATAGGCACTCCTAGCAGCATTATTCGTAATAGCTAAAAAGTGGGAACAACACAGATGTTCTTCAGCTGATCAGTGGATAAACAAAATGCCTGTTGATACAGTAGAATATTATTCAGCAATAAAACGGAATGAAATAGTGATAAATGCTACAGTGTGACGGAATCTTGAAAACTTGCTAAGTGAAAGAAGAAAGACACAAAGGCCACATATTTTATGCTTCATTGATATGAAATGTCCAGAATAGGCAAATCTATAGAGAGAGAAAGTAGATGAGTGGTTGCCAAGGGCTGAGGGGGATGGGAAGTGACTACTAATGGGTATGGGATTTCTTTCTGGGATGACGAAAGTGTTGTAGAGTTAGTGATGATGGTTGCACAACCTGGTGAATATACTAAATCAATAAACCGTACACTTTAAAAGAGTGATTTTATGGCATATGAATTATATCTCCAAAAACAGTGATAGAAAAGAAAGGTTTTAAACACCAAAATTCCTGAAATCTTTTTAACCATGCATATTTTGAATCTGATATATGCATGGTTATTAATCCCTAAAGTAAAATGGTCTCATTATCAACTGTTTTAGCTATCTGTATTTCTTTCAAGCACTGAACATATTGTCATACAACAAATATTTATTTTAAAAGGTGATAATGAAGATGATGCAGAAGATGAAAATAACATTGATAACAGAACTAACTCAGATGGACCATCTGCCAAACGGCCAAAACCACCATCTTAACAATAGCTTTTATGAAGTTCAAAAGACTGCTACTGTATCTTAGTTATCTCATACTGACATTTAAGGAAGATTTGTGCTCTGATTTGGGAAAGCATTTGCTTTGTTCTCCTAGGACAATTTTGTCAAAGAACTGTTTCTTCTGTTTCCATCAGAGCAAGAGATAATAAATGTTTAGAAATAAATCTGTTTTGAGTGAGCAATAAGTTTCAGATCATGGAAATAAAATACAGCTTTAATAATGTATAAAATCCTCTTAGATGGCTACTGAATTTTTATTGTTTTCTACTTTTTAGATGAGATTGGATGCATTCAGGGTGGTATGGCCATAGACTGTTTTCTACGTTTTAATCATTGAATTAAGTTGTGTGATGTGTGCATCTTTTAGCTTCTGCTTCTGTCATAAAAAGTACAGTCATGGTTCACGGGCAATAACATCTCAAAGAACTGACATCAGCAAGTAGCAAAAATTGGGTATTAAATTTAAGGATGGCAGTTCTGTATAAATGAAAGAAAAATAGAAATAGAAATACTGAAGAGAAAGGAGGAACCTTGAGAGAGACCCAAGGAAACCTTGAGTCCACACTCACACCCAATATCTGGACATCCAGAGATGATACTACACAATCAATATATATTTAACTTGTACCTTAAAAGAACAAAATGGGCTGTGCTTTTATGCTGTGATATGTTATATATATAAACACAAATATCAGTGTCTAAGTAAACAATCTGTGTTAACTATAACTTAGATATCTTCTCTCATCCTGTAGCCATACTGTGATTTTGCTTAACAAAGGACTATTGAATCCTTTAAAATATATATTCCGAAAATGTGTGTGTGTATTCCTTTTCTGCTTGTCAGTGGGACTAAGGCTTTTTTTTTTTTTTTTTAACTCTGCATGTTTCCTGGCTCATTTAGAAAGCTAAAATGCAAAGAAATCAAGTAGCATTTACCTAATGAAATACGAATAGTCATAGATTTTTAGAGTTGGAAGTAACTTTACAGCTTATATGATTTGTTTCAGAGAGAAATTGAATCTTTGAATAGGTCTTTGTCCTGAGTTATAGAGTTAACCATTGGCAGAACTGGGTCATACACATAGCCTGTAAAAGATTACCATAGTACTTTCCCAGTTACACATTCTGAAATCTATAGTTTAACAAAGTACATGCTGTTAAGGAAACTGAATGTACACATCTTGTCATATCTTTAAAGAATTGTTTTCCTTGGAATGTCAGCCTTCCACTAAGTACTCTTCTGTACTCAATACCAACTAGAAAAAGTTTTATAAATGGTGAGAAATTATCTTGTTTGTTTAGTTTGTGATAATGTCTCTAATATTGGGACTTCAACTCAGTTATTGATTTATAATAATCTTTTATCTTTATACAGCCCTTTAAAAAACTTACTTGTTTGGCCGGCCCCATGGCCAAGTGGTTGAGTTCACACGCTCTGCTTCAGTGGCCCAGGGTTTCGCCAGTTCGGATCCTGGGCGCAGACATGGCACCACTCATCAGGCCACGCTGAGGCGGCGTCCCACATAGCACAACCAGAAGGACCTACAACTAGAATACACAGCTATGTACTGGTGGCTTTTGGGGAGAAGAAGAAAAAAAAAGAAAAGAAGATAGGCAACAGATGTTAGCTGAGGTGCCAATCTTTAAAAAAGAAAACTTGTATAGTTAAAATAATTCATACTTTCAAAGTAATAGCTGAACTTTGCTTCTGAACGTTCTGTTTCCTTCTTTGTTTAGTAAATATGTTTACAAAGAAGAAATTTCAAGATATTTGTGTTTGTGGTCCACTGTTTTGAGGTCTGGGTTATAAGTTTGATCTTTTCCTTAGTTTTAATACTGATTCTAGTTCTCATACTGTCTTCGTAAGTGAGCCACGTGTGTGACAAAAAAGATCAGTTTGAAGGACCACTGTGGAAGAAATGCCTTGCCTGGTTTTCTGATCTGCCTTCTGGTGGTACAGACATTAGCTGCAGGCAAGCAGAGCACGGTTACTCTCTGAAACAGCTCCAGCTTGACTTTTGTACAAGAAAGCAACTCCACAATCCTACCTGAAAATAAGCTTGACACTAGAGTTAGAGAAATAATCTTTTAAAATGTGAAACATATGGAGTTTAAAATGTGATCTACACGGACATGTGCAAGATGTCTTTGCGAAAAGTAAGTGCTTTTGTGTCACATTAAGAAACACTTTAATAGAGTTCTGTGGCCAAGGACAAGAATTTTTACTCTTTCATAATAGGTTGCTGTTGCTGGCTATAATATTAGTTAAGAAGTTTGAACATTAAAAAAAAAAAAAGCACCTAGGAAGAAAAACTTACATTGAAAAAAACAGAGGAAAAAAGTAGGGGAGGAAATCAGTTTTTTCCCCCCAGTTTCGTGATAGTGTTCACATTCAGAGGGTTTACGCTTCTCCAGCTAGTTGCCTTTCCAACCATGCTGACCTCCTTTGCCTGCCTCTAGCTCTTCGTGTCCTGTAGGTTTCAAGTTAAACATTTCCTCTGGGAGACCCTTCCTGGCTTTGCAGACAGTCAGGTCCTCGGGCTGTGTTTCTGTGGCACCTAGCCTCCCCCCTCATAGTATGAAATGTACTCTCTCAGAATTATTTCTTCAGCTCCTCAGATTTATTTTTAACTTTTATTGAGAAGGCTTGTACTTTTAAAGGAAATAAAGTTTATGTTTTCGTCCAAATGAGAAAATAATTGGAGACATCTGTTTCTCAGTTTATTATGGAGTACTTTCATCTAGTTCCTATTTAGCCTATTAAAGATACCCTATTTCTCAATGGAATTGTTCAAGCTGTACAAATACAGAAAATCATTTCTTATATAATATATTGCAGTCAGATTCTTATATAAGACATCCTGAAAACCTAGGCTATTTAAGTCATTTGTCAGCCACTCTGTTGTGATAAAATGTTTACAAGAAATTCCTGTTTGAACTTATTGTGGTTGGTAGTTGAGCACAGCAAAGTTCAGAACGATTACCATAAACTTGGCTGGTGATAGTTACAAATAAAATTAGCATGTTTGGGAAAGTTAATTACACTACAATCATTTTGTGATAATTATTTCTTGGATATTTAAGTATACAGTAAGAGTAGAGTGTAACATTCTTATAGAAATTGGAGAATATTTGTAAAAATAACACTTCCAGTTTTATTTTAACAAAGGAGAAGTTGGTTAGTTTTTGTGATGAATTTGGGTACTTTTCTCACCACTTGGAACATAATAAGTTTCAGGTAGATTCAAGAATTTTAGTGTGAAAAACAAAACCATGAAAGTGCTAAAAGAAAATGGAGTAATAGTTTTTATAGTCTCAGAGCAAGGAAGGTTTCCTAAGCAAGATTTTTAAAAATCCAGAAACCATGATAGAAAAGATTAATAAATATGATTACATAATAAAATTTCTGAACATTCTATAAATAAAGTTAAAAGACAAAGAGGGGAAAAGTATTGAATGTTTTCAGCACAAATGACTAAGAACTAATCTCTTTTATAAACCTCATGTGTACCAGTCAGAAAGACGATAGACAAGGGTGAAGGAAAGGGCAACAAAAGCAAAAATAAGCAAATAGGACCACATCAAACTAAAAAACTTTTGCACAGCAAAGGAAATCAAGATGAAAGGGAAACCTACTGAATGAGAGAAGATATTTGCAAATCATACATCCGATAAGGAGTTAATATCCAAAGTAAAGAACTCACACAACTTAATATCAAAAAAAACCCTGACGGGGCCGGTCCCATGGCCGACTGGTTAAGTCTGCATGCTCCGCTTTGGCGGCCCGGGGTTTTGCCAGTTTGGATCCTGGGCATGGACATGGCACCGCTCATCAGGCCATGCTGAGGCAGCGTCCCACAGAGCACAACCAAAGGCGCCGACAACTAGAGTCTACAACTGTGTACTGCAGAGCTTTGGGGAGGAGGAGACGAAAAAAGAATTAAAAAAAAAAAACCTGATTAAAAAATGGGCAGAGGACTTGAATAGAAATTTTTCCAAAGAAGACATACAGGTGGCCAACAGGCACATGAAAAGATGCTCAACGTCACTAATCATCAGGGAAATGCAAATCAAAACCACAGTGAAATATTACCTCACACCTGTCGGAATGGCTATAATCAAAAGGAAAAACAAGTGTTGGCGAGGATGTGGAGAAAAGGGAACCCGTGTGCACTCCCGGTGGGAATGTAAACTGGTGTGGCCACTATGGAAAATAGCATGGAGGTTCCTCAAAAAACTAAAAATAGAACTACCATATGATCCAGCAGTTCCACTTCTGGGTATTTATCTGAAGAAAATGAAAACACTAATTTGTAAAGATATATGCACCCTTATGTTCACTGTAGCATTATTTATGGTAGCCAAGATACGGAAGCAACCTAAATGTCCATCAACAGAAGAATAAAGAAGTGTATATATATACAATGAAATATGAAAAATTGTATGTAATGTATTTTTCAACACAGATACAGAAAATGAAACTTTCAAACTTTTTAATTTTAAAAAGTCATGCATTAAATTTAATAAGAACAAATCAGCCATATTAACAGTTTAAAACATTGTCATGTAAGTAATTCAAGGCAAAAGTTGACCAGTCTAGACTTCAAACAAACCCTCCACATTTCCCATCTGACTGATACTTTGGCAGATGAAGGAGTAGAACGCAACTTCTAAGGAGGTCAGGAGAGCTGAGCTCAATATGAAATAGGGTACCATGAAAAGAGGAGGAGGTGGTTTAAAACTCATGTGCCTAACCTTAACTTTGAAAAAATTGCCCTCTAGCCACTGCATTATTCTCAAAGTATAAAATGAATTTCACAGTGTTGCCGTAACTATTCCAGTTCTCAGGTGACCTTTGGGATCAGTATCGCTCTATTTAAAGACATGGCCCAGGAAACAGTGAATGCTAGACAGTAACCTTCTATTTAAACCTTTGAAAAAGCAGCAGCTCACACTGGGGCAGCAACAAGGCCACTGGGGTACAGTTTTAAATAGAAATTTACTCTGATGTCAGAAATTCTCCTGGGGATAGAAGTAACTTCTAGAAACACATTACTAGTTTAAATGAGTGCATTATGGGGCCAGGGCATTGCCTTGAACATCAGAGCACTGACATTCTGTGCTGTAGCTCTAAAAGGTTGTCGCGACACTTGGTGCAAATGTTAGGCGGTTTAGGAAACCGTTATCTTCATAATTGTAACTTGACAATTCCTCAGGGCTCTCACTACCCTTAAAACCGTGTTTGTGAATGTGGTATGTTTTTCTTTGCATCACTAAGAAAAATCCCAAGACAACTACCATCACAAGAACTGCTGGCAAAAATAAGCTGAGGGTCTCATTTTAAATCTTGGCCTTGAAAAGATTATATCACTATATACTGAAACTTGAAAGAGCTTAATAACCAAACTTATCTGGAACATGGGCAGATTATGCTGTGCCCTTAGCAGTAAATGTTAATCTTAACCTGTATTCTCTCTGGAGGGTGAACTAGCTTGTTTGCAGTCTAAAGAGGGAGGTGTTCAGTGGCAATAAGCATCATTCATGCAGTAAGTACTTACTGAGCACCTGTATAGGCCAGGCCCTCTTCTAGGCATGGGGCATACAGCAGTGAACAAACGGGCAAAATCTCTGCCCTCATGGGGTTTAGATTCTGACAAAATATGTAACATGTCATGTGATGGTCATGCTGCGGAGAAAAGCAGGGGAGGAGGATGCTTAGTTTTGAATAGGGCAGTCAGAAGCAGCCTCACTAAGCTGACAGCTGAACGAAGGTCTGAAGGTGGTGATGGAGCCGGGTGCGGCCGAGCCTCCCAGCAGAAGGTACACTGAGTGCAGACGCCCTGCAACAGGGTTTTTTGGTGTGTTCTGGAATCAGAAAGAAGACCAGTGTGGCTGGTGTGGAGTGAAGGGTGAAGAGAGCAGTAGAAAATGAAGTAGAGGCCAAGGGCTGCTTATTTAGGACTTTTGTATGCCATGTTAAGACTTTGACTTGTATTCTAAGAAGGGAAACTATAGGAGGATTTTGGAGAGGAATAACATTAAAGCACCCCTCGACACTTGTTTGCTAGGGGATGTGCAGGGGACTTGACGAGCAGACTTTGGTGGAGGGAAAGAGGATCAGCAGCTTGGTTTTGGACAGGTTGAATTTCAGGTCCCTGGTAGGACATCTTAGTAAATATCGAGTACGCACTTAGATATTCAAGTCTGGAACTCAGAGAGATGCAAGGTAGTGATATAAATTTGGGCATTTAAACATGAGCCTGGATGAGATGACCAAGGGAGTAAGTGTGGAAAAGAGAACTGGGGCATGCCAACATTTAGAAACTGGGCAGATCCCCAGTGAGGAACCAGCAAAGGAGACAGGAGAAGCTGTTGAGGAAGGCAAACCAGAAAAGTATCAAGAACTGAGCTGGGGCTGGCCCGGTGGTGCAGCGGTTAAGTTCACACATTCCGATTCTTGGCCACCCAGGGTTCGCTGGTTCAGATCCCGGGTGCAGACATGGCACCGCTTGGCAGCCGTGCTATGGTAGGTGTCCCACATATAGTAGAGGAAGATGGGCACAGATGTTAGCTCAGGGCCAGGCTTCCTCAGCAAAAAGAGGAGGACTGGCAGTAGTTAGCTCAGGGCTAATCTTCCTCAAAAAAAAAAAAAAGAAAAAACAACTGAGCTAATACATAGTAGCTACTAGCCACATGTGGCTATTTAAATTTAAATTAATTAAAATTTAAAATTCAGTCCCTTAGTCACTCTCGCCACACCTCAAGGGTTCCGTTCATGTGGCTAGTGGCTACTCATTTGAACAGAACAGATAATAGAACATTTCCATATTTCCATCATTGCGAAAGTTCTACTGGGCAGTACTGATCTAGAAGCCAACTGAAGAAAATATCTCAGGGACAGGGAATGTGTCAAAAACTGCTGATTAGTAATTTGAGGACTGAGACTTGACTGTTAGATTTAGTTATGTGACGACCTCTTGACGGCTGAGCAGTTTTGGTAGAGTGGGAGACAAAAGCCTGATAGAGGTGTATACAGGGTAAAGTGGAAGAGAAGAATTGGAATCAGAAAATATAGATACCTTGTTCGCAACCTTGGGCTTTGCCTGGCAGAGTCTGCAGTCTACTGGTGCGGTCACGTCATGTCGGTCACGTCCACACTGACATTGCCGCTGCTGAGGGGCCTGACAGGCACGGCCTGGGGCTCGTGGTGCTGCATGCCCAGATCCATTTCAGGTTGCCGCAGGAGCAGCTGAGGACCTTGGATGTTGCCATTGGGTTCACCTCCTGCTTTCTGTTTCCTTCTGCCATGGGGCTGGGTCTTGTCACACCTGGAGAGCTACAAAAGCAGGGGAGTGAAGGGGTCCTCTCCCTCACCTTGTGACCTGACTACCCCCAGCCTGTCCTGATCATGTCTGCTGCATTCCTGGCTGGCCTCCCCAGGACCATGGCCTTCAGTTACGGTGACCTCTTCTGCCATCATGACCTCTCAATTTCTCCCTAGTCACATCCTGGGACCACATATTGGTTTATAAGACCCTGTTTGATAGGCCCCCCCCCAGTAACAGTAAAGTCTATTTGAACCTTGAAAAAAATAAAAGAAAGAAAATATAGACATCTCTTTAAAGATTTGCATTTCGAACAGCTGGGGTGAACTTACTGCAGAGTATTTGTTGAAGCTGTTCCAAAGACAAACGCAGCTCTCATGCCTAACAGTTGAGTCTTTGTGGTGCATAAAAACCCACGGCCCAGTGACTCTCAACCCTATTAGAATCATTTGAAGAGCTCTGAAAGCATGACTGCCTGGGCCTCTCCCCCAGAGACTGATAGAACTGGTTGGGAAGGGACCCAGGCATTGTTTATGTGAGTTTTGCTCTGTTTTTTGTTTATTTCCTTGGGTGGTTCTAATATTCACCCACGGTTCAAGACCCGCTCATTGCCTTCAACCAAACGAAAATACTAATGCATGATGATTCCTAATCATGGTCCAGAATTATATGGAAGTTTATAAATATGTTGGAGAATTTATAAAGTCATGGCATTTATTTGATACAAAAATACGGCATGCTATTTTGGTAAGCTTTTCTGCCAGTGATTTGGAGACTTGAGAACGTTAAGAAGGAAATCGACACTAGATAATCTTAGTAATATCCATGGGTGAACAGACATTCTGGTTTATTTTGTGGGTGCAGTTACTCTCGCAGCAACACTATCTGATAATTCCACTTCCCCAAAGAAAAGCTTTTGTTCATTATAAAAGCTTTGAAGTAGAATCAAATTCTAAACTTGGGGAATCACATTTTCTCTAAAACTGGTAGCGTCAAGTGGAATAAATCAGAGAAAGACAAATAGTGTATGATCTCACTTATATGTGGAATCTAAAAAATAAACAACACACCAAAACACTCATGGAAAAAGAGATGAGACTTGTGGTTACCAGAAGCAGAGGGTGGGGGAGGGAGAAGTGGAGAAGGTGGTGGAAAGGTACAAACCTCCAGTTACAGGGTAAGTACCAGGGATGTAACGCACAGGGTGACTACAGGTAAGACTACTATATGATAGGTGGGAAAGTTATTCAGTGAGTAAATCCTAAGAGTTCTCATCTCAAAGAGAAAATGTTTTTCCTTTTCCCTTTCTTTTATTTTTATTGTATCTGTATGAGAAGATGGATGTTAGCTGAATCTATTGTAATCATTTCAGAATATCTGTAAATCAAACCATCATGCTGAACTTATACAGTGAAGTATGTCAATTTTTTTTCAAAACTGGAAAAAAATGTGAAAAAAAAAACCCCAACTGGTAGCATCTTTTTTTTTCTCCCAAAGCCCCCTGGTACACAGTTGAGTGTTTTTCAGTTGTGGGTCCTTCTAGTTGTGGCACGTGGGACACTGCCTCAGCATGGCCTCATGAGCGGTACCATGTCCACGCCCAGGATTGGAACCGGCAAAACCCTGGGCCCCCGAAGCAGAGCGTGCGAACTTAACCATTCGGCCATGAGGCTGGCCCCTCATAGCGTTTTTAAAACCAGAAAATTTACATGGTGACTCAAGCTCCATAAATTAGATGTTTGTTTCTGTGATTCAGTTATCCATTCCCTATCGTGGCACTTAAAAAAAATATCTGGCATGTTTCCATGAAAAACACTCAACAGGTATTACTTCATTTCCAGTGTAGTTGGAAATAAAATGACCCATTAAACCGCTGTGGGACATGACTCTGTTTTTCTCATATCTGAAAGCAAGTATCATTGACTAGTTACGGATCTAGGGTGCTTGCCCTTCCCTTGAAAGCCCTGAAGCACTCCCTATCTTTGCCATTCATCTCACTACCTAGTCTGATATTCACTGCTTTTTGTAATGTGATGTGAATATGAAATAAATGATGGTCTGCTATAATACACAGGTCTCCTCTCCATGAGTGTCAGCCTCCTCCTCAATCTGATAGAGCTAGGAGATTAATTTCACCTTTCCCTCTTTACCAAAACAGTGCTTTGAACTTTTAGATAGCCATAGACAAAATAGGACTAATCTACAACTTGGGTAATTAATTCCTAAATAATCAAAAAATAGATTAACCCTGCAATCTGAAATTTAACAATTACATTTGAGAATACTGCATTACTCCTCTAATTATTTTACTATTTCTACTACCAAGGCAATATGATCTTAAAAGACAGAAATGGACTGAGCATTTACTTACAAATCCCCAAATATTAGAATTTGAAATATGACATAAAGTCTACTTCAATAAAAAGGAATTACTACTTTGTAAGACAAGTGGCAACCTCACAAACCTGGCATCAAGCATTTATAAAACAAAAAAAATTGAAATAATTAAATCATTTCCAGACTATCACTGCCTCAGAACTAATCAAATAAAACAAGAAACTGCTCGATGATTTTCCTCAAATTCCCCTCTCTTTTTGAGAAGCAGTACAGTGGCCTGATAGAGCTGGAGATCTGAAGCCAGGCATCCTGGGTCCACATCCTGGCTCTTCCACTTACTGCTGTGTGACCGTGGGCCAGCTGTTCCTTCCTGTGTGCTTCAGGTCTCCCCCTTTTCCTCTTCTGTAAAACGGCGCTAGGGCCAGGGCACACCTGTCTCATAGGATGTGGTGAGGAAGGAATGTACATCGTTCAGAAGATAGTGCCTGCAGCTAGCTACTATCAGTAAGTACTCGAAAGATAAACAAGTGATTTGGTTATCTGACCTCGAAGAAACACAGATATTTCAAACTGCTGCTCACTTTGAAGATTCAGTGTATTTTAGCAAAAAGTGTCATTTCAGTAATTAGACCTTTGGAGGTGGTAAAGAAATGAGATTAATTGGAGAAGGATTTGATCTTGCTCCTTTTGAGTTACAAAGGTACCTGCTTTATCTTTCAAGTAAAAGCTTGCTGTGGAGTGCTCAGCCTTCCATTCTGGTCAAATCAGACTTATAGTAAAGGTTGAGGTTGCTAGAAAACTTGTGGATTTTCATAGCTCAGAGAAATTGAGAAAAACCTTTCTCAGTAAGATTGCCGTTTCCATTCTTTAACGTGTTGGGAGACAGTACCCAGTGCTGAGACATTTGTCATTTGTGAGAAGCACCAACAGCTCAGTGGTTAGGAACAAAGGCGTCAGATGCCTAGTTATAATTCTGGTTCCCCTACTTACCAGCTGTGTGACCTTTGACAAGTTACTTATCTTCTCTACCTCAGCTTCCTTATCTGTAAAATCTGGATAATAACTGCTATTTCATAGGGTTGTTGGGAGGATTAAATGAATTAATTCTTAACGCTCTTAGAACAGGGCCCAAGAGAGTAAACACCCCCTCCCAAATGTTATGATTATTAAAATCTATCAGTGTAAAACATTTCACTGGTATTGACATAACTGTATAAAAATATATCTTGATCTCACCCAGAAAAAAGAAAAGAAATCCTAAAATCTACCATTTCCATTTTTTAGTGATTTGTATTGATACGAGACATGAGGTAGTAAGTACAAATGCACATTAGGAAGCACAAGGATCACATCTTCATGCAGTCAACCTATTGCCTGAAGGCCGGACGCCATGGCAGAAGAGAGAATCGGAAGGGTGATGACTTGGTGCAATCTTGTAGAGCGGATCACACACCTGACAGGGACTAGACTAAATATTTTCACTGAACACCTTGCTTCCATCTCCTCTGTGTCAAGATTCCTCAACTTTCAAACATTCAGTCTCTTCCTAAGTAGTTTTTGTTGTTTTTTTAAAGATTTGCACCTGAGCTAACATCTGTTGCCTATCTTCTTTTTTTTTCCTTCTCCACAAAGCCCCCCAGTACATAGTTGTATATTGTAGTTGCAGGTCCTTCTAGCTCTGCTATGTGGGACACCACCTCAGCATGGCCTGATGAGCGACACTAGGTCCATGCCCAGGATCCAAACTGGTGAAACCCTGGACCACCAAAGCAGAGCATGTGGACTCAACCACTGGGCCATCAGGCCGGACCCTCTAAGTAGTTTTTTAAAAACCAGTAGCATTAATAATGTTAGTTAGTAATGCCAGTAGCACTATCAAGAGGAACAAATTCTGCTTATCCAGACAGCCATCACCTCGGTAATTTTATACCAATTTCTCACAAGCTGATAGCAAGCAAGCATACAAAGTTGGTGTTTTAGTCCGAAGAATTTTAAAGCAAGCCAAGTAACTGTATAAAATTTAAATTTTATGACCATGTTTGGACCTTTTGACATTAAACACAATGAAAATGTTCATACTCATTTCTTCCCCAAAGGAAGAATTTCTTAACCATCACTATGTTGCACAGAATAAAAATATGAGTTCAGGTACTTATTCAAGTTGCTAAAGAATGCAAACAACAGACACAATTTTACTTCCAAAATCTGAAATCATCAACATGATTTTGTAGTACTGTATCTCAGGCTTTACCTAAAAATTCATTATTATTCAGATAAAGATAGCCCCCTAGTCACATTTTTAAAAAAGCCTCTGCCCACCGCAACTTCCTGAGGTCTGTGAAACTGCAGTCTTGTGATCAGGTTCCATATGGCAGTTTGGTAATCATAAGGGAAAACCGTGACTGCTTTCACGTGTCAATCAGTTGTAGTCTGCTGATCTGATTAGAAGCCTTGACAAAGGCCTGGTGGCGATTGCAAATAACTGCCAAGCATATGGGGATAATACAGTAGCCCACCGTTTTGGGGTCAGCTCTCGTACAAGAATAAAGGAACAAAAACATCTGTAAGTAAGGTATCAGAAAAATAACTGTCCAAAACCAAAACGGCAGAGAGAGCAACCGAGCTTTCAAGGAGTGTGTCCATGTGGTTCCTTCAAGGGGCTCCTCTGGGTGCTGCTGAATGTGTTCCAAGGCCAGCCTGTTGTAAGTCTCATTGATTTCAAAAACATAGTAAAATGCTGCTGCACTTGCTAACAGATACAGTCCCACTCCAATCCATCCCATCCGCTGACGGAAGTTCATCATTCTCCATGCTCTGTGCCTTCAAAGTGAAAAAAAAGTTAGGGTCTAGCAATGCTGTCATGGCAACTATTCCAACTGTACTTTATTTCCCACGAGTTCTAAAACACCCCACTAACGCATTTAAGGTTTAAAGTAAATTTACATTACTAAGAAATGTAAATAACTTACAGGTTGTTTTATGTAATAATTATGAGGAAGTAAAGTTTCACTACATACTGGGTCTGCTTTTTATGTGAATCCCACAGCATAAATAAATCACTATATCCGGCTTAAGAGGTCCAGCACATCTTCCATTAAGAAATTGAAATTAAACTAGTTTCCTACGGAACAATTCACTTTTACACTTAAAATACTTTGACTTAAAAATATTGCTTCAGACGTAAACACTTGGTTCTACTAGTCAAACCAACGTCGGGGCCCCCAAGTTAAGACAGTAACTCTTAAACACTTACAATGGTCCCGAAAATCTTCCTGTTCCCACGGCAAGCGTTAAAGAGTCACTCAGTTCTGAATAATCAGGTGGCTTTGGCATTTCAGAGAAAACCACCATAAAAGAAATCTCCGGGGTCACCGGCTGGGAGAAAGGTGAGCGCGGCCAGCCTGGAGCATAAGCTAATTGTGATTAAGCAGAGCGTGACTGCGGCCGGTCACGCGGCGGCCCGGCGCCTGTCGCCGCTGCCGGAGACCCAGCCCGGGTCACCCCGCCCGGCCGGAGGCGCCCCAGCCACCCGGGCCTCCCCTGCAGCCGCCCCGCCCCCTGCCGCGCTGCAGCGCCGGCCGGCCGCGACAGGGCTGCGCGGGCGGCGCCAGGCCCGAGCCTCTCCGCCTCGCAGCGCCGGGAGCCCAGTGTCGGGCAGCCGCCACCGGCCGAGCCTGCAGGGGTGGGCAGGCCCTGGATCTCACCTTCCTTTCCCGGTTGGCCAGCCCGCCCGCCGTCCCGGATGCTGCCACAGTCGGGGCTTCCGGCTCGAGCCGGAAGCGCGCGCGCCCCGCCCCGAAAGACCCTCCCCGTCGTGACGTCAGAGGCCTCAGCCCGCGGCGCCGCCTTCCCGGCGCGCCCCAAACCGCGCCAACTTGGATGCGGGCAGAGGCTGCGGCGGCGGGGGAGGCGGTGCCACCCTTCAGGTGGGCCTGGTCCCTGGTGTCTCGCTCCGCCCCTGATCGCCCCGTCCCTCCTTCGTGCCTCTGCCCGGCCCCCGGGAGCCCTGTCGAGTGTCCATCGAGTGCAGAAGACGCCGTCCTCCCGCTCCTCGGCCTGGGCGCCGGCGACGGACTCAGACACCGACAACCAGATAACCGGCGAGGGGAAGCGGGCCCCGCCGGCGGCTGTGGGCGCCCGAGGCGAGGAGCGGGTAAGGTGGCTGCTGGCCGCGGTGGGGCCGGCGGGATGCGCTGGGCTTCTCAGGGGCGGGCGTGCACACCTGCGGCTAACCCGACCGCGCCGTCCTCGCAGGCCGCCGGGCCCCCGACGCTGGCCGGACTTAGCCGTGGTACCGCGGAGGAACACCGTGAATTGCGGGGGCAGCAGTGCCCCGAAATTTCAGTCTCTCGGTTGGGGCGTCGCGACGCCGAGGCTCTTGGAGGACTGGTGCAGGGGGATGGATGTGAACCCTCGGAAAACGCTGCTCATCGCCGGCATCCTCCAGACCTGCAGTGTGGCAGAGATGGAGGAGGCCCTGCGGGCTGGCCTAGCTCCCTTGGGCGAGTACAGACTGCTCGGGAGGATGTTCAGGAGGGACGAGAACAGGAATGTAGCTTTAACAGGGCTTCCTCAGGAGACTGGTCCTGCTCTGGTCCCTAAGGACACACCTGGAAAAGGGGGTGTCTGGAGAGTGATCTTTAATCCCCGTGACCCAGATGACGCATTTTTAAGCAGATTAAATGAATTCTTAGAGGGAGAGGGCATGACTTTGTGTGAGTTTGCCAGAGCTCTTGGGTATGGAAACGGCCCTTTTGACCTAGACCAGGACATGATCCCAGAAGTACGGGCCCCTATGTTGGCACAGGCATTACCTGAGGCTCTTCAGCCTGCCCTGCAATACCTGGAATACAAAAAGATGAGAATATTCTCGGTCAGCGATCCTCCAGAACCAGACCAAGAAGAATTTGAACCCTGGCTGTTTCATACCACGCAAATGATAAAATCATGGCGGGTTTCAGATGCAGAGAAAAGAAGGTGATTGCCAGAAAGCCCTAGAAGCCCAGCATTTGATGTCATTCGTGTCCTCAATATAAACAGTCCTTTAATTACAGTCCCTGAATGCCTGCGAGCTCTTGAGCAGGTATTTGGGGTTACCATAATCCCAGGGAGTTGCAGGTCAAATATCTGACCACTTACCAGAAGGAGGAAGAAAAATTGTCTGCTTATGTACTAAGCCTGGAGCCTGTGTTACAGAAACTGGTAGAGAGGTGAGCAATTGGGAGAGAAGTTGTGAACCAGGCCCGCCTGGACCAAGTCATTGCTGGAGCAGGCCACAGAACACTGCACAGGAAGCTCGCTCTGCGCGGGGAGGCCCTGGCTTCCTGCAGCTGCTGACGCTGATAAAGAAAGAAGACGCTGCTGAGGAGGAGGAGGAGGCCCTTCTCCAGGCAGGACTGGAGGGGCATTTCGTCTGAATCTTAGGAAACCAGGAGGGGACATCTGACAGCGAGCGGAGCACGGACGTTGAACAGTCCTCATACTCCAGTGATAGACATTAACCTGTCCCTACCTTGTGCTGCCAAGTAACTCATTTTTGTCCAGTTCTCAGTATAAATCCTTTGTCATTTCTGTGCCTATTTTATATCTCTTAATGTGTCATTGACTAGGAAGGCTGTAGTTCTGCACTGGTATTTATGTATTTATTTTCACCTCCATGAATTTTTTATCATACGAAATTGTATGAAAGGTCTGTCACTACACCTGTGGTGCTCTGAGAGGATGGCAAGGCTCAGGTGCTTATGCTCACTCGATCTTGTTGAGATGTCAGCTGTGTGAACAGGTGGAAGTGTGGCATGTCAAAGGTGATAATAGATAGTTTTTTTTTTTGAGGAAGATGAGCCCTGAGCAAACTGCTACCAATCCTCTTCTTTTTGCTGAGGAAGACTGGCCCTGAGCTAACATCCGTGCCCGTCTTCCTCTACTTTTTTATATGTGGGATGCCTACCACAGCATGGCTTGCCAAGCGGTGCCGTCTCCACACCCGGGATCTGAACTGGCGAACCCTGGGCCACGGAAGCGGACGTGTGCACTTGACCTCTGCCTACCGGGCCGGCCCCCATAGATAGTTTTTAGGTGTTTATTGCCCTCCATTTATCATGAAGATCTTGAGCAGTGGTTAAGAGACTTCATTATTTTCTATGTGCATCAGAATTTTACTGATTTTGTGCATTCAAAATGAGAATTAAATGCGGAGGTTGGTGAGTTTGTAGCTGCCTTCTCTAACCCGGATTTTCGATGTGCGTCATCAAAACATCTAGTTCTGAATATCCTTTTCATAGGGGTTCTGAAATTGTAGGTGTGAACTTATAAAATGAAGGACTGCTAATAAGATGACCTCTTTTATCTGTTATGTTTATAAAAGGGTTCCAAGAGAGATTTCATTTGAACGAAGGGTGCCAAAAGCGTGAACCTGAAAACCACTGAATTTACACAATCTTAGTCCCTTGGACACTTTTCCTCATGGTGCCCAGGGGTAGGAAGTAGTTTCCTAAGTGAGATTGCTATAGGAACCTTCTCCTGAAGCACAATGGAGTGAAACAAGACAGTACACAAATTAGTGCAAGCTGCAGGTTCAGCTGCATCAGTGCATTGAATTTGGAGGGTGGAAGGAAAGGAATGAACATTGCATATCTCTGTATGGCATCCTGGACTTAACATTTTTCCATGTACTTTCCCAATTAATCCTCTTAAAAATCCTGCAGTATAGGAAAACTCAGTTTCGCACTTGAAATGGGCACATAAAGGTAAAGAACTTGCCCAAGGTGAAACAATGGGTTTCAGAGTCCTATCCTCTGTGTTACTGTAAGGCCCATATTCTTCCCACTGCCAAGAAAGAGAAGCAATCATAAGGGTATCTGTACCCAGCAGCCTCACAAGGGAGGCTGGGCAGATGTTACCCGCGTTTCATAAATGCACATCTTGAATGTGTTAGTGTGGAGTACGTTCCGCTGAATCGCTGCTGCAAACTAGACACTATTAGAAGCGGGAGTATGAGAACCTGTAAGGCCCAGGGGCAGCTGATGGACAGACATCGTGTGTGTGCACACACAGATGTGGACAAACGTTGCACCTCTCCTATGTGCAAGGCACCAAGCTGGGGAGTTTAGACTGCTTTGTTAAATTTAGGTTATAATCCCTGCCATGGAGGTCTCTCCAGAATCAATAATAGTAGCTGACATTGAACACTTGCCATGGGACAGCACTGAGCACCATTGAACACCTGTGGTCCTCCAACCATACTGAGAGGCAAGTCCTTTTGTTTTCCCCGTTTTGCAGATCAATGAGGCACAGAGAAGTTACACATCTTGCAGCAGGTTTCCCGGTTAATGAGTGGCGGGGCCAGGATTCACACTCTAGCCTCTGTTTCCAGAGTCCTTGCTCTCCATCGACTCTGTGCTGCCTTGTTAAATCCTCGCAGAAACCTGTGAGAAACATACCGTCATTTCCCCCCTTACAGATGAGAGGTGTGAGGCTCAGAAGATTCAGTCCCGGGGCAAGGGCACGTAGTCTGACTCCAGAGAGCTTCTAAGGTGTTCTGACATATGCATCTGGTAAACACCACGTATTAAAACACCATGTGTTAAAAATGGCGGTTATGTTAATGAAAGGTGACGTATTAAAAATGTTTGTTCTTTAAATGCTATGTTTCAAAAACATGAACAAAGAGAACATTAAAATACTATAGTCATGTACCATGTCATGACTTTACGCTCCAAGAGAACGCATGTACAACATTGGTCCCATTGGGTTAGTCCCATACAGCCTAGGTGTGGAGTAGGCTGTACCATCTAGGTTTGGTAAGTACACTCTAGGATGTTCACCCAATGATGACATCACCTAACAACACATTTCTTAGAATGTACCTCCATCATCGTTAAGCAACACATGACTGTAGTTGTGTCGGGAGGATGGAACTATAAGGGTGATTTAGTTTTCTTTCATTTCCTAAATGTGTTGTTTTTTTAAACGAAAAATAAACATGCATAGGCAGTGTTCAAAAAGCAAAAGCCAGGTGGCAAGTCAAAGGAACGCAGGAGTCAGCCTGGAAGAGCTCCCACTGGCCGAAGCTGCAATTTGAGCAACCAAATGAGTAGCATAGTATTGGGTTATGACCCAAAGTATAAAACAGATATCTGGGCCAGCCCTGTGGCCGAGTGGTTAAGTTCGTGCACTCCGCTTCAGAGGCCCAGGGTTCGCCAGTTCGGATCCTGGGCATGGACATGGCACCGCAAATCAAGCTATGCAGAGGTGGTGTCCCATATAGAAGAACTAGAATGACCTACAACTAGGATGTACAACTATGTACTGGAGGGGCTTTGGGAAGGAAAAAAAAGAGGAACGTTGGCTCAGGGTCAATCTTCCTCACCAAAAAAATAAATAAAATAATATCCATACGTTCATGCTGACATGAATAAATGAATGAATAAATAAGTATGGGAGAAGAGTCAAATTTTCCTTACAGAGGAATTTCAAATTGTATGGACATTTCCTCCAGGAGGTGGAGTTTATTCACTTCCCCCTTAAGTGTGGGCTGAACTCAGGAATAGAGTATGGAAAGGAAAAATAGTCACTTTTCAGTGGAGAAACCTGGCACGTACTAGCTTGGCTAGGTGATCAAGGTGAACAGTCATGTTGATAGCACGTTCCCCTGATTCCATGTAATGACAGGGCCACCTCACCTCTGTGGTCTTAAAACCCATAACCCCATCTATTCATGAGAAGAAAACCAGACAAACCCAGATTGAGGGACACTCTGCAAAATACCTGACCAACACTCATCAAAACCGTCAAGATCGTGAAAAACAAGCGAAGACCGAGAAGACGAGGGGGACGTGGTGAGTAACGTAACGTGGTTTTCTGGGAGGGGTTCTGGAACAGATAAAGAACATCAGTGGAAAACGACATCAAGATACAGTCTGGAGTTTAGTTAATAATAAGGTACCAGTGTCGTTTTCTTGGCGGTGACAAATGTACCACCAAATACGTTTGTAACATAAGGCGCTCCCAGTGCAGGGAAACGGGGTGAGGGGTACAGCAACTCTGCACCATCTCTGTAACCTTCCTGAAGCTCTAAAACTATGCTCAAATAAAATGTTCACTGAAACGCACGCAGAGATACGCACATACATGCACACGCAAGCAAATGCCAGACGACCCGGAATGCCAACCAGAGTCATGAGGGCGTGAATGACTGGACTGCCCCCCTTCCTAAAAATGGCTATTCACCCCGACACCGCTGGGTGGCGGTGAGCACTCAGGTTCGGCCTCCGCGGGGCCTGAGCCGGGAAAGGGACTGTTTCTTACATAAAGGTCATCCCTGCCCCCCTCAAAGACTGGAAAATTTCTCAAGCCGCTATGTAGAAAAATATTTAAGTACTCAATCTGGGAAAGTGACTTCCTCTCTACGCCCATGACACTTCTAGAATCTTGTAATT
Source organism: Equus asinus (assembly GCF_041296235.1). Classification (NCBI taxonomy): domain Eukaryota; kingdom Metazoa; phylum Chordata; class Mammalia; order Perissodactyla; family Equidae; genus Equus; species Equus asinus. The sequence continues at coordinate 98,836,819 of NC_091796.1, read as the reverse complement.
AGCTTGTGGGAGAGGCCTGGCCTTGGCAGATGGACTGATGCGTCTATCGAGTGAGAACATCCCTAGTGACTCCACTTCACTGCCAGCCAGAGTTGGAAACTAGATGGTTTGTAGAGATCAACTTCTGAAAGTCTCTTATTTTAAAGAGAATGACATTAGGGTCGAAAGTACTCTTTAGCTATCATGGGTCTCCCCCGCACACTCTCCTGCCTCTGCTACCAGCAAGCCTGACTCTGCTTTTGGAGGTGTTAATTTTCTTGTGTACACGTGGATTACCGTACGAACTGGAACAGTGTGTTAAATAATTCAGTGTGAAGTAGGGCTGTAGGGCTTTTAGTGCCCGTCCTGAGAGGCTGGTTGGGAGTCAGAAGGCCAGGATCTGAAATAAGAGGATTTTGCATGAGGCAGATGAGGCTCAGAGAAGGTGAGTGGCCTGCTCAAGGACATGCAGCTAGTTAGTGGCAGGGCCCAAACTTGAACCCAAATCTGAGTCTGCCTCTAGCTTGCTCTATGACCTGAAGTAAAGGCAAATTCCTCTTGGACTTCAGTTTACTAACTTGCAATATCCATGGTCCCTTTTAGCTCTAAAACTGTGTGACACAAAAGATCTACTTATCTTTATGTGAATATCCTTAATTTAAAAATTGACTCTAAATTCTTAACACACCTAATATTTGTCACATAACACGTGTTCCCAAATATTATCAAGATATCTTTTGGTGGATATGCTTTCTAACTCCCCAGCTGGATTCTATGTTCCCCTTGACATCAAGGTATTATATCCCCATATAAGCCCAACACGGTGTGTCACACTTGGAAGGCAATAAATGTTTCGTGACTAATTAGCCGTGTGCTGGCGTACCTTATGGTATGCAGTAATAGTCCTGGCTGTCATTTGTTAAGCTCTGCCCTTGTGCCAGGCGTGGAGCTAAATGCTTTATATGTGTTACCTCATTTAACTCTGACCACAACCCTTGCGGGTCTACTACTGTCCTTAACTTCAAATAAGGACACAGACCTCTGGATAGGTCAAGTGGCTTGGCCGGAGTCACACAGCTAGAAGCTACCAAAGTCTCTCTGCTTCCAGAACCAGCACCTTAAACACTGTGCTCTGAACCCAACCAGCACCACCTCAAGAGCAGGTAAGAGTACGTGAAAATAATCCTCGGTGAACTAGTTCTGAACGTATAACCTGAAACCCTGTCCATCGCCACTCCCCGATGCCTCCCTCCAAAAATAAATAGTAATGATACAACCCAGCTCATGCTGCAGGAGACAACGCTGTTAGCCACCACCTCTCTTCCCCCTTGGTATCGAAAGCCAGATTTGTTCGCCCACTTTATGGAACCGAGAATCTCAGGGGAAGCCCAGCCCTTCCCTGCCCAGTAGGAAGTGGGGGTGGTAACTCTTGATTAGTGTAAGATGATTCAGTGCCCTTTGCCAAACTGCTCATTTCAGGCATGGGAAAATAATGCCACTGTATCCAGTGAGATAGGAGCAGCTATGTTTTTCTCTTTATTTCTGTGAGTGGGGCTCTGGCACCAGATGCCTCCATTCAGCTTCTCCAGCTTCACCATTTTCTAACTCTGTGACTTTGGGAAAATTTATTAACCCTTCCCATTGCTTCAGTTTCTTCAACTGAAAATGGGGACAACTATGGCACTCACAGGGTCCTTGTGAAGTCCAAATGAGTTAATAATGTCATGCTGAGAACTGTACCTACTACACAATAAGTATGCAAGAAAGAGCTGTCGTATTTGTTCTCTATTGCTGTGCAACGAATTACCCTAAAACTTAGAAACAGTTGTTATCTCACAGTTTCTGTGGATCAGGAATCTGGGAGTGACTTAACTGGTGGTTCTGGCTCCCTGACAGACTGCAGCTGAGGTGTCGGCCAGGGCTGTGGCTCTGGTGAGACCCTCCAAGCTCACCCAGGGGGACCTCTCCACAGGGCTGCCTCGTGACACGGCAGCTGATCTCCACCAGAAGCAGGAAGTCCGAGAAAGAGTGAGAGAACGCCCAAGACAGAAGCAGGAAGTCAGAGAAAGAGTGAGAGAATGCCCAAGACGGAAGCCACCGTCTTTTTAAAATCTTATCTCACAAGTGACATCCCATTGCGTCTGTCATATTCTATTCATTAGAAGCAAGTCAACAAATCCAGCCCAATCCAGCCCATACTCCAGGTGAGGAGATCACACAAGGGTGTGAATTCCAGGAGGTGAGTATCATTGGGGGCCATCTTAGAGGCTACCTATGACAGCTTTTTTTTTTTTTTTAACATATACAGAGAAGAAGTCTGTACTTTGTTACTTCTACTTTATGTTTTACCTTTAAATAATAAAATTCCTCTATTAGATCCAGGTTAAAAGAAAAAATCTTCCATTACATTTCTTGTCACTAATTTAACTCTTTCATGTATCAGAGTAATAAGTACGGGGCTGTTCTTTGTCCTTCCTGAAGGCTGCCAGGGGCCCTCTCAGGTTTTACAACCAGCATATGTTCGGCTTTTTAGAATACAGGCATAATTACCTCCTCAGTCTCTCTCCGCTCCGAGCAGTAAAGGCCCAACTGCTTCTTAGGTTCCAGTTCCTCCAGATCTTGCCTCCCTCCGTTTTGAGTGCCCTTTAAGGAGAAGCAATAACCCACAGGGCCCCTGACATTCCCATCCTCCTGGAACCGCAGAGAAGACTTACCTTCAACCAACCAGCTTCTAGCTTCTCAGAAACTGTAGCTTCAATATGCAACAAAAGCTTTCAAAATATGCCTCCTTTTATTGAATGTATTCCATTTATAGAAATGTATCCTAAGAAACTAAGCAAGGATGTCCACAAAGAACGGGCCAAAAGAGTTTTCCATTGCAATATTTTCTATCACTGTGAAAAAATTGGAAACTACGTAAATGCCTAATAATAAGTGATAGCTTGAATAAAGTATGCAATGTCCAAAGGGATGCAAACTCTGTACCCATTAAACCAAATTGTATCCAGTGGAACCATACATGATTGCTGTCTTATAGGTCAACACTGGTTGAATTTTGGTAATATCATATGGTTCAACCTAATAGAAGGATATTTTTTGGAATACAAATAGGTTTATGACCTACTCTTGAGCGAGGCAAGCAGAGTACAACAGTATTTATGGAACAGTCTCATTTTTGTGTGGACAAATACACATAAATATATTTGTAAAGCAAAAAGTCTGGAAAAGCATACACCAAAATGTTCATAGTAGTTATCTTTAGGAGGAAGAATTATGGGCAATTTTATCTTTTTTTTTTTTTAATGAAGTTTCTGCTTTTCTCCAATGAATACTTCCTATTGGTGTAAAGTTGACAGGCTCTTAAATAAATAAAACACCGTAAGGGATCAATTCCAGGAGGCCAACCCTATTCTCTTACTTTTTATTGGTAACTTACAGTGCATTCAGCAAAGCAGGGGCTACCCAGCACCTCTGCAGGGAGCAGACGTGGCAGTCCTAGCGAGCTGGAGGGGATTCATCCTGGAGACAGGTGTTTTCTCTAAGTGACTGATCCCCATTTCAGTTGTGCTGAGACCAGAGCAACTGAAGAAATGCGCGTGCTCCCAGGATGTCTGCATAGACACTGCTTCTCTCTCCAGCCCATTCTGCCTTCTCCCAGCAATAACCCTAGTGTTTGTTTGTGGATTCTCCCCCTATAGCTTAGCCATAGTTAGGGGTGCATCGATGATCTCCCTAATTAGACCTAGACCCATCAGTGGGTCACATTCCTATGAGGTGGGCGTGAAACCGACCAAAGCCGCTGAAGCAGGAAATCATTTCCTCAGCTCCCTCCTCCAGCCTCTCCATTGAATTTTAGCTTCAGTTTTGGCTTGACTTTCCTGGCACTCATTCACATTACATGATTATTCCATTTTTATTAGTTTTCTATTCTTATTTCCCAGCTGTATTACTCCCTATCACCTATTGCTGCCTAACTAATTAACTTAGTGGCTTGAAACAATGATAATCATTTCTTATCTGTCATGGTTTCTTTGGGTCAGGAATTCAGACAAGGCTGAGCGGAGATGGCTTGTCTATTGCATAGTATCTGGGGCCTCAGCTAGAAGACTTTAAGGTCGGGTGTGGCTAGACTTCTCTGGCCATTGATGCTGGGGTCAGCTCAGGGCCTAGCCGGGGTCAACTGTCTGCCAGAACACATGACTTTGTCTGCCAGGCCTTTCCATGTGGCCTGGGCTTCCTCACAACTTAGTGGTTGAGTTCCTAGAGCAAACATCCCAAGACTCAGGTAGAAGCCGTATCCTTTTTATGACCTAGCCCCAGAAGTCCTATAGCATCACCTCTGCTCTACTCACCGGTTACTGGTCAGGAAGTCACACAGCCCCTCCCCCACCCAGATTCAAGGAAAGAGCATAGATTTCCCTTCAGTCCTACTGTGAGAAGGGCATGTGGAATGGGATAAATATATAACTGGAAAATGCACCCTGTCTCAATGGCTACTTATCCTATATTACCACTCAGGGTAGGGTGGGGCTCTGGGTGTCTTACTGTTCCTTTAGCTGACGTTCAGCCAAACTCTCTGTATATTTCTGATGGCCGCTACAACAAATTATCCCAAACTCAATGGCTTGAAACAACAGAAATTTATTCTCTCACAGTCTAGAGACCAGACGTGCACGATCAGTTTCAGGGGCCCCAAATCGAAGTGCTGGCGGGGCTACCCTCCCTCCGGAGGCTCTGTGGGAGAGTCCAGTCCTCACCTCCTCCACTTGGGTGGCTGCTGGCACTCCTTGGCTGTGGTCACATCACTCGAGCCTTTTGACCACCATCTCTAAATCTCTATCTGCCCCGTCTTCACATGGCCTTCTCTTCTGTACCTGTGTCAAATCCATCTCTGCCTTCCTCTTGTAAGGACATCTGTGATTACATTTAGGGCCCACCTGGATGATCCAGGACCGTCTCTCCATCTCAAGATCTTTAACTTCGTCGCATCTGCAAAGACCCTTTTTCCTAGTAGGGTAATATTCATGGGTTCCAGGAATTAGGAGCTGCTATCTTTCGGGCCATTATTCAACCTAGCACACCCTCTGTTTTCAGTCCCGTGTCGTGACCGTGACTGCTTCTGTCCCTAGTGCCTTTAACGCCTTCTAGAAGTTCCGTGAGGGAAGATTTGCTTCCAATCCGTAGCCCCCTCTCTCTGGGGACTTGTGTAGCTTTCTCTTCTCTCCTAGGTCAGCACCATTCCTTCAATACTCGTCTGACATTTTGCTATGGTCTGAATGTTTGTGTCCCCCCAAAATTCATATGTTCAAATGCTAACCCCTAAAGGTGCTGGTATTAGGAGGTGGTGCCTTTGGGGGGTAATTGAGTCACAAGGGTGCAGCCCTCACAGATGGTGGATGAGTGCCCTGATAAAAGAGACCCCAGAGAGCTCCCTAACTCCTTCCACCATGTGAGGACACAACGAGAAGTCTGTGACCGGAAGAGAGCCCCCACCCGACCACGCTGGCACCCTGAGCTTGGATTTCCAGCCTCCAGAGGAGAAGAAAGGAATTTCTGCTGTTTATAAGCCACCCAGTCTGTGGTATTTTGCTATGCTGCCCGAACGGACTAAGACACATCTCTCCTTGGCAGTCACCGCATCCCCCTTCTCCTCGTTCTGGTAGGCTTACACTTGTCTTAGTCCTTGACTGTCATTTTGGATGAGTTTCAGGTGGAACTAGAGAGAAACATGTGTGTTTAATATACAGTGTTTAACCAAATGTCTCTCCACTGGTTTTAAATATTTTTACAAATAGCTTTGTTGCTTCTTGCATTTATTACAATATTATATGCTTCTTTTCAAAATAGTCCCCTACCGGGGTCCGCCTGGTGGTGCAGCAGTTAAGTTCGCACTTTCCACTTTGGCCGCCCGGGTTCACCCGTTTGCATCCCTGGTGTGGACATGGCACTGCTTGGCAAGCCATGCTGTGGTAGACGTCCCACATATAAAGTAGAGGAAGATGGGCACGGATGCTCACTCAGGGCCAGTCTTCCTCAGCAAAAGAGGATAATTGGCAGCAGTTAGCTCAGGGCTAATCATCCTCAAAAAAAAAAAAAAAAATCTCATACCGTGGGCAAGTAGATAGGCTGCTAGGAATCACACCTCTTACCTAAAAGCAATGGTCAAGATTTGAGTCTACAGTTACATTTTTTTTTTTTTTTTTGAGGAAGATCAGCCCTGACCTAAAATCTGCTGCCAATCCTCTTCTTTTTGCCGAGAAAGACTGGCCCTGAGCTAACATCTGTGCCCATCTTCCTCTACCTTATATGTGGGATGCCTGCCACAGCATGGCTGGCCAAACGGTGCCGTGTCAGCACCCGGGATCCAAACCTGCGAACCCCGGGCCGCCAAAGAGGGAACGTGTGCACTTAACTGCTGCGCCACTGGGCCGGCCCCTACATTTACAATGTTTTTAAAGCCCATGCCAAACAGTACGGCATTTTGTCTCTACGCACTTCAGTACACAACCCTTACAAAACACATTGTTTCTTATAATGTCCATATCACACCTGACAAAATTGTCAATAATGATTTGGTGTCATCTAACACCCACTTCATATCTGAATTTCCCTGATTATCTCAAAAATATCCTTTTACACTTAATTTATGGGAATCAGGATATAAACAAGGACCACCATGAGCCTTCATCAACATGTCCCTGACGTCTCTTAATTAAAGCTGTCTCCCTCCCTTTTCTCCTTGTGATGACCTTGTTGGACCTCCCACTTTAAAAAGACACGTAAGAAGCACATTTATCTTCTCCACATTGTCCCAAAATGGCTTTGAGAGAGTCTAACAGAGTACGCTCTTCTTTCATGGAAAGCCATATTGGTGTGACTTGGAGTCCAAAGGAACCAGGTCTTGCTCAGACATCAAACTCCAGCCCTCGACATGTCCCCACAGCAGCCCCTCTACTCTGAAATTTGAGGAGCCATCTGTTTCTCACCCAAGGGTCTTGAGCAGCCCTCTCCAAGCGAAGCAGTCTTTGGGTCAGATGGCATCAAAACACCAAATTCCTTCTGCAATGGCCATGGTGCCCAGAGGACGCCCTTGCTCCATTAAGTTCATGTCCAAACTGATTTTAAAGAAGAAACGTTCAAGAACCCTCCCCTTGAATGACTGTTTCAGAATATTACTCAAATATCTGCGAGACAAGGAAATGCATCTTTTTTCGTGGGTGGGGGAGGCGGCTTCCACACCTCCTTCCTACATTTGAGGATGTCCCAGTGTTAGTGTCTTGGGGCTGCTGTAACAAGGCAGCACAAACGAGGGGGGGAGGGCTTAAACCCACAGACATTTATTCTCTCCGTTCTGGAGGCTAGAAGTGCGAGATCAAGGTGTTGGCAGGCCCTGCTCTCTCTGCAGGCTCCAAGGACGGATCAGCTCCATGCCTCTGCCCTGGCTTCTGGGGCTTTCGGCAACCCTTGGCGCTCCCTGGCTTGTAGGCGTATCACTCCAATCTCTGCCCCTGTTGCCATGCACATGGGTTCTCCTCGTGTCTCAGTTTTCTCTTCTTATAAGGGCACCAGTCATTGGATTAGGGCCCATCTTAATCGAGTACGACCTTATCCTAACCAGTTACATCCACAAAGGCCCTATTCCAAATAAGGTCACATTCTGTGCTTCCAAGTGGAGGTGAATTCTTGGAGGACACCATTCAGCCCAGTGCACCAACCTGACTCTGGCTGACCTCGAGAAGACACAGAGCTCACCTACTTCTATAGAAAATGAAAGCACCTGGGGCCGGCCCAGTGGCGCAGCGGTTAAGTTCACACGTTCCACTTCAGCGGCCTGGGGTTTGCCGGTTCCGATCCCGGGTGCGGACATGGCACCATTTGGCAAGCCATGCTGTGGCACACGTCCCACATATAAAGTAGAAGAAGATGGGCACGGATGTTAGCTCAGGACCAGTCTTCCTCAGCAAAAAGAGGAGGATTGGCAGCAGATGTTAGCTCAGGGCTAATCTTCCTCAAAAAAAAAAAAAAAGAAAGAAAATGAAAGCACCCGATGTGTGCTTTTCTAGTCTCCCTGTCAGGTACTGCACAGGTGTGGGACCTGGGCTTGGCCATTCCGACACACTCACGTAGGATTTTGTAGCTGGAGCTAGAGATTTTTTCATAAAGAAGCAGAGGAGAGTTTCTTCTAGCTGGTCATGTGTATTTGTCAGTTTCTACGTGGTAACAAACACCCTCAAATCTCAGTGGCTTCCAACAGCAAACATGTTTCTCGCTCCCAGTTCTGTGGATGGGTTGTTGGTGGACTTCAGCTTGGTGGGTTCTGCTGGGCCCTGATGGGCTGGGCTCCAGGCCGTGGGTTGGGTTCAGGTTTGCCCCACATCTTTATTTCAGAGCTTGGGCCAAAGGAGCAGCCATTCCCTGGAGCATGCTCATCTCATGCAAGATGGCAGGAGCAGGAGAGCAGGGCAGAAACACTCTGCTCAGAAAGGGCGCACAGTCACTTTGCCATACTCCATCGGTCAGTGCAAGTACCTGGCCAAGCCCAAAGTTGGTGGGGCAGGGAGGTGTGGGGTGGGAGAGGGGAGACAGCATCCTTCCTGGAAAATAACAATCCATCACACCATGACAGAAACATCAGAGGCTAGATGGCGGCCGTGTCCTTTCTAGTCTGGTTCTGCTTGTGGTTCTGGCCCAATTTCTAATCCCAATTCTCAAGATAGTTCTGTGAGGCACCCAGTAGGCTTTGGCAAATTCCTTTCCAGCTTCAATCAGCCAGAGTGGCTTCTGTGGGTTGCAGCTGAGAGTCGTGAATGAGACGCAGGATGTTAATTCCTCTCTGGCCCTAAGGTGGCTTGGTGGTCACTGGCCTAGTGTCTCTTAGCCCCAAGCCCACCTGTCTACTTGCTCTGGGGCTGGGACTCTGAAAACCACATTCTAGACTCCTTGGCCAGCTGGCTTTCTGACGGGTCCCCCCCATCTAGAGAAAGACTGCCAGGGAAGAGGAGAGAAGGGACATGTTTCCTGCTGCTTAACTCTCTGGTCCATGTTGTCTTGGCAACAGCACTCGGTCCCACCCTCCAGATGCCTTCAGCACCCCCAGCCCTGCTCCCTTATGCCCTCTCACATGGACCGCAGAGGCTGGGCAGTGCCCCCTCCTCAGGGGTGTTTTCCCAACAGGGTTGATCAGTGACCGGGTCATCTCCAATCACTGTCCCAGGTTGGGGGCCTCCAGCTTGAGGATGTCATCCCCCAACTACAGACAGCTGTCACACCTCCTCCCATGCTATCCACTGGGTGGCCAGGGCATGCCCTTTGGGCTCTTGGGGGTCCTGGAGCATTTCAAGGAGGTGTCACACTGCATAGTCACAACAGGACAGAGTACAGTCTTGTGGCATCACTGGGTGTGGTCCCTGCCGGGCAGTCCCTGGCGAGAACCTGACTTCATCCTGCGTGCAGATGACAGAGGCGTCTGTATCCAGAGTCTTCTGGCAGAGGCTGGGGAGGTTCCAGCACAGCCCTGGGGCTCTCAATAGTGCCTCACACACAGTCCTTTCCTCCTAATCCCCCCACACAAAAGTACTACTCTCTGCTCTCGCCTAGTGGACCCTGACGCGCCGATAGAACTCAACTCTACATCATCACCCAGTGAAGAAGCGGTGTCCCTTGCCCCGAGGGCTGGAAGGGCTCATTCTTCAGCTACTGCTGGAAAGGGAGGGAAGCCTTTGCACCAGGGTACGTGCTTGGGGGTGGAGGGGAGACTCGCTTCCTAGATTGTGTCGAATCCTTCCAAGGCAGGGAAGAAAAGGAAGAAAAACAAAACCGTTAAGTTTCCATGTTTAAAAAGTTCCTATGCTGCCTCAGCTTTAAAAAGTAAAATAAACTTAAAAATACAAGCAAAAAGTCATGAACTTCAAATTAACATTAACTCAACGTGATGGAGGTTTTACTGAAACTGAATCACTGTAAATCACTGGTGTGTGGTTTAATGGGAGAAAGACGTATTTTCAACTTGATTTTTGTGTGTGTGTGCTAATGGACCATTATTTGAGTCACTGACATGATCACTGTTAATTTTTTTTTTTTGGTTGTGAATAATAAGCTTTTTTAACCACCTATCTATTATTTTAATGAGCCAATCAATTTAACTGTGCACCCCCAAAATATAATACAGGAAATATTTAATGAAACTTGTTGATTGTTTATTTACCACCACACTTACCGCTAATGCGTATTGTTGCAAGTTGGGTGGGAAGGAGATGGGGCTGCCAAAGCCATCGGCTTGCAGGGCCACACAGTTCTCCTGCCATCTTTCCCTATCTGAACTCTGGTGAAATATTTGCCTTTGAGGATACTGCACACTGACTCATCTGCCATGAACATGGCCTTCATCCAAATGGAAGAGCAGATTTTAAAATTGTGAAGTGGCACTTGGTTCTGGGGTGATCATCCAAATGATCCCAAAATGAAAACACAACACTAGAAACTTTGGGTAGAGCTCACAGATCCCCAGGACTGTGCCTGCAGACCCCAGTTTGACAAGCACTATGGAGAGAGGATCGGGATGAAAAGAGAGAGTGCTCAGCGGCCACGTGCATGGGGCCTGGAGGTGTCCGCTGCTGACCTGCAGAAATAGCTTAGGAAGATGACAATACACGGCAGGAAGTGGAGGTGAGTTTCCAAGGCCAAGTATAGACACCTCCTATACATTCAAGGAAGAGGTGGCCTCCCCCAGGAAGCCTGGCACAATCCTGGCCAGAGTGGGTCTCTTGTAGGAATCAACAACGTAAGATACAAGATTGCCTTTGTACTGTGCTTCCTTGAAACTTGAGCTGCAAATTTCCAAAAAAAAATGCTAAAATGAGTATAGTCTGAAAAAAAAATCACAAATAAACAGTTAACAATGCTTACCCCTGGAAAGCAGGAAGGAGGTTGTCAGGGGACTTCCTTTTCACCCTACTATACTTTATGCATTTTTAACATAAGCATGTATAATTTATTTTATAACTCATTTTATTGAATAATAAAGAGTGCCTCACCTCTCCATCGCCAATACTGTGTCAGAGGGAATGGCAACCACATATCCTGGATCTTCTCGCCCAGCGTCAGTCTGTTCTTTTGGTGAAGCGTCATCTCCTCTGATTATAAAAGTCAGATTGATCACAGAAAATTGGGAAAATACAGTAAAGTGGGTAGGACCCAAACAAATTCCCATCCTTTGGAGACAATCACCATTAACTTTCGGAAATATTTCTGTCTACTTCTGCTTTGAGGTATAAATTTCCCGTCCTTGAATACAGCTGTAATCACGCATGAGTGGAATTCAGTAGTTTTTTTTGTTTTCCAAGCAACATTAGGACATAAGCGTTTGCCCCATGGTTCAGTAAAGCCCAGGTGAGCACTAGCATTTGAAAAACTATTTTGGAGATCCCATCTTTATTAAAAAAAATTAATAAATTTTTGAAAATTTAACTAAATTAAAAAAACTTTTCATTTTAAACTAATCAGAGTCTCACAAAAATAGTATAGAGAGGCCTGTGTTCTCTTAACCAGCTTTCCCTAATGGAGTCATCTTACACAACTATAGGACAATGTCAAAGCCAGGAAATTAACATTGGTACAATCTGTAGACCTCATGCAGATTTCACCAGTGTTTTCACGCACTCGTGTGTGTGTGTGTGAGAGAGAGATTACCTTAATTTTACTTGAAAAGGTAGAGAAACCTAAGGCTCAGCTTGGTTTACCGTCTGCCCAAGCTGCAGTGCTGGTGACTCCTGGTGAAGCTGTCTGATGGGAGCCTGCACATTGCTCCCTCGTCCTGAGGGGTGGAAGGAACTGCGAGAGACAAACCTTAAGAAATGACAACTGAAACATTGAAAATGTAAACTCAAACGTTGTCTGAGGACTGGTTTTAGTAACCAGGAGATCCGGGCTTGGTTCTCCCACTAACCGTAAGATGTTGGGCAAACTTTTAACCTTCTATCAGCATCAGAACCCTGGTCATAAAATGGGAGTGACCCACCCCCTACACACAGAGCCCTCCTCCTAGGGCTGTTGTAACACAGACACAATGCCCATTAGAAATGCCGAGAGAGGGGCTGGCCCGTGGCCAAGTGGTTGAGTTCTCGCTCTCCTCTTCGGTGGCCCAGGGTTTCGCCGGTTCGGATGCTGGGTGCAGACATGGCACTGCTCATCAAGCCACGCTGAGGCGGCGTCCCACATAGCACAACTAGAAGGACCCACAACTAAAAAATATACAACTATGCACTGGGGGGGACTTGGGGAGAAAAAGCAGAAAAAAAAAAGAAGATTGGCAGCAGTTGTTAGCTCAGGTGCCAATCTTTAAAAAAGAAACAAATGCCCATAGACAAGCGCTTTAGACACACGCACACACACCCCTTCACACTGTTATCTTAATCCCCAAATTTAGTAGCCCTCCTAAAAATGTTCTGGATGGGAAAACTCTAATAGAAACTCCTGAATCTGGAGTTAAAAGATTTAAATACATCAAGTAGAGTGCAGTTATATTTTACGTGAATTTGAATCATGGAAATCTGAAATAATATAAAAATATGAATAAAGCCTGATATTATATCCCATAATTGAAATAAAGAACCCCACCCAACTGAAAAATTAGTCAAGAATCCCTATATTTCAAAACTGGTGAGACTGGGCATTGTTCACCATACAGGATATTGCCACAGGGTGGCGCCACGTCAATGGGTAAACAGAAATAGGTCTCCTGAGTCAGCAGCCTGGAAACCACAGGCCCGTTTAGGTATACTGGGACTTCTGAGTTCCAGTGGTCTTAGAAGCGCTGAGGCTGAAAAATGCATCAATGCCGTAATCTCTTCTGTGGGAAGGTTAGCTGAGGTAAAATCCTATGAAGGCCTGTCACTGTGACAGCTCTTGCTATTATGTGCGAGCATTCTGCAAAATAATAGAGATGGTGCAAGAGCAAAGTTTCCATGAAAGAACAAGACTACAATGGTTGTAGAATGTGTGCCCTGAAGACCATGCCCCCAACGTTACAGTTATTCTTATGGGAAATTACTCTTGAGCTATTGAGCTTTAAATGATGCAAATCTCGGGGTTGGCCCAGTGGCGTAGCGGTTAAGTGTGCACGTTCCACTTCACGGCCTGGGGTTCACTAGTTCGGATCCCGGGTGTGGACATGGCACCGATTGGCAAGCCATGCTGTGGTAGGCGTCCCACATAGAAAGTAGAGGAAGATGGGCACGGATGTTAGCTCAGGGCCAGTCTTCCTCAGCAAAAAGAGGAAGATTGACAGCAGATGTTAGCTCAGGGCTAATCTTCGTCAAATAAATAAATAAATAAATGATGCAAATTTCTAGAAACCCATCACTCTCATTAAATGTGATTGATCAGATTCTGATCCCCAGGAATAGATCAGCTCATCTGGAAAGGAAGTCCTGCACTCCTAGCCTGTCCCAGATAACCCAGTTCACTCCGGAATATAAAAGATGTACAGTTTTTTTAGCTCCGTTTCATGGTAAGTTATGTTTATCCACCTTCTTTCATTTAACTCTACAGCCCTACCTGGTTCTATTATCCACCTGTCCACCCCCACAGCTGATCTCTGGTTAGTGTCTTTTCCTTCCTTCAACAAATGAGGCCACTGAGGCTCAGAGAGGTTAAGTAATTTGCCCAAGATCCCACAGCTGGCAATTGGTAGATCTGGAATTTGAACCTAAGGTCAGCTTGACACCGAAGCCCGCTTTGTTCCTGTCCACCAGGTTGCCTCTAAGCTATATTTGTGTTATCTCTAGCATCAGATATTCAGCAAGAATAAACAGGTGTCTGCTGTGATGAGGGTGGAGGGAAAGCATTTCTCAATAAGCTATCACTGCTCTTTCATAAACTATGTGAATGTCTGAAGCATGCTTGGACAGGATGATTTTGAAGATTGTTTGGGTGGTAGCCATCATAACTTGTCCCCAGACATAATGTCACCATCTGTGGTTAACATAGCAATGGTATGCTTATCAGCAAACTTCTCAATCAGTGATTCACTTGTGAGATTTTATTTTAGTTGAGCCAGCTTCTTAATGTCATAGAGGCAAAAAGAGGTTGACGTAGGCAGGCCAGAAATGGTGGAAACTTGTGACATAGCAGCAAGGGCAGGAACCACAAATGCTTCCCGATTCTTTGGGAAATCGTAATGTTATTTATCCAGCCACCCAACAAACACAGGTGAGGAACCAAAAGCATGAGACCTTGGAGAATTTGCCCATTGCCACATAACAGGTCAGCACCTGTGTTGTGAAACAGCGTTATTCTGAAAGTAGGGTGGATGTGTTCTTGATTAACCCGAAAGTAGAAATGCAATTGAATCTCACAAGTATGATCATAGGGGACGTACATACCACCTTTTTCTTTTCAAAATGCTTCTACATCCGTTATCTTAATTTATCTCTCCACAACCTCCCTGCCTTGAACAAACTTTTATTACAGCGCTTATCGCTCTGTAGTTAATGTTTACTATGTATGTCCGTCTCTCCCACTGGTTTATGACCTTCTTTAGGGCAGAGATCTTGCCGTATTTATGCACTGATACAGTCCTAGCACTTGGCAAGGTGCTAATTAGGGCTTGTTCCGTTGCAAAAGATAGAAACCCAACTGGATGCAATTTAAGCAAAAAGGGGGCTTTGTTTCAAGGAGCCCCAGGGCAGGGGTGCAGCCACTTCTCGGATGGACAGGAACCAGGCTCTCTCGCGGTTTCTCATCTCTTGCATCTGCCTCATTAACACCTCCTCACTGCATAAGTGTCTTTCACTGCTTCCTGGTCCCCTCGGCTGAAATCCTGGCTGCTGGCATCTCCCGAGTGGACGAGCAACTTGTCCAGCGCGGAGCTGAGAGCCTCGTCACTCTCTGGGTTCCAATCGCCCCAGTCTCCAGGGGTCGAGACTCTGATTGGCCCAGCCTCGATGAGGTGCTCACCTCTAGTCCAATCAACTGCGGCCAGAGGGGTGTGGTCCAATCGTAGGAACGCGGTTGTTCCTATGGTAACCACGTGGCGGGGGCAGGAAGGAAGAAGGCTCAGTTCCCTGGAAAAAGGGAGAAGGGGCGGGACAGCCCAAACAATAGGGGGCCACGTCCCCGTATGTACTTGGTGCTCTATAAATGCCTACTGATCTGCCTGGCTCCTTCTGGCCCCAGGGCTTCCTGAAGGCCCTTCCCCACCTGCACCCCCTTGGCCTGGCTAACTCCTGCTTTTGGGGGTCTACCTTTGGATTCGCCACCTCTTCAGACGGCCTTCCCTGACTCCCTTCCAGAATATCCTGCTCTGTTTCTTCAAAACACTCCCTGCAGTTACTTGTTTAATTCTAGCCTTCTCCTCAAAGAGTGTAAGTTCCAGTGTTCCCAGAGAGCCCAATAGCTCCCCACGCAAAGGAAGAAGCAGGGCGACGTGGGGGTGGGGGACAGCAGGGGAGTTAATGCCCTATTAGGAAACGTTTGACCAATGCGAGTTGGGAGAAGTGGATCAATTCCTAACCTTTTCCCCTCAATGGACTGTCCTCAGATGAAACTGATGCAGCTTTTAAGAGGACTGTCCCGCAAGATGGGGCATCCTCGTACTGACAGTGGCTCCTTCTCGCCCCATTCTCCTGTCCCTCATTCCTGCTCTCTGGGACTGCCTTCCCTTAAAACTAGCAGCAAACAGGCCTTTGCCTCAGACTTTGCTTTCTGGGGAACCCAGGCCAATTACCAACTCCAGCCAGCATAAATAAAAAATTAAGAGCATTGGCTTGTGTTTGAGCACAATGGGGCAGAAATCCCCCCTCTCTCCACCTCTAGGCTCTGCTATTCTCCACTTTGGTTTTATTCTTATTCAGCCTTTCCCTGAATGGAGGCTAGGGTGCCGCCAGAAGCTCCGACCTGTTCTCACACGCAAGGAATGCTTCTTTCCTTGGGGTTTCAGCCAAAGTCCTGGAGCTGACCCTCGTGGACTCTGATTGGCCCATATCGGCTCACGTGTTTTCCTCAGGCCCAATCACTGCCCGGGGGTGAGGACCAAGCTTGGTCTCCAGGTATCTTCTCCTTTCAAGTTTCAGGAGCAGTGATAAGCTGGGAGGAGGGGCAAGATGAGGCGCAGGGAAGGCCAAATTGGGTGTGCGATGGAGGAGGGGAGCAACGCAGATCCAGATGGCAGGGAGTTTATGACCCGCCCGCAGTCCAGCACAGACCCATGGGGCAGGAGCAGGAGAGACCTGGGCAGCCAGCTCTCTAAGCATGTGGGGTGTGAGGCCAGAGGTGGGGCTGGGCAGGCTCCCTTCAACAACAGGCTGGCCCGGAACAGGCTCTGCCGCCAAGGCCCTGGAGCAGAGCTCAGGCCCCTCTCACCCTGATGTCTAAGCCCGCGCTGGCCCTCTCTACTCCACAGCACCTTCAGGGCCTGTCTCCTGAAAGCTCTCAGGCGCAGAGCCTTCCCAGGGGCCCAGACACACCTCCACCCAGCGCTGAGTTCTCTCAGCAGGTGGAGACCCCAGGTAGAAGCAGCCTGGAGCTTCCTGATTCACTACACGCTTTCAGCCAGGCAGACCACCCCCCACCCACCCTCACCCCCAGGGGACACTATTCTGATGAGGTCACCTTCTAGAAGACAGTCAGGACTGACCGAGACCCAGCCAAGAGGCTCCCCCGTGGACCATCCGCTCTGTCATGGGGTCGCCACGCACCACCATGTGGGCCTCCTGGGCCTCAGTCCTGCTTCTCTTGACACACTTATTATTCCCACCGTGACATGGTGTGTCTGCAGCTCCCTGAGGCTGGGGCCCCGTGGAGTCAGCTCCCAATCTCTAATGCCTGATCAGGGTCAATGCTCACGGAACACTCACCATACCAGCGATTGTCCACGCGGCTTTGTGATCATTGATTCATTTCATCCTTATGGCAGAGACCCTCTGGGATCAGTGTATTGACCTTGACTGGGAGCCACTTTGAAAAAAGCAATCAATAAAAGGCATTTTGGAGAACTTTAGGCAAATCTGGACATGGATTGGAGACTAAATGATACAAAAGAATTATTGTTGCTTTTGTTAGGTGTGATAACAATGTTGTGATCACTGTAGAAAAAGAAAGTCATTTTTTTTTAGCATAGTGAATCATTAGAGGTGAAATTAGATGATGTCTATACTTTGAATAATTCCATTGGGCCAGCCCTGGTGGCCTAGTTGTTAAGTTTGGTGTGCTCCACTTTGGCGGCCCTGGTTTGGTTCCCAGGCATGGAACCACACCACTCGTCCAGCAGTGGCCATGTTGTCGCAGTGGCTCACATACAAAAAGAGGAAGATTAGCAATAGAGGTTAGCTCAGGGCAAATCTTCCTCAGCAAAAAAACAAACAAAAAAAGTACTTCAATAACAATGCCAACTAGAGGAAATAAATGAGGCAAAATGTTAAACATTGTTAAATCTAGGTAGTGGTATATGGGTGTTCATTATGCTATTGTCTCTACTTTTCTGTACATTTGAACATTTTATGATAGAAAGCAAAACAAAAAATTGTTTAACTAGGGAGTAAGTGATATTAGTAATCCCATCTTACAGATGAGAAAGCTGAGGCGTGGAGAGGTGAGCAACCCCCAAGGTCATCGAGCCTGGGAGTGGCAGAGCCAGGACTGAGCCCACTGCATGCCCTCCTGCCTATCTCTGCAGCCAGCACACTCCTGTGCTCAGTGAATATTTGTTGAGTGAACAGTGGTTTAAAAGGCATCGGCCGTTCCCCCTCAGATGTGTCCCCAGAATGCACACTCTACTCTGGGCCCCAGTTCACACACCCAGAATCTTCCAAGTGGCCTCTGGACTGGCTGGGCTCCTGTCCCCACCCCCAGTCGCCTAACGGTGCTCCACAGGGCAGCCACAGGGACCTTTCTGCGGGGCGATCTGACCCTGCAACTGCCCTGCTTAAAAACCTTCCTGGGTTTCCTCCCTAAGCTTGTCTTGTTGTTGCTCTTGTTGCTTTATCTTTTTTTTTTTTTGAGGAAGATTAGCCCTGAGCTAACATCTGCTGCCAATACTCCTCTTTTTGCTGAGGAAGACTGGCCCTGAGCTAACATTCGTGCCCATCTTCCTCTACTTTCTATGTGGGACGCCTACCACAGCATGGCTTGATGAGCGGTACGTAGGTCTGCACCCGGGATCCGAACCGGCGAACCCTGGGCTGCCAAAGTGCAACTGCAAACTTAACCCCTGCTCCCCTGGGCTGGCCCCATGCTTTATCTTTAATTTACTTACTTCTCTGAATGAGTAATAATGCACACAACTTAAAATTCAAAAAATGCAAAAGAAAAGATAGTAAAAAGTTCTCCCTCCCACCCATTCAGCCACTAGGTCCGCTGCCTGGACGGCACTGCTCTACTCAGTGTCCTGTGCATCCTTCCAGAGCTGGTCTCTCTGTACAGCAGCCAATGGCGGGGGGAGGAGGGGAGGGCAGCAGGACCCTCTTCTTTTCCAACCCCCATCCCACCACTTCCAACCAGAGGAGCTCTATTTTGTCTTTTTATAGCTTGGTCTTTGGTACAGGATCTTATGTGAAGAAGGGGCTCTTAGTGCTAAGAAAGGTTGGAAGCCACTGACTAAACTGATGGCACCCACAGCCCTTCTCGTACCTGGCCCATCTTGGCAGCCGTGTGCTGTCTCCTCCCAGCCAGCTCAAGCTCTGGCCAGACCAAGCTACTGTTCCCGCTTCATGTCCTGCACTTTCTTGTCTACAGCTTTGCACATGGCATGGCTAGAATGTTCTGCTTTGCATGCTTTTCTTTGTTTCTGCTTTGTGAGTTCATCCTTTAAGATCCACCTTGAATGTCACCTCCCGTGTTAGTCATCTATGGCTGTGTAACAAATTATTCCAAAACTTTGCAACTCCCAACAACAAATACTTATTATCTCCCACCATTTGTGAGGATCAGGAATCTGAGAGTGGCTTAGGTGGGTGGTTCTGGCTCAGGGTCTCTCATGAGGTTGCAGTCAAGTTGTTGGCAGGGCTGCAGTCTCATCTGAAGGCTTGACTAGGGCTGGAGGATCTGCTCCCAAGCTCACTCACCTGGCTCTTGGCAGAAGGCTTCAGTTCCAGGCCACATGGGCCTTTTCCATTGGGCTGCTCATGACGCGGCAGCTGGCTTCCTCCACAGCGTGTGGCCCAAGAGAATGAGACAACATACTCAAGATGGAAGCCAGTCTTTTATAACCTAGTCTCTCAAGTTTCATATCATCACTTCTACTTTATTCTGTTGGCCACACAGACCAAGCCTGTGCAGTGTGGCCGGGACAACACAGGTGTGTGAAGACCAGGAGACAAGGACCACCCAGCCATCTTGGAGGCTGCTGGCTGCAGCTCCCCGTTGCCGTCCTCAGGGGATCAGCACTTAGTACGCACTTCTTGCGAAGCTTTTTCCATGTTGCATTATCATGGATGCTTGCTTCATTCCAAGATTGCCAACTCTTTGAGGGTGATGACTAAATCTTATTCATCTTTCCCTTCGATTTTAGCCCTACCTGGTATCTAATAGAGTATGTATTCAATAAATGTCAAATTAATGCTGAAGGCATGATTGAATGACTAAATAAATGAATGAATTCATGACGGACCCGCAGCAGATAGTTAAAAGACTAGAAGAGAGAGCGTGAACTATTATATGATTTCTTTCCCCCATTTTCTGCTGGTCAAGATACCTAAGGAGTAGGTTGCTCAGATCTTGCTTCCTTTTTCTCTGGTTCCTTCTCCTTCCCCGACTACCCTGTGGTCACAGCGTTAGAGGGCTTGGTCGCCATCTTGGAATAATGACATCCTGCCCCCTCATCACAGCTGATTGGACCAGGGCTGAGCACCTGACCCAAGCTGGGCCAGCAGACTCCTTCTCTAGGGCATGTGAAATTGGGACTAAGAGAGTCCAGGCTTCAGTCTGGCTGCTCTCTTGTCAACATGGACACAAAAACCTGGAAACTGTTGGCAATAGCCATTCTTTGCTCCATGGACTGGGGAACAGAGAAAGCCAATATGCCACAACGGGAGAGAAAAATGAAATCAGAGGAATGAAAGTGAAGAGAAAAAGGAAGGATAGCTGAGATTGCAAAAGCACTCGGTTCCTGCTTCCAGTCTGATCCTGAGAGCAGGGTGCATCTCCGCCTTGGTCCCCAAGAGATATGCTTATATTCTTTTTTTTTATTATTATTAAGACTATGATAGATTACAACCTTGTGAGATTTCAGTTGTACATTATTGTTAGTAACGTTGTGGGTACACCACGAGATATGCTTATATTCTTATAATAAATGGGGTTTAAACAATAGTGTGCTGGAGCTGGCTCACACTGGCTCCTGAAAGTCAATTGTACATGTTTTTTCAATGACATCACCTTAGTAGCTTGAAACAGACCATGGTGGCAGTATTTACACCACAGAAATTGGCAAATGCTACAAATCAGGATCCCCCACTAAAAGCTAGTTATTAAACATTTACAAGAGTGCCACCGGGTTTAAGACAGTTCCAGGAGATTTCTGTAACTTACTGCCCAGTCTTTTTTTTTTTTTTTTGGATTTTTTTTTTTTAATTTTTACTTTTTCTCCCCAAAGCCCCCTGGTACATAGTTGTGTATTTTTAGTTGTGGGTCCTTCTAGTTGTGGCATGTGGGATGCTGCCTCAGCATGGCCTGATGAGCAGTGCCATGTCCGCACCCAGGATTCGAATCGGCGAAACCCTGGGCCACCGAAGCAGAGCGCGAGAACTTAACCACTCAGCCCTAGGACTGGCCCTCTGCGCAGTCTTTCTAATTAAAACATTGGGGGGCCAGCCCAGTGGCGCAGCAGTTAAGTTCGCACATTCAGCTTCGGCAGCCCGGGGTTCACTGGTTTGGATCCCGGGTGCAGACCTACACACCACTTGTCAAGCCATGCTGTGGCAGGCGTCCCACGTAGAAAGCAGAGGAAGATGGGCACAGATGTTAGCTCAGGGCCAGTCTTCCTCAGCAAAAAAGAGGATTGGTGGTGGATGTTAGCTCAGGGCTAATCTTCCTCAAAACCAAAAAAAATCTGCTGGGCAGACTCCTACTCATGCTTCATGACTCATGAGAAGCCTCCCCGGATGTTGAGAAGGGAGTTCTCTGTGTACTCATAGTGTCTGGGAGACACCATGAGACAATCCAGGGCTATGAGGGTTACGTGACATAGGCCAAGGGTAAAACAGACACCCCACCTAGTTAATAACTGCCTATTGCCTTAGACTGAAGTCCATGCTCCTTAGCAGACTGGCCCTCTGAGCAGTGGCCCCTGCCCTCCTTGCGTCTCCAGGCTCTTTCCTGCCAGCTCCTCTCCTGCCCACCCCACCCCCGGCCTCCGCAGCCTTCTCAACCTCTAACCCAGAGTCTCTAGCCCACGAGCTGTCAATCATCTGGGGAATCTGATAAAGAGCATGGGCCTTCTCCCTGCGGGAAACACACACTGACCCGCAAACACTTGTGTATAGTTTCAGGAGATTCATGGACCAAATACCTTCTTTTCTCTGAAGCTCTTCCTGACTCCCACATCCTGTGTGCCCCCACTTTGCCCCAAACATCCCTCTAGCTCGGCATCTTCAGTGCTTTCAAATTTGTGCTTATTTTTGAGTCTTTTGCTACACTGGGAGCTGCTCCAGGAAAGCATTTATCACTGTCATATTTGGGAGCACATGGGTGACTGAGGGATGACCGGGGTGTGTCCTAACACCCAACTTCTAATCATGAAATCAGGGTGTAGCTACAGACACAGCCGACTGTCTAAGCACAAAGGGGCGTGACTGAGGATGGCGTCAACATTGGTGAGGGAGCCGACGCCAACCGCAGACAGGCCATGACACACGCTGAGGGTGAGGGGCAGGAATCGCTATGGCCAGTGCGTTCCCAGCCCCAGTGGGGCGAGGGGTGGTTAGGGGCTGGGGAGTGCCTGGGGCAAAGGAAGAGGGGCACCTCAAGTGTGGTACCATGCGAGCACCTGAACTTTGGGATCCCAGGGATCTAGGTTCAGACTCCAGCTCTGTCACTTATGCCTTGTGACTGTGAGCAAGTCACTGTGCCTCTCTGAGCCTCAGTATTCTGACCTGTGAGACCCAACTTTATTGAGCCACTGTTAAAAGACATCATCTAGACGCAGTGCCTGGGGCCCAGGAGATGGCCAATAAAAGTTAATGTCCCCTTTTCCCACATTCTTTTTTATTCTTTTTTGAGGAAGATTAGCCCTGAGCTAACTGCTGCCAATCCTCCTCTTTTTGCTGAGGAGGACTGGCCCTGAGCTAACATCCATGCCCATCTTCCTCTACTTTATCTGTGGGACGCCTACCACAGCATGGCTTTTGCCAAGCGATGCCGTGTCTTCACCCGGGATCCGAACTGACGAACCCTGGGCCGCCGAGAAGCTGAACATGTGAACTTAACCGCTGTGCCACTGGGCCAGCTCCCCCATATTCCTGTCATGTTGGTCATATGCAATAGAAATCAACTCCGTTTAACCAAAGCAAAACAAGGAATTTATTTGTAAGAGTGGCAGAGACTGATAACTGTTCCCCAATTTCTGTTATCCTTTTCTTACATGGTAGCATAATTTTTAGCTAGGTATAGAGTTGCTCCGCTAAATACTACATTTTTTCTTCAGCCTCCCTTGCAGGTTGGCGTGACCTGGTGACTGTGTTCTAGACAGGGGGATGTGACCAGAAGTGATATGTGAAAGTTCTAAGTCATGTCCTGAAAGGGAAGGCACATACTCACCTCTTCCTTCTTTTCTCCTGTCCTTCTCACTGGAACAGGGTGTGCTGGCAGGAGGTGGAGCAGCCATATTGACCCATGAGGTAGAAGATGAGTGTTGAGGATACAGAGAAACAAGATAGCAGGAGCCTGGATCCCTAATGACTTCGCCGAGAAGAGGCACCATGCCAGCTCGACTTGTAAGTGCCAGAGAATTAAACTTCTATTTGCTTGGCTTTGGCCAATCTTTGGGTTTTTGTTATAGCAGCCAAACCTACACTCTCTCCCATACTCAGTTCAATAGACTGAATGTTTGTGTCCCCCCAAAATTCATATGTTAAATCCTAACTCGGAATTTAATGACTTTAGGAGGTGGGGGCCTCTGGGAGGTGATTAGATCATGCAGACAGAGCCATCATGAATGGGATTAGTGCCCTTACAAGGAGACCCCAGAGAGCCCCCCTGACCCTTCAATGCGAGGGCACGGTGAGAAGATGGCCACCTATGAACCAGGAATCAGGCCCTCCCCAGACACCGAATCTTCTGGCACTTTGATCTTGGACTTCCCAAACTCCAGAGCTGTGAGAAATAAATTTCTGTTGTTTGTAAGCCGCTCAGTCTATGGGAATTTTGTTACAGCAGCTGAGCGGACTAAGACACTCAGTAAACCATTAAGGTGCTCACAGCTTCCAAAAAGAGCCAAACAAACGTCCCCATTGTTTTGGCTTTGACTACGGGGAGCTCCTTCGGCGGGCTCCTGTGTTCCTTTGATACAAGCACATTATTTGTGTATTGAGTATTTCCTTACTTTGGCGGAAGATGTTCCATGTTCATCTTGTAATTTCCTTTCTCCAGCCTTGGAATCAGCCATTTCAATAATGAGTTTCAGTTCTTTTAGTGGAGAATGGTAATTAGAGACCACGTCCCGGGCCCTAGGAGGGCTTATTGCTACTAAGCTGCCACTCATTCTAGGCTTTCCAGGAGACAGAGCGAGAACTATACGTGTGAGCCTATGTGTATATATGCATGTGTGTGTGTATCTACGCGTATGAGTGTAGATACATACATACAATAGCAACTTCCATATCTACGTATATTTAAAAACCACGTAGGGGCCAGCCCAGTGGCGCAGCGGTTAAGTTCTCACGTTCCACTTCGGCGGCCTGGGGTTCACTGGTTCGGCTCCCGGGTACAGACCTGGCACCGCTTGGCAAGCCATGCTGTGGTAGGCGTCCCACATGTAAAGTAGAGGAAGATGGGCATGGATGTTAGCTCAGGGCCAGTCTTCCTCAGCAAAAAGAGGAGGATTGGCAGCAGTTAGCTCAGTGTTAATCTTCCTCACAAAAACAAAACAAAACCAAACCATGAGTTTACACCAACAGCTCCAATTCCAGTCCAACACACAGGGTTGACCCTCTGGTCTGACCCCTTTTCCATAGAAAGTTACTCTCTTCTCTGACGGTGAGAAACCGGATCCCGTTATCCTCACTGTATCTCCACATGGGCTCAGTCTCCCTGTACGGACCAATCCTCAGGCCTGACCCTGCCAGGTCCTCAGTCTGACCAAGGGCAGGGGGAGACCAGATGCACATTTCGAGATAATATCAATCCCTTTACTTTCCCCTGCCCATCAGATAGCCTCCTCCTTACAATCTGGCCTCCCCTTTGCTTTCTTATAGGGACAGAGCAAACCAACCTCCTGGAGAAAACATCGTCACCTCACCCCTGGGCCCTGGGGAAGCTGGGAGTGGCTTTGCCTCTGTTTGAAGAAGGAAGGTGCTACCCGAAGGGGCTGGCCTGCAGGACACCCTCAAAGGAGGACCCTGGAGGCACAAAACCTGGATGCTTCTCCAGCGCTAGGCAGGGAGCCTGACGCTCAGGCAGCTACTCTTCAAGGGCATCCAGCGAAGCCCCTTCTTGTCCTCTGATCCCACCCTCGGGGACAACTGTGCCTGTGCCTGGCACTGTGCCAGAGGCTTTGCACACATTGTCTCTTTTCAATCCTCACAGCAATACTGGGGGAGGCACTATTCTGGCCCCCATTTTACAGGTGAGAATACTGAGTCTCGGAGAGTTGCGCGAACCTTCTTCTCAAGGGCATTTGGCAAGCATCAAGGCCAGAACTTGAACCCTCTCAGCCCAGAGCCACTGTCCTGCTGGGAGCCCCAAGCCCTTACTTCACCCGCCCTGTTCCTTCTGAGACTGCCCACGCTCTGGCTAGTGCTGCCTTTGCCCAGGAAATACAGTCCCAGGCTCACAAAAGATGTCAGTGCCAAGCTTTTTAAAAAAGCACTCTCATGTGATATTTAACAAGTACAAAAGAAAATATGTAACACACATATGCAAGTTATAAAGTGTAATAATAAAACAGCCCCCACCCCTAAACCTACCTCCCAACTTAAAAATACCCTGTTCTTTTAAAAATAGGTTTAATCTTTTATATTTTTAGAGATCTGTTGTATTTTCAAAATGCAAAACCTCTCTCAATTTAATCTCCTAACTGAAAACCTGACTCTCCCCCATGGGTTAGCCAGCTGTCTCCCTCTCTCATCCTTTCTCTGAGAGGCGAGTCCTTGACTACTGAGTGTGGGTTTTTTTTAAAATCACACTTCCATCAGCAAATCCTGTGGGTTTTACCTTCAAAATACATCACAAATCTGACACCTTGGGCCTCCTGCCCTCATCTAAGCTATTGTCACGGCGGGACCACTGCAGTAGAATTGCTAGCTGCTCTCCTTTGGGCAACCACAGTGAGCTTCAAAAAAAAAAGGAAATCAAATTATATCTCTTCCCTGCTTGGTCCTGGCTGCTGGACACGCCTGTCCTACCAGCTGAGTCCTGAGTCCTCAGCGCTGACAAAGGGGCACAGCCAGAGACGACGGCCCCCCTTCCCCCTCTCTCTCCCTCGGTGCCCGTGTGTCTTCACACTGGCTGTTCCTTCCGCCTGGAACACGCCTCCTCAGATATGCTCGAGGCTCCTTCCTTCCTCCCTCCAGCATGGCCTCTGCTCTTTAGCACATTTACTCTAATGCCCCCTTTTATAACATTTTATAAGCGTGAAGTAAATTCACGATAATAAAACCTACCTAAGCCCACACTTAAAAAAAAAATCAGTAGGACGTACTATATAATTTAAAGGAGAAGTAAAAGTAAATTAATGTTTAATAATTTGACATGTATTTTACCATACAGATGTTCTGGCAGCTGTCAGCATCTACACCTAGACTTCTTACAAATGTGACCGTGACAAAGAGGTGACATGTTGACTCAAATTCCACAGAGATGTGTTTTTCCAAAACAGTGAATAACTCTTGGTGGAGTGTAAACAAAACAGAGTATCACTCTCCCTCTGTATACATAATTCCTGAAGTCCTGAAAATGCAGTGACAAATCTGTGTACAAAATACTTTGTGCTTAATTACAAAACAAAGTCAGGTTCCAGGTTCATACAATTTAAGCAGATTTTTCACCTACATGGATGTCTGCGGGGACATTCTAGAGCTGCTCGAGGCGGTCAGTCTTGATCTTTCATGTCCGGTGGCCCCGACACCGGCCAGCTCCGCGCCTGGTGTGCCCCCTCATCAATGCGACAACCGACAAAGCCCCCGGAAATACCCAAAGTGTCCGCTAGGCGGCGCTGCGGTCCAGGGCGAGAACCACAGCCGGGCCCTCGTTCTGCTTTTCTTCTCAACGACCCCCTCTCCCCGCGCTCGTGGTCCACACCTTTTGCGCGTGTGTCTTGCCTGTCTCTGAGACTAGAATGTGAGCTGCAGGAGGGCAAGGCGTTGCTTCTTTCGTTGATGCATCCCCAGGCCTAGAACAGCGCCTGGCACATTGTGAGCCCGCCGTGATGGGGTGGATATGAGTGGGTTTATCCAGGATCTAATTCCCATCCCTAGAAGGGTACCTCACAGTGTGGTCAGCATCATCTCGGAAGAGGATACAAGATTTCGAAGTCAAGGTTGACTTACATCCAACCCCCCGTTTTGTATGACTTTGAGATTTTTGACCAGGGCAAGTGCCACCATCCCTTTCTCCGCTCAAATCATACTTTAGGCAGGTTTTACGACAGCAAGATGGTTCCCGACGCCCACCAAATGCTTGTTGCATGCCCAGCACTGGGCCGAGTACTGCATAAGGACCATCAGTTTCAATCCTTTGGGAAAACCCTTGAGTGAGGTGCTATCATTATCCCCATTTTACAGATAAGGAAACTGAGGCTCAGTAGTGAGGCCGGGGTGTTCTCAATGTCACACACCCAGCAAGTGCGAGGCCTGGGTTTTGAACACCGGGCACTCCCTGTCCTCTCGCGGAGCCAGCAGGCATACGCCCTCCTGATACGCTCCGGGTAGGAAAGTGTGTGATAGTAGAAAGTAGTCTGGCTTAGGAGCCAGAGACCTGGGTTCAAGGTGTTGCTCTGGCACCAACTTGCTGTGTGGCAACAGCTGGACCACTTAGCCTCCTTATCTATGAAGTGGTGGAACCAGTCAAAAAAGCTAGTTTGGCCCGAGGCCACATGAGTAGACATGTTGCTGCATACTTCAAGGAAGGAGAATTTGACTCTGCCCTGAGGCCGATGGCGGGCCCAGCTGGGCCTGGAG
The DNA here is from genome assembly GCF_041296235.1 of Equus asinus. Taxonomy (NCBI): domain Eukaryota; kingdom Metazoa; phylum Chordata; class Mammalia; order Perissodactyla; family Equidae; genus Equus; species Equus asinus. The sequence continues at coordinate 98,809,514 of NC_091796.1, read as the reverse complement.
CGGGGTCAGAGGAGGCCACCCAGCTGGAGGAAAGGGGGCTGTCTTGGCCTGGAGAGTGAAGACCAGCGGGTGGGTCTGGGTGGGGTGACCAGCTTCTCCTCTTTGAAGCGCGTTCAGTGGGCAGAAGGGTTTTGCAAGGTTGCCACGTGTCCCAGTGATGTCTGGCACTCCTGACCAGTGACCCAAGTCCAGGAGGGAGGTCAGTGTTCACACTGCAGAGGTCAAAAAGGAGGGCTCCTCGGTGACCTCAGTCTTAGGTTAGAAGATAAAAAAGTGTGATTCTACCCTGAGGGAGTTGGAAATTGGGCACAAAAGACAAAGAGCTTTCTGGAAGTCGGGGTGTGGCTGCACAACGGGCTGCCCTGGTGGAGGGGAGTGCTCGGGGTGCGCAGAGGCCGTCAGGAGAGTTGTCCAGAGGGCTTCCCGCGGGTCTGCAGAGTCTTTCACACCAGCCTGTGGGGGGGATGGTCCCCGACGTCTCCTTCAGCTGGAAGCCCCCCACAGCCCCCCGCCGTCTGCTTCTTAAGGCTCACATGCTCCTTTCTCTTCCCACCGGGCCTAAAATCCTTGAGGGGCTCTCCTCGGGGACGACATGGGAGAAGCTGCTCTGACCTATCCCGCCAATGCTCTGGGGCCAGGCCTGCCTGGATATTTCTGGCTCTCCCAAAAGAAAACAAACCTTTACCCACTAATGTCAGCAGGCAAAATCTTTACCCAACAAAGCAAACAAACCCAGCTGCTCTAGGCCATGCCCAGCTTTCCTAATATGGCATCCAATCCACACGGAGAGTCCCACTCCCCGCAGAAGCGGAGGGACCGACCCCAGGTGGCAGATAAAGGTCACATTCACTTCGAGGTGGCTTCATAGATTGGATGGGGTCTTCGGGCGAAGGGTTGCCAGATAAAATACAGGAGGCCCAGTTAAATTTGAACCTCCGATCAACAACGAGAGTTTTTTCTAAGTCTAAGTACATCTCATGGTCCATTTGAGACATACTTATACTAAAAAATCACCCATTGTTGATCGGACATTCAAATTTAGCTGGCCTCCTGTATTTTTACTTGCTCAGTCTGGCAACCTTTGGGGGCTGCATGTAACTATGAGAAACAACTGAGACCAACTGGTGTCTTTAAAGGGAGTGAGGGCACCTGTCAAAGGAGGACTGTGCTGGTAATTCAGGTAGGTGCCGCCCTTCCACCACCCTTCCAGAAACTACCCCATAAGTCGAAGTCAGTGGCAGCCTTTGGGAAATACCTTTGACTTCTTGTTACTGGAGGAGATTGATCCCGTTATTCTTTTCTGAGGAGTCATGTCCAAGGACAAAATCATAAGTAAGCTTCAGGAATAAAGCCATTCCTCCAGCAAGAATAATTGCTGACGCTTCCACGGCAAGGCTGTACTTAAGCGAATTGCTTAATCCTCTCAGTAAGACTGAAACCAGAGAATAACTCAGGTGTCCAATATCAGGGGACCCGTTAAGTGAGTTGGCCTAATCATTAGGCAGAATATTAGGCAGTCGTTAAAACTAAGGATTATTAAGGCTGCTGCAACATAGAAGATGCTTAGGGAATGAAGATGAGAGGCCAAAAAGCAGGATACAAAATTAAAATAAGAACTTGTTATCTATCTATAGAAAATGCACTGGAAGGAAACAATGTGGTGATTGTTACGCAATTTTTTCTTCCATAGTGTCTTTCTTTCCAAAAATCCCTCAAGCAGTGTCTATGAGTTTGAAAGTTAAAAAACAAAGCAAAACTGAAAAGTCTTCCAGAATCCTCCCCCTTTCTTCCCACGTAGCCAGGGAGGATGCAGAGTCTGCCCAAGGTTATCTCACAGAGGCCTCCACTGTAATTCTCTCACCTTCCCTTCGTACCTTCCAACAAATTAAAAATAATGCTTGATGAATGCCTCTGAGAGGTTAGGCACAGGCCCGCAACAGAGCAGCTGGAATATGGAGTTGAGAAACCCACAAAACCTGCCCTCGAGACGCCTGCTAATCAGCCGTTCTAGGCTTCCCTCCTCCAGGATGTCTTCCAGGATACCTTCTCCTGGTGGTCTCATACGGCTCTGTACGTACTTACCTGAGTTTCCCACTAGATCATGAACTTCTTAAGGTCAGAGACTGTGTCTCTTTCCTCTGACTTCCCAGAGTATGGAACTGGCCTCCCGAGATGTTTCTAAATGAATGCTTTGGGGGCCGGCCTGGTGGCACAGTGATTAAGTGCGCACGTTCCGATTCTCGGCGGCCTGGGGTTTGCTGGTTCGGATCCCGGGTGCAGACATGGTACCGCTTATCAAGCCATGCTGTGGTAGGCTTCCCACATAGAAAGTAGAGGAAGATGGGCATGGATGTAGCTCAGGGCCAGTCTTCCTCACCAAAAAGAGGAGGATTGGCGGCAGATGTTAGCTCAGGGCTAATCTTCCTCAAAAAAATAAAAATAAAATAAAATAAAAATTAAATAAATAAATGAATGCTTTGTATGTCCTACAACCGTGTGGTGAGAACTTGGAGGGTACCTCACCCTCTTTAGTTTGTCATTTTGATTTTCTTACTCAGCTGCTTGCCTTTTTTTATTTTTACTCCTCCCCAATGCCCTGGTGCATTCTAGCTGTAAATCCTTCTGGTTCTTCTATGTGAACTGCCACCACAGCGTGGCTACTGGCAGACAGGCGGTGTGGTTCCACGCCCAGGGACCGAACCCAGGCTGCTGAAGTGGGAGCACCACTAGGCCATCGGGGCTGGCTCTGCTTGCCTTTTCCTTTTTTTCTTTCATTTTCATTTTTTTTTTTTTATAGGAAGATTAGCCCTGAGCTAACTGCTGCCAATCCTCCTGTTTTTGCTGAGGAAGACTGGCCCTGAGCTAACATCCGTGCCCATCTTCCTCTACTTTCTATGAGAGACGCCTGCCTAAACATGCCTTGACAAGTGGTGTGTATGTCCACACCCGGGATCCAAACTGGTGAACCCCAGGCTGCCAAAGTGGAACGTGCACACTTAACCGCTGCACCACAGGGCCAGCCCTGAGACTTCCTTTTGTTAAATGTTTTTACGGCCTCCCACATCTGAACACACAAGACCTTTGCATTCATGAACTTGAACTGATTCACCAGAAATCTCGGACAAGCAACTGACTGGTTTATTGTTAAATGACCCTATAAAAGCACTTTTATACATGCTTGAATTTAGCAGTTTGGGGGTAAAAAAGGTACTCATTTAAGTGTAAAAAAAAGAAAAGTGGAGAATTTATAAACAGTGTAACCATTTAGAGCAGGGGTCGGCAAACCTTTTCTAGAAAGGGCCAGATATAAACATTTTGGCCTTTGCCGGCCATATGGTCTCTGTCACAATGACTCAGCTCTGCCGTTGCAGCAGGAAAGCGGCCACAGACGAGATGGAAAAGAGTGGGTGTGGCTGTGCACCAAGAAAACGATTCATGGACGCTGAGATCAGAATTTCATATAATTTTCATGTCATGAATTACTCTTCTTCTTTGGATTCTTTTCTACCAACTATTTAAAAAAATGGAAGAACCATTCTTGGCTTATGGGCTGTACAAAAGCCACTGGTGGCGGGGTCGGTCTGGCTGTAGTTTGCTGATCCGGGGTTTCCAGTAGGAGCTCTGGGATCAGCTGGCCCTGAAGTCAACTCCAGCCTTACCAGTCACTCACTCTGACCTTGGGGGAGTTCCTTAACTTCTAGGCCCCTCAGTTTCCACAGATTTAAAATGAGAGGAGGGGCCTGCCCCGTGGTCGAGGGGTTAAGTTCGTACGCTCCGCTTTGGTGGCCCAGGGTTTCTCCAGTTCGGATCCTGGGTGCAGACATGGCACTGCTCATTAGGCCATGCTGAGGCGGCATCCCACATGCCACAACTAGAGGGACCCACAACTAACAATATACAGCTATGTACTGGGGGGATTTGGGGAAAAAAAAACAGAAAAAAATAAAATAAAATGAGAAGAAATAACTGTGGCCCCAGCATAGAGCTGTTATGAGGACTCAATGTGACCCTGTGTGCATTCTGTAGGAGCCTTATAAATGCACGCATGGTAGCTATTACGTGAGGAACATTGGGTACCCGATTACAAACGATGATGAAGATAACTTTGTGGCTCATTTCTCCCCATATATTGGTGCAGTGCAATAGTTCTTAAGCCCCACGTGCATCCAACATCCCAGCGAAGACTTTCATTTCTTGCATTTTTTTATGTTGATCTTAGAGGCAGAGGATTTTAAAATTGTACTCTGCTTCATTGCACATTATCATCACTGGTGACTGCAAGGTGCCTCTCTTGTTTATTTTTTGGGCCTGACTCTCTCCACGCCCTTCCAAGAATTCTGATCTATTGGTCCAGGGTGGGGTGCAGACAGACAGAGACACATATTTGTTTTTAAAAGCACTTCAGTGATTCCAATGTGCAGCCAGAGAACCACTGATTTAACGTTTTCTTTTTTTTTTTTTTGAGGAAGATTAGCCCTGAGCTAACTACTGCCAATCCTCCTGTTTTTGCTGAGGAAGACTGGCCCTGAGCTAACATCCGTGCCCATCTTCCTCTGCTTTCTATGTGGGACGCCTACCACAGCATGGCTTGATGAGCGGTGCCGTGTCTGCACCCGGGATCCGAACCAGCGAACCCTGGGCTGCCGAAGCGGAACATGCGCACTTAACCGCTGCACCACCAGGCCAGCCCCTGAGTTAGTGTTTTATTATAGCTTCTAGCATCTTACTGCTCAGAGATCCCCATGGACCAGCAGCATCAGCATCATCTGCTGGAAATGTGGGGTCTCAGGCTCCACCCCAGGCTACACTGAGTCAGTGTGGGCACTTTCACAAGATTCCAAGAGATCCAGGTGCTCATTTAAGTTGAAGCAGCACGCAGCTCTTGTGTCCTGTGTGGGTTCGCTTCCCTTTCTGCATTCGACTGCCGGAGACGGAACCACGTTTTAGACCCTAGACGGGGCTGATGAAGCCTCAACCACTGGAGCACATGTACTGCGAGCTTTTTTTTTTTTCCTTTTTTAATTCTAGGGTTCTCGTAAAATGAGGTCCCTCTGCAGTTCTCTGTCTGGCAGAGCCCAGAGGGCGGGACTGTGCCAGGAAAAGCAATTTAGGACCTGGGAGGCCACCAGGGGCCTCTTTCCCCATAACCCCAGAGGGTGGACGTCACTGGGGCACATGAGGCTGCCAGGGGTGGTCTGTAGATGGCATTTCTTAATATAGTTAGTCATAGCTGTGTTTTCTACGTGCCACAGAGGATTAAAGGAATGTCACTAAATGTTTGGCATGGATGATGGCTTCGAGAGGGACATTTCCCAGGCCTCGGAGGGAGCACAGCCATCACAGAAGCGGGCAATCCTGGAGACAAATCCCCATGCACAGGCCTGGTCACTGCTTTTTACCACTTAGGCTTTGGGCGTGAATATATTGGGGTAAGCAGTGAGCTAGCATCACCCAAGGAGGCTCTGGCCTCGCAGTCCTTGGAACGTGGCCTTGCTCAGGCCCCGGGCAGAGCTGGCTGCTGTTGGCTTTCTCACTCGGCCTCAGTTTATTGGCCTGTACAAGGGGTGTGTTGCCGCAGCTAGGTACATTTCGAAACTTGATTGCACCGCCTTGCTTCTCTGAGTATTTCCTTCCTTCTTTCCTCTGGTGGCCTTGAGAAGAGGGTTCCTGTCCTTGACCTCTTTGTCTTCACACAGTAACAGGGAATGGTGGGGCGAGCCCAGCGTGAGGAGTCGGGCCCCACTCTGTCATCACTGTGTGACCTTCAGCTGGGCACATCACCCATGGGGGTCCTCGTTCAGCATAACGGGGAGGACACATCCTTCTTCGCGGGGTGGCCGTAGAAGTCCCTGAAGCAACGTATTGAAGAGCTCTTCGAAAACCAGTTTCAGAGCCTCAGTGACTTTCCCCCATCCCCCTTTTTCTGAGGATGACAGCAACTTTTGAGGAAATCATCAATTTAGGCAAGATTATCAATTGGTGTTAAAACTATTAGGAGGTTTATCAGCAGGGGAACGGACAACAAAATTGTGGCATATTCATCCAGTGAAATAAGACAATAGTGGGGAAAACCTTGATACTCACCACCATAGGAGTGGAAGAGTTCATATTATGAAATCCCATTTATGTGAAGAGCAGAAGCAGGCAAAACTCATCTTTGTGATAAAAGTCAGACTAGAGGCTTCCTTTGTGTGGGGGCTGTTATCTCGGTGGGCTACATGAGAGGGAGTCAGCTGAGGAGCTAGGAATGTTCTCTGTCTTGATTTGGGCTGTGATTACGTGGGTGAATACATATGTAAAAATCTTAGCACAACCAGACCTTATGTACTTTCTCATCTACCTAACACCGTCTATAATGTATTTTGGCCCAAAGCTTTTAACTTCAATCT